>NC_064923.1:666873104-667531363 GCF_023897955.1 Schistocerca gregaria
TTCTTTAACGATTCAAGATATTGGCAACAACGTTTTATCGTACGATAGCACTGTAAGTAGGGCTGTTTAGGTTTTTATGTTGGTAACGCCACGTAGCGCTCTGTATGAAAATAACTGGCTGTGCTGTGTACAGTCTGTGGCTAGTTGATATTGTTGGAATATTCGCTTGTGTAGTGTTGGGCAGTTGGTAGTGAACAGCGCGTAGCGTTGGTAGTAGGAGGTGAGCCGCCAGCAGTGGCGGATGTGGAGAGAGAGATGCCAGACTTTTGAGAGGTTACTATAAGCGGACGATCTGGACGTGAGTCCGTCAGAAAATATATATATATAACAGGGACATTTTCTTTTTTGTGGGGTTTGTTGAAAGGCAGATTGCGTTGCGCAAAAAATATTGTGTCAGTTTAGTGATGATCAGAAAAAGTAAAGAGAAAATTGAGTACGTTGAGTTTTTCTTAATTGTTTGAAAATCAAATAACGTAAGAGGTTTTCCAGCACTGTGCAGTACATAACAGCTGTTTTACTGTATAGTAAAATCATGACTTTTCGAACTCCTAAGGTATTTATCTCTCTGTATAAAAATCGTTAAGAATATTAAACATCAAAAAAATTATCACTTCTTATACTAACACTTGCTCTTGAATGGGTTACGAAATAACATTATTGACCATTTTGTGTGGTATTGCGTTATGTTCCACTGTATTTAAACCATCTACCAAGTGTATGTTGGGCCGCCTGGAAAAAATCAGTATAGGATGATGAAGATGAGAATATTTAATTTTTCATTTCTTATTTGCGTAAATGGTACTAAGACGCTAGACGAGTTTATAAATAACTCGAGACAGGTAGTACAGGAACACTCTATAAATAGTGCCGATCACAAAAAATGTGGCAGTGCCTTTATTAAATTAACATTAAATTTAAAAAAAACTATATCGTTCGACTAAATTATAGTTTTCGTCTGGCAATTTCATAGCGATGTTAATGGTCACTCAATCGACAATCATTAAGAAATTATCTAACACTTGGGGGAAAAAGCAGTGTGGGAGAATGAAATCCTAAGAACGTTCTTCATTGACTGGAGCACCTGCTCTATAGTTAACTTCCTAAAACTAAACTGGGCCCAAACAGGCCATGAGCGCCAACGTTACCGACCTTCCGCCGTGTCATCCTTAGCCCACAGGCGCTACTGGATGCTGATATTGAGGGGCATGTGGTCAGCACACCGCTCTCCCGGCCGTATGTCGGTTGACGAGACCGGAGCCCCTACTTCTCAATCAAGTAGCTCCTTAGTTTGCCTCACAAGGCCTGAGTGCACCTCACTTTCCAACAGCGCTCAGCAGTACGAATGGTCACCCATCCAAATGCTAGCCCAGCCCGGCAGCGCTTAACTTCGGAGACCTAACGGGAACCGGAGTTACCACTGCGGCAAGGCCGTTGATTTCCTACATGCTAGTATTCGTCAGCAGCACTCAAGGTACGCCCCCGTTGATGTGGCAAATGAATTAACTACTCAGGAAAAGAATCAGTGACTGTGTTGCTCGAATCAGCAACAGTGTTTTCTATATTCTGAGGAATGTTAGAATTTTCAGTAAAGATCAGAATTCAAAAAACTAAAAAGACTTTTAAGTTATTTCTTCGCAAAACTTTTGTTCCTCCTTCAACATCGCACAGTCCGTAATGTTAAACTGCACTCAAGAATTGCGAACGGCTTAACGTTGCTGGAATTTCCAGACACAGAGCTTGTTTCTCCTTTCTTCTATTTACGCTTGTGTGTCGGGGCTGTTAATAAACTATGCAGCAAAGCAGTCTACAACGGTACTGTAATTGCCCAAGACCACAACGTTGTATACTACTGCAGGAGCGAGCGCGTAATAATAAGATCGACCGCGTGGTCCATCTACTGGAACGCATCGGCGCGTTGCAGTTGCGGGAAAACCACATCCAGCCACAGCGCGCTCACTCAAAATAAATTGCGAAGTTCCGAGAAAACATGATAGTGTGAGCAACTTCTGCGAACATTTGGTCATGTTTCCTCGTTGTTGTCTGACCACAGAACTGAGGCGCAATACATCTAGAATTCAACTTTGAGTTGTATGTTACATAGACATCAAAAAAGTTATTAGACAAGATAAATGGTCAGCTATCGCATACTTGAGAATTCCTTCCGTACCAATAACATTCTTGAGAAGCTTTCTGAATTTTCGTATAACTAATACTTGTATTTGCCATGACAAAATGTCGAATTTTCGTCGAAAGCATTTTGCTTGATAGTAATAATCTCGATATAGGGATTGAGGGTCTGGCATAAGAAAACACTTTGTTACGCTCTCGTCAGGGGATACAGTGCATACTACAGACAAGGAACGATAAGATCCAGCGAGAAAGAGACGGTTATGCACGCATTAGTAAGGAGATATTCCTCGTGGCGCAACATTTTTTAGACCCTGAAAAGTGCCCACACCTGCAATAAGCTCCATCAAAGTGTACAGACACAGTGGCAGTCGACAAGGGTTAGGTGAAAACAGAGCGCCTGCGAAAACTCTTGGAAAACATAACGCAGAAATCTTTTGCACAGTGGGAGGAGCAAATACAAACTTGTAGTTGAGACTGCAATTCTGGCTGGAACGTCAAAGGACTTGGAGGAGCAGTTGAATGGAGTAGGTATGGTCTTGAAAAATTCTAAGATGAATATCAATAGAAGTGAAACAAGGGTGGGGACGTGTAGACGAATTAAATCGAGTGGTGCGGAGTGAATTGCACTAGGGTCTGAAACACTAAATATAGTTGATACCTGAGGAGAATAATAACCGACGATGGCACAAGTAAACACGTTATAAAATTCAGAGCGGCAATGGCAAGAAAAGCGTTTCTGGTAAGGAGACGTTTGTTAACAACGAATATAAATTTAAGTCTTTGGATTTTCTGTAGCTATTCGTTTGCAGTGTAGCCTTGTGTCGAAGTGACATATGTACGATAAACAGTAAGGAGTTTCTCCTGAACTGCGGAAAATATGCGAAAAGATGGTTAGCAGAATTCTTTACAGATATTATAACACAGGGCATAGTCCCTCAGCAAATGAAACGATCAAAAACCGTTGCTCTCCTAAAGCCAGGGAAGTCGAGTAAAGAACCAAAGAGGTATCGCCCAGTCGCATTATTGAGCTCTGTGTCTTAACTCCTGGAAAGACTTCTCTATAACCGCATTGCCACCAATATTCTGGAGCCAGTTCCCGTGGAGCAAGCCGGGTTCCGCCCTGCGCGCAGCTGTACACACCAGGTTATGCCACTAACTACATACATAGAGGCTGGGTTCCAAAGGAAATTAAAAACATCAACTGTTTTCATAGATCTGTCTGATGCCTATGACACTGTGTGGAGACATGGCCTACTGTACAAATTCATGAGAACAATCCCTTGCCTGAGAACTACCAGACTTATAGATGCCATGCTTGCTGCCAAAACATTCTAAGTAGTAAAAGGAGAAAAGATAAGCGTCCAAAGAACCCTGAACAAAGGCCTACCGCAGGGCTCCATCTTGGCACCACTACTTTTCAGTTTATATATTGCCGATATGGCATCCACATCTTCCAGGAAGTTTGGGTACGCAGACGATTGGCTCTTGGCAACACAACACAAGAACTTATAGGTCATGGAAACAACCTTGACATCTGACTTGGAGAAATTAAGTACATACTTCAGTAAATGGAGATTACAGCCAATCCTACAAAAACCGAAACTACATGTTTCCATCTCAATAATAAATTAGCAAGCAAACAACTTGACTTTCGTCTCGAGGGAAATCGGCTCCGATCTAATGAGCATCCAAAGTACCTTGGAGTCACTTTGGACAGAGCGCTCACTTATAAACGACATCTGGAAAATACTGCAGCCAGACTAAAGACGAGGAATAATATTCTCCAGTAGCTGTGCGGCACTACTTGAGGCTCCTCGGCTGACACGCTACACACGTCGGCACTCGGACTGGTCTACTCGGCTGCGGAGTACTGCGCTTTGGTCTGGATGAACAGTGTTCACACAAAAAAAATGTACGTGCAGCTGAATAGCACGATGCGAATTATCAGATGAACCATGAGATCAATCCCCAACACATTGGTTGCCAATTCTAAGCCACATACCACCTGCGGACCTACATAGGAAGATACTCGACAACGCCCAGCTCCCTATACACTGCGACATGCCTGACCTGGAAAGAAACAGACTTCAATCTAGACATCCAACGATGATAACAGCCAAGGAATTCCAAAGTATGCAATAAAGACCTGGAGGGAAGAGTGGCGAGAGGTGTGCCCTGAGCATTGTCAAGCCCTCCCCTGCATCACTGAGAGCTCGCCCGAATATGATCTACCACGTAAAACTACCACGTAAGGTATGGTAATCCCTTAACGGAATACGGACAAATCACGGAAGATGTGCAGATACCCTTTACATATGGGGAAAAACACCAACTCCCAACTATGACTTCGGAGCCAACAGACAGACCATCCGTCACATCGTCCAAGAGTGCGACTGAAGAGCGTAGAGTGGCAGGTTCAGTGATTTTCTGATGGCAACAGACGCCGCAAAAGACTTTATACATAATCCTGATGTTTGTATTTAATTGTGTTGGCCATATATAATCTTGATGTCTCTATTTAATTGTATTGCCCATTATCTGTATGTTTTAATGTGTTTTTATCTATATCTTTGTTTAAACATTTGTAAGAAGTGTAAAGTGATGTGCACTGCCATACGCTAAATAAATAAATAATAAGTGAGGAAAAAGATGAGTAGAAGCTTTTGAAATGTGGTGTTGTAGAATAATACTGAAGATTGGGTGGGTGAATGGGATAACCAATGAAGAGGTACTGGATCGAGTCGGAAAATAACTTTATAGCACAATTTGACTGAAAGAACAGGTAAGTTGATAGGGCACATTCTGAGGCATCGAGTAATACTTAATTTGGTAAGTGAGAGAAGAGTTAGGGGTAAAATACAAAAATTGTAGAGGGAGGCCAAAGATCGTATATCGTAAGCTGGTTCAAATTCAAGAGGGGTTCATGCAGCTGTGCTGATATGAAAAGAGCTTCGAAAAAGAGATTAGTACGGAAAGTTACATCAAAGAATTAAAAGGAAGGCCAGCGTTGGCCTTAATATTGATGTTTCATTGAGAGGAGAATCGATTTTCGATCACATAGTGATCATCTTCAGTGGTGGTATGTACAAATTAAACTCAGACACTGGTATCAAGTTATCAATAACCAAAACTGAGAAACGATCACAATAACCGAGTTATCAGCACTGAAGATGATCACTATGTGATCGAAAATCGATTCTGCTATCAATAAGACATCAATATTACGGCCAACGCTGACCTTCATTTTATTGTAACAAATATGGTCGTTGTGCACACAGCACTCCATGGAGTCGCCAATCAATATATCAAAGAAGTTTGGGACTCATAACCACAAAACAGCAACAGCAACAGCAACAACAACAACAACAACAACAACGAGGAATCGTATTGATCCTGGTCCTATTTTGGCAGAGAGCACTGTTAACAAGCACTGATAGGTTACCACAAATAGCAGCTTATTAATACAATAAGACTCGCTTCTTTTGTACCACTTTACTCGTAGATATGCCCGCTCGAATGTATTAGGTCGTTTACTGGCATCCTAGGTTTATGGCGAACACGTCACTACACATTCTTCACTTGCAGACAGAACTGCAATTGTGACCACAAATGGTTCCATTTCTTCACCAATCACTGTTGGTATTTCTCAGAGATTTTGAGAGCAAGTGGCAGCGTCTCTTGGGAGCTTCTTTGTATACAATAAATTCCACCCTGCAGAGTTAGTTCTCTGTCGCCTTTGGGAGGTCCAACCTTGTTATCCGCAAGCAGTTTCTGTTCTGCAGAGAATAGAAAATTATGCCACAACCGTGATCCGTACAGGCAGTCGCTACGACAATAGTCTTTCGGTCTCAGTTGCGACATACTTTGCTTGTAGTAGGGTGGGAAACACATCCGAACTGCGCTACCTCCTTCTCAAGAGGACCTCCAGTAGCCCGTTCCCATGTTTTGCCGCTGCGTCACATGGATCTTCCGCCACGACGTATGCACGGCGAACAAAACAGGCCTCTGCGGACAGACAAAATTAACGTACACCTCACAGGCAGCTGTGACCCCTTCACCACCATCTCTGGGTCGTAGCTCCGTCACGCCAGGTAACCAATTTTTTTGTGGTTCGGTATGATTATCCTGCTGTCCGCCCGTGGAATGTATATTATCGGGGGCAAGTCTCCCCTATAAAAACTAGTTCTCAGAATTTCAGGAGTTGCCCTTTTAGGTGAAAATATGGCACGTTTCTGTTATCAATTATTCGAGTTTATTAAACATATTCGTAATGGTTTCGAAACGACGAATATAATATCAGTTGTCTACTCATTTTTTTTCAATCATTGGTATAACGGCATGTTACCAACTGAGAATAAGAGACTGACTATTCATCCCCTTGTATTTTTTATGATAGAAATCACAGAAGCATTTCAAAACACAGTTTTTTGTTTAAAACAGCCACTGGTGGTCATCAGACGTCTATAGATTAAGAAGAGGAGACGACAGAATCGTTATACAGCACGTATAATCTCCCAAATGATACGTAATTACAAAACTAGAAGACAATTATATCTTAATGCCAGGCAACAACAACAATACTCAATATGTAAGAATTATATCCAAGATAGTGTATCCTCGTTTGTCATACAACATACGAAACTGCAATGCATAACAAAGAATCACGTATGTTTTCCACAAAACGCCTACTCACATGACACGCATGGGAAGACATTGCCTTGGATGTAATTCTTACATAACAAGTACTTTTATTGCGTAGCGCGAACATTATTTACTGAAGGTGGTGACTGTGTTATCTCCGCTTCCTCTGTTGTCACGCTTGTCATGTTGGCTGACAAGGCGCTTCCGGAAGGAGGAAACTGTGACGTGACAAATAAAATTTCTGCTCGTTTATGGTTGGTGGTTTTCGTCCAGAGTAATAATTTGACAGTTTTTCATACGAATCGGAGTTTCACAATCAAATTTGTCAGCCGATCGTCCAAGAAAGAAACAGCAGCTGCTCGTATGATATTTCATAGTCAAGTAGAATCTTTTTCTCGTCTCTTTCAGTTATTCTTTCCGTTTTCTCAATTGAGAAAACATCCTGGTTCCATACTCGTGAACACTGAAAGCTCTCCAAGCTCCTCCGACATTTTTTTTTTCGCTTTCAAATGGTTCACATGGCTCTGAGCACTATGGGACTAAACTTCTGAGGTCATCTGTCCCCTAGAACTTAGAACTACTTAAACCTAACTAACCTAAGGACACCACATACATCCATGCTCTAGGCAGGATTCGAACCTGCGACCGTAGCGATCGTGCGGTTCGAAACTGACGCGCCTAGAACCGCTTGTCCACACCGGCCGGCTTTTTCGCGCTACACCTCCCCATGTCCTTCTATAATGTGCTTCTTCAACTTCAGCCGACATAACGAATGACGAAATAATTCAAGACTGAACGGCTGGATCTCACTACCAACAGGCAATTCACAATGTCTTAAAAACTATCCTATTATCCTAATTAGTGTTTCCACATACTTCTTTCCTAGCCGATTCTGCTAAGAGTGACCTCATTTCTCATCTTTTCACTGCATTTTATTTTCAACAAGCGCCTGTAACACCCTATCTCAAACGCTTCGTTACTCTTTCTTACGAAACCATTGCCGATAGACTGGCTAATGTCACGCAAATTACAGAAAGAACTTCTTCTTTTAATCTTACGAAACTTTTATGTAGGGGACTCACCAATTATATTTTTCTTCTTGTTCACCAGAAGTTTCGGAAAGCGTTGCCTGTTACGGTATACATATCTTGTATGATTTTTGGCATTTAAGGATACTCTCTCACTGTACATTGTTTCGATACGAGGAGTATCCAAAAGAACCGGAATTATTTTTTTAAAGCTATATATTTTCAGATTGTTTACAAAATAACCTTATGCCCCTCAAAACACTCTCCATTACAACTAACATATTTGTCCCACCAGTGCTTCCACTGTTCGAATCGTTTTTTGTAGTCATCTTCGGAAATGTATCATAGCTTCCCCCCTTGCTTTTTTTTCTTGACGGCTTCAGTGTTGTTAAATCGGTGTCCTTTCATGCCACTTTTGGTGCGTGGAAATAAGAAAAAGTCGCTTGGAGCCAGATCAGATAACTAAGGTGCATGGGACAGCGGAACCGTGCCATTTTTAGTCAAAAATTGTTTAACAGAGATGGCTGTGTGTGTAGGTGCGTTGTCGTGTTGGAAAAACCAGTCTCTTGGGGACAAACTCTGAATGAACTAAGCCCTTGGCATCAAAACAGCAAATCAGCATTGATTTTATGCGTTATTTGACTCGAAGACATTTATTTGGACTTAGTGACGTTGACATCTATCACTGGCTTGGCTGTTGCTATGTTTCTGGGTCGTGACCATAGCACCATGACTCATCACCAGTAAGGACCTTTGACAAAAAATCTGGATCAGTTTCAAGCTGTTGTTTCAATGCACGACTTATTTCAACTCGAAGTTCCTTTTGATTGTCAGTCCGAACCCGAAGAACAAACTTTGTAGCAACCCTTTCCATTTCCTAATCTTCCATTAAAATTGCTGAACCGAGCTCCAAGACAGTCCACTAGTGTCTGACAGTTGGTCAACTATTTTTAAATCGAGCAAACCATTCGTACACTTGAGTTTTTCCCATAGCGTCATCTTGGTAAGCTGTTTTCGGCATTAAAATAGCTTTTTCAACATAAGAATAGTTTCAGCAGCATTTTTAGTGAGTAGCAAACAAAATTTCACGGCTGCACGTTGTTCATTTAAACTTGCCCTCATAAAAAACAGACTAACAAAAACAATAGCTGCTTATGAAGAGAAAAAGCCAGGTTGACAGCACAGCACTGGACTGCCAATGAGTTGAGGTATACACAAACGCCTAGCGGCAGAAATGCGTACTTCAGGAGCTAGTGTTCTTTGGTATGTCATCATTTCTAATGCTGTCTGTTATCATACCGCGTTCGTCTTCTTTTACGGTATCTCATTTTCTGAGTTTCTTTTTCTATCTTTTTGTTTCTTATTATGAATCCAATATTCACTTACACATATGAGGATGAGGGCAGTCAGCCGGCCTGAGTGGCCGAGCGGTTCTAGGCGCTTCAGTCTGGAACCGCACGACCGCTACGGTCGCAGATTCGAATCCTGCCCCAGACATGGATGTGTGTGATGTCCTTAGGTTAGTTAGGTTTAAGTAGTTGTAAGTTCTAGGGGACTGATGACCTCCTTTATTACGTCCCATAGTGCTCAGAGCCATTTGAACCATTTTTGATGCGGACAATCAGTGTCTTACAAAATTTTAGTACTGTGCCCTTCTTTGTCTTGTCCCTCACATTTTTGTTCACTGTTGCACATATACAATTGAATTTATTTACTTGACAAAAGGAGTACCCGACATTTAGCTGCAGTGGGGCATTGAGCGAACTCGGCGGCGACGGATGAAAATTTCTGCCGGACCAGGAGTCGAACCCAAATCTCCCGCCTCGCACGAGCAGTCGCATTACCGAGTCTTTTTTTTTATGTTTTCACCTCGGCCGTCTGAGTGCGGCGGCGCGGTTCTTTCTGCCCCTTTACGACGGACCTCCACCTACCTGTGAACATTGTCTCAGCACATCATCAGTAGGAAAGCCGAGTGAAACCTACTGTACCTCGACGTGAACCAGGGTGCAATTAAAGTCACTAATCTACGTTTCGGGAGAAAGTTTTCATATGAAATGAAAGTTTGGAAATATTGTCCTCAGTTAATATATTGTGAAACTTATGTGAACAAGTATCACTGCCAAGCCCGTGCTAGTCTTAACACAGTCACTCACAATCCCTTTCACTCACGTTAGCAAGTTTATGGTGTTGCATTTCCCGAAAACGTAATAGCCACAAAAATACTGATTGTGTTTGATTGAAAATGCTCGCCAAATATTAACTCTGTTGGTACCTAATGAAGTCACAGTTTTAGCCACTGACCTGCTCAATACGCCACGTGGAATATGTCTTTTCTCGTCACAAAATTCACTTAAAAATTCCGAAATTTCTATACGCCCATCGGAATAATTATGCCGTCACTTTACCACACTTTTGATGTATGAAACACAACTTATCGTTTCCATCGGAACTACTGCTACTCACGTCCGAACTGTTTCATGGCTGGGCTCCGACTCTTCTCTAGAGTACTCTAAGTCTTCTCTACCAGCAAAGAAAGGCGCGCGAAGAATATTGCTTTACCATTGGTCAGTTTACTCAACAGCCAATAGCAAAACAACGTTCTCCCGCGTCAGTCCGCGCTTTTCATCAATAACCAATCGTAAAATAGTAAACCTAACGACTGCACCTTTTACCGACGTAATTATTTAATATGCTGAAGTTTTGTTTATGCATAAATTATTTACTATTGTTATTTATACCTGAATTAACTTTCCCTTTACCATAAACTTACTTTACAAATCTATTCTACAAAAATCTCCTTTGTTCATATCCATACTTCTTCGAAATGTTCCCACACTAAATCATACTACATAACTCGTTAAACAATTATCTTCATATTAACCTTAACCCACACTCACGCATCATTCATACTGCTAAAACACATTTATAATATTTTACATCCACAAAATACATAATAACACTTTATTAAAATACCAGAACAGTTTATGAAAAACATTCTATCACTTTAGTGCACTCTAGTGGGCACAATCGCAACTAAAATCACAGTCCCCCTATCCAATATTGTCCTCTATCGGCTGATACATAAACTACGTGCGCGTCCAGTGTCGCGTCAACATCTGTCACTATCCATCTCTGAGACACATCTCCCACTTAACCGTCTCCAAGGCAGGATCGGTATACGAAGCTACGCCTCAAGAGCACGTCCACCTTTGGGCCAAATCTCCATAGGCATATGCCGCACGCTTCAGAGCAGCGCCGCCTGTCCATGAATCCACAAACTCCCAGCCTAACTGTATTCCTGCAACGGTTCGGATACTGAAATATGGTAAGGCCGTCTGCATGTCCGAAAGAACGGACACAATCCCTATCTCGGATTTTGTGCCAACATTTTGTCTGTAGTAATAAATTATTCTACATAATCGATATCCGAAAGATTTTCGTGTAGTACGGCATTGTTAACTGCAATCTTCGATCTACATCTACATGACTACTCTCCAATTCACATTTAAGTGCTTGGCAGAGGGTTCATCGAACCACAATCATACTATCTCTCTACTATTCCACTCCCGAACAGCGAGCGGGAAAAACGAACACCTAAACCTTTCTGTTCGAGCTGATTTCTCTTATTTTATTTTGATGATCATTCCTACCTATGTAGGTTGGGCTCAACAAAATATTTTCGCATTCGGAAGAGAAAGTTGGTGACTGAAATTTCGTAAAAAGCTCTCGCCGCGACGAAAAACGTCTATGCTGTAATGACTTCCATCCCAACTCGTGTATCATATCTGCCACACTCTCTCCCCTATAACGCGATAATACAAAACGAGCTGCCCTTCTTTGCACCCTCTCGATGTCCTCCGTTAATCCCACCTGGTAAGGATCCCACACCGCGCAGCAATATTCTAACAGAGGACGAACGAGTGTAATATAAGCTGTCTCTTTAGTGGACTTGTTGCATCTTCTAAGTGTCCTGCCAATGAAACGCAACCTTTGGCTCGCCTTCCCGACAATATTATCTATGTGGTCCTTCCAACTGAAGTTGTTTGTAATTTTAACACCCAGGTACTTAGTTGAATTGACAGCCTTGAGAATTGTACTATTTATCGAGTAATCGAATTCCAACGGATTTCTTTTGGAACTCATGTGGATCATCTCACACTTTTCGTTATTTAGCGTCAACTGCCACCTGACACACCATACAGCAATCTTTTCTAAATCGCTTTGCAGCTGATACTGGTCTTCGGATGACCTTACTAGACGGTAAATTACAGCATCATCTGCGAACAGTCTAAGAGAACTGCTCAGATTGTCACCCAGGTCATTTATATAGATCAGGAACAGTAGAGGTCCCAGGACGCTTCCCTGGGGAACACCTGATATCACTTCAGTTTTACTCGATGATTTGCCGTCTATTACTACGAACTGCGACCTTCCTGACAGGAAATCACGAATCCAGTCGCACAACTGAGACGATACCCCATAGCTCCGCAGCTTGATTAGAAGTCGCTTGTGAGGAACGGTGTCAAAAGCTTTCCGGAAATCTAGAAATACGGAATCAACTTGAGATCCCCTGTCGATAGCGGCCATTACTTCGTGCGAATAAAGAGCTAGCTGCGTTGCACAAGAGCGATGTTTTCTGAAGCCATGCTGATTACCTTTTGGATCTTGTCTTTTAAAGGTCGCTACTTTCTTCTCTTGAACGAAAGTTTCGTATTTTTTTTGATATTTTAGTTAGCGTATGGATACCTAATATAAGATTGATTTCAAACTTCCATATATACCTTTCTTTACAACATTAATTTACCCAAATACTGATGATGAACGCCCAATAGACAGAACCATCACTGCAAGTTTAAGAATTCTCCAGCATTTAAAGTTTTTCGGCACCATTTTCGTACTTGTATATGAGGCATGCATCTTGATGTCGTCAATTAGTCGGTACCTTCTCCTTCCTCTGGTCGACATACCCCTCACTATTCCATTTAACGCATCCTTTACTATATAGTCTCTTCATATCTCCAGTGTCCTAGGCAATTGATTTTGCTATTTTCAGTGTTTGTCCTTTCTTCACCCTGTGTAACACACCATTATTCCTTATTTAATCTGTCCTTGTCACAACTTCCATTCTTCATCAAATCCACACCTCAAAATCTAAGCGTTTCTCCTCTCTCCGCCTTAGTGTCCATGTATCTGCACCATACAGGACAACATCCCATGTAAAATACATGACTATTCTTTTCGGTAGTTGTTTACTTAATGGACCCAAGAAAATACTACTACTTCTGTAAAATATTTCTTACGAGCTGCTATCCTTGTTTTTATCTCTTGATTACAAGTCGAATTCCTGGTTATTCTGCATCATGGTCAACAATTTGTTCCACTGACGCTTCACAGATTTTCGCTTTTATATTCCTGAATTGCCTTGTAAATATCAGTGCCTTAGTGTTCTCCACATTTATCTCCATTCCATATTATTCACAACTGGTTTTCAGTTCTTTCAACATAACGTTCCCGTTTTAATTTTTACGTAGTAATATCATGTCATCAGCAAATATTATGATTTTGGTTATCTTTCCTCTTATTATGAAGCCTCTCTTTTGTTGGAAGCTGTTTTTAACCCAGCTAAATATGTATTAAACAGATTTAGTGAAAGACACGGTCTTATCTAACCACTCTCCCGGTTTCAATTTCTTCTGTCATCTCATTTCACATTGTTGTTTTACCTGTTTGTGCCGGCCGCGGTGGTCTCGCGGTTCTAGGCGCGCAGTCCGGAACCGTGCGACTGCTACGGTCGCAGGTTGGAATCCTGCCTCGGGCATGGACGTGTGTGATGGCCTTAGGTTAGTTAGGTTTAAGTAGTTCTAAGTTCTAGGGGACTAATGACCACAGCAGTTGAGTCCCATAGTGCTCAGAGCCATTTGAACCATTTTTTTACCTATTTGTTTATATGATAACAGCGTGAATAATGATAAGGTTTCAAAAAATGTTCACATGTGTGTGAAGTCTTATGGGACTTAACTGCTAAGGTCATCAGTCCCTAAGCTTACACACTACTTAACCTAAATTATCCTAAGGACAAACACACACACACACACACACACACACACACACACACACACACACACACACACATGCCCCAGGGAGGACTCGAACCTCCGCCGGGACCAGCCGCACAGTCCATGACGACAGCGCCCTAGACCGCTCGGCTAATCCCACGCGGCAATGATAAGGTTTGGTGAAGCGCAACATCTTTGTCTCGGTCCTCTGCTACTCAGTATATTTTGTGAGAAATGTTCTCCCGATGTACCTCTCGATAAGACAGTCTAGTTTTTCACTCGTTACGACTCCCTCAGATGAGAAAGTACTAAAACGCACATCTCTGTTTTACAGTGGTGTCCTCGAGGAAAACCGCCATCATAAAGGATGTCTGGATTTTAGTCCTTGAAACGCACGGCTTGCGATTCATCAGACAGCATTAGCTCACAAAATCAACGAAAATCTGAAAAAAAACATAAACCGCATTAGTTACTGATCCACTTATTTTCTGTATTCACGAAACTGTATTAATTTTAAGAAAAGTGTTCGCGTTTCACAAACTGTTTCCTTGTAATGTTATTTATTATTCGACACAAACATTTCACTTTTTAAAAATTGGTTTGGTATCCCCCTCTCCCTCCTATTTTATGTTAATTTTTTTCCGTCTGATTATCTATTACACTCAATACCATTTTAATACCCGAAAGCTTATCACATTCTCATTACCGTGTCCTCTACTCTGGTAGTGGTTCTGCCTGAACTACGTTTCTTGCCTGTACTTTCTAGTGCATCTTCCGTTTGCCTGCTTGATTTTTGGCAGCCTCCTCTAGTATCATTCTTCAGATGCCTCCAGTATCTTTTTGATACACCCTTAGATTCTATTGTTCAACTCTACGCAGCACAGTGCTACAAACTTAAAAGTTTTATTTCTTCGTTAACTTCTTGCAATTTTCGTCAAGAAGCTTTTCTTCGCCGGCGTCAGCTTCTCGTGATCTTTTGTTTAGCGTTAGTGACTCTCGATTTTGGGTTACCGGGTTTGATTGCTGGCCGGGTCGGGGATTTTCTCCGCCCGGGAGCGGGTGTACGTGTTGTGTTCGTCATCATCATTTCATCATCATCGTTGGAGCAGATCACCGAAATGGCGTCAGATAAAAAGACTGACAGCTGGCGACGGACCTACGCAGAAGGGGACTCCAGACCTAAAGCACCACATGCACGTTTCATTTGTTTTTCAGCTCTAGCAATCATCAGGCGTCTGCCTGTCTTCGACTGTCCTCCCTACATCTTCTACGAAACTTTTCACTCACACTTTCTACAGATCTTTACCTCGTTCTGATGTTTTCTCTTGCTGCCTTCATTACTTTTACGGCTCACAAATATACCGATAGCGAGGAAATCATGTTTCCCTGCCTTTCACATTACTTAGCGTTTTGTTTTTCACAATTTTCCACTTTTATGACGCTCACTTTTTGACAGGTGTCCGCCCAGATAGCTGAGTGGTCTGCGCGGCGGTCTGTCACGCCAAAGGGCCCAAGTTCGACTTCCGGCTGGCTCGGAGATTTTCTCCGCTCAGGGACTGGGTGTCGTGTTGTCCTCATCATCAATTCATCATCATCATCAGTGGAAGGCAACGGGAAACCACCTTGGAATCACTTCCCTAGACGCTCATGCACTTGACCTCTCTGACGAGGTTTCCCCTATGACAAGACCCGCCGTAAGGCTAAACACGAAGTTTTTGTGACAGGTATAAAACAGCCAACAGTTTGCAACAAAATTTGACCTTTACCAGGTTTCGACACCGACGGTTGGTGTCTTCATCTGAAAATTCACGATCACCTAAAAAGATTGTAAATAAACATTAACATAGAGAAAACCGAAGAATAACCAGTTTTTATTAGAAATTTTCGAGCACCTTTCTTCTAACGACAGTTTTATCCTTAATAAGGTTTCAGTTACGTAATAAAAAATATTAGTGGTACAAAAGCAATTATTTGGAAGTGCCTAAACATGTGCCTCTTTTTTTTCCTCAAATAAGACTCTGAAATATCTTTTCCTCTTTTTTTTTCCTTTATTACATTCTAACCGTTTCGTCCAGAAATGTACCTAATATTTGTAGTTGGATTGTCTTGTATAATCTTTTCATTTTGCATAATACTGGCTATTGATATTTCTGATGAGCGCTTATATGATACTTATAATATTTTTCAGACTTTAGATAGCTGTTATCTTCGATTGTTACTAGATGGTGCGACTTGTTTTGTGCCAATGTTGTAGCAATTTCGGTATGTGTGCCTCTTAGTTTGATGCCATCTCCAGTGTCTGGTATCTCTCGGAACCCTTATTGGCGTGTACCGTGCAACTCCGCGTAGTTATAGTTTTACTGGCAATTTCAATGACTTTGATTGTACGTGGTTTTAGCATTTACTTCTTAATCAAGTATTTTGTGTAACGAGAGCGTTATTGTTCTTAAATCCGTTCGTCAGTTACCACATGTGACTACAGTCTCCTTATAAACCTGTTCGGAATAGAAACTGATTACTTCAGTTTTTGCTATGTTAATGTTCATTTGCATTCATTTTAGGTATTCGTGAATAGTCGGTGCTGTAACCGTGTAAAAGTAAAGTTTTGTAGCAACCGGTCGGTTGTTTTTATATCTATCATATCCTTGTGCGGCTTGTAAGCTTACTTTAGTTTTCTAGACGTAGTTGGTAAGTTGCACGTAGTGTGGTATTCTGGGTGTTGATGAAACACGCGCAGCCGTAAATTTGGTACCTCCGTCTGAGCATACCGCCGGGCGCCGCACCGCCGCCTTTGCAACTTAATTACCTCGCGCCTGCCGGAAGAGCCGTGGAATTTGCATCCGGCTTCGCAGGTATAGCCGTCGGATATCCGACCCTGGCACAGATTCGGGGCACCACTGCGGAATTCGCGAAGCACGACGGTCCAAACTGATACCCATCTGTTCCTTGAAATTTTCGGCGAACTGCCAGACGTCGGCAACTTGCTGCCACAAGATTTCGGCGCACTATCTTCTGGCCATCTTCAGGTGTACATAGCGGAAGTACAGTACTTGAAGATGCCCAAAATTCTCTGTGTCGGAATGTGTTGGCAGCAGGTGACTGACAGCCGATAGTTCGCTCGAAATTTCATGGAACAATCTACACGCCGGGAAGAAGTTCTAAATGATTTGCAACGTACTTCCAGATGATGAAAATACAAAATTTTGTGTGTGCGTGTGTGTGCGTGCGTGTGTGTGTGTGTGTGTGTGTGTGTGTGTGTGAGAGAGAGAGAGAGAAAGAGAGAGAGAGAGAGAGAGAGAGAGAGAGAGAGAGAGAGTCACCTTTCGTGGGAGAAGCAATGGGCAAATTGAAAGTATATTACTTCGCCCCTCTAGAAAATGTCATGATCATGAGATCATAAAGCAACACTGATGAGTTTTACTCATAATCGATACGTAAGATGCATATTTGTCAGGCGCGCTGGATTAGCCAAGCGGTCTCAGGCGCTGCAGTCACGGACTGTGCGGCTGGTCCTGGCGGAGATTCGTGTCCTCTCTCGGGCTTGGGTGTGTGTGTTTGTCCTTAGGATAGTTTAGGTTAAGTAGTGTGTAATATTAGGGACTGATGACCTTAGTAGTTAAGTCTCATAAGATATCACACACATATGAACATTTTTTTGATATCGGTCAATCATTACTTTTCGTTATCAATTTTCAGCAACTGTCCAATGTCTTTCCTACTTCCCAGCTCTTGCCCACTTAGCACTGTGCACTATCCATTGTACGTCCCTCTCCGTAGCTGAGTAGTCAGCGTGGCTGACTGACTTGGGGAGGACCCGGATTCGATTCCTGGTACCGTTACGGGTTTTTCCTTGTTGGGGGGACTGGAACTTGGTGCACTCAGCCAGTTGAGGTGCTGTTTGACAGCGTAGCAGTGGCTCCACCCTCACGAAAACTGATAACAGCCGGAAGAGCAGTGTGCTGACGCCATGCCCCTCCATACTGCATCCAATGAGGCCACTGGAAGAGGACGACACGGCGGTCGGTCGGTTCCAGGTGACCCATCGGGTAGTCGTGAAGTTTTAGTTACCATCTCGAAGAAACCAATCTCCTAATGATGGTGCTAGTAATTCCCTGCCAATCCATTCTTCAAAGCGACACATTTTTCCCGATGACTTGTCAAATACTTTGGTTGTATAAGTGTACGTTTTGGCTACTCATGTAATGTTCCGTCACTAAAATCGTCTCGTCGCCATTCAGGAACTGCATGCCACGGAATGCTATCTCCACCTTATCAAACTGAAAGTCACTGGGTGGGAAGGCAAAATTCGAGAGCCCGAATAAGCAGCATTTGTGACTACCCTCTGATGTACACGACAAGCTGGGGCAAGCAGCCTTCTTGCACAGTTTCCTGTGACACCTGATTCTTCCACATTCTCGTAACCTCACCAGTCCAGACAGATCTTGGTAAGATTCCAAAGAGGAACAACGAAACGAAATCTGCTTTAAATGTTCAGAAATACAACAGTTGTGCTCTTTGCAAAACAAACAGTGTCCTATGACTAAAATATTGATAAGACACAAGTAGAATCATTCAGTTGGTACAAATACCTGGTGTTGTGAGGCGTATCATATGGAACTGGCCATGATTTTATGTTGCGGCTCAACCGACGCCGTGCTAAGGTGGCACCGGAATTTCAATATGCACCAAAGACTGCAGACAAAAAAATTTAACTTTCCGTTTTTTGTTGCGGGTGGGTGGTTCAGTTGGTAAAAGCATTCCTAATAGTAAAAAGTCGGTACTTTAGACTGAGGAAACAATTTAGTTAGGAAGTTGTATTACGAAGACTCAAGAGACCGGTCAGTGACGCGGATATCTTGGTTGAAAAAAAATGAAAAAAATTTAATGGCCTGCCCTTTAGAAAACGAAAACAAATCGTTCAATATTTCATCAGTAGAAGTACCGTGCGTTATACAGTAGAAAGGATATAAATTACTGATTCCCACACCTAATTTAGACATGATATAAATCCAAAAAAATAGGTTAAATTTCCAAGTATTTTTGGGTGAGACTAAAGGTTTCGGAGAAGTGTAGTGACCATTAGCGTCTGTCTGAAAATAAATGCCCAGCCTAACTTATTACAGTTATTTCCGGTATCTTATGATTCCATGTTACTATAAATTTAGATTTCAATATAATCTACCCATACAATAAAAGCGGTTCTGGCACGGAGAAAACAATCCTCTCACTCGACAAGTGAATTAATTCTGCGTGTAAAGTGACTGAGATGTCATTTACGAGGCGTGCTCATCTAGCCACCCAAAAGTATGTGGTGGAATATACGGAATATACTGCCTGTTGTAACCAGGAGACTTTTCGGAGACGCTTAGAGCAAGTGGGGAAACTTCGGCAACTGCCCAGTCCAGACCCCTTACAGAAAAAGAGAACTGAAAAAATACACTACTGATAAACCGGTATTCATTGGACAAATATATTGCACTAGAACTGACATATTACATTTTCACGCAATTTAGGTGCATAGGTATCTGAGAAACCACCTCTGGCTATAATAACGGTCTTGATACGCCTGGACATCGAGTCAAATAGAGCTTGGATGGCGTGTACAGGTACAGCTGCCCATGCAGCTTCAACACGATACCACAGTTCATCAAGAGTAGTGGCTGGCGTATTGTGACGAGCCAGTTGCTCGGCCACCATTGACCAGACGTTTTTAGTTGGCGAGAGATCTGGAGAATGTGCTGGCCAGGGCAGCAGTCGAACATTTTCTGCATCGAGAAAGGCCCGTACAGAACCTGCAGCGAGCGGTCGTGCATTATCCAGCTGAAATGTAGGGTTTCGCCGGGAACGAATGAAGGGTAGAGCCACGTGTCGTAACACATCTGAAATGTAACGTCCACTGTTCAAAGTGCGGTCAATGCGAAAAAGAGGTGACCCAGACGTGTAACCTATGGCACCCCATACCATCACGCCGGTTGATACGCCAGTATGGCGATGACGAATATACGCTTCCAATGTGCGTTCACCGCGATGTCGCCAAATACGGATGCGACCATCATGGTGCTGTAAACAGAACCTGGATTCATCCGAAAAAATGAAGTTTTGCCATTCGTGCACCCAGGTTCGTCGTTGAGTAGACCATCGCAGGCGCTCCTGTCTGTGATGCAGCGTCAAGGGTAACCGCAGCCATGGTCTCAGAGCTGATAGTCCATGCTGCTGCAAACGTCGTCGAACTGTTCCTGCAGATGGTTGTTGTGTTGCAAACATCCCCATCTGTTGACTCAGGGATGGAGACGTGGCTGCACGATCCGTTACAGCCACGCGGACAAGATGCCTGTCATCTCGACTGCTAGTGATACGAGGCCGTTGGGATTCAGCACGGCGTTCCGTATTACCCTCCTGAACCCACAGATTCAATATTCTGCTAACATTCACTGGATCTCAACCAACGTGAGCAGCAATGTCGCGATACGATAAACAGCAAGCGCGATAGGCTACAACCCGACCTTTATCAAAGTCGGAAACGTGATGGTACGCATTTCTCCTCCTTACACGAGGCATCACAACAACGTTTCACCAGGCAACGCCAGTCAACTGCTGTTTGTGTATAAGAAATCGGTTGGAAAATTTCCTCGTGTCAGCACGTTGTAGGTGTCGCTACCGGCGCCAGCCTTGTGTGAATGCTCTGAAAAGCTAATTATTTACATATCACAGCATCATCTTCCTGTCGGTTATATTTCGCGACTGTAGCACGACATCTTCGTGGTGTAAAAAATTTTAATAGCAAATCGTGCAGCTACGTCTCGATCCCTGAGTCAACAGATGGAGACATTTGCAACACAACAACCATCTGCACGAACAGTTCGACGACGTCTGCAGCAGCGACTGTCAGCTCTGAGACCATGGCTGCGGTTACCCTTGACGCTGCATCACAGACAGGAGCGCCTGCGATGGTGTACGCAACGATGCACCTGGGTGTACGAATGGCAACACGTCATTTTTTCGGATGAACCCAGGTTCTGTTTACAGCGGCATGATGGTCGCATCCCTGTTTCGCGACATCGCGGTGAACGCATATTGGAAGCGTGTTTTCGTCATCGCCATAATGGCGTATCACCCGGCGTGATGGTATGGGGTGCCATTGGTTACACGTCTCGGTCACCTCTTGTTCGCATTGACCGCACTTTGGACAGTGGTCGTTACAATTCAGATGTGTTACGACCCGTGGTTCTACCCTTCATTGGATCCCTGAGAAACCCTACATTTCAGCAGGATAATGCACGACTGACGCTGCAGGTTTTGTACCGACCTTTCTGGACACAGAAAATGTTCGACTTTTACCCTGGCTTGACATTATCCACATCTCTCACCAATTGAAAACGTCTGGTCAATGGTGGCCGAGCGACTGGCTCGTCACAATACGCCAGTCAGTACTACTGATGAACTGTGGTATCGTGTTGAAGCTCTTCGGGCAGCTGTACCTGTACACGCCATCCAAGCTATGTTTGACTCAATGCCCAGGCGTATCAAGGCCGTTATTACGGCCAGAGATGGTTGTTATGGCTACTGATTTCTCAGGATGTATGCACCCAAATTGCGTGAAAATGTAATCACATGTAAGTTCTAGTATAATATATTTGTCCAATGAATACCGGTTTATCATCTGCATTTCTTCTGGGTGTAGCAATTTTAATGGCCAGTATTGTACGTGGTCATAATGTTTTGGCTCATCGGTGTAGACAGAGAAATGGGCGGTGGAATTTATACCGTGTACAGAGGTGAAAGCTCACCAGCGACCTCGCTGTACTTTCGTTTCCCGCCGACGAATTTCAGAGCGCACGAGTAAGCTGGGCGTCGCGGCGTTAACTTCCTAATTGAGGCAGGCTGCGTGGGCGTCATGGCGGCGTTTGCCGCCGCCGGCCCACGTTCATCTCGCGCCGAGCACTCTGCGGATAATGGCGATTGCGTCAAGGCTCCAGTGATTACCTCGCTCCTCCAGGAACCGCGGAGGCGCTGATTTTATCTGCCGAGGCCTGCCGACAACCACACCCGCGCCGACGAGTCGGAGGCTTCCAAAACACTGTCGCGTCTCGCCGTTAAGTCCCGTGAGAAACGGCGCAACCGCCGCACGCCTGTGTCGAGGAATGAGTCACGCGGAGGAAGGCGTTTCGCAAACTCGCGGACACACAATGGCTGCTCTGAGTCCCACAGACACGCCTCCAAGAAACATGGGGGTCATGGGAACTGATAAAAGCAGCAGATACTCGCCAGCGGAAGCGGAAGCCCCTAGACGTCCTTACAGGTGGACTCTGTTGTGTGACACGTACCATTATTTCGCACTAGGTTGTAAATCCACTCTTTGAATACGAACACTGATGAACCAAAATATTGCTACTATCTGCTTAATAGCTTGTTTGTCCGTCCTTGGAACGAAATGGATAACTGATTCTGCATATCATGGATCCGATAGTTCGTTGGCAGGTCCGTGGAGGTATGTGGCATTAGATATCTATGCACAGGTCACGTAATTGTCGTAAATAACAGGCCGCTATTCTGCTTACGCGGTGATGGCGCAAGATGGCGAGACAGCTGGCCGTTGTGGCCGAGCGGTTCTAGGCGCTTCAGTCTTGAATTGCGCGACCGCTACGGTCGCAGGTTCGAATCCTGCCTCGGGCATGGATGTGTGTGATCTGCTTAGATTAGTTAGGTTTAAGTAGTTCTAAGTTCTAGGGGACTGATGACCTCAGATATTAAGTCCCATAGTGCTCAGAGCGTTATGAACCATTTTTTGATGGCGAGACAGATGGGTTTCATAGGATTTACAGCAGGCGAATTTGGTCGCTGAGACATCAACATGAGTTCACTGTAATGCTCCTCAAACCACTGTAGCATGGTTCTGGTTCCGAGACACGAATAATTAACTTGCTGACAGATGACATCAACGTCTGGGAAATCAAGCATGAAGGGATGCTGCCACAGGTTCCATGCCTCCCATAGAAGAATACGGCTCCCAGCAGCCTGCGCCCGTCCGCGCTGCACGTTTGGAGCTGCCGTTCACCTCGATGACGGCGTTTGTGAAGACGACCGTCGACCTAGTGTAGCAAAAACACGATTCACCCGATCAGACACGTTTTCATTGATCGACAGTAGAAACGCGATAGTCCAGTGTGCACTGCAATCGCAATTGACGGTGTCGTTGGGTCAATATGTGAACACGTAGCTGTGGTCTGGTGGGACGTTGAACAATGTAAGATGAATGGTCTGCTCCGAAAAAACTGTACATGGACCAGCATTGTGCTGCTTCGGCACAGATGCCACAGATCATCATCTATCCTACTTTACACACAGGCCATGCCTCCGAACCACGTGTTCTGGGAAGAGTCGTGGATGTCCAACCATTTAGCGCTTAGCGGTAGTTTCATTGTCCTTCTACCTCTTTCTGCAGATGCTACGACAGTAGCACGTGAACATTCGACCTACTTCGTCGTTTTTGAGATAATTGTTTACAGGCTCTGCGTAATAATTATCTTCCGTTTGTTAAAGTCGATATCTCTATGGATTTTGCTTGAGTGATCCTCCGATCGTGTCTGCTTGGCTTACATGCACTATGTGATCAAAAGCATCCAGACACCCTCAGAAACTTACGTTTTTCATATTAGGTGCATTTTGCCATCACCTACTGCCAGGTACTCCATATCGGCGTCCTCAGTAATCATTATATATTGCGAGAGAGCAGAATGTGGCGCTCCGCGGCACTCACGTACTTCGAACGTCGTCAGGTGATTGGGTGTCACTTGTGTTATACGTCTGTACGCGAAATTTCCACACTCCCAAACAACCCTAGGTCCATTGTTTCCGATGTGATAGTGAAGTGGAAACGTGAAGGGACATATACAGCACAAAAGTGTACAGGCCAACCTCGTCTGTTGACTGACAGAGACCGCCGACAGTTGAAGAGGGTCGTACAGTGTAATAGGCAGACATCTGCGAGAGTGGAAGCTGTCATCAAGGCTAAGGGTGGGCCAACACCATATTGAATTCCAGCATTGCCGATGGAGGGAGCGACGAACTTTAAGTCATTTTCAGCCAGGTGTCCGGATACTTTTGATCACATTGTCTACTTCTGTTATCATGTCACGTGGCCGGAACGCCACCTGATGGCATCCAACGTCGCGGTGGGCAGTGGTCATAATGTTTTGGCTATCAGTGTCCACGTCACCCAAGGACAAGGCTTTTTACTCGTCTGTAGAATAACGAGACAAATAACTGATATCACATTTACTGTCATCGTCCCGCTGGGTATTCCACGTAGCGCGCGTCAGACAGCCGCAAACACTACGATCCTCGCGCCGCAGCAGGCACTGACCTACTGACTGCAGGAGAGCGCGGTCATTCCGGCGTTGGTCGTTAGCGACGTTGCCAGCGAATACGTGTGGAGAGATCTGGGTACTGAGGACGCTACAAATAAATCATCTCCTTCATTTATCCTGGTGACATGCTGTCAGGAAAACAGTAACATGATAAATCAGAGATTCTTCTTTAAGAATCTAGGAAAAGACAGATTCATACTTACTGTACAGATACTAGAGTTGGCGGTCATAGGTCCATGATGTGTGCTTGCTTCTGAGTGGTATGTGTCTCACTTTTACTGATGAAGGCTGTGGCCGAAAGCTTTATGAAAGTATCTTTTAATTGTGCCTGTCTTCTTTACAGTATCAATCTGTCTTTTCCTACGTTGTTGATATTCTAATCTGTGGTTTTCAATGGTAGAGAATCTTGTCATCCACAACTTTATGAGATATTAAGTGCCAAAAGCTCCTAAATTTCTTTTATTCCTACATCTAGTTTCTAGAGCACGTCATCGTTTGCCAGACATGTTGTCGAAACTATAGCCACAACATTAAGAGTTTTTACGAACCATGTGGTGCTTATACATAAAAATGCTAACAGACTAATAACTTCAAGCAAAACACTGATGCGTTTCTAAAATTTTTCGAGAGTAGCGAGAGGAGACTCTGCGAGTTCTCCAGGAATGAGCCTATTGGACGCTCTAGGACTGGGGTGTCCAACCCGCGTCCGGTGAACATCTACCACACGACCGGAAAAAAAGAATCCATAAAAATACATTTTGTTAAGTTGTGATAAACTGAATATTTTCAATTTGAAACTCCTGCCACATGATAATAAGTGTTAACATTTTATGTTTTCGACTGTGTCTTCTTTCATTTTTCCTTTTTTGGCTCAACGGTTATTGTTAGTGTTAAATATATTTTGTGCGGCCCAAAAGTACTCGTCTTCTTCCAGCGTGGCCTTGGTATAAAGCGTTGGACATTCCTACTCTAGGACATGTCGCGAATTCTGTAGTTCTGCTCTACTCACAGGATAGTTGTCTGGGTCTGTTCATGAACATCAATTCAAGGTGTTCAAAGTAGGAACCTGTTATCCGTGTAGATCCTAAATGAGATGATCTTTAGGTGGTGTAGTACTTTTGTACCATTATTGTTGGCTTAGCTCATGGAATCTGCCCCCTTAAAACATATTACATCACCACGAATGGTAGGCGCTGTGACTGTCAATAGCCAGACTTTAGACATAAAAAATAAACACTCTAATCGCGTGTTATAGCTGCTACAGTGCGTATAAGTAAGATGACCGACATGAAAAAAAAAAAGTAAACGAGATTTCACCACGTGAATGCCATGAACATCGTGAAAAATTATGCTGTAGGGATAAAGAGACTTTAATCCGAAAACAGTCGATCAGATGTCGATTGTTTTCCATCTGTATTTAATTGTTAAACGTGGCTCGCTTACAGTTCACATACGTCGAGCGCGTTATGTGGAGTGGATACTCTAGCGCCAATCCGAGTGTGCGATTCTAGGCGCTTCAGTCCGAACGGCGCTGCTGCAGGTTCGAATCCTTCCTCGGGCATCTATGTGTGTGATGTCCTCAGGTTAGTAAGGTTTAAGTAGTTCTAAGTCTAGGGAGCTCAAGACCTCATACTAAGTCCCTTAGTGCTTGGAGCCGTTTTTTTTAATTCGTGAACGTTGCCTTGGCGCTCCGTTGCCACCCCAGTAAACACAGGTGCTGTACTCAATGGCTGAAAAGTGCTTGTCGCATATCGCGGTACCCATTCTGTTCGTGTTCTTCCTACTGTAGCCGTCAGTATTTCTCACTATAAAAAAATTTTACCTGAAAATTTTTCGATAAAAACTATGCATTTGCGGTATTTATAGCTGAGAAGCGGGAAGATCAGTGTAGCGTATGTGATACGGTCGCTTCTTCAAGATGCACAAACGTAGGCAGGGGCACCACTTTAAAGGGCCATGTCGTGAGCTCATATATAAATTACGATGATATTGTGAGGAAGAAAGGAATAACAGCGGCCCTGTCATAACTATTTCAAAAGTCGTCGAATGAGTAGCTGTAGCTCTGAAATATGTAACATCTGTGAAGAAAATAATGAGGGAGATCTGTACTTGAGATCTACAGGAACCAACTGCTGCTCTTCGCCCTCAGGAAAAGACAGTGTGTGTGCTGCTAGAATAACACAAATCGATAATTTTAAAGAAGACGTAATTCAGCTACATAATTTGACTATTACGCACAGGAAGGATATCCCAGCAGGAAGAAGCTACTTCCGCCAGTACTAGAGAATAAACACCAACTTTGTGTGATACTTAACAAGAACGATTTTCGTTGGTAAACGTTTTCTGAAAGAAAAGTTCTGCTTGAACGGAAGGATATCGTTGCCTTGAGGTGCTGTCTTTTGAGGGACGTACCTAACTGCAAACCTCACGAAATCGTTTGGTTGGACGACACTTGGGCAAATTCTGGTCGTTCCATACCGACAGCGAGGACTGATGTCTCTGCACGTGAAACAATGAAGCTTCAGCTGGAAAAGACAGCTGGCTTATTCTTTTACATGTTGGTCCCGATGGGTTTCTGCCAAATGCTTTGTTGTTGTTCACAACATCAAAGAAATCTGGGGATTTCAAAAGGGATATGACGGTAACGAAATTTAAAGAGTGGTTCGTCCTTTCTTTGTTTCCAAAGATAGAAAAGAATTCTACGATAATATTGGATTATGCACCATATAGCTTGCTTCAATTAAACGAAGTACCTACATGCAGAAGCAGGAATGAGATGGCGGACTGTCTAAAGAAGAAATGCATAGTTTCATCTGATAGTGGGACGAAAAATATAGAAATGCTGGAAATCGTGAGAGAGAATAAATCACGTAATATCACTTACGACATTAACAAAGTTGCAGTAGAAAATGGTCTAAGTGCTTTGCACCTTCCACCACTTTTCAGTGCAACGTAATCTTCGGTTTATGTCAACTAATATTTCCATACGTATTGTTTTTAATCCGCCAAGACTGTTAGCCGTTTTTCACACTTCGGTCCTACTCCATTGCAATGGCTCTACAATTTTCGGGTGTGACATTCCTAGTCGCGCGACCGCCACGACAACAACAAACAGCTGCGTATTGCGCAGTAGATTGGCAACATAGCCGCCGATTGTCTGGGACTCTCTATCCGCGGCTCGGCTATAAATACTACAAATGCATAATTTTTATCGAAAAATTTTCAGGGAAATCATTTGTCTAGTGAGAAATATTGACGGCTGGAGTAGGGAGAACCAAGAAATTACGAAATTATGCTAGGATCTGAAATGGAGGCGAGACGAATTCTATGCTCAGGATACGTGCCTCGAATGTTAGAAGGCACCAGGGAATAAATGCGCTTGCCTGACCCCGGTTGTGATGGGCGGTTGCCATTGTGGATCACGCACGACACCTCGTCGGCAGTAGCTTGAGACCTCAGTCCAAAAGGCCGGTTGTGAGGTCTGGCATGATCGTTTTACCGGAACACCAAGAAGAATGGAATGACGTCGTTATTGGAAAATGTTTTAAATATTGGACGCTCTGCAGCGTCTGTTGTTGTTGTGGTCTTCAGTCCAGACACTGGAATGATGCAGCTCTCCATGCTACTCTATCCTGTGCAAGCTGCTTCGTCTCTAAGTACTTACTGCAACCTACATCCTTCTCAATCTGTTTAGTGTATTCATCTCTTGGTCTCCCTCTACGATTTTTACCCTCCACGCTGCCCTCCAATACTAAATTGGTGATCCCTTGGTGCCTCAGAATATGCCCTACCAATCGATCCCTTCTTCTAGTCAAGATGCGCCACAAATTTCTCTTCTCTCCAATTCTATTCAATACCTCCTCATTAGTTATGTGATCTACCCATCTAATCTTCAGCATTCTTCTGTAGCACCACATTTCAAAAGCTTCTATTCTCTTCTTGTCTAAACTATTGATCATCCACGTTTAACTTCCATGCATGGCTACAATCCACACACTTAAATCTATACTCGATGTTAAGCAATTTCTCTTCTTCAGAAACGCTTTCCTTGCCATAGTCAATCTACATTTTATATCCTCTCTACTTCGACCATTATCAGTTATTTTGCTCCCCAAATAGCAAAACTCCCTTACTATTTTAAGTGTTTCATTTCCTCTTCTAATTCTCCCAGCATCGCCCGACTTAATTCGACTACATTCCATTAGCCTCGTTTTGATTTTGTTAATGTTCATCTTATATCCTTTTAAGACACTGTCCATTCATTTCAGCTGCTCTTCCAGGTCCTTTGCTGTCTCTGACAGAATTACAATGTCATTGACGAAGCTCAAAGTTTTTATTTCTTCTCCATGGATTTTAATACCTACTCCGAATTTTTCTTTCGTTTCCTTTACTGCTTACTCAATATACAGATTGAATAACCTGAAAAAGACCCCTGTGATTCATAAGTAAAGAAAAGCTACACAAACGGTTATTTATTCAAGAAAGCCAGAAAAGAGCTTTTTAAAAGACAAATCAAAAATTTTTAGAACAAATAGTTCACAAACTAATGCAGATTATCACCATCGAATTACTACCATAAATTTCCTGTGTTTCACGTCTATGGTCAGAAATTTTTTGTCATCAGACTACCGGGACTCGGTCGATAATAACCATCTTCAGATGTGTTTTATAATAACAAGACCTAATGTTCTGCAGCCACTGTGGCATCGTCAAATGTTAAACACAAATTCCACTACGGCCGCAGTACATTAGGATATCGTCAAATGTTAAAACCAAATTCCACTATGGCCACAGTATATTAGGACATATTTGCATAAAACAGATTTGAAGATGGTCATTAGAGACCGAATCCGGTAGTCTGATGACAAAAAGTTTGTGGCCATAGATGTAAAGGAAATTTATTCCATATTCGGGTCGCTGTTTTATTCGCGACCACGTTACAGCTTGATAAATTACTACTATGCATCAGTGACGGTTGTTAACAAATTGTGAGATCTTTTACATTTTATTCTGTACATAGCGCGCTACGTGAGGTAGACAGTCAGCTAAAATTCTACTACTCCGCGCGGCCCTCTTTCTTTTACCCTCGGATCAAATTTCCTTATTCTGCTGTCATCAATTTTTTCATCCACTTAGATGTTTAGCCCTTAGATACTTATACTCTATGCTTCAAACCCACAAGCATCTTTTTTATGAAGCGTAAATAGAGATTCTTTATTCGAATAATAAACATGGACAGATTAACTGAATAAAAATAATTAACTATGTTACTCCAAATATCAATTACATTAGGAGCTCATAAATTTGTCTCGCAGTGAGAACTTTACTATCAGATTATATGTTAGCTGTACATACATTTCACTGTACACCTGGTGTAATATCTAATTCCATTCTACTCCGACGGTCCGTCATTACTGGAATTATATTTCTGATATTTGTTGCGAAAAAGTTGAGCGCAAGATTAAAGATTACAGTCAGTGATGCATGAACATACGTGACTTCAACCAGGACTGATTCGAAGTTCGTATTTAACTGCCTACAACACAAATTAGAAAACGTACAGAAGTGACTAATCAGGGATCCGACACTTGATAAGTTTGTGGAGGTACGTAGCATTAAATGTCTACGCGCAGGTCACGTAATTCGCGTAAATAGCGGGCCGCTGATCTGCGTACCAGCTGATTGCGACCCAGATAGATTCTATAGGGTTTAAATATCAGGCGAATTCGGTCGCCGAGACATCAACGCGAATTCACCACAATGCTCTTCAAACCACATGGCATACTTCTTGCTCTGAGACAGGGACAATTATGCTACTGAAAGATGACATCGCCGTCGGATGAGACATCAAGCATGAAGGGATGTGGGTGGTTTACAGCTGTCATCGTGCCTTCGATTACTACCATAGGTCCCACGCGCAGGAGAATGTCTCCTATAACGTGATATTGCTCCCACCGAGTCGACATGTTTCATTTGATCAACGGTCGAATTCCGATGGTCCTGTGCCGACTGCAATCGTAATTAATGATGTCACTGGGTCAACATGGGGAAAATGTAGCAGTGGTCTGCTGCGGACCTCCTACAATGTACGATAAATGAAGTGCTCAGAAAGACTTGTGCGTGCACAAGCACTGTGGTCTTTCGACAGAGATGCCACAGATCGCCATCTATCCTAATTTACACAGCAGACAAGTCTCCGAACCGCACGTGCTGTGAAGAGTTGTGTACGTCCAACCATTTAGCGTCTGTTAGTAGTTTTACTGTCCTTCTGCCTCTTTCCGTAGATTTCCACGACAGTAGCACGTGACCATTCGAACAGCTTCGCGGTTTCCGAGATACTCGTTCACACTCTCTGCGTAATAACGATTTGTCCTTTGTGAAAGTCGCTTATTTCAACGGGTTTCCCCATTTGCAGTGTGTGTTTGCTCCGCTTAGATATTTCTGTTACCGTGATATGTGCCCGCAAAGCCACCAGGCGGCATCCATAGGCAGTGGCCATAATGTTTCGGCTCACATACAAACAAATACACCAGTGGCAAAAAACAAGTCAATACCGTCACTGTGCAATAGCGATGGAAATGTTACCGATGATGGTGCCACTAAAGCGGAGTTACTAAATACAGTTTTCAGTAATTCCTTCACGATAGAAGACGAAGTAAATATTCCAGAATTCGAAACCAGAACAGCTGTTAGCATGAGTGACATAAAAGTAGATATCTTAGGTGATGCGAAACAACTCATATGACTTAAGAAAGACAAGTCTTCCGTCCAGATGGTATACCAATCAGGTTCCTTTCAGAGTATGCAGACAAAATAGTGCATTTCTTAGCAATCATATACAACCGCTCACTTGACGAAAGGTCTGTTACTAAAGACTGGAAAGTAGCACAGGTCACACGAATCTTCAAGAAAGGAAATAGGAGTAACCCATTGAATTACAGATTCATATCACTGACCTTAATTTGCAGTAGGATTTTTGAGCATATACTGTACTCGAACATTATGAATCACCTTGAAGAAAATGACCTATTGATACATAACCAACACGGATTCAGAAAGTATCATTCTTGTGCAACGCAGCTAGCTCTTTATTCTCATGAAGTAATGAATGCTGTAGACAAGGGATCTCACATCGACTCCATATGGCTAGATTTCCAGAAGGCTTTTGATACCTTTCCTCACAAGCGACTATTAATCAAATTGCGTGCACATAGAGTATCGTCTCAGTTGTGTGACTGGATTCGTGATTTCCTTTCAGAGAGGTCACAGTTCATAGTGATGGACGGTAAATCATCGAGTAGAACAGAAGTGATATGTCGTTCCGCAAGGTAGTGTCTTAGGCCCTCTGCTGTTCCTGCTTTATATAAATTATCTAGGTGATAATGTGAACAGCCCCCTTAGATTGTTTGCAGATGACGCTGTGATTTACCGTCTAGTAAAATCATCAGACGATCAATTCCAATTACAAAATGATCTAAGGAGAATTTCTGTATGGTGCGAAAAGTGGCAATTGGCATTAAACAAACAAAAGTGTGAGGTCATCCACATGGGTACTAAAAGAAATCCGATAAATTTTGAGTATACGATAAAGCTCACAGATCTAAGAGCTGTCAATTCGACTAAATAACTATGAATTACAATTACGAGAAACTTAAATTGGAAAGACCACATAGATAGTATTGGGGGGAAGACGAAATAAAGACTGCGCTTTGTTGGCAGATCACTTAGAAGATGCGACAAACCCACTAAACAGAGAGTCTATATAACAATTGTCCGTCATCTGCTGGAATATTGCTGCCCGGTATGGGACATTACCGGGTGGGATTGGCGGAGGACATCGAAAAAGTGCAAAGGAGGGCAGCTTGTTTCGTGTTACCGCGCAATAGCGGTGAGAGTTTCACTGATATGATACGCGAGTTGGGGTGGCAGTCACTGAAACAAAGTCGGTTTTCTTTACGGCGAGATCTATTTACGAAATTTCAATCGCCAACTTTCTCTTCCGAATGCGAAAATTTTTTGTTGACACGCACCTACGTAGGGAGAAATGATCATCATAATAAAATAAGAGAAATCAGAGATAGAAGGGAAAGATTTAGGTGTTCTTTTTTCCTATGCGCCTTTCGAGAGTGGAATGGTAGAGGGGTAGCATGAAAATGGTTCGATAAACCCCCTGACAGGCACTTAAGTGTGAATTGCAGATTAACCATGTAGATGTAGATGTGGGTGTAGATACCTCTGAAGAGTTTCAATGTCTTCCTTTAATCTGACCTGGTGAGGATCCCAAACACTCGAGTACTCAAGAATGGATCGCACAAATGTTCTGCACATGCTCGCTGACACAGAAAAGCTGCTTTTCGCCAGTGTGCTCTCAATAAATCGCTCAATCATTAACATTCCATAAAGCCGACTCTCCATTCTTGTTCCAGTCGATATCGCTTTGCAACGTTGCATGTCAAGAAACACGCCAGTAATTTTGTCTTCAAAGACTATCCTAAGAAATTTTGGTCTTATGTCAAAGCGGTAGGTGGATCAAAACAAAATGTCCAGACACTCTGTGACTAAAATGGTACTGAAACAGAGGACGACAGACTAAAGGCATAAATACTAAATGTCTTTTTCCAAAGCTGTTTCACAGAGGAAGACTGCACTGTAGTTCCTTCTCTAGATTGTCACACAGATGAAAAAATGGTAGATATCGAAATAGAAGACAGAGGGATAGAGAAACAATTAAAATCGCTCAAAAGAGGAAGGCCGCTGGACCCGATGGGATACCAGTTCGATTTTACACAGAGTACGCGAAGGAACTTGTCCCCCTTCTTGCAGCGGTGAACTATACGTCTCTAGAAGAGCGTAGCGTTCCAAAGGATTGGAAAAGGGCACAGGTCATCCCCGTTTTCAAGAAGGGACGTCGAACAGATGTGGAGAACTATAGACCTATATCTCTAACGTGGATCAGTTGTAGAATTTTGGAACACGTATTATGTTCGAGTATAATAACTTTTCTGGAAAAAATGGTTCAAATGGCTCTGAGCACTATGGGACTCAACTGCTGTGGTCATTAGTCCCCTAGAACTTAGAACTACTTAAACCTAACTAACCTAAGGACATCACACACATCCATGCCCGAGGTAGGATTCGAACCTGCGACCGTAGAAGTCGCACGGTTCCGGACTGCGCGCCTAGAACCGCGAGACCACCGCGGCTGGCACTTTTCTGGAGACGAGAAATCTACTCTGTAGCAATCAGCATGGGTTTCCAAAAAGACGGTCGTGTGAAGCCCAGCTCGCGCTATTCGTCCACGAGACTAAGAGGGCCATAGACACGTGTTCACAGGTAGATGCCGTGTTTCTTGACTTCCGCAAGGCGTTCGATACAGTTCCTCACAGTCGTTTAATGAACAAAGTAAGAGTTTATGGACTAACAGACGTGTGATTGGATTGAGGAGTTCCTAGATAACAGAACGCAGCATGACATTCTCAATGGAGAGAAGTCTTCCGAAGTAAGAGTGATTTCAGGTGTGCCGCAGGGGAGTGTCATAGGACCGTTGCTATTCACAATATACATAAATGACCTGCTAGATGACATCGGAAGTTCACTGAGGCTTTTTTCCGATGATGCTGTGGTGTATCGAGAGGTTGTAACAATGGAAAATTGTACTGAAATGCAGGAGGATCTGCAGCGAATTGACGCATGGTACAGGGAATGGCAATTGAATCTCAATGTAGACGAGTGTAATGTGCTGCGAATACATAGAAAGAAAGATCCTTTATCATTTAGCTACAATATAGCATATCAACAAATGGAAGCAGTTGATTCCATAAATTATCTGGGAGTAGGAATTAGGAGTGATTTAAAATGTAATGATCGTATAAAGGTGATCGTCGGTAAAGCAGAAGCCAGACTGAGATTCATTGGAAGAATCCTAAGGAAATGCAATCCGAAAACAAAGGAAGTAGGTTACAGTACGCTTGTTCGCCCATTGCTTGAATACAGCTCAGCAGTGTGGGATCCGTACCAGATAGGGTTGATAGAAGATATAGAGAAGATCCAACGGAGAGCAGCGCGCTTCGTTACAGGATCATATAGTCATCGCGAAAGCGTTACGGAGATGATAGATAAACTCCAGTGGAAGACTATGCAGGAGAGACGCTCAGTAGCTCGGTACGGACCTTCACCGAAGAGTCAAGCAGTATATTGCTCCCTCCTACGTATATCTCGCGAAGAGACCATGAGGTTAAAATCGGAGAGATTAGAGCCCACACAGAAGCATACCGGCAATCCTTCTTTCCACGAACATTACAAGACTGGAATAGAAGGGAGAACCGATAGAGGTACTCAGGGTACCCTCCGCCACACACCGTCAGGTGGCTTGCGGAGTATGTAGATGTAGACTATAGGATTGTGTACCCTACTCATTTGCACAACTTACAGAGCCGCTCGTCACACCAAATAGAAAATCTGTTCAGGTCATCCTGTATTCTCCTACAGTCATTCAAGGACGACACTTCCCCGCATACTACTGCGTCATCAGCAAACAGTCGCAGATTGATGCATACCGTACCGTACCAGATCGCTTATACGTTGGTTCTCTCACAGTTGGGCTGCCTTGACGATACCTTAACCTCTCATGAGCACTCGCCTCCCAGAAAACGTACTGGGTTCCAATTCTTACGAAGTGTTCAAGCCACTCACATGTCTGCGAATCTATTCCGTATATTCGGATCTTCGTTAACAGTCTGCAGTGTGACACTGTGTCAAATGCTTTCCAGGTCGATGATATTACACGGTTAGTGGATATCATCCACATCGTTTAACGGCCGACATAACTGCGCTCTGAATTTCATGTGCTGGAGACTGGAATTAGGGCTAAACTGTCGTTTCCACATCGTGAATCTTGCTGAAACACGACACGCCGAGGACGTGCTAGTTAACGAGCAGAGTAGAACGCAACACCGCAGCCGGTAAACATAACGACCTGTTTGCTTTCGCGTCGTTAACGTGATGACGAGCGTGTCTTTGCAGTGCAGAACGCAGTGCATATAAAATGTAAACGAACCGATCATTAGGTTGATTTACTGCTCAAAGCTTTCGCAATGATAGAAAGTAAGGTACTAGCGCTAATGGAAGCAGCTGAAATTGTAGGGCAAAAAAATTTAAATTTTAAAAAAATGTGCCATTCACATATCGCTCCTCGTGTATAATATTCTGCGAGACTTAACAGAGGTAGCGTGATACTAGGTCTCTTAGCTATTGATAACCGTTGAATGCAGTACCGAATTGGTGACAAAAAAGCATAATATGTACGTACGAGCAAAATTTGCGACTGGGTCGAGGTTCATGGCACATGGAGGTGCCGTGTTCGATTCCCAACTCGAGCAATTTTTTTTTAAACAAAGGTGCATTTTCTACGAGCATTTACAGGATGTGACGTCGGCAGGAGTGGCCGTGCGGTTCTAGGCGCTACAGTCTGGAACCGAGCGACCGCTACGGTCGCAGGTTCGAATCCTGCCTCGGGCATGGATGTGTGTGTTGTCCTTAGGTTAGTGAGGTTTAATTAGTTCTAATTTCTAGGCGACTGATGACCTCAGAAGTTAAGTCGCATAGTGCTCAGAGCCATTTGAACCATTTGAACAGTATGTGAAGCTTAAAATGCATAAAGATGGCAAGGTTAATGCTTTTTTTAGTTTAAACAATATTTTATAAAAGATTAGTTTACAAATATATATTTAGAAAGAAAATTGGATTTTTGTGTACGATATGTAATTAGAAATACACGACGCGCATTTTCATAAAAATTAGAAATAAATGTTAATCACCGTATATGTGATGAATTTAATATTTAAATGGTGTAGGTATTCGAAATAATGAAAAAATAAAAAAATATTGCATAATAGCGAGTCTCATGTGTCAAGCACCTTAAGAGGAATTGCAGCACTGATGTAGTTCGATTGAAAACTTACAGATCGTTCCGGAGCTGGCTTATTGAGGGGAAGGGTAGTACCGAAGAAGAAAGCCAGATGTATTCTGAAAAATTGTAAAACTGGAATTTCCTCGTTGTCGAAGAGGCATCGCCCATTTAGCCGCTCCAACTGAGACAGTTGGATAGCAGCCAGTTGGTCTTGCGGTAGGGTCACGTCGTGGGCATTTCTTGAGTTACAGTCTGAATGACGGTAATTATCTGTGCTATTTTGTTTTTTCGGCAGTGTCCGTGACTGGCTCTGGCAACAAATGTGGTATTGCTCCATGGAACCAGTCTAGCATAGCTCACAGCGTAGGAATGATCTGGCCACGAAACGGTGTAAAACCGTTAGAAAAGTCTCAGCATTTATACCGAACCCAGCAATTAACTGCTCTCAACCTTATCGCGCCACCTCGATAAGAAGAAGCAAACAGATGTTTATCATTTGAGTATTACCAGTCTGTCAGAATCTTTGCTTACTAATAATTTCTTCTTCTTCTTCTTCTTTGGTTGATACTCAAAGTTAGCGCCTATCGTAGTCACATTGTGCTGCACAACTGACTCATGTTACTCTTAACCCTTTCGTGGTTGATGGGTCATATGTGTCCCACTAACTTGGAGCGACAGTTCGAGTGTATGGATATATGTTACCCAGCTGTGCACGGTGCTGCCATCTAGGGACCACTGTACTGAACCTAAGAAAAAAATCGGGACTGCACTGCAAAGGCAATAGAGAAGCGGTGACTACTTTTATTGACTGGCGTATATATATGACCGCTGCAACGCCCCTTATTTGTGTCATTCTTCAATTTTCTTCATTTCTCACTTTCCAGCGATGTCTGACGTAAGTAATTCATCTTATTATTAACTTGATAATCATCTGTTAGTACAAATACAATGTGGAATGTACTTCTCAGCGACTGTACTATCATACAATCGAAATAAAATTAATGGGACACATGTGCCCGAGCAGACATTATTTGTAAAGTTATTTAACGGTTTGAAATAGGAAGAGGGGATCAATGCCCACTTTCTTCCCAGCAAAGTGTCTCTAGTGTACCAGATGACGTCTGGCTCGTGAGCGTAGGCAAACATGTACCAAAAGACAGTGGCATTAGGAAGCGATGCAGATTCTGCAGCACAAACTCTAAAAGAGAAGAGAACAAAAGTTGTTTGTGTTGTGGTTGGCAGGAGAGCCAACCGTGTTAGTAAAGGAGGCCGAAATGCACGCGTTTTAGCTCACGCAGGCTGGCGTGACGTCTGGAACATGACAAGGGAATTAGAATTGAGAAAAACGGACGTAGCTGGTGCAATACTTAACTTTAATCCATTAACGGAGAACGTCGCTCTTTATGGTACATGGTTCACAATATCAACAGCACGGATACTGGCGCCTTGCTAGGTCGTAGCAAATAATATAGCTGAAGGCTATGCTAACTATCGTCTCGGCAAATGAGAGCGTAGAAGTCAGTGAACCATCGCTAGCAAAGTCGGCTGTACAACTGGGGCGAGTGCTAGGAAGTCTCTCTAGACCTGCCGTGTGGCGGCGCTCGGTCTGCAATCACTGAGTGGCGACACGCGGGTCCAACTTATACTACCGGACCGCGGGCGATTCAAAGGCTACCACCTAGCAAGTGTGGTGTCTGGCGGTGACACCACAGTTTGCACTGCTTGTGGTGAACCACTCTGTGCCACACCATTTTTTTCCAAGTTTCATGGTATGTAAAGGTTTGTAAGTATTGATCATGTATCATGAAAACTGAAATGTAATGAATATTTTGTACACTGGCTCAACACAAATAAAAAGATTACATGCACGTATAATTTGTAATTATTTTATTCTCTGAAAAATCCTGTTTACGGCTAAAAAAAAATTAAAAAATCAGTCAGTCGGCAGAAAAGGAATCTTGCGTAGGTTCATGGGACATGTGTGTCCTGTTGTGAAAAAATGGAGAACTTAAAAAATATTTTGGTGGTGAAAATATAATAATGGGACTGAAAAGAAACTGTTATCACTTTAATATTTTAAAAATCTGTAAAAAATTAATGGTATCCATGAAAGGGTTAATAAGAACAACCGCAGCTGTATGGAGGTACATTTATTTTGTCACGACCAGCTTGGTTCAGTGAACGTCATCAGATGGCACAAGACTGTGAGGATTTGTTAAGAATACTGTTGGCATCGTCGCTTGACAACGGTCGTTGAACGTAACCGCTCTTCACATAATAAATGCATTGGGAGCTTCAATTAATTCCAGCTGTTGACGAAGAATGGGCAGTGCTTGCACTAGTGAAGCACAGCGGACAGCAACACGAGAGTTCTTGCACAGTAGACACCGTAAGCTTTCAGCTCTGTATGTGACTTTCGAGCGGAGTGAAAATAACATATATATTTAATGCCACGAACGTTTCGTGTTTTGTACATTCAACACGACATTTGCGGAAAGTGCTACTGTCCTGCTTTCCGCCTAAGAAATCTGCTGCGGAAACTCATCGTTTGCTAGTTGAACTGTCCCGAGCACTTGCTCTGTCGGCCACAACGTGCACAACCGCGACAGTTAGGTGGATGACAAAATGCGTCCTGGTCGGCGGCGAATGCTGATCGCTACGAAACACAATTATTCAGTTCTAATCGCGCTGCTAAAAAGAGACGCACACAGTATGCTTACAGACATTAAGCAGTATGCTGGTGCCAAGTTGACTTTGAGAAATCGTGAAGGGACTTCCACGGGACTCCTTACCTTACCCGACATATTCACCAGGCATCGCCCCTTTGGATTACCATTTGTTTCGGTCCGTGCAGCGCGGCCTTCCTGAACGGCGCTTCACATCTTTTAGCCGTGTCGTAAACTAGCTCATCTCAAACGAATCTGAGATATATATCTATGCCTTTTTAATCGCAGAATCCGTTATCTGAAAAGTGAGAAAAGGACACTACTTTCATTAAATTATCGTATACCTTTCTATTAAAATACACACGTGTTTTCTGTGTAGCGTCGGCCGGAATGGCCGAGCGGTTCTAGGCGCTACAGTCTGGAACCGCGTGACCGCTACGGTCGCAGGTTCGAACCCTGCCTCGGGCATGGATGTGTGTGATGTCCTTAGGTTAGTTAGGTTTAAGTAGTTCTAAGTTCTAGGGGACTGATGACCACAGCAGTTAAGTCCCATAGTGCTCAGAGCCATTTGAACTATTTTTTTCTGTGTAGCAAACAGAGGGAATCAATTGAAGTACCCGATAGTTTAATAGAGCTGCGATGTTTCTTATTAATATTGAGTGACCATGGATAGCGTTTGATAGTGTCTGGCAGTAGACACCAGCAACTCAGCCGTGCTGCAGCCTAGTTCTTTGAACAAGAAATTGTTTTCAGGGCGAAAAACTTAACTATATAGACTTTAAACAAAAATGTTTCAGATGGCTCTAAGCACTACGGGACTTAACATCTGAGGTCATCACTCCCCTAGACTCAGAACTACTTAAGCCTAACTAACCTTAGGACATCACACACATCCAAGACCGAGACAGGATTCGAACCTGCGACCGTAGCAGCAGCGCGGTTCCGGACTGAAGCACCTAGAACCGCTCGGTCACACCGGCCGGCCATTGAGATTCCAGAAAACGCGGAAGAATACATGTTTAATGTTTACATCAGGCGCTATCCGAAAAGGACTCATCACTGAAGACAATTCTATTCGAGTCAGTGAGGCCCTGGCCGAATGCGCCCGACACCACTTCAAAGGCGCTTGTTGGTGTACGGAGGTAAATTGCAGTCGGCGCAAGGGGCGCCGTGAATCCAGCCCCTTTTCTGAGAGCTACCTATTAATGGGCTTATGGTCACTGTACCGCCAGTTGCACGTTGGATCAATGATAATGATGAATCCGGGGCTTCGACTATTACTGAATACTCACGTTCTGTCGTCTCTCAAAGGTCGACCGCTTCCTTCTTGATGCTATGGTCGGCCATGGTTCGCTCATTGCTGCCAACATCGTAGCAGTAATGCCATCGCCCCTATTCAAATGTCGATCGATTTACCTAATGCTCCATCTGGCTTCTTTGAACCCAACTACACATGTCGACATCTGCATGCATTGTTCACACTCTTTCTTTTACAGTAATTAACAGCTCCGGTTCCGCCGGGCGCACATGTAGAGCTGACTGAGAAAAATCACTGGCGGTACCACGAAACGAACCAGTAACCTGTGCATTACACTCAGACACTCTAGCGTCTCAGATGCGAGGACCAACGACTGTTTAACTGAAAACTGTAATTTGAGGAGAAAATGGTTTTCAAATTCCTTTCTTGTTACTGGCGCTTGACTCTACTGAAACCGAGTGACGTCACGCAGTGGGTAGCGCAGTGGACTAACATGTGGGTGGACGGCGCTACAAATCCCCATGCTGTACCCATTTGTTTGTTTCAAACGGTTTACGTAAGTCACTTAACGTAAGCGTGACAGAGGGTAAATTGTGTCCATTTTATCCATTTCTGTGCTTCTCCATTCGCTTACTGACAGAAGGCAAAATTATGTTTTCGTCTCTCTTTTATCTGACTCTCAGATCCCTACAAGCAATATACTAGGAAGATGGCGGCGGCAACGCTTGTTTGAAGTGATCATGGGCTACTACCTTCTTCATATTTACCGCAATGTGAGCTTATGCTTCGTCACTAATGACTTTGTTTGCCTTCCTTCTGTTTAACTGAAAATCATCATCGGTCTACATTATTTACTGAAAGCTGTTATGTTCTTGCCGGCCGGTGTGGCCGAACGGTTCTAGTTGCTTCAGTCTAGAACCGCTCGACCGCTACTGTCGCAGGTTCGAATCCTGCCTTGGGCATGGATGTGTGTGATGTCCTTAGGTTAGTTAGGTTTAAGTAGTTCTAAGTTCTAGGGGACTGGTGACCACAGCAGTTGAGTCCCATAGGGCTCAGAGCCATTTGAACCATATGTTATGTTCTTATATAGTACATAAACGCCCTGACGGATGTAGTGAGAGGAAATCTGCCCCTTTTCGCTGATAACGCAGTAGTGTACTCCGAGTGCCGTCTTTGAGTGACTGCAGGAGAATACGAAATAAACTGGATAGAATTTTTATTTTGTATGATGATTGACGGCTTGCTGTAATTGTGGAAAAATGTAAGTTAACGAAGATGAGAAGGAAAAACAGTCCTTCAGTGTTCGAATGCAGAATTAGTGGCGTTTGGTTTCAAAGCGACATGAAATGGAAATATCACGTAAGGTGAATGATCGACTTCGGTTTGTTGGGAGAATGCCAGGGAAATATATCTCGTACATAAAGAAGACTGAGTACAGAACACTTGTCGACCCATTCTTGAGTACTGCTGGAGTATTTGGTATCTCCGTCGGGTCGGATTAAAGGAAGATATTGAAGCAAATCAATGGTGTGCTGCTAGGTTTCTTTATCAGCAGGTTCGATAAACACACGACTATTATGAAAATGCCCCATGAACTCAAATGGGAGTCACTGGAAGGAAGAGACAATCTTATCGCGAAACTAAATTTAGAGACTCGGCATTAGCTGCTGGATGCAGAACTATGTTTGCTACTACTAATATACATTTTCGCTTAAGGACAGTGAAGACAAGAGAAATCAAGACTCGTACAGAGGCATATAGACAGTCGTTTTTATGCAACCTACGTTTGCAAGTGGAAAAGCAGAGTAGTTATAGGCATTGAGTGCAAACGCACATTTATTCAAATCAATGGGAAAAGTTGAAAATTTGTGTCCGACCAGGACTCGAACCCCGGTCTCCTGCTTAATAGGAAGATGCTATGACCATTCACCTGCCTGGACACAGTGGTCATTGCAACTGCACGCATCCCGTCAGACATGTTTGCAAAGACCACTGTGTGCGGATAGCTCGGTGGTCAGTGCATCTACCTAGTAAGGAGGAGACTCGCGTTCGAATCCCAGTCCGGTACCGAGCGAGGTGGCGCAATGGTTAGCACACTGGACTCGCATTCGGGAGGACGACGGTTCAATCCCGTCTCCGGCCATCCTGATTTAGGTTTTCCGTGATTTCCCTAAATCGCTTCAGGCAAATGCCGGGATGGTTCCTTTGAAAGGGCACGGCCGATTTCCTTACCCATCCTGCCTTCACCCGAGCTTGCGCTGTGTCTCTAATGACCTCGCTGTCGACGGGACGTTAAACACTAATCTCCTCCCTCCTCCTCCTCTCCCAGTCCAGCACAAATTTTCACCCTTCTTCATTGATTTGAATCAATGCCCGCTCGCAGCCAATGCTTGTAAATCGTGTCTTAATTCATACTGGCTCAAAATGGTGTCTGTTTTTTCCGACATGTCTGGAAGAAGAGAGACTACACACACACACACACACACACACACACACACACACACACACACACACACACACATCTCCGCAATCCCCCATACCGTGCGTGGCGTAGGGTACCTCGTACCACAACTAGCATCTTCTCTCCCTGTATCACTCCCAAACAGAACGAGGGAAAAATGCCTACCTATATGACTCTGTACGAGCCGTAATCTCCCTTATCTTTTGTGGTCTTTCCGCGAAATATAAGTTGGCGCAGTAAAATTGTACTGCAGTCAGCCTCAAATGCTGGTTCTCTAAATTTCCTCAGTACGATACACGAAAAGAACACCTCCTTTCCTCCAGAGACTCCCACCAGAGTTCCTGAAGCATTTCCGTAACACTCGCGTGATGATCAAACCTACCAGTAACAAATCTAGCAGCCCGCCTCTGAATTGCTTCTATGTCCTACCTCAATCCGACCTGATAGGGATCCCAAACGCTCCTCAAGCAGTACTCAAGAATAGGTCGTATTAGTGTTTTATAAGCGGTCTCCTTTACAGATGAACCACATCTTCCCAAAATTCTACCAATGAACCGAAGACGACTATCCGCCTTCCCCACAACTGCCATTACATGCTTGTCCCACTTCATATCGCTCTGCAATGTTACGCCCAAATATTTAATCGATGTGACTGTGTCAAGCGCTACACAACTAATGGAGCATTCAAACATCACGGGATTCTTTTTCCTATTCATCTGCATTAATTTACATTTATCTATATTTAGAGTTAGCTGCCATTCTTTACACCATTCACAAATCCTCTCCAAGTCATCTTGTATCCTCCTACAGTCACTCAACGACGATACCTTCCCATACACCACAGCATCGTCAGCAAACATCCGCATATTGCTATCCACCCTATCCAAAAGATAGCGGACCTGCCCCACTTCCCTGGGGCACTCCAGATGATACCCTCACCTCCGATGAACACACACCATCGAGGACAACGTACTGGGTTCTATTACATAAGAAGTCTTTGAGCCACTCACATACTTGGGGATCAATCCCATATGCTCGTACCTTAGTTAGGAGTCCGCAGTGGGGCACCGAGTCAAACGCTTTCCGGAAGTCAAGAAATATGACATCTGTCTGATACCCTTCATCCATGGTTCGAGATATCAAGTGAAACAAGGGCGAGTTGCATTTCGCAGGAGCCATGCTTTCTAAAGCCGTGCTGATGCATGTACAGCAACTTCTCTGTCTCAAGGAAATTCATTATATTCGAACTGAGAATATGTTCGAGAATCCTGCAACAAACCGATGTTAAGGATATGGGTCTGTAATTTTGAGGATCCGGACTAACAACGATAGAAGGTATCCTCAACTATGTACCGTAAGGTGGGTTGCTCAGTTTATGTTTAGACGTAGAAGTACACTATGTTTCAGTTCGCTAGTGGAACGCTCAGTGGAACAAGAAAGTAAGCAAACGAGTCTTCCTTTCTAATATATTCTCTTAAATATGACGGCATAAATCTGCATTCCACATTATAAATTTTTTGACGCCCCTCCTGAAGGAGAACAGTTGAAGAAGCCATGGATGAGCCCCTAACAGTTTTGCCGGCGGGAGTGGCCGTGCGGTTCTAGGCGCTGCAGTCTGGAACCGAGCGACCGCTACGGTCGCAGGTTCGAATCCTGCCTCGGACATGGATTTGTTTGATGTCCTTAGGTTAGTTGGGTTTAAATAGTTCTAAGTTCTAGGGGACTGGTGACCTCAGAAGTTAAGTATTCTCTTTGTATGATATTAACCGCAATATTAACTGAAATATTGTAGTTGAAGTGTTATAGATTAATACACTCACAGGAGGAAATTTATTCGCTTATTGGACCAGAATATTCGTGGGCTGCGGACGTACTGGCGAACAGAATGCAATATCTTAATCATGAGACATCTTCAGAAGACAGTACCGTCGGCGGTACCTCAAGGAAGAGTGAAAGGTTCATTGCTGTTTGCACTGTTTATATATTACCTAGGAGATAACATCGAAAGTTCCGTGGAGCAGCTTGCGACGACTCTGTTGCGTAACTAAGATTGCTTCACTAGAAAAGTGTTGTGAAGTGCAGTAAGACATGTATATGACGGCGTATTAGATAACGTCTGTGGCGTTATGGGGCTGGTATATGAAAAGAATGAAGGTCGGCAGTTAATTTCAGCAGATAGTTTGCAGATTATCCAGATTTATTTTAATTTTTTTTTGAGAGAGAGAGAGAGAGAGAGAGAGAGAGAGATGGACAGTTGACTCATTGTAAGTAAATGTAATGGAATACGCGCGATGAGGTGAAGCAAGGGCTCATATTGTTGGAACATACGATTTGCTACAAATCATTAGCCACGCCAGTGAAACATTTAACTGCTACGATCCGCAGAAACCAAAAACGAAGCTGTCGAACAAATATAGTTATCCCACGAATCGGTGCTCGCATTCAGGAGGAAAGGCGTCCATATCTCCACCTGACCGTCAAGGCTATGGTTGTTGTCCCTAAACTACAGTTACAAGCATGACATAACACAGTCATAGAGTAAAAAAGAGATTTCTGCAGTTCGCTAAACGTACAGGTATGTTTCACCAGGGCGTTATGCTCGTCAACCTCTACTGGGAACCGCTAGGAAAAATATACGTAATGGAAGGACTCCTGCTATAATTCTAACTTTTTAGCGAAATTGCAGAAACTCTAAATCTAGATGCCTGGACTAGGATTAGAATGTGAATGTGAGTCCAGTGTCTCAATAACTCAGCCACGTCATTCGGAACCACCAGTACCCGTGAGGAGTTCAGAAACATGTCGCTGTTCCCGCATGAATCTATCACCTAACGACTTCAACGGAAAAAGTAGATAAATTTGTTGGCTTAGACGTAAGGGAAGGAGGGGGAAGAATAGTAAATGACATACGATCGCAACGCGCCGTTCAGTGGCCTGTAGATCCTTTCTCCGGCTTTGAAGAATGCAGGCTCGTATCAAGGGCCATTCCATCCTCAACTACGGTCATAAGCAGTGACTTCCCATTCTGCACACAGTACTATCACTGAGTTTCACCTTTCACTGAAATTCATCATAATTATTCTCCCTATTAATTTCGGTGGAAGGAAAGTTTACCTGAGACAAATTAACCGTGCGAGGTAGAGTAGTGGTTCACACTCGCGTTCTGGAGGAATGAGATTCAAATCTTCTCTCGGCCTCAGAGATATTTTTCGAGATTTCCCTAAACCGCTTCAGACGAGTACTCTGAGAAATCCTCGACCGCCACCACTTTTCAGCTGAGCTAGAACTTGGTCTCTATTGACCGCATATCAACTGGACATTAACTCTATTTAAACCCATTTTTGGGTGGAAGGGGGAATGCGGTGGAGAGAGGAGAGCATTAAAACCTCTAGTGTGATGTTTAATGCAGTTGTTCCACACAGTTGTCTCCCTGGGAAGAGGCTTCCAACGGCTGACTCGCCTGTCCGGAGCTTCCAGTATCACCGCAGGTCAAGGATTGCGGATGGTGCGTTGCGTTACGGCGTTGCGCAAGCAAGCCCAGACCTCGCGTGGAATTACCGCGTGCTCCAGGTAGACCTCTTTCCTCGTTGCGAGTGTGCGGAGAAGCCTAACAAATTGCGCCGCATATAAAATGTCTAACGTGGTGCACCGTCGTTTTCTGTGCCACATTTTCACTCTATATTTGCAGTCACTAGACATGCTAAAACACGTTCCAGCTGAAGTCATTGGTCATGGACATCTGGTGCCACAAAGTATTTCTCGAATCCATGGCATGCAGAATCCTTGGGTTTACCAACACGCTGTTAAGCTAAATAAATGTTACTCCATATTGGGCTCAGGAGCGTTGAACAGCGGCTGGTCGATTACATAATAATACTGTACCAACAGCCATTAATTAGATATTGTTTTATTAGGCAATCAGTTTCGACAGTCCAATCACGTCATCTTCACAACTGTCGCACGAATGACAGCGAGTACGACTCGTACGTGTACTAGACAAGGCACCGATATCCGTATCTGGTTCCGTAAATATCCTAACTTCGTGAGCATGTATACTCTTCACGCATGCCTTGTCTTATACATACGCGAGTGGTACCTGGTGTCAGTCATGAGACAGCCCTGAAAATGACATGGCTGGATGTCGAAACTGGTATATATGAAATACAATGGACCAAAAAAATTTGTTAATTTTTTTAGAATTTAAAAATTGACATGTTAGTTACATGTTAAGCAGGATCAGATTTCTGTAAAAGGAAGTAATCTTCGAAATATGAGTACATTAAATTTTGTTATATAATGCAGGAGTCACAGCATATAAATGAGGACATATTCACAAATTGTCTTCCAGAAATAGAACAATACATACATACATACATTTAGTAACGCTGCCATAAAATGATCACAAAACTCATTACATATGCAGGCACCATTATCTAAAGCCATTAATTTAACGGAAGCCACAGCTGAACATCATAGGCTGTCAGTTTACGTGGCGTACTCTACGGTTGAATCCAGAGAAATTTTGCAGGCAGTATACTCGACTTTCATAAACTGAACAATCTTCATATATCTTTGGCGGGTCGTACTAAGTTATGAATACATAAAGTAAACAAATGCACTTATACCAAGAATGATGTACTACGTTGAATATGAATTACAATCATGCAGCTTAGGTCAGTTCTAAGAGCAGCACAACATAACCATCGACAGATTTTTTTTTAATCCCATATTTTACCGGCATAATGCTACCTACTTTCTGGTTCATTGTATTTTTCATGCATATTGCAGTCAATACAGTGAAATGGCAGAACTTTTATTCAAACACTACGGGCTCTTGTACGTGAGACATGTAACAAGATTAAATGTATTTCAACATTTGAATCTCAGAATGAGCCGTCACGTTACCTCACATACGTGTGACCAGCTACGCTAGCGAATACTTAACATTTCACCTAGCATAACGCAAACTGATATCTTTCACAGTAACAACGGTCGCCACACCCTGCGAACGAAGTGTTAACATCATAATTTCAGAAGGATTCTGATTAGTCATTCTAAACCGAGCGCTGTGAAGTATACTTATTGATATTGCTTCGAATTCAAAGAAATACTGAGGGGAGTCGCCCCATTATACGCAGCTAGCATAGCGTCTCAAATGGCTCTTTTTGTCGTGTGGATGACTCTGACTGCTTATGTTGACAGGAAAGGAGGAAATGAAACCCAATGCCCTCACTTTGCTTACTCGTTAGAATGCACCAAGGGGTATGCCGAGTCAGTTTCTTCCATCTAACGGAAGGATCACCATCTGCAGCGTCACACACTACCTAGGAGCTTATGCATAAACCAGTACAATCTTTTACTTTCTAGTGTTAAGGAACTGTACACTGAGAATTGTCTACTTGCCAGCAAACACTAACTTTCTAAACGACTACTTCCGAAACGAGTGCTACCGTTATAAGAAACTAAGGAGGTGGTTGGTACGCGAAGGTAATGTTGTCATTATCTTGTTAACGGTCCACCATATGTGAAACTTTATCAACGAATTCTGCAATATCCAACTATTGTGTAAATACAAGATACGCAAACGACTGATTTTTCCTGTCATATCTCGCCTCTTTAAAGCGTGCAGTATCGGACGGCAGTGCTAAAGAGGGCATTCCTGGCCAAGGGAAGTCTACCAGTATCTAAACATAGGTCTTAGTGTGAAGGGCAAATTTCTGAGAATGTACGTGTGGAGCAAGGCATTGTATGGTAGCGAAACATGGACTGTGGGGAATACAAAGAGTAGAGGATCGAGGCATTTGGGATGTGGTACTACGCTTCTAGGCGCTTCAGTCCGGAACCGCGCGACTGCTACGGTCGCAGGTTCAAATCCTGTCTCGGGCATGGATGTGCGTGATATCCTTAGGTTAGTTAGGTTTAAGTAGTTCTAATAAGTTCAAGGGGACTGATGACCTCATATATTGAGGACCGTAGTGCTCAGAGCCATTTGAACCATTTTTTGTGGTGCTACGGAAGAATGTTGAAGATTGGGGGGGACTGTTAATGTGAGAAATGAGGAGTTTCTCCCCAGAAACGCCGAGGAAAGGAATATATGAAAAACACTGACTAGAAGGAGGGCCAGGACAAGTGTTGAGACATCGGAGAATAACTTCCATGGTACTCGAGGAAGCTTTAGATGATAGAAATTGAGGAAAACAGAAACTGGAATACATCCAGCAAATAACTGATGACGTAGGTTGCAAGTGCTACTCTCAAATAAAATGGTTGGCACAGGAGTGGAATTCGTGGCGACCCGCATCAAACCCATCAGAAGGCTAAAAAAAAAAAAAATAAGTGTTTATATCAGCATTCGGGGACGCCTAAGGGCATAGGATGACTCGGCGGCCGGTCGGTACCGTTGGGTCTTCAAGCCTGTTCAGACGGTGTTATTATTATTTTATGCATGTACTGCTATGCTCATACTGCCTATTTACTTTGTTGTATTTGATCTTTATTTGGGAGGCTAGTTTTGACATTTAATATAACGATGTGTCCATTTCCAGGGTAAGTAATCATGTGACTACCTCACATTGTGACGTTACTTACAGTTTTGTACAAATTTATAGTCCCGTTGTTGTCATTGATAGGTGCATTTGTAAATGACTTAGAATGTAAAGTGATCAGGCCGGCCGGGGTGGCCGAGCGGTTCTAGGCGCTACAGTCTGAAACCGCGCGACCGCTACGGTCGCAGGTTCGAATCCTGCCTCAGGCATGGATGTGTGTTATGTCCTTAGGTTTGTTAGGTTTAAGTAGTTCTAAGTTCTAGAGACTGATGACCTCAGAAGTTAAGTCCTATAGTGCTCAGAGCCATTTGTAAAGTGATCAGCAGTGCAAAGCTGTTACTGAACTGAGCAACACGAGTGGAAGTTATGCTTTCTCATTTATTGTTGCGATATGTTGTTGACAATAGACTAGATGGCTATAACTGAGAAATTTGCTCTTTACTATAACAACTGAAAGCAGTTATTGATAAATAGCTTACTTTCGAACTCAAATTGACCGTTGTTGTATTGACTAATTACTTCTGTTATCTGCAGGAATGCCTGTGGTTCCCTTAAATGTGTTTGCTGTTATTGTAAAAATAAAATCAGTGGGATGTAAGAAATGTGGTTCTTGTACAGACGACTGAGGGTTGTTGTGTTTTCCCGGCTTTTTGATTCAAATGTTTCGCGGTGTTTCTGCTCCATTGCCTTGAAAGCTCCTAACAACGAACGATGGTGTAAACGGCCACATTCCCTGTCAGTTACTAGTGCACTTAAATCAACATCTTATGCATGCAGTATTAGTGCAGGTCGGACACTAGTGTACACAAACGAGAACTTAAAAGACAGACAGCGTGGTGAGAGCGGTGCGGGCGAACAAGACCCGCTTCCCTCTCGCTGGGCTGGCAGCGTACCCCCGTCACGTGTGCTTCTGCGAAAACAGGACATAATATGCTCATAGGGATCACTGAGCCTTTCTGATGCCGTGGCCTTCGTACTCCAAACCCATGGTGGACGAGGTCTGGCGTGTTCATTCGTTTCAGATCAAGAACAGAAAATGGTCAAAACAAAACGAAGTACAAAATGAATTCGATAATGCTTCCCACCCAACTTGACAGTGTGATAAGATAGTACAGGCCCAGTCTCTGCCACGCTAAAATATCCCCACTGTTATTTATTTCATTCAGTACCATCTTAGTATCCAGCGTATCCCAGGTATGTATTTATTCCAGTTTCCTATTAATCTACAGCCTCCTCCTCTCTCACTGTCCATCTCCCCCTTTCTCTCCATTTCCTACTCTCCCACTCTGCTCATATTCTCCTCCGTGCTCTGCCTGTGTCTTCCTCCCTCAGTACCCTCCATCTCTTCCTCTTTTCTCTGTCCATCTCCTCCTCTTTCTATTGGTCTTCTCCTCTCCCCTCTTTCTGTCCATCTCCTCTTCCCCTTGCTGTCTCACCATCCTCTCCTACCCCTTTTCACTCCACTGCATCACGCTCACTCCAACAGAACGCGGGTGGTTTTTACTGCCACAGTGCTTCTTTCCAGATCGTAAACCATGTACCAAATATGCCTGAAATCGTCCCAGGGGTTTAGGATGAGCTTTTTACTCGTAGCTACGCCCACGTACACACGTCAGATATAATTCACGTAAGTCTGATATATTTCACAAGTAACTGTACACATATTTCATCCGTATCTCTAGAGAATTTAGCCCTGCAGTTTCATTTTCTCGCATTTTAACGTTAACGACGTCGTATCACCTGACCTATGTGCTGTACAGTGACATAGTTTTGCAGGTGCTTCCAGTGATATATGTGGCTACCGACTGCGAAATGTGTTGCGAATAGAATTAGTAGCAAGGAAGTAATCGATTTAAACGTCTTGCACGAGGTGGCAGTTTTTCACGCATCTCAGTGTTTATGACGTCATTTAACTGTGTCTCGTACTATTATATACATTTTCTGGTGCAGTCAGTGGTATGTGTGACTACTGTATGAAAAATGTGCTGCGAATACGGTCAGTAGTAAAAAAGTAATAAATTAAAACGTCATGCTTACCGCGACAGTTTTACTGCATGAGCAGCGAAAGTGTCGTAAGTGCTAAGCTTCTTCCCTTTCATCATGTCTACATCTACATCTACATGATTACTCTGCAATTCACATTTAAGTGCTTGGCAGAGGGTTCATCGAACCACAATCATACGATCTCTCTATCATTCCACTCCCGAACAGCGAGCGGGGAAAACGAACACCTAAACCTTTCCGTTCGAGCTCTCATTTCTCTTATTTTATTTTGATGATCATTCCTACCTATGTAGGTTGGGTTCAACAATATATTTTCGCATTCGGAAGAGAAAGTTGGTGACTGAAATTTCGTAAATAGATCTCGCCGCGTCGAAAAACGTCTTTGCTTTAATGACTTCCATCCCAACTCGCGTATCATATCTGCCACACTCTCCCCCCTATTACGTGATAATACAAAACGAGCTGCCCCTTTTTGCACCCTTTCGATGTCCTCCGTCAATCCCACCTGGTAAGGATCCCACACCGCGCAGCAACATTCTAACAGAGGACGAACGAGTGTAATGTAAGCTGTCTCTTTAGTGGACGTGTTGCATCTTCTAAGTGTCCTGCCAATGAAACGCAACCATTGGCTCGCCTTCCCCACGATATTATCTATGTTGTCTTTCCAACTGAAGTTGTTCGTAATTTTAACACTCAGGTAATTAGTTGAATTGACAGCCTTGAGAATTGTGCTATTTATCGAGTAATCGAATTCCAACGGATTTCTTTTGGAACTCATGTGAATTACCTCACACTTTTCGTTATTAGCGTCAACTGCCACCTGCCACACCATACAGCAATCTTTTCTAAATCGCTTTGCAACTGATACTGGTATTCGGATGACCTTACTAAAAGCTAAATTACAGCAACATCTGTTAAGAGAACTGCTCAGATTGTCACCCAGGTCATTTATGTAGACCAGGAACAGCAGAGGTCCCAGAACGCTTCCCTGGGGAACACCTGATATCACTTCAGTTTTACTCAATGATTTGCCGTCTATTACTACGAACTGCGACCATCCTGAAAGGAAATCACGAATTCAGTCGCACGACTGCTGTCGGGGTTGTCAGCGAGAAAAAACTTCATAAAGATTTGAAATTAAATGCAAAGTTCCTTCCAAGTCACTAATCGTTCTCATACTCAAATACAGAACGACTAAAATAGGGCTATTCGCGCGTCGTAGGCTACAGTGCGTTCTCACCCCCAGCCCCACGAGCCCTTTGACAGGTAGGTGGCTCTTACCTCCCACACCGGAGATTTCCAGAAAGTAATTCATATGTGTACCAAGATGGGTTGAAATCGGCCCAGTGGTTTAGGACGAGATTTGGAACACACATACGAACGTATATCCATTTTTATAATATGTATGGATTTATTTATGTAACATACTCCATTACACTGCAATATTACTTGTGTGTCTGCAGTATAATACTTCTGCTACAACTACTAATGTTATTATTATTCCATGTGTGTAATTATTGTCAGTGTGTACAGTGGTATGTTTCAAGGTCACGTTGTAAGTTTACAGACTAGGTGTGGAATAACAAACCCACTAAGTTAACGTGCCATTCTAAGCGGCAAGTTTGTAGTGTGGCAGATGCTTAGCAGACGGTGAAAACGTTGGCGTGCTACGGGCATTGCCAAGGCCTGGCCTGACACCTTTATCACGCAGAGTGGAACATTATTTGGATCCTTTACCGCCAGATGCATCCGCCACACGCAAACAGCGGTTTCCCTGAGACAGACTGCCGCGTCAGAAGGAAGACACAGGCGGCAGTATTTCTGCGCCGCCTGCAAACAGGGGAACACATCTAAGTCCATCCGCCATGGAGGCGTGCCTCAGGCGTCCGGCGGAAAAGTGTTCTTAACACGCGGCACCCATTTTCTAGAAGAAAGGATCCATAGTCTCCGTGCATACCGTGAGTTACGTACAATTCTCCTCCTCCCTCTTAATATATGCAATAAGAGTTCAGCCACGTATGTTAGCTTCCTTCTACTCCATTCCCCACTTTCAACCATTGATTCAGTTTAAAATACGAGGTTCACTCCTAAACATATCCACACTTTTTTTTTAAATCCGTCTTTTATTGTACATGTTTGAAAGTTTTACAGTGTGTAGATACGTCCTTTAGGAACAATATTTTCATTTCTCCACATAATTTCCATCCCTCTCAACTGGCCGGCCGGAGTGGCCGAGCGGTTCTAGGCGCTACAGTCTGGAACCGCGCGACCGCTACGGTCGCAGGTTCGAATCCTGCCTCGGGCATGGATGTGTGTGATGTCCTTAGGTTAGTTAGGTTTAAGTAGTTCTAAGTTCTAGGGGACTGATGACCTCGGAAGTTAAGTCCCATAGTGCTCAGAGCCATTTGAACCTCTCAACTGCCTTGCGCCATCTTGGAACCAGCGCCTTTTTACCCGCACGGTAAAATTGTCGACCAACCTGTTGGAGCCATTGTTTGGCAGCGTGTACAAGGGAGTCATCATCTTCAAACCTTGTTCCATGAAGAGAGTCTTTCAGTTTCCCAAAGAGATGATAGTCACATGGAACCAGGTCAGGACTGTAAGGCGGGCTTTTCAGTGTTGTCCATTCGAGTTTTGTTACCGCTTCCACGGTTTTTTGACTGACATGTGGCCGTGCATTGTCGTGCAACAGCCAAACATCCTGCTTTTGCCGATGTGGTCGAACACGTCTCAGTCGAGCTTGAAGTTTCTTCAGTGTCGTCACATATGCATCAGAATTTATGGTAGTTCCACTTGGCATGATGTCCACAAGCAAGGGTCCTTCGGAATCGAGAAACACCGTAGCCATAACTTTGCCAGCAGAAGGTGTGATTTTGAATTTTTTTTCTTGGACGAATTTACATGCTGCCACTCCATTGATTGCCTCTTCGTCTCTGGTGAAAAATGATGGAGCCATGTTTCATAACTGTCACGATTCTTCCAAGAAATTCATCTCCACCATTCTCGTACTGTTCCAAATGTTCGCCGCATACCGTTTTTCTTGTTTCTTTGGGAGCCACTGTCAACATCCTGGTAACCCTCTTGGCATAAAACTTTTTTTAACTATATGTCAACGCCTGTAAGCAGCTAAGGGCGTTCATTTCATAGTAATTTCATTCTAACGAGCTGCATGGTCACCGATGGTATCTGTTCCCGGGTTCGAGTCCCGGTCGGGGCACACACTTTCATCTGTCCCCGTTGACGTATGTCAACGCCTGTAAGCAGCTAACGGTGTTCATTTCATTGTAATTCCTTTTTTTTTAACGCCAACACTTTCGGTATTCTGCAAACACTTCCTTCCCGTATCCCAACGTAGCGTGACAATTCGTTCACTGTGATGCGTCTGTCAGCAGTCACCAATTCGTTAACTCTCTGTACATTGTCTGGAGTGTGTGCAGTACAAAGCCTGCCGCTGCGAGGCAAAGCCTCAATATTGCTGTACCCGCTTTCATCAGGTAACCTGCTTGCCCACCGACTAACTGTACTGCGATCGACAGCATCATCTCCATACACCTTTTTCAACCTCTTGTGGATATTTCCCACTTTCTCGTTTTCACAGCACAGGAATTCTGAGACAGCACGTTGCTTCTGACGAACGTCAAGTGTAGCAGCCATCTTTAAGACGTGCTGTGACGGCGCCACTCACGGGAACAGGTTGAACTAAGTTTGAAAACGAACGGGAAGGATGTATCTACATACTGTACAACTTTCACACATGCAGAATGCAAACTGTATTTTTACAAAAATAGTATGCATTTCTTTTGGAGTGACACTCGTAGAATAAAAGTTTATTTCTGCACATGTATATGCTTGGTTATTCTGGAATTTACATTTAGGTGCTTGGCAGAGTTCATTGGATCATTTTCAGACGATTTCTCTACCGTTCCACTCTCGAAGAGTACTTGGGAAAAACGAACACCTAAAACCTTTCCATCTGAACTCTGGTTTGTTTTATTATGATGGTCACTTCAGCTTCTATTGGTGGGAGTCAACAAAATATTTTCTCATTCCGAAGAGGAACTTTGTGATTGAAAATTCGTGATAAGATTTCGCCACAACGAAAAAGGCTTATATATAGCCACAGGCAACTCGGGCATCGTATCCACGGTACTCTCTCACCTATTTCGCGGTAATACAAAATGAGGTGGCGTTCTTTGAACATTTTCGATGTCCTCTGTCAATACTATGTGCTAAAGATCCCATGCTGCGCAGCACTAATTTGACAGACGACAGATGAGGCAAGTGTAAGCAGTCTCTATTAGCAGATTTGCTTCACCTTCTGCTAGTAAAGCGCTGTTTTTGGCTCGCCTTCCCGACAACATTTTCTGAACGATGGTTCCTTTTAAGTTGTTCGTAATTGTAGTCCAGAAGTATTTAGTTTAATTGGCAACCTTTAAATAGCGTGATTCATCGTATAACGGAAATAAGGAAAGGGTTCGCTGATGTTGACTTCTCTGGTTTTATGCCTCTAAAGCTGAAATTCTTTGTCCTTAATTAAGTCGGTATCTGTTCAGCAGTCCATTAAAGGAACACACAAAAAATCACTCTATTTTCAAAGGCAGCAGTGGACGTGTTTTGAAGGTCCGTTGAAGTGCATGGGTTGACTCGTAAACCAAGAATGCCTTAAAGAACATGAACTCAAAAGCCAGCAGAAATTTCTCTTCTCAGCAGCTGATTTATTTGAGGCAGAGCGCTGGATGGGTGAGTTGTGCAAGACTGAGCTTGCATTGTACTTACATTGTGCTCTGAATAGTGAGGCTAGAGTACAGAGGCTGGACAAAAACATGGAAAGACCGCGAGAAACGCATGCTTGAACAAAAATTTAGATGCTGACCAAACTTGAGGGTGGCAGCGTTGTTTTTGAGCACGAACAGCACCTGTTCAATGTCCTTAATCCGTTGCAGGTGTCAGACATGGTCAAACAGCTTTCTCTGTACTTGTCCGAACGCGGGCAAATTGTCGGTGATCGTATATGATGGGTGCTTCCGTAACCAAAATAGTCGATGTGTTTGGTCTTTCAAGGCGCACCGTATCGAAGAGATGTACCGCATACAGAGAAAGCGGAAAAACGTAATCCGGTAAGTCAGAACGCTGAAGCAAGAGTGTGCTGACTAATCGTGACAAACGGTCATTGAAGAGGACTGTGAAGAGAAATAAGAGGACGCAGGCTGCAAAAGTCACTACAGAACTGAATGTCGCACTAGCGAAACCAGTCAGTAACCACATGAAAGGAGTTCCCTAAGTTGGGAATGGCGGGGGTGAGGTGGAATTCCAAATCCTTCCCGTAGCAGGAAAACGCGGTGCCGAAGCCATAAAACCTGGAGTGTGGAGAAACTGAAGAAAGTAATTTAGTCGGTTGAGTCTTGTATCACGCTGTTTCCAGCATACTTACGTCCCAAAAGTGAAACATGGCAGGGAGGTCGGTGATGATTTGGGCCGCCAGATCGTGGTAGTCCATGGGCACTATGGTTACTCTACAAGTGGATTATGTGACTATGTTGACTAATTACGTTCCTCCCGTGCTATAAAGTTTGTTCCTCAATGGTGATGCTTGTTCCAGATTACCTGTTCACACAACTCCCATCGTCCAGGAATGGTTTTTAGAGCACGATGCTGCATTATCACATCTTTCCTGGTCACCACAGCCCCACACCTCGACATTATCGAGAACATGATCTGCTTTGGGGAGAAGAGTGTGTGATCGCTGTCACACTTCCATCATCGCTATCTGAAAATTTCACTCTTTTAAGGAGGAATGGCATAAGATTTCTTGATACCAAAATAGGACCTGCATTTATCCATTCCAGGAGGACTGAAAGCTGTTTTGAATACCAACGGGTTTCCTACACCGTCTTAGGTTTGGTGATGTGTTAGTTGTGTTTTCCACATTTTTGTCAACCCGCTGCATGTGATCTCTTAGGCTTTCTAGTGTGACTGCTTCTCGGTGTGATTGTGGTTGTTCAGGTGACATGGCGATTCCGTTTTCTACACACCATTTCGACGACACCGATACAGTCTGCTTCTTCAGGTGGTGCGAGTTGTTTTGTTGAAATGAATTGACGTATGGCTGGAAGACGATGTGTGGGAATGTAAGAATGCGGAGTACCGCGTCGGTAACATTGAATAGAGAGTTCATGGGCTTCCAGCCGCCTCTGAGACTGTGTTATTAAAGAAGCCATTGAAACGAAAGAAATCACCGATGACACCGTAAATTCTGACGGTGTAATGCAGCTGGACGTGATATCCAGCGGTCGCGCGGTGGAAGCGCGCACATCAAACGCAGAGTCAACGCATGCCCAGTTATGCCAATGACGCGACAGCCGCCAGCTAGTGTATATAAGGGGCGTACTAGCAGCCCACTGTCTGTTACACCACTTCACAATGACCAGAGAGTGTTTGGCCGAAAGCTCGTGCAATTTTAATCACTTGACGCGGCTGGAAACCCGAAAACCTTATATCCACTCTGGGATTGTCTGTCGCCTGGAGCAAATCTTTCTATTTGACGCTACTTCGGCGACATGCCTGTCGATAATGATGAAAACATTAGGGTAGCACAAACATTCAAACCCCGAATATCTTTGACCCAGGAATCGGGCCTGCAAACTGGAAACGGCGATGCTAAACACTAGACCGAACTGTGGACAGCTGCGCCCGTTACATGGACTCAGCCAGACTCCAAATTATTGTGAGTATTGCGTCAGAGCTAGAAAACGCTGACAGAATGTGCGTTTCAGCGCTTAACAGTGCGGGTTCTGAAAAACAAATACGCAGCGAAGAGCGTAGCGGATGGTGTGGAAGTTGGCTATAAATAGCTGCGTAGCACCAGCGGTTAAAATCCAGAAACAGAGGTCGGAAATGAAGACGATATCAGCAGATATTACTAACGAATCAATTCTCTGGCTTGCATTATTTAACATATACGTGAACGATATCCCATGAACAAAGCTATCCTCGCGCAGTTCGCTGTCTCACAAGTGGACGATGTCATACGGCGTACAGTAGGAGACTGCAAGACCAACGGAATTGGAAAAATGTGCAGAAACAACAAAATTCACATTACCTCCGGTAACCTTTGTCACGATTAATACTTCAAGCATCATGTCAAACAGAAGTCACTATGTTACAGAGCTGAAGACTTGATGCAAAAAGTTAAAGCAACAGTTACACACGCGATGTTATACGGAAGGCCATCATGGGCATTACCCAGAGACTACTAGTTAAATCATTACAAGGCTACACAAAATAAATGCCTCCGGTGAAAAATACGAGCACCTACATTCACCAGGAACAAGAGATACACACGGCCAACTGAACGCCAAAAAGTTATGGGACCAAATCAAGGACGGAGCATAGCAAATCCACATAAAAAAAATACAGTATCCGTCATTTCATGCGTCACGTCACAGAACTAGGCACAATATTCCTACATCCCAGACAATGCTTCGAAGTGCCGACGTCATTAGTTCAATGAAATTTAAATTTTTTAGAGCTTAACTTGACAAAGAAATGTAGTTATCTTCTTAAGTTAAACTTAGTTAAATGTCCCCTCGAAGACTGAATAAGTAGAAAAAAAAATCCTCAATCCTCGATCATACACTGAAAAGTAGAACCGCAAGAGGGCGGTGAGACTACAACAGCTTACGAAAAAAAGACAATAGTTAACAGCATGATTGTGGTCTATAACGCAAGTATGCATAACAACAAAGCTCGCAGCATAGACGTCTCAGTGAACCGGCGAAATATTGTGCATAAAAGGTGGTCAGTAACTCGCCCCAGCACCCGAAACCACGCCAGTAACAATGTAGTTTTATTACACACTGGTGTTAGCGTTTCTTTCATAAGTTCTAACTTTGGAAAAATGTATTAAAAACATAAAAATATGTGAAGTTATCTGGATAGTGTTATTCACAAAAGTCTGTAGTGCTGTTCAAATATTTTCGTGTAATACATAAAGACTGATATAAGATGGGAAGATTACTTGGACTCAGTAGCAGAAAGGCGGAAGAAACAAATTTGTTGCAAGAGCTCTGGGAAGGTGCATTGTAGAAAGGAAACCGCATTAAACACGCTATTACGACCAATAGTACAACATTTCAACAATGTCTGGAGTCGTTGTCGAGAAGGCGTGTTGAAATCCGTAGGAAATTGTACAAAATCCGTTTCGATAAGTGGCGCAGGAAGTTGCAATACACGAAACGTGTCAAGAATGTGACAGGTTACGTTGTAGTTAAATGTGACCATGACATTTACGTCTTCAGACTATAGAATGGAAATTACAAGGTCCGATTTAAGCAAGCGAAAACTCAGGCCGCTCCGACATACGTAACTAGTAAAAATGGTTTACAAAATTTTTGATATTATCAGTGGGTATAACAGGCTTCCGGACGCGTATAAAAGGCACGTGGACAAGAGACTCCGGGGATGCTGTAGCATTTCTCTATGTGTATCGTATAACTATCACTTATTTTTAGGGTTCCGTATCTCAAGTACCTCAACCGGTAAAAACGGAAACGGAACCGTTATAGGATCGCCTTCTTGTTCGTCTGGTCTCTGTCTGTCTGTCCGACTGTAAAGAACCCTGTTTCTCAGGAGCGGGCAGGCGAATCAAGTTGAAATTTGTCACATCTACGGTCCCTTGGCGAAGCAAAAAACAAATAAATAAAAAAAATTGCATCTAAGCCAATGAAATCAAAAGATACGACTATTTACGTCACACGTTTTGATATTCTCAAGCTCACTCATCAAAATGCTATAGGTTACTTCCTGTTGACCAGAACTTACTTGAGTTCATCATATGTCGAAACCTGAATAGAAAAATATTACTGCACCCAAACAAACACTACAGGCCATGAAAATTGTTACACCAAGAAGAAAAGCGGACGGTAAACCAGTATTCATTGGACAAATATATTATACTAGAACTGACGTGTGATTACATTTTGACGCAATTTGGGTGCATAGATCCTGAGAAATCAGTACCCAGAACAACCACCTCTGGCCGTAATAACGGCCTTGATACGCCTGGGCATTGAGTCAAACAGAGCTTGGATGGCATGTACAGGTACAGCTGCCCATGCAGCTTCAACGCGATACCACAGTTCATAAAGAGTAGTCACTGGCGTATTGTGACGAGCCAGTTGCTCGGCCACCATTGACCAGACGTTTTCAATTGGTGAGAGATCCGGAGAATGTGCTGGACAGGGCAGCAGTCGAACATTTTCTGTATCCAGAAAGGCCCGTACAGGACCTGCAACATGCGGTCGTGCGTTATCCTGCTGATATGTAGGGTTTCGCAGGGATCGAATGTAGGGTAGAGCCACGGGTCGTAACACATCTGAAATGAAAAGTCCACTGTTCAAAGTGCCCTCAGTGCGAACAAGAGGTGACCGAGACATGTAAACAATGGAACCCCATACCATGACGCCGGGTGATAGGCCAGTATGGCGATGACATATACACGCTTCCAATGTGCGATCACCGCGATGTCGCCAAACAAGGATGCTCCTGTCTGTGACGCAGCGTCAAGGGTAATCACAGCCATGGTCTCCGAGCTGAAAGTCCCTGCTGCTACAAACGTCGTCGAACTGTTCATGCAGATGGTTGTTGTCTTGCAAACGTCCCCATCTATTGACTCAGGGATCGAGGGATCCGTTACAGCCATGCGGATAACATGCCTGTCATCTCGACTGCTAGTGATATGTCGCCGTTGGGATCCAGCATGGCGTTCGGTATTACGCTCCTGAACCCACCGATTCCATATTCTGCTAACAGTCATTGGATCTCGACCAATGCGAACAGCAATGTCGCGATACGATAAACCGCAATCGCGATAGGCTACAATCTGACGTTTATCAAAGTCGGAAACGTGATGGTGCGCATTTCTGCTCCTTACACGAGGCATCACAACAACGTTTCACCAGGCAACGCCGGTCAACTGCTGTTTGTGTATGAGAAATCGGTTGGAAACTTCCCTCATGTCAGCATGTTGTAGGTGTCGCCACCGGCGCCAACCTTGTGTGAATGCTCTGAAAAGCTAATCGTTTGCATATCACAGCATCTACATCCTGACGGTTAAATTTCGCGTCTGTAGCACGTCATCTTCGTGGTGTAGCAATTTTAATGACCAGTAGTGTATATTTCGTAAAGCAACCACGTGTTGGAAACCCGTATTGGCGTGAGCACAGAGCGTGCGTAGTTAATAAGCTAGTGAAGCAGGCAAAAGCAGTTGTGTCTAACGTTGTTACAACAAATGTTAGTTCGAGATACGTAGGGTGCTGTGGTGTAAACAGAGGGTTGCACTGGTGTCTGCATGACAACTGCATTGTCGACGTGGGATGCAATAGTCGTTGAATGTGTTGCGAACGTTTCAGCATGACGGGGCCGCAGAGCATTTTGCAGAACCATTGCGAGCAGTAAAAACCAGTACTTGTGGCAATCTGTGGATGCCCGCGGGGGACCCGCACATTGGCCAGCAAGATCCCCGGGCCTCACCCCATTAGACTTCTTTCACTTGGACTGCATAAAAGCCGACGTGCATTCTACCCCTGTTAACCAGGAGGCGGAATTGGTGGCAATAGTTCTTGCAGCAGTCACACGAACACAAAAGACACAACCCATTTTCCAACAAACACGAGACTCCCTGCTACGTCCACACTGGCTGTGCGATGAGTTTAATGGTGCTCATTTTGAGCATTTATTGTAATCAGAGGAACAATAGAACAACGAAAAACATTTAACGACGTGTTATTGTCAATGTCACACTAACCTCCTGCATACGCAGTACAACCGTATGCGTTTCCGATACATGGTTGCTTTAGGAAATATATTTGTTTTTGTCTGCGTCATGACTACTGATTTGGGCACTGAATTTTTGAACATCATGTGTAAACTGAAGTGCTCCACTCGCTTATTACACTGAAGTGGCAGACAAACTGGTATAGGTATGTCGTACTCAGAGATACGTAAACAGGCAGAATACGGCGCTGCGGTCGGCAAGGCCTATATAAGACAGCAAGTTTCTGGCGCAGTTGTTAGATCGGCTACTGCTGCTACAGCGGCAGGTTATCATCCTTTACGTGAATTTGGATGTGGTGTTATAGTCGCCGCCCGAGCGATGGGACACAGCATCTCCTAAGTAGCGATGAAGGGGGGACTTTCCCGTACGACCATTTCACGAGTGTACCGTGAATATGAGAAATTCGGTAAAACATCAGATCTCTGATATCGCTGCCGCCGGAAAAAGATCCCGCAAGAACGGGACCAACGACGACTGAAGGGAATTGTTCAACGTGTCAGAAGTGCAACCCTTCCGCAAACTGATGCAGATTTCAGTGCCGTCAACAAGTGTCAGCGTGCGAAACATTCAACGAAACATCATCAATGTGGGCTTTCGGAGCCTGCGCCCGTCAACACCGACATTGGACTGTTAATGGCCGGAAACATGTTGCCTGGTCGGACGAGTCTCGTTTCAAATCGTATCGAGCGTATGGACATTGGGGTATGGAGATAACCTCATGAATCCTTGGACCTTGAATGTCAGCAGGGGATTGTTCAAGTTGGTGTAGGCTCTGTAATGGTGTGGCGCGTGTGCAGTTGGAGTGATATGGGACCCTTGACACGCCTAGATACGACGCTGACAGGTGACGCGTACGTAAGCGTCTTGTCCTATCACCTGCATTCATTCATGTCTCTCGAGCAAGCCGACGGACTTTGGGAAATTCCAGCAGGGCAATGTGACACCCCACACGTCCAGAATTGCTACAGAGCGGCTCCAGGGATATTCTTCTTTAAACGCTTTCGCTGGTCACCAAACTCCCCATACATGAACATTATAGAACATATCTGGGATGCCTTGCAACGTGCTGTTCAGAAGAGATCTCCAACTCATGTATTCTTACGGATTTATGGACAGCCCTGCAGGAATCATGGTGTCAGTTCCCTCCAGCAATACTTCAGACGTTAGTCTAGTCCAAGCCAGGTCGTGTTGTGGCACTTCTGTGTGCTCGCGGGGGTCCTACACGATATTAGGCAGGTGTACCCTTTCCTCGGCTCTTCAGTGTATATAGTATGTGCGGGCCAGTTTCATTAATTACTGTAGAGATTTTGATAATTTTGATACGTTCTTGGAATTTTCGGGGCCATTATCTTGCCAGTACCGATATCGATAACAGGCAGAAATCGTCGAGATTCTCAGTTCCCATGATGGATGGTCTTATATACAAATGAAGTGTGTACGGAACCCATAGTGCGCGAGTGCTGCAGGCACATGGTCAGTATTATATATATAGGAAATATATTTGTTTTTGTCTGCGTCATGACTACTGATTTGGGCACTGAATTTTTGAACATCATGTGGTAACTGAAGTCCTCCGCTCGCTTATTACACTGAAGTGGCAGGAGCCGAAATGAGGCCAATAGAAGACTCATAGAGTATACGAAGTTAAAATATATATAATTAACTTCTATTGGCCTCGAAGTTATATATATATACTCTATGAGTCTTCTATTGGCCTCATTTCGGTTCCTGCCACTTACTTCGGCAGGCAGCAGGTTAGACTGCCGCCTGTACCCAGCCGGAAGGCAGGAGGTCCACCGCGCCGCGCGGTGCGTTCCTGTACAACAGGCAGCCTACGGACTGCTCGCAGGTAGCGTGGCGCCATCGACCGCCGCTTTCGCCTTGCGGCCAGTCACCGCCTGCCACCGCCGCTTTCCCACCACGCCGCTGGCGGCCGCTGCAACCTGTTTCTTTGCAACTCCGCTCTGTATCGATAGCCAGGGTATCTGCAACAAGCGAGGTGTTTACCACCCAAAATTAGCTATCCCCAAAGTCCTGCAGTGGTCACCAGTCTCGTTTAATCACCAACCAAATAATGTGATAGTCTAAAATGTTAAACGTCTCGATCGTAGCCGGAATCACTGTCGTATCAAGTCTTCTTTTCTTTCACTAAATGGCACATATTACACAATTTTACTATTTTGTACTGTGAATTATTCTCCGTCCGAACAGGCCTCGCAAGGCCCAACGGGACCGACTGACCACCGCGTCACCCTCATGACAGGCCTCACTGGATGCGGATATGGAGGAGCATGTGGTCAGCGCACCGGTTGTCAGTTTTCGGTGACCGAAGCAGCTACATCTCAGTCAAGTAGCTCCTCAATTGGCCTCACGAGGGTTGAGTGTACCTCGCTTGCAACAGCGCTCTATAGATCCGGACGGTCAACCATCCAAGTCCTACCAAAGCCCGGCAGCGCCTAACTTCGGTCATCTGACGGGAACTGGTGTGCGGCTGTTATTGAAACATAAATATAGCTATATTTGTTCCAGAAAGTACCGATTATATCGCCGATACGCTTTTACCGATATATCGATATCGAAATAACAGTATGGTCTGCGCCGAGATTTTTATTTCATATTACACTTTTCCACAATTTCCGATAAATATTTGAAATTGTTCCTCTGAAATTGTAATAGAACGTTATTTTACTTTCGCTACTTGAAGGATTCGTACTACTTTTTGAGCTTTCATCACGTCCTGTCATTCTGTCTGCCTGCGAAGCAGGTACAGGTGGCACATAGTCGTAGTCCGATTGTACTGTGATGTGGCGGTGTGAATGGAATAACAAGATCTCCGACTCGAAAAAATAGCACACCTGTTGCGTTAAAAAACAATTGTAATCGCAACTCATGTGCTATTTCTTCACATCGGCATTCTTCGAAAACAATTACTGAAGATGATGAACAAAATATATAAATGACAGTACTGGTCTTTGCTGTGGGCGGAGACGGTTGGGTGGTTGTTTGATTCGGGGAAGGGGACAAAACAGCGAAGTCATCGGTCCCATCGGATTAGGAAACGAGAGGGAAGGAAGTCGGCCGTGCCCTTTTAAAGGAACCATCCCGGCAAGTGCCTGAAGCGATTTAGGGAAATCACGAAAAACATAAATCAGGACGGCCCGACGCTGTCTGAACCGTCGTCTTCCCGAATGCGAGTCCAGTGTGCCAAACATTGAGCCATCTCTCTCGGTGTGAGGAGACGTGTGGGGGCGGGGGAAGGGGGGGGGGGGGATGCTGACATAATCGGCGGATCGGCGTTACCGACAGAAACCGCTAGTCTACCTTCACCACGTAATTTTGGAACTGAAACTGCTACAGGATGTCAAAATAAACACCTGTAAGCCGTCTAGTTTCCAAGCTTATTTTATTTGGCTACCAGTTTCGGCGATTTACTACGCCATCTTCAGGCCCCTGACCGACGTGTAGGTAGATTCCACTTCGGTCCTGATCAAAACAGGGGCCAGCAATACTGGTATTAGTAGATTTCTGCTTGCTTTAGCAATACCTTCAACCATCACATGGTCGGCAGATGATGGTTGAATAAATCGCTATAACAAGCAGAAATCTACTAATTCCACTACTGCTCGCCCCTGTTATGATCGCTGTAGCAAGCAGAAATCTACTAATACCAGTACTGCTGTGTCCCTGTTTTGGTCAGGACCAAGGTGGAATCTTCCTACAAGTCGGTCAGGGGCCTGAAGATGTAAATCGCCGAAACTGGTAGCCAATACTTAAATACCCTCCTACACCTCTAAAACCGGCAGTATATTTGTGTAGCCGATATTTTTATAAGCTGGTACGTCAATATATCGATACTTTTCTCTTATGTCGGTTTCCTATAATGATACTTTTTAAATATCGACATATCGGATTCCATCAACAGTCCTAAACCGGTGTTACCACTGCGCAAGCCCGTTTTCGCCGTGCATTATTGGCAATGCTTGTAGTCATTTATTAATCCTCTCCTCCTAGTCTCATCAACTTGAAATATGTTGTTAGCTAAATTTTTAGGTTTGGCTTCGTTCTGATGCTACTGAATAATAACTGAAACTACAAATTTCTGCAGCCAGTCTTATTTATTATGCGCTTCCTACTGTGTTGTCGTAGGGATTATGTCCCCACCGTTTGACGGTAGGTGGACGACTTTAGGGTAATCTGCACCACAATCTTTCAGTAGTCACAGGCTGCTTTTCCAGTCGTATTTGGATAATGTACCGTTTCTACAAAGCTACCCTAAACTGCTACAAGCAACACTTTCATGCTTCATTTATTTGCATAAATCTGTCTGACGAAGGAGGTACGATTCTCCTAAACTCCTAGTGGAAGGTATAATATGACAAATGTGACTGGTTACAATAACTTGTAATTTCAGTTGACATATTGTACTTTTAATTCTTTCGCTTTCTTATTGTATTAACGTTCTGATATTTGTATGAATTGATATTTCCTAGAATTTCCTTTCTGCGGTATTTATTATGAAAAATTAATCTTCACGTATTTCTCTTTTTTGTTTGGTAGTCTGCTACCAGTTTGCGTTTCCTTCATAATTAATGACGTTTTCATTCGCCATACTGTCTCTTCCTTAGGTGTACAAACTTTTCTCTAACGAGATTCTTCAATTACTGACCAGTCTCTGTGTGATAGAAGTTATTGTTCGAGATAAATGTTATACTTACTGTTTGATTTTAAAACGGAAATTGTTTGATGCTAATCATACGCTACAGATTTTTTAGTTGTTGAAATTTCACAGTTTCTGTGGTGCCTTCATCCACACTTAGTCTAATAATTCAGAATTAGAAGCTTGGGATGTATGTTCTGTGTTCCGTCGATTGACATTTACAATTTCTGGTTGTGGTACTTTGCTAGCTACCAAGATTTTAGTTTTCCTCTTATTTTCATGTATCTTTCGAGGGGATAAAAGAGAAGATTTGAATTTAACGTCCTGTTTCGTTACGGCCATTAGTGACAAGGTGGACAGTTACATTGCGTAAAGATGGGGAAGAAAATCCGTCGTGTCATTTCGAAGGAGTCCTGCCATTCGAAATGAGCGAAAAATATGTTGGCCAGTCACTGCCTTCTCAAAGTCGACTCCAGTGTGCTCACCGCTGCTCCATATCGCTCAGTATTTAGGAGAAGAGTTTATTGTTAGTCTGTGTTCTATGACCTTTGGATATTCTCCGCAAAGTCAACTGTGATCACTACAGCTGCTTAAGTATTTTTATGTTATTTTCTCAATGTATGTTTTCTTATTTATTGCCTAACACTGTAAATTTTGACCATAAACGGGGAGAGGCTGCAGTTTCGACGAATACCAATAGTCATTCTTAAAAAATTCGTCTCACTATTTTCTATTTTCTTTTAAGACCTATTATTAAGTTTTCAAGTCTTTGTTAGTAACATGTTTCGATACAGCTATCTTTAGATACTTTTATTTCAAGTATGTTGTTGTTGTGGTCTTCAGTCCTGAGAGTGGTTTGATGCAGCTCTCCATGCTACTCTACCTTCTGCAAGCTTCTTCATCTCTCAGTACCCACTGCAACCTATATCCTTCTGAATCTGCGTAGTGTAGTCATCTCTTGGTCTCCGTCCTCCACGCTGCCCTCCAATACTAAATTGGTGATCCCTTGATGCCTCAGAACATGTCCTATGAACCGATCCCTTCTTCTTGTCAAGTTGTGCCACAAACTTCTCTTCTCCCCAATCCTATTCAATACTTCCTCATTAGTTATGTGATCTACCCATCTAATCTTCAGCATTCTTCTGTAGCAATTTCAAATATTGTTGTTCATTATGTTGCAACTTTTTTTGAGTCAGAAATCATCAGACTGGTTTAATGCGGGTCATCACGAATTTCGCTCCCGTGCCGATCTCTTCGTCTCACGATACCGCTTGAACCGAACGTCCACAGCATTCCGACATCTGTCTTCGCTTACAGTTACTAACCTCTGTACATCCCTCAAGTATATCCTAATATCCTGTCGCTCTTAACGTCGAAATTTCCATATAAACCTTTCCTCGCCGATTCTGCGGACATTCTTCCGATTTCCCATCACTGCACAAAACATCGTCCTATAGCACCACATCTAAAACGCTTCGATCCTTTTCTTGCCAGTTTTTCCATAATCCAATGCTCACTGTGCTCCAAACGTACGTCCTCAGATATTTCTTCCACGAATTAAGTACTATGTTTGATATGAAAATTAATCTTTTGAGCAGGAATGTTCTCTTTGCTGTATTACGCTGAAGAACCAAAGAAACTGGTACACCTGCTTAGTATCGTGTAGGGTCCCCGCGAGCACGCAGAAGTGCCGCAACACGACATGACATGGACTCGGCTGATGTCAGAAGTAGTGCTGGAGGGAAGTGACATCATAAATAGCGCAGGGCTGCCCATAAATCCGTAAGAGTACGAGATATCTTCTGAACAGCACGATGCAAAGCATCCCAGATAAGCACAATAATGTTCATAGGTAGGGGGTTTGGTGGCCATCGGAAGTGTTTAAACAAGGAAGAATGTTCCTGGAGCCTCTCTGTAACAAATCTGGACATGTAGGGTGTCGCATTGTCCTGTTGGAATTCGCAATGAACATGAATGGATGCAGATCAGACAAGATGCTTACGTACGCGTCACCTGTCAGAGTCATATCTAGATGTATCATGGGTTCCATATTACTCCAAATGCACACACCCCACACCATTATAGAGGCTCCACCAGCTTCAACAGTCCCCTGCTGACATGCAAGGTCCATGGATTTGTGAGGTTTTCTCCGAGCCCGTACATGTCCATCCGCTCGATACAATTTAAAACGAGACTCGTCCGACCAGGCAACATGTTTCCAGTCATCAATAGTCCAATGTCGGTGCTGACGGGCCCAAGCGAGGCGTAAAGCTTTGTGTCGTGCAGTCATCAAGGGCTACACGAGTGGTCTTTCGGCTCTGAAAGCGCACATCGATGATGTTTCGTTGAATGGTTAGCACGCTGACACTTGTTGATGGCCCAGCATTGAAATATGCAGCAATCTGCGGAAGGGTTGCACTTCCAACACGTTGAAAGATTCGCTTCAGTCGTCTTTGGTACCGTTCTTGCAGGATCTTTTTCCGGCCACAGCGATGACGGAGATTCAATGTTTTACCATGTTCCTGATATGCACGGTAAACAAGTGAAGTGGTCGTACGGGAAAATCCCCACTTCATCGCTATCTCGGAGATGCTGTGTCACATCGCTCGTGCGCCGACTTCAACACCACTTTCAAACTCACTTAAATGTTAATAACCTGCCATTGTAGCAACAGTAACCGATATAACAACTGCGCCACACATGTTTTTATCTTACATAGGCTGTGCTGACAGCAGCACCGTCTTCTGCCTGTTTACATATATCTGTGTTTGAATGCGTATGCCTATACCAGTTTCTTGCGCGCTTCAGTGTATTTTGCTTATGTCGTCCAGGCTTCGCCCGTCACGTGTTCCTTTCAAGATAACGAAACTCCTTCTCTACTTGATGATCATCAGTCATGATAAAAAGTTTATCGATAGTCTCATTTCTGATACTCGTCATTGTGTTCGTCTTCCTTCGGTTTGTCCTCAATGTAATGTGTGCGCTCGTTTGACTGTTCATTCCAGTTAGTAGGTCCTGTGACTGTTCCTCAGGTTCACCGAGGATAGAAATGTCGTCAGCGAATCTTATTGATATTAGTTCATACTCAGTTTCAACTCTACTCCTGAATCCTTTATTTCCTTTCAAAAATGGTTCAAATGGCTCTGAGCACTATAGGACTCAACATCTTAGGTCAACAGTCCCCTAGAACTTAGAACTACTTAAACCTAACTAACCTAAGGACATCACACACATCCATGCCCAAGGCAGGATTCGAGCCTGCGACCATAGCGGCCGCGGGATTCCAGACTGCAGCGCTAGAACAGCATGGCCAGCTATTTCCTTTCAAATCCCAGCAGTTTGTTCTTGGTCTTCTATCGTGATTGTTCAGACTTCATTCGTGTATATTGTAACGAAATGTTACGTTGATAGCCCAGATCAGCATTGTGTTTTATAAGTAGTTGGCTCGGTTAATCATTCTGCGAACGCGAATTTTAAATATTTCAAGTGCACCAATCTTGTTTGAACTTGTGTATCGGACTTAGTGATAAAAAAAGGTAGGATCTATTTACTGTAATTAGTAGTTATCTCAATGAGATAGTCGTAATGGCGGCTGAACAGATTATGTCCAATCCGACTAATTGCAGTTATGAACCAAGCACTCCGACAATGTTAAATACAAATACGATTACACCATTAGTATCAGGGAAGCGAATAAGCACAATGCACTGAGTAGGTCTGATCGTACTTATTAGCCTCCTAAATGATACTTTCATAATTACACACATCTGTACAGATAGAGGCTAGAACAAATAACGAAGTGACAAGAGAATGTAGCAAGACAAAAATAAGAAAATATACTTCCAAAGTTATGAACATCTTAAGCTTACACGCTATGCATATCGCTTTTTATCATAAAAGAAAACTTTGCCCACTTAAAACAAGTTACAGAACAAAATTGTCTCTTTACGGTAAATTGTATAATTCTCGTTATTTCCCTGTAGCGTACACCTATTTTCTGTAAATCGTACGAATGTCCATTGAGTTTTCTTCAGTTTGGCTTCCATCACCAAGCCCAAGTCAGAACTGCCTCTCTGGTGCCTTTAACTTTCCGATAGTCAAACCGATCGTTATCTAAGTCTCATGGTATATTTCCAGATTCGTAGATTTTACAAACGAACTTGAGTAGATTTGCTTGGTGTTTCCCCTTATCATATAAAAAACCCAGAAGAATGTTATCTACGTCTTATCTTTCAGGTAACGATTTGATATCGTAAACCATCATAAACAGTAGTATATTTCACATGTCATCATAAAGCAGTGGAATTGCCAGTGTTCAAGACACGCCAGATGGCATAATTTGCGAAAAGAGCTCTAATTTCTAGGATGGGAGAAGGCCTTTTCTTTGTAAGGATAATGTATCCGCCCACAAATAGTTTTTCAAATGGCTCTGAGCACTATTGGACTTAACATCTGAGGTCATCAGTCCCCTAGAACTTAGAACTACTTAAACCTAACTAACCTAAGGACATTACACACATCCATTCCCGAGGCAGGATTCGAACCTGCAACCGTAGCGGTTTCGCGGTTTCAGACTGTAGCGCCTAGAACCGCTCCGCCATCCCTGCCGGCAATAGTTTTTCGGAAATGGTAAACATTAGCCTTCCCATCATGAATAGTGGTATTTGGCGCCGACTATCTGACGTCATTTACATAAGCCCACTGTTTCTCGTTGGTCAAAGTCGTCTTTTAAACCAGGGACCAGTTGCAGTCGTAGATGTTCACCTCGCTGACCTCCAGAAGACGATGCAGTGACAACGGAAAATGTCTGTGAGTATGTCTTCAAGAGTTCGTATCGAAAAGAAATCTTTCAAAGTAATAGGTTGTGCATTCATTCGTAGACCGAGGATGTTCTTTTTTTTTAGACAACCCTGTCATTATAACCAAAATAATTAGAATCATCTTTGCGTTGTCGAGCATCTACTTCGGCACACAATTTTGACTTTTCTATAGCTGTAATGGTTGTGTCATCAAAACTACATTAATCTGCATGGTTCCAAAACATTTTTCGTCCGTAATATCTTTTTTCTTTTTCAAAATTGTTTGCTAGCAAGCTATCGTATTTGACGATAGATTTTTGTTGCCTGATGATGGCCTTGTAGACCGAAAATTGGTTAAGAGGAAAAATAAATTTGAACTTTCAGAGCCTGTATTTGACCTGCACGCGTAGCATAAGGCACAACACGATCAGTTTGTGAGATTGGTAAATGACCCAATTCCATATGGAACCAGAGTGGCTTGTCGTTTCTCTATGCAGCTTTGAGGCTCTTTTGAGTGTGTGTGTGTGGGGGGGGGGGGGGGGGGAGGCGTGTGTGTGTTAGACGATTTTCTCCATAAACCTCTAACGAATGCCAGACTGTTTCCTAATTCCGCCAAAGAAACGCACAGGACAGTTCACATTGCTGCCCTCAAGATGGCACCCGATCTTGTGGAAATATGAAATGACGAGAGGAATAATATTCAGGTGCAGAAACGTAATTATTATTCATCTCATGATGAGACAAGTTGTGTTTTTCTTTGATAAAAATGAAGACGTTCGACCAGGTGGCGACGAAACCATTAATAACATATTTGAAGTCTCTTTAGGAAGTACACAGTTTTCGTTCAGTTGTTTCTAATGAAAGGCGCAGGAGATGAGGCAATGATGTCCTGTCCCTTTCATGGCATCAGTATCATTTTGGGGCAGTGTAAGGGAAAATACATCTATCGTCAACGAACTTTTTTGTTCGCCGTCAGCGACTTCTTGAAACTTTCGCCCACCTAAGCCTACCTTCTTATTCCGTGCATTAGGCCCTATCTTTATATGCTTTCTCTCGAGGAATTTCGTAAGACATTGCAACAGTTTGTTCCGATACGATTCGTCTCATTAAGTGCGAATCGTTCCGCGGAGCGAGACCAGCACTAATCAGCGGTGCTTCGCCAACGAAACTAATTTCCAGAGTAAAGAGACGCACAAAACTTTCCCCCGGCGTTTCACGCAACCGGAAAATTAATGTTTAATAGCTTGGAAATCGAGCTGAGGTGCAGTTACTGTAAGGTAGGAAAATTGTCAGCGTTTCAGCATTATCAGCGAAAACGACGAAACCGCGGAACTAAGCAGTTTCAGCAAATTGCTTCCTGTTACGGAACACAATTCTGATCGTAATAGGTAGCGGCGCGTCGGTGGAGGGGTTTCTCGATGTTACACACACTCTCATTACAAGTTTACGCCATTGTATATCACGGAGACAGCGCTAATTATCACGCAACTTCCCAATTTCCGTAAGTGCAAGCACCACCACAAACACGACGAACAGACACTGTAGACATGGCGGCCACACACCTAAAGGACGATTTTATTGTTATCTTCCAGTTTTCTAGTGGACTGCGAACAGCGTGAAAGTAGGGTAGAGACGACAAGGAGTGAAATTATTGGACAGTTACTGAAAGTTGTCAACGAAAAGTAATTAACAAACATCAGTTTGGCTTAAGGGAAAACCACAGGAGAAGTAGCTCTGAGCTTGTAGATACTTGTAGAAGGAAAATAAAAAAAATTCTCTCAGTGGCCTAGTGGTTGTCAGACTACAAACGAGTCTTCGGGTTGACGACAACTTTGCTTTATTGAAGAAAAATCACGATACGCTTATATGAGGGGCGTCTGAAAAGTTCGGTGAATAGCCTCAGAAAACAAAGGAAACGAGAGTTACCAGCAGAATACCTTTATTGGTTTTCAAAGTAATCACCTGTAGCCACTACACAATTCTGACATTGGCTGTAAAGCTGTTGGGAACTGCCAGTAAACGCTTTTTGGGAGACGCGCTAAACACGTGGTCATGCGTTGTTGAATATCCACGTTACACTCAGGTGACGAAAGTCACGGGATAGCGATAAGTACACATACAGATGGCACTAGTATCACGTACACAAGGTATAAAAGCTATCATTTGTACTCAGGCACCAAGGCGGTGAAAACGCACGACGGGAATTTACAGATTTCGAACGGGGAGTAGTAGTTGGTGTTAGACACAAGGTATAGACACATGGTACACTGCATTTAGGAAATCGTGTGGGAATTCGGCGTTTTCGATCCACAGTGTCAAGAGTGTGACGATAATACCAAATTTCAGGCATTACTTCTTACCCTACCGACAACGCAGTGGCCGGTGCCCTTCACTTAACGGCTGAGAGCAGCACTGTTTGGGTGGAGCTGTCTTTACCAACAGACAAGCAACACTGCGTGAAATAACCGTAGAAATGAATGTGGGGTGCACGACGAGCGTATCCGTTAGGTCAGTGCGGCGAAATTCGGAATTAATGGCCTATGGCAGCAGACGATCGACGCGAGTGCCTTTGCTAACACCGCGACATCGCCTACAGCGGCTCCCCGGGGCCTGTGGTTATATCGGTTGGACCGTAGACGATTGGATAACCGCGGCCTGGTCAGATGCGTTCCCGACTTTGATTGGTAAGAGCTGAAGGTAGGGTTAAAATGTGGCGCCCACCCTACGAAGCCGTGGACCCAATTTGTTAACAAGCTGTTGGTGGCTCCATAACGGTGTAGGCTATGTTTACATGGAATGGACTGAACCGATCATTCACTCTAAATGATTATGTTCAGCTACGTGGCGACAAAGCACCATGTCACCAGGTTACAATTGTTTGTGATCCGTTTGGAGAACATTCTGAACAATGCGAGCGAATCACTTGGCCTCCCAGATCGCCCGGCAGGAATCCCGTCGAGCATTTATGGGACACGGACGAGTTCGTTCACAAATTGCTGCACGGGCAGCACTTTCGCATTTGAGGACGGCTCTAGAGGCAACACGGCTCAGTATTTCTGCAGACGACTTTCAACGACTTGTGGAGACCACGCCACATCAAGTTGTTGTATTACGCCAGGCAAAGGAGTTCCATCACGATATTAGGAGGTGTCCCATGGCGTTTCTCACCTCAGTGTATCATAGAAGGGAGACCTGGTGCTAACAATAGATCCGGAGACCAAGCGACAGTCGTTGGCACGATGTTCATGGTCGTTCCCACCTCCCTCGGGTAGAAATTAATGATGGCTGAACCCTTTGCTGTCGAGAAAGGTGGGCAACATCGTCTTCATCTTGAATTTTGTCAGTTTTTTTGGGAGGTGGGGAAAACAGTGAACGCCACGCCATTTACTGCATATTGGTCTCCGGATTGCATAGGCGGCACCATATCTCATCTCCTGTAATAATACGGATATCCACCGATGCGCGCCAGTTTTACAACCGATGTCAGAAGTGTATTGCAGCTAAAAGTGATTGCTTGAAGGCCAGTAAAAGTATTTTATTTGTAACTTTTGTTTCCATCATTTTTGACGGAACTTTCCATGCGCAACTTGTTGTGTGCGTGTATCTACATTCCAGAAAAAAACTTTGAAACCAAAAGAGAGGCGAATGCCGAATTACAGCTTCGAGCCTGTCCATGAGGTGTGCTCGGATGGCATAATTGTCAGCGCCCTGTCCGCGAAAGGCAGGGATCCAACGTTTCCCCTACAGTTTTCACCTTCGAAAGCTCCCTTACGTGCCATGGAAATTATTGGTTGTTATCTTAGAACATAACCAGTCATACTGTCCCTTCTTGTGAATGGCGGCTGCTATGGCCGAGCGGTTCTAGGCGCTTCAGTCCGGAACCGCGCCACCGTTATTGTGCGGTTCGGCATCCAGTGAACCCCCGTGAACGTCTCATACCAGACGATTGTAGCCCCAAATGTTTGTCTGGTAGAGTAATTATGGTCACCGCGTACACGGAGACAGTGTTTGCGCAGCAATCGTCGGCATAGTGGAATTGAGGCGGAATAAAGGGAACCAGCCCGCATTCGCCGAGGCAGATGGAAAACCGCCTTAAAAACCATCCACAGGCTGGCCGGCACACCGGATCTCGACACTAATACGCCGGGCGGATTTGTGTCGGGGACCGGGCCGGCCGGGGTGGCCGTGCGGTTCTAGGCGCTACAGTCTGGAACCGCGTGACCGCTACGGTCGCAGGTTCGAATCCTGCCTCGGGCATGGATGTGTGTGATGTCCTTATGTTTGTTAGGTTTAAGTAGTTCTAAGTTCTAGGGGACTGATGACCACGGCAGTTAAGTTCCATAGTGCTCAGAGCCATTTGAACCGGGGACCGGCACATCTTCCCGCTCAGAAAGCAGCGCGTTAAACCTCGCGGCAAGTCAGGCGGGGTCACTGACTTCCTACTTAGCTTGCATTTACCGTCAATCTCTCTCCCAGCGCAAAGCCCCCAGCGACTGTGCAAAAAAAAAAACCACTCAGACGATTCCTGTATATAAGAAGGTTATCGAATATAGGAAATTTCCTTGAGATGGAAAAGCTGCTGTCAACAACTCGACACGGATTTAGAACTCATCGTAAGTGGAACCTCGGCTTGCACTTTCATCGCACGATCTCCTGCGAACCATGGAGGTACGGCAAAACGCAGAGTCTGTATTCCTAGATTTCCGAAAAGCGTTAGACACGTACCCAGTTGCAAATTTTTAAGGAAAATACGAATGTACGCGTTAGGTTCCCAGAAATGTGAGTGGCTCGAAAAGTCCCCACCATAATTTTGTGTGTGAAACTTTGTCCAACTTTACCTCCCTATCTATGAAAAGTCTGCGTGTTACCAAAACTGTGTGCTAACCTTCCAATAAACAGAGCCTAATTTGAATTGAACTGTAGCTGATCTGAATACAGCTTGTCATTATATTAAATGCACAACTGACGTAAAACAAATAACTGGCCCTGATCAATATTTACACTTACTTCGCGTCTTGACAACGTTGTTGCAGATTTCTCGAAAACACAACAGCAAACAGCAAGCAGGCAGCAGCTAAGATAGATTTCTATTTTCAATTAAAATTTCACAGTATTCGAACTGCTGCATACCATATGGTGCAATGTATTAATGCGTAATGATAACCCTCTTTGCGATGTGGTAATGTGTAACGATAAACCTCTTTAAACAGTGGGATGAGGAGAGCAACCATTCCTATGAAGTGATATTCCAAGAGAATGATTTTAGAATGCATTCAACAACATTGGTCTGAACAATACTATGCTTAACAAAGTGAACAATGATACGAATTTCTGTAAAAACCAAACCGTTTAATCAGATGATATCTTCTTGCATGACTCAGGGAAGTGGCGTGGTCTTTCTGTCGGCTACGAGCAAGTTAAATGGCAGACAATAAGCATTCCCACACACTAGCTGCGCAGTACTGCCATCTCAAGCTTCTTCTCTTCAAAAAAATAACAATATTAAAAATTGATATTCTTTTCACCTTTTAATACGTACATCACATTCATCCTTGCTGCCCTTTACTGTAAATCTTTCTTTATCTAACAGATACAATCACAAGCCAACACAGCATTACGTAATACGTCCGTCACCTACCACGCTCCAACTAAGAATGTATCAGATCTAGTAGAGGCACAGATTGTGCCACAAGACCTAAGATTGTTTAACAGTAACATAACTTGATATCTCTCTCTCTCTCTCTCTCTCTCTCTCTCTCTCTCTCTCTCTCTCTCTCTGTCTTTGACTTGCAAATCGATAAATTACAAAAATCAATATGACATGCCCATCTTACAACATCTTAAGTAATAAAATCCAGTACGTTGTCCTCGACGATGATTGTTCACCAGAAACACTCTTATGGTCAGGAATGCCGCAGGGAAGTGTGATAGGACCGCTGTCATTTTTTATATACATAACTGACCTGGCGGACGGGGCAGCTATATGACGCTGTTTGCTGATGATACTGTTGTGTACATGGAAGGTTCCGCCGTTGATTGGCTGTAGCAGAATACAAGGTGACTTCAACAAAATTTGCAGTTCGTGTGACGACTAGTATTTGGAGTCATGTATTGCAGCTAGCTCTAAATGTAGGAAATGTAATCTATGCAGGTGAAGAGCAAAAACAATCCCGTAATATTCGAATACAGCATTAATAACGTGCTGCTTGACACAGGGCCGTCGAGTAAATATCTAACCGTAATGCTGCAAATCAGTATTGGAACGAGCATGTAAGGACAACAGTAGGGAAGAAGATCGGTCGACTTCGGTTTATTGGGAGAATTTTAGTAAAGTGTGAGTCACACGTAAAAGAGGCCTTGTATAAACACTGGTTGGTCCCATTATTGAGTAGTGCTAGTGTGTTTGGGGTCCGCATTAGGTCGGATTAAAGGAAGCTATTGAGGTAGTTCACAGGCGGGCTGCTAGCTTTGTTACCGGTAGGTTCGATCATCACGCGAGTATTGCGAAGATGCTTCGTGAACTCAGGTGGGTATTCCTCGAGGGAAGATGACGTTCTTTTCGCGAAACACTATTGAGAAAATTTAGAGAAAAATCATTTGTAGTAGATGCAGAAAGATTCTGCAACCGCCAACGTACGTTTCCGTGTAAGAACAGAGAAGAACGGACAAGAGAAATAAGGGATGTACGGAGGCATATAGACATTCGTTTTGCCCTCGTTGTATTTGTGAGTGGAATAAGGAAAGGAAATGATTAGTAATGGTACAGGGTTGCGGAGTACTTTTGTAGATGCAGATGTATGTGAAAGAGTACTATATGACAAAACAAGGAATAAGCCCCTGATTCTCATTGCAATTAAAAAAGGGGCATACTCTGCAGTTAAATGAAAATAAGTGCGCGTTGCCGTACATGCTCACTCAAATAATATCCTCGTCACTGAACGTAAAGTCTCAATATTCTCTGAAAATAATAAATAATACGCGCACTGCACCTTGTAATAATAACACTCGAACATTGTATGAAAAATAACTGCAACTGTTCCGCCGCAAATGTACGTCAGTCAGCTTAGAAAAAGAGGCAAAGTAGTGACTGCCTGATAAAGTTATAAAGTTTTCGTGCTTTTACACTGCGGCAGCGGGTTGTGGGCTTCATCTGTGCCCCTAGTCCACTGTTCGGTACCTCCACTGCAAGTAAGCCAGTGTTGTGGGTACTGTAATCCCTTGGACTCTAAGCTGGGTGCTGACTTGGAAATTCTTTGTCGATTGCATGCAACAATTTTTTCCAAAAATTATTAATAAAAGGATATTTCTCCACTTGTCGCCTTTCTCACTTCACACAGCAACAATTTCAAATTAATAATTTCCTATTTTATGTTTGAAATAATTATGCAGTGGGTAAAAAAGGGAAACTTATGTGACTGGAGCAGTAAAACCATATGTATAACTTTTACCCTTAAATTTTTCGGAATAACCGCACAAGCAACGCAGCGTATGCAATGCGTAACAAAGGGCTTTTCTTTATCTTTGCAGATTTGTTTGACTCGCAAGTGAGTGTAACACAAACGCTGAATAATCAGAATGAAAAACACGAATTTTCTGCGTAAATGTTCTTCGAATGATGACGATGTCACAGGAACAAAGCGATCACAATTCAGTCTTTTATTTCGGTCAGTGAACACAAAACGTTTTGGTCATCAGAGTACCGTTTTCGATCAGTGATGACCGTCTTCAGATTTGCAGCAAAACATGGGAAAAGAAATACAGCTAGTGCACAGATTACATCTTAAAATAATAAAAGGTGCCATAATGAAAAATATAGCTTTCATAGATGTGGAAACATGCGCTTAATATAGACAAGGCATATCTGTTTTACAACATGTCCTGATATAATGAAGCCACTGTGGCATTGTCAAGAAATACACAATAAATCTGCTCAGCTTCGTCTCACGTATTTAAAACGTGGTATAAACAAGGCCACAGTGCCGGCTGAGTCATCCTGTTAATAGCGCCACCGTTCAAAGTAATCTGAGGTACAGTAGTCATAAAATATGTTTGTGTGACAGGCACGTTACATGTAGCTAATAAAATCTTATTCATATTGGTTAATTTTATAATAGCACGAAATGCAGTAAAATGAAAACTACAATAGGTAAAAGTCTATAGTGGGCTTATAAGGTGTAGAAGTTATTACAGTGATGAAATGGAACAAATGAAAATACGAATAAAGTTGAATTTTAAAGTCGTTAAAAAGAAAACTTGACAATTTGTGGTCCTAAGACACTATTCCGGCGATTTTGGATAAAAATGTAAGTATATAGGCAAGAATAAGCTTATGGAGCTATCAGAATAATATGATTTATGAAATAACAAGAGAAAGAAGCCAAATGAATAAAATACAAGACTGAAGTATATAATCAGGGCCCTCTGTTAGCGTAGTCGTCAGAACGCAGCATAGGCGAGAAGTAGTCAGAGGAAACTTAACTGTAGAGAGCCTCTCGTTCCTCCCGGCATGTCGTAAAAACAAAACGATAGTAAAATATTGTGCCAGTCGATTAATAATACTATATAGTGAGCGAAGTAACACATATAAGCAGAGATGGGACCATCATGCAGGATTTATTGTAGTAATTGTGATAAAAAGTATTTCTACCAAACCAGCCGTTCTTTTAATGTAACATTTAATGAGCATCCACATCCAAGTACCAAAAAATTTCCTTTGGATTGCATTTAGAGGAAACCGGCCATTCACTGTGAATAGTGTGCTTATTCTCCATCGGGTGCTAAAAGGTCGTGCTTTCGATTTATTCGAATAGCTTGAACAGGAGCCAAGAAGAGTTCCCAGTGGGTAGTGCGATTATATTCCTTTGTTTTATTCGATAATGTTGTACATTAATCATTGAATGCCTCTCGAACGTATTTCATGCGTTGATCACCTTACTGTCGTGTTTGATGGTCCCTTCTCTGTTTATATGAGTTACTTCACTGACTAAATAGTCTTATTAATTGAATAGTACGATGTTTTGTTAATTTTTTCTTGGCACATGTCAGGAGGTAGGAGTACAATACATTGTGGCGGCTACGCCAACAGAGGGCGCTGATTATATATTTTAGTCTTTTTTTTATTTTTGGCTTCTTTCCCTAGTTATTTTAAACGCATAGTATTTTGTTAACTTTGTAAGCTTACGTATTCTTCTCTATTTTAAATTTTAAGATTTAGCTTTATTATGAGCCCGCTACAGATTTTACCTTTTGTATTTTTCATTTTATTGCAATTTGTACAATTATAAGAATTAACGAATATGAATAAGCTTTTATTAGATCATCTAATGTGCCTATGACACAAATATATTTAGTGACAACTGTACCGCAGATTATTTTGAACATTAGCGCCATTAGCAGTATGACTCCTTCGGCTCTGTGGCCTAGTTGATACCAAATTTTAAATATGTGCGACGAAGCTAAGCTGGTTTCTGTGGCTACATTATATTAGGACACGTAGTAAGGCAGGTATGTCTCGTCGTATTTTAAGCGTATGTTTCCACATCTACGAAAGTTATACTTTTCATTATGGCATATTTTATTGTTTTTAAGGTCTAAATTGTCCACTAGTTCCCAGTCCGCCCCGGTAGCTGAGTGGTCAGCGCGACAGACTGTCAATCCAAAGGGCCCGGGTTCGATTCTCGGCTGCGTCGGAGATTTCCTCCACTCAGGAACTGGGTGTTGTGTTGTCCTAATCAACATCATCATTTCATCCCCATCGACGCGCAGGTTGCCGAAGTGGCGTCAAGTCGAAAGACTTGCACTAGGCGAACGGTCTACCCGACGGAAGGCCCTCGTCACACGACATTTCATTTTTCACTAGTTCCCAGAATGAGATTTTCACTCTGCAGCGGAATGTGCGCTGATATGAAATTTCCTGGCAGGTTAAAACTGTGTGCCTGACCGATACTCGAACTCGGGACCTTTGCCTTTCGCGGGCGAGTCGCGACCGTCCTCACAGCTTCAACTCTGCCAGTTCACTAGTTGTATTTGTTAGATGATGATGATGATGATGATGATGATGATGATTAGTTTGTGGGGCACTCGATTGCACGGTTAGCAGCGCCCATACAAAGTGCCAACCTTTGCTCAGTCAAAACTCGGTACATTCATGTATGATGAGGAAATGATGAGGACGACACAAATGCCCAGTCATCTCGAGGCAGGTGGAAATCCCTGACCATGCCGGGAGTCGAACCCGGGACCCGTATTTGTTCGAATGCGGTAGTCTCTGGACCAAAATGTTTTGTCTCTGTATGTCCATCTTTTCAGAGATGGTTGCGAGACTCGGCTGTTCAGTACAAAATGTCCAATCAAATACCTTTCAGCCCTCTAATTTCCAAATTGTTATTTTATTGGGCTACCAGTTTCGGCGATTTATTACGCTACCTTCAGGCCCCCTTACCGACCTTTAAGGAGAATCCAACCTCGGTTCTGGTCAAAATAGGGGCCAGCATTCAAAGACTCGTATCTGTAGATTTCTGCTTGGTACAGCGACCACTTCAAACATCATCTGTCGTCTGGTAGCTCAATAAAATAACAGTTTGGATATTAGACGGCTGAAAGGTGTTTGATTTGACATCCAAAACATTTTGTGATCATTGAATAAATTTGTTCTACACTACCTGTTTTAACCCGCGACTATGTCACAGATTGTGACTTCTGTTATTGTGTGATGCTGTAGTTTACATTCCGTAGTCAAGCATTTTACATCTGATAATGGTGCATGAGGTATAGAAACCATTCAAATGCTCATAAAAACAAAATTTGCAATCGAGACGGAAACAATTTTTTTTGTTACTAGAAGTTCTTCATAAGGTTGAAGAATAAGTTTCTCGTCGTGTAATCTGCGTAGCCTTAGACGAGAGTGAAACTTAGACGAGAAAGACTGCAGAGAAGAGGAGAATAGAAAATTCTGAAGTGTGTTGTTACAGAATGATGCTGAAGATAAGATGGATAAATCTAGTAACTAATGAATACGCCGTCCTTCCAGTAAGTTGCGAGACTGAGTTTATTCCTGGCGTATGAGGCCAGCGCAGTAACTGCCTTGGCAGCTTGAACTAACAACTGTAAAAAGCAGATGCGTTTTCGACCAGGCAGTTTCAAGTAGTGCCCATGCGACCGTAGTGTGTCAACATTGTTTCGTCACATATCTAAATCGAGCTCTGAAGAAGTGAACGCTGTGTGCAGATGTTTGCCCCGCACGCCATGACTCCCGAATAAACACAACAACTCGTGTACGACTGCCGCGACGAGTTACATGCAAAACGTGAATAATTATTTATGGAAAAAATCGCCACAGGTGACGAGGCTTGATGTTATCAACGCGAACCGAATGGGGCACAGTGCATAGATCCATATTAAGGAACAACGCTTCGATGATATAATCAACATTCAAACCAGAGTTGCACATCACAAAGAAGGACCTTTCTGACAGTTTCACGTGGTCGTCTGAACGTCCCTCGCAATGTACGTAGCTGCGGGAAGGGAGGGAGGGAGAGACGATATACGACAACGGAAGCATTAAAACCACCATGTTAACATTATCTATTTTTTACTAATTTATTGTCAAAAGTCTTTGCGATTTTAAAGAAGGAAGAGGGTGACACCAGGCTACAACAAAAGTTAATAGTGATGGGGAATGTTCAGGGGGAGGGGGATTGCGAGTGAGAGACGAAGAGGATTGAAAATGTAGAGGGTAGAGGTGCAATTGCATTAGACAATTATCTGTTTACAGCGATGTAAGATATTTTTTCACCGGTCTCGCTGTCTCCACAGGTTTATTGCAAAGTACAGCAGAACAGCTGTTACTAGGTTACAGGAAGTACAATAATCTTGTAACTCCTACATTTACAACAGATCATATTTACAAAAGATGTCCGAAACTGGCACCGTTTGCTCGAATGTAACTATTGCATCGCTGTATCATCGCATCGCGCCCAACCCCAAGTCCAACCGCTGCACGTGCGGCGCGTACGTCATCTTAAATTACTTGGCCTAGCATCATCTGCGTCGCTCCAGTTTTTTCTATCATTAATAAGAATACTGGGTGTTTCAGAAATAAGTACACAACTTCTCTAGGATGACAGGTTGGATACAGGCAATCAAATTAAGTGTAGAATCATGGATTCGCTGACGCATATTTACGACTGTAGGCGACCTATGAAATTCATCGGTCCACCTATTGGTGCAATAACCGGTGGCGGTATCCGTAAGTTTGCATGTCTAGTGTCATTTGTTTTCATTGGTACCCACGCCTTGGGGAGAAAACTCTCGTTTGTATTCATTCGGTGCTGTGCACCTCAAGTGAGCTTTGTTTGTGTATTTCGCTTCCACCTCCACGTAAATCTTAATCAATAGTTGTACCAAAGGTAATGTAGTGTGTTATGAAGCAATGGTATGCATGTGCGAGTGAAAAAAAAATATTGCTTACTCTGTTTTATCATGCGCAGAACGTGGAACGTTCCACGTTCCACGTGGAATGAACTTTCAGACATGCACCTGGTCTTTGGTGCTGCAGGAATTACGGTAAGATACCGCGTTTGTGCTCAGAATGTTATCGAAACAGACCAGTACCAAATCAGAGAATATTTGCTGCTGTTGATCGTCATCTCCGAAGGGCCACAGTAGAGGGTGATGTCCATGCTAGATGTCGACCATGGAGTGTACGCGATACGAGTATCAAAAATGTTCGACAACAATCCTTCATAGTCTCCGCTCCGTTGCTCACGCTCTATACATTCGTTCTACCAGTGTATAGAGAGCTCTGCGTGGATCGCCATCCCTACAAATTGTGTAAGGTACAGGACCTACCACTGATTTTACAACTCGTAACAACCGTATATTATGGTTTTTGTTGCAAAGAATACGAACGGCCAACGTCGCAAACATTGTTCTATCGATTGATGAATCGATTTTTACCCGCGAGCGGATGTTCAACAGTCGCAAGTCCCATGTATGATCTCGATGTTCGGCTGTCCACCATTTTCATGAAAGATTATCAGTTAATGTTTGGGTTGGAATTATTCACAACCAAGTTCCACACCGGCAAACTGGTCGTGTTTACCACGTACTTCTCGAACGCGTACCTCCCGGTTTTCTCGAAGATGTGTCACTTCAAACCAGAAGACGACTGTTCTTCCAGCATGATGGGGCACCTTCCCATTTAATAAATCGAGTGAGAAGATTCTTGGACAGACATTATCCTGGACGCTGGGTTGGACGTAATGGCTCTGTTTACTGACATGCACGATCCTCAGATCCCAAACCATTCGATTTTTGTCTCTGAAGCCACGTGAAGGCTCTTGTGTATCAAACTTCTGTAGACACAGTGGAAGAACTCGTAGCTCGAATTGTTGTTGCTGTAAGAGACGTTCGAGATCAAGCTTGAGTCATGTCATCAAGTCAATGGGGCACACATCGAGTATTTACTGCAGTAATCACAATGTATAGTGATGTTGACAGCAGGCAAAGTGAATGCGCTTTGGCTTTGTCCAGCGCACCAACTGAGTCAAAGGCCCCATGTTTGTATACTTAAAATGATTGCGTATATGCAACCTGTCATTCCACAAAAATTCTGTACTTGTTTCTAAACACCCGTTTTATACAACGTGTATATAACATACAATGAAGAGCCAAAGAAGCTGGTACACTTGCCTAACATCGTGTAGGGACCCCGCGAGCACGCAGAAGTGCCGCAACACGACGTGGTATGCACTCGATTAATGTCTGAAGTAGTGCTGGAGGGAACTGACACCATGAATCCTGTAGAGGCCACCATAAATCCATAATAGTACGAGAGGGTGGAGATTTCTGAACAGCACGTTGCTCAATAATGTTCATATCGGGGAATTCTGCTGGCCAGCGGAAGTGTTTAAACTCAGAAGAGTGTTCCTGGAACAACTCTGTAGCAATTCTGGACGTGTGGGGTGTCAAATTGTCGTGCTGGAGTTGCCCAAGACGGACATAAATGGATGCAGGTGATCAGACAGGATGTTTACGTACGGTCATCTCACAGAGTCGTATTTAGACATATCAGGGGCCCCATATCACTCCAACCCACACCATTACAGAGCCTCCACCAGCTTCAACAGTCCCTTGCTGACATGGTTCAAATGGCTCTGAGCACTATGGGACTTAACATCTATGGTCATCAGTCTCCTAGAACTTAGAATTCCTTAAACCTAACTAACCTAAGGACATCACACACATCCATGCCCGAGGCAGGATTCGAACCTGCGACCGTAGCAGCCGCGCTGTTCCGGACTGAGCGCCTTAACCGCGAGACCACCGCGGCCGGCTTGCTGACATGCTGGGTCCATGGATTCATGAGGTTGTCTCCTTACCTGTACACGTCAATCCGCTCGATATAATTTGAAACGAGACTCTTCCGACCAGGCAACATATTTCCAGTCATCAACAGTCCAATGACGATTTTGACTGGCCCAGGCGAGGCGTAAAGCTTTGCGTCGTGCAGTCATCAAGGATACACGAGTTGGCCTTCGGCTACAAAAGCCTATATAGATGATGTTACGATGCCTGGTTCGCACGCTGACAATTCTTGATGGCCCAGCTTTGAAATCTGCAGCAGTCTTCAGAAGGGTTGTAATTTTGCCACGCTGAACGATTCTCTTCGGTCGTCGTCGGTTCCGTTTTTGCAGTATCTTTTTCCATCCGCAGCGATTACCGGAATCCTGATATTCACGGTAACTCGGGAAATAGTCGTACGGGAAAATCCCCACTTCATCGCTACCCCGGAATGCTGTGTCCCACTGCTCATACGCCAACTATAACAGCACGTTCAAATTCACTTAAATCTTGATAACCTGACTTTGTAGTAGCAGTAATCGACCTAACAACCGCGCCAGACATTTGTCTTATATAGGCGTTACTGATCGCATCGCCGTATTCTGCCTGTTTACATAGCTCACGAAATAAGCATCAATCGAAAAAACTACAAAGAATGAATGAAACTCGTCTGTCTTGAAGGGGGAAACCAGATGGCGCAATGGTTGGCCCGCTAGATGGCGCTGCCATAGGTCAAACGGATATCAACTGTATTTTTTAAATAGGAACCCCCATTTTTTATTACATATTCGTGTAGTACGTAAAGAAATATAAATGTTTTAGTTGGACCACTTTTTTCGCTTTGTGATAGATGGCGCTGTAATAGTCACAAACACATAAATACGTGGTATCACGTGACATTCCGCCAGTGCGGACGGTATTTGGTTAGTGATACATTACCCATGTTAAAATGGAACTTTTACCAATTGCGGAAAGGGTCGATATCGTTTTGATGTATGGCTATTGTGATAAAAATTCCCAACGGGCGTGTGCTATGTACGTTGCCCGGTATCCTGGACGACATCATCCAAGTGTTCGGACCGTTCACCGGATAGTTACGATATTTAAGGAAACAGGAAATGTTCAGCTACATGTGATACGTCAACCACGACCTGCAACAAATGATGATGCCCAAGTAGGTGTTTGAGCTGCTGTCGCGGCTAATCCGCACATCAGTAGCAGACAAATTTCGAGAGAATCGGGAATCTCAAAAACGAGAATCTCAGTGTTTAGAATCTCAAAAACGAGAATCTCAGTGTTTAAAATGCTACATCAATATCGATTGCACCCGTACCATATTTCTATGTACCAGGAATTGCATGGAGACGACTTTGAACGGCTTGTACAGTTCTGCCACTGGGCACAAGAGAAATTACGGGACGATGACAGATTTTATATTTAGCAACGAAGCGTCATTCACCAACAGCGGTAACGTAAACCGGTATAATATGCACTATTGGGCTACGGAAAATACACGATGGCTGCGACAAGTGGAACATCAGCGACCTTGACGGGTTAATGTATGGTGCAGCATTATGGGAGGAGGGATAATTGACCCCCATTTTATCCATGGCAATCTAAATGGTGCAAGGTATGCTGATTTCCTACGTAATGTTCTACTGATGTTACTACAAGATGTTTCAGTGCATGGCAGAATGGCTATGTACTTCCAACATCATGGATGTCCGGCACATAGCTCGCGTGCGGTTGAAGCGGTATTGAACAGCATATTTGATGACAGGTGGATTGGTCGTCGAAGCACCATACCACGGTCCGCACTTTCACCAGATCTAACGTCCCCGGATTTCTTCTTTCTGTGGCGGAAGTTGAAGGATATTTGCTATCGTGATCCACCGACAACGCCTGACAACATGCGTCAGCGCATTGCCAATGCATGTGCGAACATTACGGAAGGTTAACTACTCGCTGTTGAGAGGCATGTCGTTACACGTATTGCCAAATGCGTTGAGGTTTACAGACATCATTTTGAGCGTTTATTGCATTAATGTGGTATTTACAGGTAATCAAGCTGTAACTGCGTGCGCTCTCAGAAATTATAAATTCACAAAGGTACATGTATCACATTGTAACAACCGAAATAAAATGTTCAAACGTACCTACGTTCTGTATTTTAATTTAAAAAACCTACCTGTTACCACCTGTTCGTCTAAAATTGTGAGCCATATGTTTGTGACTATTACAGCGCCATCTGTCGCAAAGCGAAAAAAGCGGTCCAACTAAAACATTCATATTTCTTTACTTACTATACGAATATGTAATAAAAATGGGGGTTCCTATTTAAAAAACGCAGTTGATATCAGTTTGAGCGATGGCAGCGCCATCTAGCGGGCCAACCATAGCACCATCTGGTTTCCCCCTTCAAGATAGACGAGTTTCGTTCTTTGTAGTTTTTTCGTTTGATGCTTATTTCGTGAGATATTTGGCCCGGTCACCATCAATGGACGACCCTATATATACCTTTCTATCCGTGAATGAAATGGGGACGGGACCTTAACACAGAGAGAAAAAAAGGTTCAAATGGCTCTGAGCACTATGGGACTCAACTGCTGTGGTCATCAGTCCCCTAGAACTTAGAACTACTTAAACCTAACTAACCTAAAGACATCACAGACATCCATGCCCGAGGCAGGATTCGAACCTGCGACCGTAGCAGTCACACGGTTCCGGACTGCGCGCCTAGAACCGCGAGACCACCGCGGCCGGCTAACACAGAGAGAATAAGAAGTCCTCCCTACAGCGCACTAGATAGTGATTTGCTAAATATAAATGGAGCAGATGTGTTTGTCCTGAGTGGCCTGTGTTGCAAATGGCCGACCTGGACACGGCTGTAGTTACACCCAATCCGTGAGCTGGAGTGTCGCGCGGTGTTTCAACCCGCGCAGTAGACGGTGAACGGAGGCCCGCGTCAAGCTGCTAATTGAACAGCGGGAGGCGAGCATAGGCTGGGCACGGCGGCGCGTGGTGGCGGCCTGAGCGACCGGTTTGTGTGCGCTGGCGATGACCTTGGAGACGACCACCTCTTCCAGTCCAGTCCCACTCACCTGTACCACTGAGGCAGCGTGACCTTACTGCTCCTGATACCGAAAGCTTTGGCGCGCGCTGCTGTGTTCCCAACAGGGGCCACGTCATTGTGACCTGCTCTGCTGTGCGAAACTGGAAGTAGAATATTAGCTTCACGGACGAGTCTTTGAGTATATATCTGAATGGGTCGTTGCAGAATGTATTACAGTTGCGTCTGCACTCCAGAAGCCACCGTACATTACTTGTCGGATTCACACGGTACCAGGGAATCACATACCTCTATTCCGTTTCATTTGGTCGTACGCTGAACCTAGATTCGCAAGTTGCATGCGTCGTGATGGCAGTAGTATCGTGTACACAAGGTATAAAAGGGCAGTGTGTGTGTGCAGAGCTGTCATTTGCATTCATGTGGAAAGGTCTGCGAGGTGATTATGGCCCCACCACAGGAATTAACAAAGTCTGAACGCGGGATGGCAGCTGTAGCTAGACGCATGGGACATTCCATTCCGAAAATTGCTAGGGAATTCAGTATTACGAGAGTGTCAAGAGAGTGCCGAGAATACCGAATACCAGACATTACCTCTCACCACGGACAACGCAGTGGCCGACGGTCTTCACTTAATGACCGAGAGCAGAGGCGTTTGCTTGGAAGTGTCAGTGCGGTGAAATCTGGCGTTAATGGGCTGTGGCAGCAGACGAGCGACGCGAGTACCTTTGCTAACAGAGCGACATCGCCTGCAGCGCTTCTCCTGGGCTGGGCTCCTAGCCATACCGGTTGGACCCTAGACACCTGGAAAACTGTGGTCTGGTCAATGAGCCCCGATTCAGTTGGTTAGAGCTGATGGCTGGGTTTGAGTATGGCGCAGACCCCACGAAGCCGTGGACCTAGGTTGTCAACTAGGCACTGTGCATGCTCGTGGTGGTTCCATAATGGTGTGGGCTGTGTTTACATGGAAAACAGTGATTGCTTTGGTCCAGCTGAACGAGTCATAACTGGAAATGGTTATCTTCGGCTGCTTGAAAACTATTTGGAGCCATTCATTGACTTCATGTTCCCAAACAACGATTTCATGCCACCGGGCCATTGTTGTTAGCGTTTGTTTTGAAGAATATTTTGGACAATGCGAGCGAATGATTTGGCCATCCACATCGCCGGACATGAATATCGTTGAACATTTACTGGCCTTAACCGAGAGATCAGTTCGTGCACAAAATTCTGCACAGGCAACACTTTTGCAATTGTGGAAGGCTTTAGACGTAGCTTCCCGGCTCATTGTTTCCTTCATGGCTCATTGTTTCTGCAGAGGATTTCCGTAGAGTTGTTCAGCCCAGGCCAGTTCTAGCTGCCGTACTACGACGGGAAAAAGGAGACCCGACACGATGTTAGGAGGTATTTCATGACTTTTGCCACCTCAGTTCATGTTTTTCACGCCTAAGTAACACTGTAGGATTTTTTCGATAAATCCCAGTCTGGTACCAATTGCCCTTTCCCCAAGCTTCATCTCCTCGTGTCCGCAGCTGGTAGCGCAATGGTCAAAGCGACGGAATGTCATACCTAACTGCCCGGGTTCGATTCCCGGCTGGGTCGGGGGTTTCCTCCGCTCAGGGACTGGGTGTTGTGCTGTTCTTATCATCATAATTTCATCACCATCGACACGCAAGTCGCCGAAGTGGCGTCATCTCGAAAGACTTGCACCAGGCGAACGGTTCAAATGGCTCTGAGCACTATGGGACTTAACATCTGAGGTCATCAGCCCCCTAGAACTTAGAAGTACTTAAACCTAACTAACCTAAGGACATCACACACATCCATGCCCGAGACAGGATTCGAACCTGCGACCGTAGCGGTCGCGCGGTTCCAGACTGTAGCGCCTATAACCGCTCGGCCACCCCGGCCGGACAGGCGAACGGTTTATCCGCCGGGAGGCCCTAGCCACACGGCATTTCCATCTCCGCGTTACTTCTTATATTTCACGAGTTTGGAGCAATGGTGTGTGGGAGTGAATTTAGCGAGTGAGGGAATTGTGAGCGATTCAAACTCCAGTTTTTAAGATTTCGGTGCGCTTTATTGCCAGAATAAGCTAGGGAATCACTGGACAACAGTTCAGTATAGAATAATGTGTCGAGAAATGCATTATAACACACAAAATTGTCACACAGTTACTGGGTCTTCAGTCATCCTGCGGTTAGCTGGTTCAGCAAACTGTTTGCCGTCGTAGAAGACATGAATCCACTTTCAGTAGCAATAGATTATCGGTTTTTTAAAAAGATGATATATTTTCAATTGGAAGTATGCTGCTTTTGTAAGTGTTTGTACTGTGTAATAATTTATAACGTCAGCGATCGCTTAAACATATATGACATTCACATTACCGGTTTCAGCAGATAGCTGCCATCTTAAAATGTGAGAGAATTCCCTACAGTGCTTCGTACAGATGTATAACAAAAATATTTAGGCACTTCAGACATCATGAAGTCAACTAAAATAGTTTAGTGAATGTACATCATATCGTCTCAAGGTATAAAGACTGTTTTTACCATGTGGCGATATGATGCGCATTCACTGCAATATTTTTGTTGACTTCATGATGTTCTAAGGGTCTAAATGTTTTTGTTATAGACCGGTACGAAGAAGTGTAGAGGATTTTGTCACATCTTCAGATGGCAGCTGTGCCGAAACCGGTAGCGTGAATATTTTGTGTAAGTTTAAAGGGAGGTTTACTATCTTTGTCCCGAAAAATGTATGTTCTTTGAGAATTTTTTTATCGAGATATGTTATAGATATCAATGTCAAATTCGGTCAAAATATTTATTGATATTTCGTCTACAAACTGGAATTTTTTCGACTGGAAATGTCAAAGAGCAAAGGCGGAATTGCCGTCAGAATGAAACAAAATTTCTGTGTAGACCTCCACGCCCGGTATGTCACAGGTCAGCCGGCTCGTCTGAAATCAAAATTAAGTTGACGTTAGCGAAGTATATAAGATTCTTTAAGAGTCGTAACTCGCTTAAGTTATTTGGACCATAGGAAACAAAATGGCGGCCATTTGAAAAAAAATAGGGTTTTTCATCATTTTTCGACTTCGTCGGCCAAGCAAAAATATTTGTAGTTGATGGATCGGAATAAAAGTGGTAGAACTCCTAGACAATTGAGTTAGCTCCGTCCGAAACAAAGAATTATGCCAATCGGTTCAGTAGATTTGAAGTTACCATACCGCGCGATGAAAAAACGTCATTTCGAGAAAAACGCGTTTGAAGTTTTGAGTACATATAAATGCAATATTATGCAGCGTACGTTCAGTCTGCCATTCCGGATCCATAAACTAGTCCTTCCTCTTCCTCATGGAGGGCGTTCCGCCCGGTCTGGGCCACCCTGCGCTGCTCCAGAGCCGCTCGTACTGCCGGTGACAAGCGGTTTTCGGCAGCTTGAACCCGGTGGTCGTCCGAATGCATGGCGAACTGCGTGGAATAGAGTCCCAGGGTGACTTCCATCGTTGTCATGGTCTCCAGAATTGCTGAATACCCTTCAGTGAAGCTGCTCACTGTCAGGGAAGTCGCATTCTCCACAGTCTTCGCACTATAATGCAAATGCTTGGGGGCTGACTTCCAAACACACCCGTTCAAACTTTCATTCGAATTTTGTGTGTTTCCTCCCAAGCACCGGTACAATAACTGGTCCTCCGAAAGAAAAAAAAATGGAGCGTGAAAAAGACCGATTTCAGGCAGGTGCATTTTTTTGTTAACCGCGAATATTAAAAATTTCCGTTCCGTATTCGGAAAAAACGTTTCAGGGGTGGATTATAACACTTTTACGGATCCAAATACCGCAAATTTTAAAAAAGCGATTTTTTGAACCTAAAGATAGTAAACCTCTCCATAAGTGACAGTTGAAGTAATAGACCTATATATTTTATCTTCTATCGGCATATGGGATGTTCAAATAACTTACCGAAATGCAGCAGCGTAGAGTCCAAGACATCCACCGATACTTCGATAAGTGGGAAACCCCGTCAGTTTCAAAGTACTGGTGGTCGAGAGATCGCTGTACGTGGCATATAAAGTCCTCTGTAAGCGGAGCTGCGCCAGCCACGAAACGAAAATACGGCACATCCGTGAAGATGGGACACACCGTAAACGACGATAACAACGGCTAAGTTCCGTCCCTCTGTTGTTCAATCAGGGAGAGAGCAAGATTCTAAGGGTAATTTAAGCAGAAATCTCAGCGTCCCGTACCTCGGTTGGTAAAAACGGAATCTTTATAGGATCTCTTCGTTCTCCGTCTATCTGTTCGTCTTTTAAGACGCCTTTTTCTCAAGAACGGGTGTGGCTGTCAAGTTGAAATTTGTGTCAGCAACTAGGATCTAATCCCTTGGCGGTGTAAAAATGTTAACCGTCTAAGTCAATGCAGTCGTAAGATACGTCAATTTGTGGTACATTCTTTGATGCGCCCGAACTCACTCATCGAAACATAGATGAATGATCTATACCCATAATGAACTACGTGTATGTCATCCGATGTAATGTAACAACGCAGAAATTCTGGTATCCATTTCCCATTACTGGAACATAGTAATTAGGAATGCTACCGACATTAAACTATCGAGCGTGAACCGCGCTTCTGCTGCGGTAGTAGGTTCAAATCCAGCCTCGGACATGGATGTGTGTGCTGTCCTTAGGTTAGTTAGGTTTATGCTGTTCTAAGTCTAGGGGACTGATAACCTCAGAAGTTAAGTCCCATAGTGCGCAGAGCCATTTGAACCATTTGAACTGCAGAGCCAGAGAAACTGGTACGCCTGCTTAATATCGTGAAGGGCCCCCGCGAGCACTCAGAATTGCGTAACACGACGTGACATGGACTCCACTAATGTCTGCAGTAGTATTGGATGGAACTGACATCATGAATCCTGCGGGGGTGTCCGTAAATCCAAAAGAGTACGAGGGGGGGTGAAGATCTCTTCTGAACAGTACGTCGTAAGGAATCCCAGATGTGCGCAATAATTTTCATGTCTGGGGTGTTTGGTGGCCAGCGTAAGTGAGAGTGTTCCTGGAGCCACTCTGTAGCAATTCTGGATGTGTGGTGTGTCGCAGGAATGGCCCATAATGGACATGCAGGTGATCAGACAGGATGCCTACGCACGTGTCACCTGTCAGAGTCATATATACACGTATTAGCGGCGCCAGATCGACTGCACGTGCCCCACACCAAAACAGAGGCCCCACCAGCTTCAAGAGTACCATGCTGACATGCCGGATCTATGGATTCATGGGTTTCCTTCATACCCGTACAGGTCCATCCGCTCGTTTACAATATGGAACGAGACTCGCCCGACCAGGCACCGTGTTTCCAGACATCAACAGTGCAGTGTCGGCGTTGACAGGCCCAGGCGAGGCGTAAGCTTTGTGTCGTGCAGTAATCCACGGTACACGAGTGAGCTTCCGGATCCGAATGCCCATATCGATGCCGTTTCAATGACTGGTTCGCAAGTTGACACTTGTTGATGGCCAAGTACTGAAATCTGCAGTGATATGCGGAACGGTTGCACGTCTATCACATCGAACGATTTTCTTCAGTCGTCGTTGGTCCCGTTCTTTCAGTATCTTTTTTCCGACCGCAATGATGTTGGAGACTTGATGTTTCACCGGATTCCTGATATTCACTGTACACTCGTGAAGTGGTCGTACGAGAAAATCCCTACTTCATCGATGCCTCGGAGATGCTGTGTGCCATCGCTTGTGCTCCGAGTATAACAGCACGTTCAGATTCACTTAAATCTTGATAACCTTTCATTGTAGCAGCAGTAACTGACCTAACAAATGCTCTTTATACTCATGAAGTAATAAGTGCTATCAACAGGGGATGTCAGATTGATTCCATATTTTTAGATTTCCAGAAGGATTTCGACACCGTTCCTCACAAGCGTCTTCTAATCAAACTGCGTGTCTACGGAGTATCGCCTCAGTTGTGCAACTGGATTCGTGGTTTCCTGTCAGAAAGGTCATAGTTCGTAGTAATAGACGGAAAGTCATCGAGTAAAACTGAAGTAATATCCGGAGTTCCCCAAGGAGGTATTATAGCCCCTCTATTGTTCCTGATCTACATTAACGACATAGGAGACAATCTGAGTAGCCGTCTTAGATTGTTTGCAGATGCTGCTGTCGTTTACCGTCTTGTTAAGTCATCCCATGATCATAACGACTTGCAAAACGATTTAGATAAGATATCTGTATGGTGCGAAAAGTGTCAATTGACCCTGAATAAAGAAAAGAGCGAAGTTATTCAATGAATACTAAAAGAAATCAGCTAAGTTTCGATTACGCGATAAGTCACACAAATCTGAGGGCTGTAAATTCAACTAAACACTTAGGGATCATTGAAAACGTTTCAAATGGCTCTGAGCACTACTGGACTTAACTGCTGAGGTCATCAGTCACCTAGAACTTAGAACTACTTACACCAAACTAACCTAAGTACATCACACACATCCATGCCCGAGGCAGGATTCGAACCTGCGACCGTATCGGTCTCGCGGTTCCAGACTGTAGCGCCTAGAACCGCTCGGCCACCCTGGCCGGCACTTAGGGATTACAATTAGAAATAAGCTAAATTGGAACAATCACATAGATAATATTGTGGACAGACCAAACCAAAGACTGCGATTCATTGGCAGAACACTTAAAAGGTGCAACAAGTCTACCAAAGAGACTGCTTACACTACGCTTGACCGCCCTATTCTGGAGTGCTGCTGTGCCGTGTGGGATCCGCATCAGCTGGGACTGACGGATACCATCGGAAAAGTACAAAGAAGGGCAGGTCGTTTTGTATTATCACGAAATAGAGGAGATAGTGTCACAGACATGATACGTGAATTGGAGTGGCAATCATTAAAAGAAAGGCGTTTTTCGTTGCGACGGTATCTTCTCACGAAATTTCAATCATCTGTTTCCTCCTCCGATTGCGAAAACATTCTGTTGGCACCCATCGACGTAGGGAGAAATGATCATCACGATAAAATAAGAGAAATCAGGGCTCGCTCGTTTTCCCTGCGTGCCGTTCGAGAGTCGAACGGTATAGAGACAGCATGAAGGTGGTTCATTGAACCCTCTGCCAGGCACTTTATTGTGAATAGCAGTGTAATCATGTTGACGAAGAGTACACATGTCTATACCAGTTTCTTTGGCGTTTCAGTGTAGATCATTCTATGTAATATAACAACACAAAAATTTTAGTGTCCCCTTGCCGTTACTGGAACAGAGTAATTAAAAATGCTTCCGAGTAACCTTATAAATAGAGACTGAGGTTTTTGCTTAAATCCTCCACGGAATCTTGATCTCCCCTTAGTCCCTCAACAGAGGGATGGTATTAACGCTACTTGCTCGCCCATGTTCATTAAATACACTCCTGGAAATGGAAAAAATAACACATTGACACCGGTGTGTCAGACCCACCATACTTGCTCCGGACACTGCGAGAGGACTGTACAAGCAATTATCACACGCACAGCGGACACACCAGGAACCGCGGTGTTGGCCGTCGAATGGCGCTAGCTGCGCAGCATTTGTGCACCGCCGCCGTCAGTGTCAGCCAGTTTGCCGTGGCATACGGAGCTCCATCGCAGTCTTTAACACTGGTAGCATGCCGCGACAGCGTGGACGTGAACCGTATGTGCAGTTGACGGACTTTGAGCGAGGGCGTGTAGTGGGCATGCGGGAGGCCGGTGGACGTACCGCCGAATTGCTCAACACGTGGGGCGTGAGGTCTCCACAGTACATCGATGTTGTCGCCAGTGGTCGGCGGAAGGTGCACGTGCCCGTCGACCTGGGACCGGACCGCAGCGACGCACGGATGCACGCCAAGACCGTAGGATCCTACGCAGTGCCGTAGGGGACCGCACCGCCACTTGCCAGCAAATTAGGGACACTGTTGCTCCTGGGGTATCGGCGAGGACCATTCGCAACCGTCTCCATGAAGCTGGGCTACGGTCCCGCACACCGTTAGGCCGTCTTCCGCTCACGCCCCAACATCGTGCAGCCCGCCTCCAGTGGTGTCGCGACAGGCGTGAATGGAGGGACGAATGGAGACGTGTCGTCTTCAGCGGTGAGAGTCGCTTCTGCCTTGGTGCCAATGATGGTCGTATGCGTGTTTGGCGCCGTGCAGGTGAGCGCCACAATCAGGACTGCATACGACCGAGGCACACAGGGCCAACACCCGGCATCACGGTGTGGGGAGCGATCTCCTACACTGGCCATACACCTCTGGTGATCGTCGAGGGGACACTGAATAGTGCACGGTACATCCAAACCATCATCGAACCCATTCCTAGACCGGCAATGGAACTTGCTGTTCCAACAGGACAATGCACGTCCGCATGTATCCCGTGCCACCCAACGTGCTCTAGAATGTGTAAGTCCCGGATCTGTCCCCCATTGAGCATGTTTGGGACTGGATGAAGCGTCGTCTCACACGGTCTGCACGTCCAGCACGAACGCTGGTCCAACTGAGGCGCCAGGTGGAAATGGCATGGCAAGCCGTTCCACAGGACTACATCCAGCATCTCTACGATCGTCTCCATGGGAGAATAGCAGGCTGCATTGCTGCGAAAGGTGGATATACACTGTACTAGGGCCGACATTGTACATGCTCTGTTGCCTGTGTCTATGTGCCTGTGGTTCTGTCAATGTGATCATGTGATGTATCTGACCCCAGGAATGTGTCAATAAAGTTTCCCCTTCCTGGGACAATGAATTCACGGTGTTCTTATTTCAATTTCCAGGAGTGTATGTCACTATTGACAACGTCTGACTTTTGGCCTTATGATTCTATTTTCTTTGTGTTTTTGTGTGTGTGTGTGTGTGTGTGTGTGTGTGTGTGTGTGTTTTGTCTTTCTGCATACGCCATCTTAAGGTTTCCAACTTGCCGCAGCGCTGCCCACCGAGCGGTTAAGTTGACTTGGACAGCGATCACTCGTCTCGTTTTTGCATTGGGAATTACGGCGTAGTCACGTGTCGAAATATCGGCGGATGTCGAGTGCTGCACCCGGCCGCATTCCCGCTAGTTGCTTAGCAAGCTTCGTGACGAGCGGCGCTGGCAGGAGTAGAGCAGACAGCAGGTGGCCCTGAGCAGTGAGCGCTGGACAGGTAGCCGGGCCACGCCCCTTCCAGTCGCCGGCGCCTGGACTCCCTTACCTTTCCGGCGGCGCACGCAGGAATGCGCTTTCGCTTTCCAGGGCACAGCCGCCGCCTGCATTGTGAGTGGAGGGCGTCGCTTGTTCTCTCTCACACAACAGTACGCAGCGCCGTGGGACACGCAATGCTGCAAGGAAACCGGTTTGGTCACCCAGCGGCAGAGTGATAGTGGGCAGTTGGACAGGCAATGAAAACACCGTTTCTCACGTTATTTATTTATCGTGTCAGAAGGAAATAACATACAACACATGCAGTGCTGTAATGAAAAGAGATATACATGTATCCTCCTAAGAGTATCAAGCGCATTTCCTCTGATGTTTCCGCAGGTATTTGCAATCTCGTTTTTCCACTGTGTAGATTGAGACTGGCCATATACCGTCAGACTTACGGAAAAGCATAGTCCACACAATTCCGAAGACTGCACGTACCGCCAAGTGCGAGAATTGTCGCAGGATCAGCTTAACATTTCAGGCAACCAAGTTGCTGTCAAGAATAATGTACAGAAGAGTGGAAAAGAAAATTGAGGTCTGTTATATGACGATAAGTTTGGCTTTAGGAAACGTAAAGGCACCAGAGAAGCACATTTGACATAGATAATGGCAGCAGAAAAATCAAGACACATTCATAGGATTTGTCGATCTGTAAAAAGCGATCGACAAAGTAAAATGGGAAAGAATTTCGAAACTGTGGGAAAAATAAGGGTAAGTTGCAGGTAATTACGGGTGATATACAGTTTGCACAATAATAAAAAGCGACGATAAGACTGGAAGACCAAGAACGAAGTGCTCTGATTAAAAAGGGTGTAAGACGTGGATGCAGTCTTTCGTCCCTGTTGTTCAATCCGCACATCGAAGAAGCAATGAAGGAAATAAAAGAAAGGTTCCAAAGTGGGGTTAAAATTCAAGATGAACAGGTGTCAATGATAAGATCCACTGATGGTTTTGCTTGTCTTGGCGGAATTGGAGAAGAATTACTGGGTCTGTTCAATGGAATGGTCTAATGGGCAAAGAATATGGATTGAGAATAAATAGAAGAAAAGCGAAAGTAATGAGAAGTAGCAAAAATTAGAAGAGAGAGCAACTTAAATCAGGATTGGTGATCACGAAGGAGACGAACTTAAGGAATTTTGCTACCTAGGCAGCAGGGAGCAGGCAGGACCTAAAAATGAGACAGTGCGTGTCGCGTTAGGGACGTGACGAGCAATATTTGTTTGGGCTGACTCCATCAACACATTGCAAAAATAAAACTGAAACACAGGAAATTGCTGAAATATCAGACAAAATGCGCCTTTGACTCTTAGGAGGTCACCCGGTGTAAAGTCAACAAATCTTAAACAACTGCAGACCAGATTCGGCATTCTCAAGTGCTCTGATAGTTTTCACTAATACTTCCGTGGTGCATGAGGCTAGGCACAAGTGAAACTGTAAGAAATGTGCTAATTTCTGCTCATTCACTCCTCAGCGAAATCCCATTTCTGGAAATTAGTGTTGCTGCTTGGAACAGCAAAACATATTTTTTAAATTGATTTATTGTTATTTCCTCAAGATCAGCCCTCTTGAATTTCTATTGCATTTACTTTGACAGACATGTGGCACTATATCACAATCCATTATTTTTCAGATTACAAATACAAAGTTATTGATAGCAAAATAAAAATGTTTCACACAATAAGATAAAAAATGAAATTGATGAAAGCCCACTACTGACTAAAAGTAATACAAACCCAGTAATTGTGCTACTATTCAAATGGTTCAAATGGCTCTGAGCACTATGGCACTTAACATCTGCGGTCATCAGTCCCCTAGAACTTAGAACTACTTAAACCTAACTGACCTAAGGTCAGGATTCGAACCTGCGCCTTAGCGGTCGCGCAGTTCCAGACTGAAGCGCCTAGAACCGCTCGGCCGCGCAGGCCGGCGTACTACTATTCCGTTTCTATTCTACATGCATGCAAGGTTTCATGGCTGTCAGAGAAACTCTTCGAATCTTGCCAATCCCTTATCGTACATCTTAATCTAACTAATTATTCGATATCTAATCTACTCACTGCCCACTGGCTTTTAAATTTTTCAGTCCTATTCAAGTCTCCTTAAGTCGGTAAGTGTTGCCATTGTTCTCATACAAAATTCTGTATAGTAATTATATAACGCTGTACAAAACAACCTATTAAGTAGTGCCGGCCAGGGTGGCCGAGCGGTTCTAGGCGCTACAGTCTGGAACGGCACGACCGCTATGGTCGCAGGTTCGATCCTTCCTCGGGCATGGATGTGTGTTTTGTCCTTAGGTTAGTTAAGTTTAAGTAGTTCTAAGTTCTAGGTGGCTGATGACCTCAGAAGTTAAGTCCCATAGTGCTCAGAGCCATTTTGTTATTAAGTAGTGGTAATATTTAAATACAAACTGACGTATATACCTGGAAAGAAGTCAAGCAAGGAAGGTAGAGATTTGTTGGAAGTTCAGTGCACTGATCAACATAGTTCTGTGTCGCGTAAAAGATACGGTGAAGTACTCCATTTTTTCCACGTATTCCACTTTTCTGCATGTTTTGAGTCGGCATAATGATCAAAGGTGACAGAGACGTCAACTGACAGAAATTTCACGGAGGAAAGTAAATATTGCTTTATTGCCCTTTTTTTTCTCCTTTTTCCCAAGCAGCTGTATTTATTGTTGTTTTTTTTGTTTTTTTTTTTTTTTTTAAGCTAGCAATTTGAAACAAACAGTTCCAGGCGCGTGTTGACAGAGAGGTTCTGGTTTGATATCGATAGAATTTAAAATTGAAAACAGTAAATGCAGCTACTGTAGAAAAAGGGAAAGAAGGCAATAAAGAAATATTTATTTTCCTCCGTGAAAAAGTAATTCTGCGTGGCTTGCCTGAGTCCTTCTTCAGGAATCAATTCTCCCAGTTAGAAGTTACGTCTCTAGTTCCTATATCTGAAGATTTGCACCGTCCACTTCCTTTTTTTTGCGTAAGCGTTAAGCGGTAAACACAGGTATTTGACAGGATTCACACATGACTGGGACAGGACAAAGCACGAGAACCGCTGTACTTACTCGCCCTCAGACTGTCAGGGATTATAAAAGCCTTTGTACTGATATCAGCTTGATAATAATTACGAAGGTGAAAGAGAAATCATTCGTCCACGTTTCAAGGCATAGATTTTCTGTACTTCATGTACCACTTAAGACGAATGCAAGAATGGTCTCCTTAAAAGAAACCCGTGGTCGACATCCTGCCACATCCTTGATGAAACCTAGCGTTTGTTCCATCTCTATTGACTTTGTCGCCGACGGTACAGAATATTTTTAATCACCCTTCCTTCTTTCTTCATATTTAATAGGTAGAGTTCAGACGTTGTGGAATACAAATGCATACTTTCGTAGTTGCGTTGTAAACAACTATGTCACAAGTCTGCTATGATTAGTGTGACTTTTATAGGAATTCCGCTGTTCTCTCTCTCCCTCCTTCCCCCCTCCCCCGTCCCCCCTCCCTCCCTCTCTCTCAGCAGCCAATTACAAACATAGCGTGACAGCTGTATTGGGGGTAATTAATGTGCGCTTCCCGTTCAGTACGGGTGGAGGCCGTACCGAATATTCTGACACGGATGGCTTAGCCTATTGACGGCCGTACGATCACGGGTGATCTATTGCTTACAGTTAGCTATGTGCTCCGGCACTACCGCTAAACTAAACCTGATCAGACCCTAACCACGCGAGGCGGAAACGTAGCGTGAGGCTTTATCATCATCATTAAATTTCCGGTGTGCATGCTTGGCAACACCCTCTCGTGATGCTGTTACCCAAGCTTTCTGTAAGGAAATATTGAGTACGAAACACTAAAAATGTGCACTCTTGTTCATAATTAACAGGTTTGATGACTTTCTCACGTGACACTACGTTGCGTAAGAGCGAGAGCATAACTGGTGTTCTGTTGTTATACAGTTATGTGCATACGATACAAAAAAGAAAAAAAAATTATTGTGTAGAACGGAGACCGCTGATAAGTTTTTCGATCCACTGCAGCTTTCATAAGACTGTCTTCTCTCTCCAAGATGTGACGCTAAACCCTAATCTTCTTTAACTGCCTCCAACTAAATAATAAGAGACGGCATCATAAAACCAACGTTCCTCTAGGTAACCTTGCTGCTAGAACTAAGCTCCTTGTAGCTACACAAGTTTTGCCATTATGTGGTGCTGCTGGCAAGTCGTAGCTCAGATGGTGGTTTACTGGAGCGAACCGTTTCAGAAATAGGCTCCTCAGAGCGTGTACTGACCGCGAATTGGATATCTTACCGAGCGAGATGACGTATCAGAAAGAGGCGTTCCCTGATATCTTCAAACATATGAAGAGTAGCTAGATCGCCCGACCTGCTTCTCCACTCTTCCTTTATCCGTGAATGACACTCTAAGCCATAAACTTACTTGCTTCTACAAGAAAGTGACTAAATACAAATAATTTTCCGACTGAAATTTTATGTCATTATCTTAACGATTCAAAGAATAGAAGCGAGAGAGGTGGTGCAATGCTAAGCTACCAGACTCTCATTCTGTCCGGAAATTTAAATCCTCACCGTCTGGCTATACCTAGGGTTTCTGTGGTTTTCATAAATCACTTAACGCAAATACCGGATCCCTTCCTTTTTAAAAAAAAAACGCGACCGAATTATTTCTCCCATCTTCTCGAACGTCAGCTACTGCACCGTGTCCAATGACGTCATCGTACTCGTCGTCTTAGTCGTCGTCGAAGAGGACCACAATCTTTCTTCAAGGAATGAATGTAAGTGACAAAGAGTGGAAAGTTCTTACTTGAACCATGACAAGAACATATCACCACCAACAACACAACGCTTACATAAGTACAAAATAGCGTCTTTCAATGGCTACGTATTTTTATTTTTACCTTACACACATATACAGGTTTGGCTATATTTATTAGCACCAGAGAGCGAGAGAGAGAGAGAGAGAGAGAGAGAGAGAGAGACGATAAAATATCGTTATATTCGGAGTATGTATTGTGCTCTGTGTCATATTAAAAGTTCACTGGAAAATTAAAAAAAAAACACTTAATAGAAGACTTATCTGTTGATCCTTTGTAATTTCCAGCTAACAATGATGAATTCTTTGGCACATAGTTCAAAGTAGAGCAAAAAGTAAATTAAAAGAAAATGCAACTCCACAAAGTAACAATAGAAAGGATGTTTGATCCCAAATCTGAGAAATAAGGGCGAGAAAATCAACTTGTTCCCGTAGTAAAACTTGGATAAATGAATGGATAATTCGAATTCTGGTGGCGGTGTTGTCCCTACAATATGGTCCGCAAGAGAAGGTGGCGCAAAGTTCTCTTTGCAGCAAAGATCCACGTTAAATTCCGAACCTCTCCATACACTGTTTTGAAGATGCCTCCTTTCGAAAAGGGTCGTTAATCTCGGAAGATTTCTTGGTTTCGATTGAATGGAGCCAAGTTGTATGCTGTCTGTCATTCCGATTCTGCCCCACTCGCTACGTTCCTTCCTCCTACGCTCCTCTCTAAGAACCGCTCATGCTGAAAGCTATGTTGTTGTTGTGGTCTTCAGTCCTGAGACTGGTTTGATTCAGCTCTCCATGCTACTCTATCCTGTGCAAGCTGCTTCATCTCCCAGTACCTACTGCAACCTACATCCTTCTGAATCTGCTTTGTGTAGTCATCTCTTGGTCTCCCTCTACGATTTTTACGCTCCACGCTGCCCTCCAATACTAAATTGGTGATCCCTTGATGCCTCAGAACATGTCCTACCAACCGATCCCTTCTTCTGGTCTAGTTGTGCCACAAACTTCTCTTCTCCCCAATCCTATTCAATACTTCCTCACTAGTTATGTGATCTACCCATCTAATCTTCAGCATTCTTCTGTAGCACCACATTTCGAAAGCTTCTATTCTCTTCTTGTCCAAACTATTTATCGTCCATGTTTCACTTCATACATGGCTACACTCCATACAAATAATTTCAGAAATGACTTCCTGACACTTAAATCTATACTCGATGTTAACAAATTTATCTTCTTCAGAAACGCTTTCCTTGCCATTGCCAGTCTACATTTTATATCCTCTCTACTTCGACCATCATCAGTTATTTTGCTCCCCAAATAGCAAAACTCCTTTACTACTTTAAGTGTCTCATTTCCTAATCTAATTCCCTCAGCATCACCCGACTTAATTCGACTACATTCCATTATCCTCATTTTGCTTATGTTGCTGTTCATCTTATATCCTCCTTTCAAGACACTGTCCATTCTATTCAATTGCTCTTCCAAGTCCTTTGCTGTCTCTGACAAAATTACAATGTCATCAGCGAACCTCAATTTTTTTATTTCTTCTCCATGGATTTTAATACCTACTCCGAATTTTTCTTTTGTTTCCTTTACTGCATGCTCAATATACGGATTGAATAACATCTGGGAGAGACTACAAACCTGTCTTACTCCCTTCCCAACCACTGCTTCCCTTTCATGTCCCTCGACTCGTATAACTGCCATCTGGTTTCTGTACAAATTGTAAATAGCCTTTCGCTCCCTGTATTTTACCCCTGCTACCTACAGAATTTGAAAGCTATAACCCCACGAATAATCATCAATCACCCACGCTAAGCAGATACACACTTCCTAACAGGCCAGAGGATGGATCGTAATCTTGCTAAGAAAGCAGAACAGGACATCGCAGAAACTGAGATATACAGATACTTCTCTCCTATCACTAGGGAATGTAAGAGGGAGAAGAAAAATGATTCCGACATATGTCACGCTGTGACCCGTGGAAAATACACGATCCCATGCTGTGTTCGAGATTTAGCATATATTATAGTACATAGAATAAGTCGAGAACGTGGTAGTTTTAAGTACACACGGAGAAAGTTACCGGCTTGTCCGTTTGGGGCTTAAAAATATGCACTTGCATAGTATTCTGTATGAAAAAAGAGATAATGTGGCTGTCACAGAGCAGTGGCTACAGCGTTGCACGCAGTTGCTATTTAGGAAAACTGGAATGAGCAGTAGCATAACTCCCTCGAAACACTTGGGAGTGTTCTGTAAGCGTAGATCCGTGGGCTTACTATACTCGTATTTATGATGTCGTTCAAATAATGGCAGACTTTTAGTGTTTATTTTCGTACGTGCGAAAGACGGCAAATTCGTATATTTCTTCGATGAAAGCAGCAACATCTTTCTTAGCTTGTTTTAAAACTCTGCCTTAATCTTCAGATGAGAATAAGTCCACAGAGAAATAATCTCATATTGTTTCAGAGTTAATTGTAGTTGATAAATACACTACTGGCCATTAAAATTGCTACACCACGAAGATGACACGCTACAGACGCGAAATTTAACCGACAGGAAGATGATGCTGTGATATGCAAATGATTAGCTTTTCAGAGCATTCACACAAGGTTGGCAGCGGTGGCGAACCTACAACGTGCTGACATGAGAAACGTTTCCAACCGATTTCTCATACACAAACAGCAGTTGGCCGCCGTTGCCTCGTGAAACGTTGATGTGATGCCTCGTGTAAGGAGGAGAAATGCGTACCATCACGTTTTCGACTTTGATTGTATAGCGACATTGCTGCTCTCGTTGACCGAGATCCAATGACTATTAGCAAAATATGCAATCGGCGGGTTCAGGAGAGTAATCGGAACGCCGTGTTGGATCCCAACGGCCTCGTATCACTAGCAGTCGAGATGACAGGCATCTTATCCGCATGGCTGTAACGGAATGTGCAGCCACGTCTCGATCACTCAGTCAACTGATAGGGACGTTTCCAAGACAGCAACCATCTGCATGAACAGCTCGACGACGTTTGCAGCAGCATGGACTATCAACTCGGAGACCATGAATGCGGTTACCCTTGACGCTGCATCACAGACAGGAGCGTCTGCGATGGTGTACTCAACGACAAACCTGGGTGCACGAATTGCAAAACGTCATTTTTTTCGGATGAATCCAGGTTCTATTTACAGCATCATGATGGTCGCATCCGTGTTTGGCGACATCGCGGTGAACGCACATTGGAAGCGTGTATTCGTCATCGCCATACTGGCGTATCACCCGGCGTGATGGTATGGGGTGCCATTGGTTACACGTCTAGGTGACCTCTTGTTCGCATTGACGGCAATTTGAACAGTGGACGTTACATTCCAGATGTTTTACGACCCGTGGCTCTACCCTTCATTTGATCCATGCAAAATCTTAGATTTCAGCAGGATAATGCACGACCGCATGTTGCAGGTCCTGTACGGGCCTTTCTGGATACAGAAAATGTTCGACTGCTGCCCTGGCCAGCACATTCTCCAGATCTCTCAGCAACTGAAAACGTCTGGTCAATGGCGGCCGAGCAACTGGCTCGTCACAATACGCCAGTCACTACACTTGATGAACCGTGGTATCGTGCTGAAGCTGCATGGGCAGCTGTACCTATACACGACATCCAAGCTCTGTTTGACTCAATTCCCAGTCGTATCAAGGCCGTTTGGCAATTGCATGGAGTACGTTACCTGTCATCAAGTGTAGTGTCGAAAATGAAGTACAGAGCAAGTGGTGTTACGGTATGGGTGTATTTTTCAGCGTAAGGTGTAGTCCTGCTAACACGCGCCAGAGACCGCTAAATCCGGAAGGAAAAGCATTGTATTTTGCGTACTGTCGAAAACAGTTCGGAGACGATAACTATATCAGCTTGACAATGCCTCCCTCCCCCACCCCCCAGTCATAAAGGAGCATTTGTAAGGCAACGTACATTTACTAGCGCCGGTGGATATAAATTTGACGCTTTGTAGTGTCGTTGGATGACGTCCCGGACATGGGTTCCTGTTCCAAGTATTACGCATTCACTTCACTCTACAAGTCGTAGAAGTTTGCAACGGGAATTTCCGAACGCCCTACACAATGTGTTTGTGTGCGCATTTGAACAGCATAAGAGAAAGCAGATGAGAACGGATGTTTTCAAACTAACTGTGACAACTACCAATGTAAGGTGCATAACAACACAAAAAATTAAAAACTGAATAAAGAAACACTCACGATGGCAGAAAGGTGCTAAACGTGTTTAAGTTTACGTAAAAAACAGTTGTTTGCTTAATAGGCGGTAATGAAATGCAGTAATTGGATTGAAAAATGTGTGTATATAGTACAGAGTGCTGACGTATTGGATGACGGCAAAGGTGAATGCTGCACAGAACGTAACAGCTGTAGAAAACAAGATTCAGATGCAGCAGCGTTTGCGGAAGCGCCTGAAGCCAGCAAGAGAGTCAAAGCGTCCGAAGCAAACGCCCGCGTCCGAGCCTGAGTTGGACGGGGTGATAAACTGCGAGAGTAATCTGCGCTTCTCTGGAAGCCGCGACGGCTAAGCCTTCCGCTTTCTGATGCGATGCCTGGCGGAGATACCGGGAAGTCTGCACGCAGCTGGGAAGGAAGGCGCCTCGGCCTGCCTATTCTGAGAACAGAGCCGCTAGCGAGGTCTGCCGTTACAGCGGGACACCTGCAGAGAAATCACGCGACCATTCCCCCCGGGCTATGGGACCCTCCTCAAGGACTGCAGTACGTAACGGGACACACTATTTTCCGCTCATAATAGTAGTACTGCATGGATGGCCACTTCTGTGCCTGAATATTACCAGCTATACGTTCCTACCCGCGAAAAGGTTGTTGCAGACGAAGATTTAGAGTAGTACGCGGTGTATCTCTGACATCAACTCGTACGCGATACTAGGAACTCGTTTTTCAAAATAAACTACGTACAGGCGTATGCAGAGTGCTACTGACGCTGTGTTTGTTTACGCTCTTCTCGCTCAGTGGGGATCATCTTCCGACACCGTCGCTTGATGTCGCAATAGATAAGCGAAGCAAACAACAGCCTGCGGTTGCGATCCAGTGTTTCTTCTGAACTGTCACCAGTAGCGTGGAGCGTCGGGATGTAATTGATCTGGTGTTCCGACATTCTCTTAATTGAAACGAAAGCACTCGTGAAATAGGTAGCACCGACTACCATGTGTTGACAGTGTCTTGACAAATAAATACACTTCTGGCCATTAAAATTGATACACGAAGAAGAAATGCAGAAGATAAACGGGTATTCATTGGACAAATATATTATACTAGAACTGACATGTGATTACATTTTCACGCAATTTGCGTGCATAGATCCTGAGAAATCAGTACCCAAAACAAACACCTCTGGCCGTAATAACGGCCTTGATACGACTGGGAATTGAGTCAAACAGAGCTTGGATGGCGTGTATAGGTACAGCTGCCCATGCAGCTTCAGCACGATACCACGGTTCATCAAGTGTAGTGACTGGCGTATTGTGACGAGCCAGTTGCTCGGCCGCCATTGACCAGACGTTTTCAGTTGCTGAGAGATCTGGAGAACGTGCTGGCGTTCCTGAAATGGATAGGGATGTCCAGAGGCCCGACCTACATCCCATGGCAGCCCATTCTTCCTCAAGAGCCGAAACCAGAAAAGACCCTGGGGCGTGGAGCGAAGTCCACATTATAACTCATCCAAAAGGTGTTCCAACCTTTTGGATGAGTTATAATGTGGACTTCGCTCCACGCCCCAGGGTCTTTTCTGGTTTCGGCTCTTGAGGAAGAATGGGCTGCCATTCCTCCACAGACATTCAGACACCTCATCGAAACTGTCCCCAGCAGAGTCCAGGGCGCATATAAATAAGGGTGAACACATCCCATATTTACGACCACTAATAGGCTTCCGGATATTCTTGATCAAATTGTTTTCAGTTATGTTTAAATATGTCAACAGCCCGCAGTTTTACTGTATATCGCTGCCCTTGTGTGTCACCTTTCCTTTTTTTCCCACGTCCGTGCTTCGTATGTACAACTTTTCCTGATAATCATCATCCACTGTTTCCTGTCGACTGCTGAAAAAAGATCTCTCCCAGGCTTTTACAAGAACAAGGGTCTGCAGTCATGCTTGTCCAAGCTGCTCCCGCGTGTTTTCCAACTTCACCTACCCAAGTTTTGTCAGATCTTTCTCTATAAATTTTCTCACCTCCTGGACTTCTCTTGATTCATCCATCTACTCCCTTGGCAGCATGTTGCGGCCACCTTTATTTCATTGCCATTGCAGCCACAGTATTGCCTTCGCTCCAGCCTGCACCTCGGTCCATTTGCTTCCCTATCACACCCTGCATTTGCCAACTTGCACCTCTCCCTTAGCAACCTTCATTTTTTGAACAGTTTCTCCTTGAATACCTATATCTGACGGTAGCCCTGTAAGCCGATAACAGGTCAACAAACTACATAAATATTCATCTTGTGATATGCAGCAGAAACTTCAAAACAACAATCACCACCCAACCACAATAGAAATAGACTTAAGAATACTAAAGCCCAGCCACAGCCTATACAGCAAACTGCCCATTGAGGAAAACCTCCATATACAGAAGGCAATAGCAGAAGGAAAACAGGTCTTAAACGAATACACTACATTCTGCAAGGGCACACTATTTAACACATTAAAGGAACTTTACAAATAAAGACAGCACAAACAAATAAAGTCTACACACACTCACACTCTCTCTCTCTCTCTCTCACACACACACACACACACACACACACACACACACACACACGAAAAATAGATACACTAAAATCTGCAAAGACGCACCATTTACACACAAAAGGAATACCATATAAAAGATAACACACAGAGTTAAGGAAGTACAGAGAAAACACACACACACAAAGATAAAATGCAAACAAAATTCAAATTTGGCGCCGAACTCTCTGGTGAACAAATGAACACTGACTGGGATGAGACACATAACAAACCACAATCACACTATGTTCTGGTGTAGTAAAAAAGTATTTTACTACGTTATTTTTGGAAAATACTTGTTATAGTTACGTATGCATCGCATCATCTCAGCCTGATGTGGAGAATGGAAGCGCTTTCTACACGAAAACGTAAGTAAATACGAAAATAGGCGCGAAAACATCGCGAAAAACTATCTTACATTCTAGAAGATAAGTGTACTCCCAGCAAAAAACTTTCTCATCAACATCGTTGGGATGCAGATGACAAGCTACCTGTAGTAATTAAAACAAAAGTGATCCAGAAAGTTCATGCACACCAAATGTAAAGGTATTTACATAAAGAAATGATCTGTTGTTTGAAGTAAAAATGGGCATAATTTTATAATCATTTAACAAAATGTTCACATTGCAGAATAAATTAAAAAAACTAAAACCCACTGGTGATGACACAGTGGTGCCGAAACATGTTCGAGTACTGAGAAAAACGGTGTTTTGCATAACTGGCGGACCTCACATTCAAAAATACATAAATATTATATAAACTTTTCTATTTTTTCCACAACACCGCCCATTTTAAATATTAAAATACAAGCGGCAACTGTGTGACATGTATGGACACAGGTATTCTGTAAGTGTATGACGATTATCGACAGCCCCGCGAATCCAGGTTGGCACCTAAACGTCCATTGTCCAGGATGCGCAGACGTTCCAAGGTTTGTGTTGGCAGGAGCCGCAGGGAACGGTTCTCTGACACGAAGTGTGGGAAACCCCAGTGACTGTATTTCTGAAGTAGCCTCTGAATGTTTTCGACCTTCTTCCTCTGTAACGTTAGTTGTATGGCTCCCCCGCCCCCTCCCTTTCCACCCCCCCCCCCCCCTCTCTCTCTCTCTCTCTCTCTCTCTCTCTCTCAGAAAACATCTAATTGGAGCGCATTGCTGGCGCCTCTCGTATTTATAGAAAGAGGACGAAGTTGAGAGAAGCGCTAAGAATACGTCAGACGACAGTTGTTCTGTTCCTGGTGCAGCTCCACAGAACAGGAGACAGCAGGAAACTGAGCGCACTGGAGATTCAGGTGGTGTACACACACACACACACACACACACACACACACACACACACACACACGCGCGCGCGCGCATATATATATATTTGAAGCACTCTAAAACCGTGCTGCCTTATCGAAACGCATCACATAATTGTAACTGGAACAGGAGTTACAGCATTACTCTATCTCCTCAGCATATTTAAACTGTACCCCATTCCGACACAGTTTCAAGCCCTAGCTGTTACGTGCTCATCACTTCGCACAGCTCTGGAGACAGGTAACCGACATGCGGGGACACTCAGCGGCAGAGGTGCTAACGAGAACCTCTCCTCTAGAGCATTAATGCGACAGGGCGCACTAGATGTCCTGGTCAAGCGCAACCTTTGGTGCGTTTCCCAACAGAGCTGCAGTTGTCATTGATGTACTGGATTCGCATTCTAGGAGAACGGCTCTAAGCACTATGGGACTTGACATCTGTGGTCATCAGTCCCCTAGAACTTAGAAGTACTTAAACCTAACTAACATAAGGACATCATGCCCGAGGCAGGATTCGAACCTGCGACCGTAGCGGTAGCGCGGTTCCGGACTGAACCGCGTGGCCACAACGGCCGGCTCTAAGAGAACGAAACTCCCGGTGTGCCCATTGTGATTTTCGGTTTCCACAGCTGCTTCGGATCGCTTCAGGCTGTGGCCTGTTTACTGACGCATCGTAGTGCTCTCTTCTTGATGACATCGGTGTCTCCTAGAACTTGTCAGAACTTAACCATTTGGTTTTCTGTAGATGCTAGCGAACACGACTACGTGGTATGGAAAAGGCAAGAAGAGAAATATATAGAACGAAAAACGATGTTCAAAACCCCTTCAAAACTTAAGTCAATAGAGACGGAGCAAAAATTTAATTGTTAAGGAATGGGAAAGAAAAGCATTCGTGGCCGTGCTCTCGTGACGTAAGGAAATCTCGGAAACCTAAATCAGAGTTATTTTTCTTAGTTTTGAAACAGTCGTGTACAACTGTTCAAGTGATAGCTCTTTCGCTATCAGACTCTTCTTTTGTTTCCTGTTACAGCTTCAACTCTATAGTCATTTTCAAGAGATTCATCATCCTTTGGTAATTAATCAGGTTGTGTGTCACAGCACATCTCAAGAACATCTTAATTATCCAACATCTATCCACATAACGAAGGTAGTGTCAACGCCACATGGGGTATGTGAAACCAGCGTTAGCCCCCAACTCAGGAAGTCCAAACCGTAATTAGAAAACCGCTCCTTTAGACTACGAGTCCAGAATTTTCACCACGTTGTCATCACTTCACTCGCTCGATTTAGGTCATAACTGTGGTTTGTAGAGCGATTTACAAACCACATCCTAGGATCGATCAGCAAAGCTTATAGGAGGAGTCGTCTCCGTGTGAGCCATTAGCGACAGCATGGAGTGTTTTATCATTATCAGATACAGCACAATTGGTTGCGTGTCTCGGTAAGCGATATGAGAGAGGCGTTGGGAAAAAGAGAGATAATGTGCAGTCTCTGATTCAAGTCCCTAATGGGCGCTAGAAATATGTTTCAGTGTTAATTCATGCAAGCCTTTGTGTCAGTATCATACACGGAGGCCAGCTGATGAGAACTACACTATCGTTCAAGAACCGTAAGTACATTTTATTTTGTTCAAAAATTATTCAGAGTGAGTACGGCTGTAGAAGTCCCCTCCTTTCCTCGGATGTTGTTTTCAACACTGTAGTGCCTTAACAGACACGACCGAACGAGGTGGTGCACTTCTGAGGCACTGGATTCGCATTCGGGAGGACTCCGGTTCGAACCCCAGCTGGTATTCCATAGTTAGGGCTTCACTGATTTCCCTTTGTCGCTTTAGGCAATAATCTCCCCGTTTACTACAGATGGTATGTCATTCCCTTCGTCTACCCATTAAGTTACTGACCTAGCCAATTACAGAATAGGGCGACACCTGTGCAAGGTAAAGAAAAGGTACCTCATATACCGCAGTTTACAATGATTTGTTATTGTAGTGGTCCTCAGTCCGAAGACTGGTTTGATGCAGCTCTCCATCCTAATCTACCATGTGCAAGCATCATCTCTACTTAACTACTGCAGCTTACACTTACACTGACGAAAAAAAAACCCCAATACCTAAAATAGTTAATGTAGATTAATGAAATTACGGGAATACCTTTGTCTGGATAACTTATATAAGGGATTAACATTGCAAGACCACAAGTTAATGTAAGCGCGAGATAAGCCATTGCAAATGTGAAATGCTGGTACATAAATAACCTGTGTAACCCCCAGAATGTTGACTGGAAGCATGCAAACGTGCTTGCACTGTACTGTACTGGGGCTGAATTTCAGTGTGTGGGATGAAGTTCCATAACTCTTGATCGGTCAATACAGGGACGTTTCTGATGCTGTATGTGGATGACCCTAGTGTTGTGATCCGATGATGTCCCATATGTGCTCGATTGGAGACAGATCTGGTGATCGAGAAGGTCAAAGTAACATGTCTAAACACAGTGAAACACGTTTGGTTACTACAGCGGTATGTTGGCGAGCGTTATCCTGTTGGAAGACACCCCCTGTAATGCTGTTCCTGTATGGAAGCATTACAGATCGACTCACCGGATTTATGTACAAATTTACAGTCAAGATGTGCGGGATAACTACAAGGGTGTTCCTGCTATCATACGACATCGCAGCCCACACCATAACTCCAGGTGTTGCTCCAATGTTTCTAGCACGCAGACAGGTTGGTTTATGGCCCTTAGTTGGCTTCCTTCTAACCATCAGTGGCACCGAGGCAGATCGAGCTTTCATCAGAAAGCACAAGAAACCTCCTGCCTGTCATCCAATGAAATCTTGCTTGACACCACAGAAGACGCAAATGGCGGTGGTGTGGGGTCAGTGGAATGCACACACAGGACGTCTGGCTCGTAGCTGTCCTTAAAGTACCAGGTTTGTAACAGCTCGCTGTGCCACTGTGGTACAAACTGCTGCTCAAATTGCTATTGCAGATGCAGTACGATGCGCCACTATCATACGCCGAACACAACGGCCTTCTATCTCGGTACTGCCACGTGGCCGTCCGGAGACCAGTTTTCTTGTGAGCGTACATTGTCGTGACCACCGCTGCCAGCGGTCATCCACAGTGGCTACATTAATGCCAAGTCTTTCTGCAATATCGCGGAAGGAACACCCAACTTCCCGGAGCCCTGCCAAACGATCTTCTTCAGCCTCAGTGACGTGTTGATGCTGGCGTGTTCGTCGCCTTGTGGCATTGTTGACTAACATCAACTCACCACATCCAGGTTCAAAGATACACTACTGGCCATTAAAATTGCTACACCACGAAGATGACGGGCTAGAGACGCGAAATTTAACCGACTTGAAGAAGATGCTGTGATATGCAAATGATTAGCTTTTCAGAGCATTCACACAAAGTTGGCACGGGTGGCGACACCTGCAACGTGCTGACATGAGGTAAATTTCCAACCGATTTCTCGTACACAAATAGCAGTTGACCGGCGTTGCCTGGTGAAACGTTGTGGTGCCTCGTGTAAGGAGGAAAAATGCGTACCATCACGTTCGGATTGTAGCCTATCGCGTTTGCGGTTTATCGTATCGCGACATTGCTGCTCGCGTTGGTCGAGGTCCAATGACTGTTAGCAGAATTGCTGGATCCCGACGGCCTCGTATCACTAGCAGATGACAGGCATCTTATCCGAATGGCTGTAACGGATCGTGCAACCACGTCTCGATCCCTGAGTCAACAGACGGGGACCTTTGCAAGACAACAACCATCTGCACGAACAGTTAGACGACGTTTGAAGCAACATGGACTATCAGCTCGGAGACCAATACTGCGGTTACCCTTGACGCTGCATCACAGACAGGAGCGCCCGCGATGGTGTACTCAACGACGAACCTGGGTGAACGAATTGCAAAACGTCATTTTTTGGGATGAATCCAGGTTCTGTTTACAGCATCATGATGGTCGCATCCGTGTTTGGCGACATCGCGGTGAACGCACATTGCAAGCGTGTATTCGTCATCGCCATACTGGCGTATCACCCTGCGTGATGGTATAGGGTGCCATTGGTTACACGTCTCGGTCACCTATTGTTCGCCTTGACGGCACTTTGAACAGTGGATGTCTCATTTCAGATGTGTTACGACCCATTGCTCTACCCTTCATTCGATCCCTGCGAAACCCTACATTTCAGCAGGATAGTGCACGACCGCATGTTGCAGGTCCTGTACAGGCATTTCTGGATACAGAAAATGTTCGACCGCTGCCCTGGCCAGCACATTATCCAGATCTCTCACTAATTGAAAACGTCTGGTCAACGGTGGCCCAGCAACTCTCCCCTCACAACACTCCAAGGAGTATTCTTGATGAACTGCGGTATCGTGTTGAAGCTCCATGGGTAGCTATACCTGTAGACGACATCCAAGATCTGCTTGACTCAATGCCCAGGCGTATCAAGGCCGTTATTACGGCCAGAGGTGGTGGTTGTGGGTACTGACTTCTCGGGATCTATGGACCCAAACTGCGTGAAAATGTAATCACATGTCAGTTCTAGTATAATATATTTGTCTAATGAATACCCGTTTATCATCTGCATTTCTTCTTGGTGTAGCAATTTTAATGGCCAGTAGTGTAACATTTATTTAAAGGAAACTAGAGCCACTCTTTTACGACAGGCGCGAAATTTGAACAGGCATCATCTTTCAGGTATAGAAATATGCCTACCTAGTTTCGTGTATGTTGCACAAGATCTTGTGATGTATTTTTTTCCGTCAGTATATTTGAACTGCGTTCTGCAGGTGTCCCCCAACAATTTTTACCCAACCCCATGCCTCCAACCTTCCTTCAACCACTAAATTTCTGATACCTTCCTTGATCTTCCTGTTAATCGTTTCATCTCATCCTCATCGGCGGAAAAGTCGCCGTAGTGGCAACAGGTAGTAATGTTCAGAAAAAGCAGAACACCTTGAGCGTCTAGAGAAGGGACATTCATATACACAAGGACATTAGTATGTTCTGCGGCAGTGATTACCATTTGAAACATGTCGGCCCGTGAGTTCAAGGTCAAGATAGATATCTCAGCGCAGCACCACCTACGGGTAAAATGTGTCTGCAGCTCTCGTTGTCGCCATAAGCCGAAGGTAAAGGGGGAGTGTGACTTGAGCAGATGTGCATGATGTCTTCCAGACCCACACGCAAGCCGTACCGTCAAATCAGTGAGTTTGAAAGAGAGAATGTGGTGTATCCATCAGGGAAATTTGTGCTCTTGTGGGACGAAGTGCTTCGGTATTGCAGCGGATGTGTGCAAAATGGTTCACAGAAGGTCGTTGAACACGACGAGATGGCTCAGGTCACACCACCAACACCTGGAACAGCCCCCCCCCCCCCCCCCCCCACCTCCCCCTTGAAGATCGACGCCTCACCCGAATGGCATTACAGGACAGATCTGCGTTCTCCTCGGCTCTTGCGCAACAGTGGAGCACACGATACACTGCCACGATACATAGCCGTTTGTTGCGGCACAGGTTACCTGTGCGACATGTACTTCTCAGCCTACCTTTGGTGAGTGTGCAGAAACAGAAACATGCCAGACGGCATTGGTGTATGGAAGACGTCCCTGGGGAAAGGAATGGAATCAAATAGTGATTTCTGATTTATCCGTGTTCTGTTTGTTTGAAAACGACGGCCATATTTTAGTACGTCGCAGGCAGGGGCAGCGACATCACAGTGACTGCATTCGTACAAGGCATACAGCGCCAGGTCAGGGCCTTAAGGTTCAAATGGCTCCAAGCACCATTGGACTTAACATCGTCATCAGTCCCCTAGAACTTAGAACTACTTTTAAACCTAACTAACCTAAGGACAGCACACACATTCATGCCCGAGGCAGGATTCGAACCTGCGATCATAGCAGGAGCGCGGTTCCGGACTGAAGCGCCTAGAACCACTTGGGCACAGCGGCCGACTTAGGGCCTTATGTCGTGGGGTGCTACTGAGTACAACCACAAATCAGAGTTGGCGGGTGTCCTATGTGTGACCTTCGTGAATGACATCCTATGGCCTGTGGACATACCCTTTCTGTCCGCATCTCGTGGTCGTGCGGTAGCGTTCTTGCTTCTCGCGCCCGGGTGCGATTCCCGGCGGGGTCAGGGATTTTCTCTGCCTCGTGATGGCTGGGTGTTGCGTGTTGTCCTTAGGTTAGTTAGGTTTAAGTAGTTCTAAGTTCTAGGGGACTGAGGACCATAGATGTTAAGTCCCATAGTGCTCAGAGCCATTTTAACCATACCCTTTCTGTATAACACTCCAGATGCCATTTTTCAGCAAGACAATGCACGACCCGGCTAGCCGCGCGGGCTAACGCGCTGCTTCTCCGAGCGGCACGATTCTCCCGGAGGATTATTGTCGAGATCCAGGGTACCGGCCAGTCTGTGGATGGTTTTTAAGGCGGTTTTCCATCTGCCTCGGCGATTATGGACTGGTTCCCCTTATTCAGCCTCAATTACACTATGTCGGCGATTGCTGCCCAAACACTGTCTCCATGTACGCGTAAACCATAATTACTCTACCACGCAAACATTAGGGTTACACTCGTCTGGTATGAGACTTCCTGTGGGGTCCACTGTGGGCCGAAACGCACAATAACCCTGGGTTCAGTGTGGGGCGGCCGTGGAATGAGTGGACTGCTGTAGCCTGTTGTGGGGTTGTGAACCACTGAGGGCTACCGCGGGGACGAAGCCTCTCCGTCGAAGTCCCCGGTACAACACACACACACACACACACACACACACACACACACACACACACACACGTGTTGCTAAACGAACACGTGCCTTCTTGGTGTCGCGGAATGTCAGCTTTGTGCCCTGGCCCGCCAGAACATCAGATTTGTCGCAAATCGAAAATGCGTGGGATACGGTGAAACAACGGGTGCAGCGCTGTGACCCACTGCCAATCACCACAGACGAACTTTGAAACCAAGTGAATGCAGCATGGATGGCTATACTGCACGACGCTATTCGCGTCGATGCCGTCACGCATGAAACAAGTTATCACGGCCCGTGGCAGACCCTATGCCTACTAGGCAACCGGACACATGCTGAACGCAAGTGACTGAAATGCTTATCATTTCCACAGAACATGCTAATGTAAATTTCCTGTGGAATGAACGTCCTATGTCTAGTCGTTTAAGATGTTCTGCTTCTTCTAAGCATAAGTGTACAAAGACTTGAAACAGCCGACCGAACTACCGCAGACGGGACCTCGGCCATTAATGCCATAGCCATTTCATTTCAGTGAACTTGCGCCAAGAATCTTTTTTTCTCTCTCTCTTCATTTCAGTTCGGCAACTCATCATTTATTATTCGATCTCTTCACACAATTTTCATCTTTCTGCTGTAGCATCACCTTTCAATAGCTAGCTGTTGTCTTCCTGCCTGAAATGCTTATTATCCACGTTTTACTTCTGTTCAAGGCTACACTGCATATAAATAGCTTCAAAAAAGACTTCCTAAAACTTAAATTTCTATTTCAGAAACGCATTTGCTACTATCGCCCGTCTGCATGTCCTTCCTACTTCGTCCATCATCAGTTATTTGGCTGCCCAAATAGCAAACCCCGTGGGTGTATACAGGGTGTTGCAAAAAGGTACGGCCAAACTTTCAGGAAACATTCCTCACACACAAATAAAGAAAAGATGTTATGTGGACATAAGTCCGGAAACGCTTAATTTCCATGTTAGAGCTCATTTTAATTTCGTCCACCTACGCTCAGTGGAGCACGTTATCATGATTTCATACGGGATACTCTACCTGTGCTGCTAGAAGATGTGCCTTTACAAGTACGACACAACATGTGGGTCATGCGCAATGGAACTCCTGCACATTTCAGTCGAAGTGTTCGTACGCTTCTCAACAACAGATTCGGTGACGGATGGATTGGTAGAGGCGGACCAAATCCATGGCCTCCACGCTGTCCTGACCTCGACCCTCTTGGCTTTCATTTATGGGGGCATTTGAAAGCTCTTGTCTACGCAACCCCGGTACCAAATGCAGAGACTCTTCGTCCTCGAATTGCGGACGGCTGTGATACAATACGCCATTCTCGAGGGCTCCATCGGCGCATCAGGGATTCCATGCGACGGAGGGTCGATGCATGTATCCTCGCTAACGGAGGACATTTTGAACATTTCCTGTAACAAAGTGTTTGAAGTCACGCTGGTACGTTCTGTTGCTGTGTGTTTCCATTCCATGATTAATGTGATTTGAAGAGAAGTAATAAAATGAGCTCTAACATGGAAAGTAAGCGTTTCCGGACACATGTCCACATAACATATTTTCTTTCTTTGTGTGTGAGGAATGTTTCCTGAAAGTGTGGCCGTACCTTTTTGTAACTCCCTGTATAAGCTGTCTGAAGCCGCGAATGAAAATTTTTGTGAAGGCCGGGATTCGCCGCTTCAGTCTGCAGATATATGTCATAGATAATTGAGACCTGGAAAGTTCTCTGAAAACATATAGTTTCATTTGATTCAAACACATTTGCGTGGATTTATGACAGGATCTCTCGTTTCGTTCTATGCTGATGTGCTATTACAACACAGATGAAGATTCTCTGTAACGCTCTTCGAGTTTGGAGAGAATACCATGTGGGCTAAGGCGTGAATGGGAATTTGGATTGAGGAAGGAGGTATGCTAGTGTAGTCCGCACAGTTGTGCAAAGCCACTGTGCCAGGCTGGCGTAGTGGTTAACGCATCTGCCTCGTCAGCAGGAGACCTGAGTACCTGGGTTCGAATCCTGGATTTCGTACAAATTTCCATTCGTCGCTTCAGTCTGCACACATAAGAAGACTTGAGACTTGAAACATATAGTCTTTGAAACCATATAGTTTCATTTGATTAAAACTCATTGACTACTTTTAGGGTCTAATAATGATATTATATCTTTAGCAACCTGTCATGTTCCTGTGCACGGTGTCTGTCATATAACTGAATCGCAGGATCGTTAGGCAGACGCTTAAAGCAGATACGACGCAATAGCACGACTCAAACCGTCGAGTGCTGCTGAACTGAATTATTGCAGACTCTTGCTGACTAGGGTATTATCTCGGTGCGAATACGAATATCACATTTCCTGTGGGTCGCTAACACGCTCGATAAGTGGGAAGTGCGATAACAAAGTTCTTTCCGTCGCCTGACTGCAAGTGATAATTCCCGACAGCTACATATGGACGTTTATCAGTCTTCAGCGACATGTAGTCGCGAGCAGTTGCGATGGTCGTGATATCCTCCTTAAATCTGCTCGCCTACTGTGTAGAAGACACCTGCTGTTGGTTTTGTGAAGCATTACTGCTTCAGTGGTTCTAACTTTCACGCGACACAGCGGTTGAATTCCGCGAGCTGCTGGAAGATGTAGACAATCGCACGCTATCATAACACTGAACCCTGATTTTCATATGTAGAATTAAATGAACGCGTCTCTCCTGAAGCTGAGAACCTGACTGCAGTTACCTAGAGTTTTTTATTTATTTATTTATTTATTTATTTATTTAGTCTTAGCGAGTAATCAGCGTACGGTTGCGACCACACGTCTTGTAAGGAGAAAACACATTAGTAGTGTTCCTATTAGTACCTTGAGATTACGAGTTCGTTGGCAACAGTGGAGTCATGCGATAGTGTGCAGTGTACCACGGGTAAATGGCTCAGAGAGAACCCGTGTTGGCGCAGCTCTCTATATAAAGTCTCGAGGCTTTCGTGGTCATTATCAGTCAAAGTATTCTTGATTTTTAGCAAGCCTCATTTGCCCCTTCCATTTTCTTTAAAAAAAATCATCGTTTTTGACGTACATACGCTGCAGCTAACTTTTTATTACCATAGATGGTACATGTAATGATAAAACAAACGGTGTAAAGACGTACAGAGCACAAAGTAGATTATTACAACAAATCATACTAACAGCAGCTAAAAATACACTAACTTGTTACGAAGTGGTATAGAGACAAAATCTTCTTGTTAAACAGGATTCAGCCAATTTCACAACAGAATGGATGAAGACAGAAACTTGGGAAATTTTCAAATACAATGTAGGACTATAGCGCTTTTCGATTTTACAAGGCCATATCTTTTAGATAAATGCACCTACAAGCTTAGGATATTTTTTTAACTGGCGCCAAAGTAAACTTTTAGTTTCGAAACGTAACTTAAAATTTACCACAACTTTCTATTATCGTTGGTGAAGATACTGTCGCATGAATCTTTGTGATACATCTTGTACGGTGGGTCCCGTGTCAGTTCTCCCTATCCGAAGCTGTGCTCCAACTGTAACTACCTCGTAATCGACGGGATGTTTAAATCGCAAGCTTTCATCCTCCTGGTTACTAAAAACCATTCAACAGTCGAGATCGAGTAAAATATTTCTTTATTTAAGACAACCGGTTTCAAAAGACTTTGGTGTCATTTTTAGGTCTTAAAATACTTTTTGTTACAAGACATGTTCATTTTACGCTGTACCTCAAGCACATGTTGTCAGGTGGATAGACGTCAGCACATTTTGAAAGGTTTGTCATCGCTAAAATAAGAAAAAGTGCTGGTTTTTATTCTCTTGACATCTTGTGCTTGAGGTTCAGCGTAAAATGAACACGTCTTACAGAACAAAGATTTTTAAGACCCGAAGATGACAGCAAAGTCTGTTGAAACAGATTGTCTTAAATAAGTAAATATTTTATGCGATATTGGCTGTTGAATGGTTTTTAACAATCGAAACTGATCGTCCTTCAGTACTCTCAAAACGAGAAAATTCTATGCTCCTTGTTAATCACCTAGAAGACTTTACTTTTATAAAATTACTTGCGTCTGCTTGTTTTCTGTGATCTACAGTCGACGAGTACCAATTGAATAATTTTTAATGGAACTGTAACAAGTAATCGTTTGTCATTTATAAATGTATATAGAGGTTAATCGCTTGAAACAAGCGCCCTGTTATTATCAGAGGCGTCGAAATATGTAAATGGAGTGGATACGTACAGCAAATGTAGTGACAGTATACAGCTGAGCGAGCTTCATGTGAGGTGTTAAACAGAAGTAGTAAATAAGCATGAAAATTCCACAATAATTGAAAAGAGTACTGTAAAACACGGATAACTGCACGTAAATTCCGTCAGTTGTAAGGAGCGGATTGTTTATATAGAAGAAGCGGACCTTTAAAAATTCTTCGAGAGGCTGTATTGTGTATACAACGAGTGGCGAGGACTCGTTTCGCGAACTGCATGCGGAGCTAGTGCCTCAGCCCAGTGCGGCTCTTGTCCACTTTCCAGTACTGTACACGAGCAACCTTCTCGCCAACTTCGTACGCTGCACTCTGCAAATACTTTCGGTATCGACATGTCACGTTGGTACGACTGGTCAACTACATCCTCAAACGTCAGAACACTCCGACACTCACATCCTTCATAGAAGAAAGATTCAGTGGCGATCTTCCTGAGCCTAGGTTAGTTAGGTTTAAGTAGTTCTAAGTTCTAGGGGACTGATGACCTCCGAAGTTATGTCTCATAGTGCTCAGAGCCATTTGAACCATTTGATCTTCCTGAAGTATCTTGGCATTGCTGAGTGAAACGGTTATCAACAACCAATGCAGTAGACAGATTTTTGCAATCACTGGATCTAAATAAAAATTACAGCAACAGAAAGGAAAATCTTCCCTTCAACTTGATAACACTAGGTTGCTATTAGATATGGCATTATTACCGATGTTATTCAACATCTAAAATCGTTAAACATTGTTATTACAAGAGAGTCTAAAACTAATTTCTGACTTAGCGCAGAGTGTGTCTACCGTTTCACAAAAAATTAAGACCTTTTCGGAAAGACTTTCTCACAGACATTCGCACATTTCGAGTTTCTGAAGTTCAGATGAAAACGGAAGATTATTTATGTGAAATGTCTGGCCTTGCTGAAGAAATGAAAGGCAAATTTCGTGATCTGAAGATATTTCTTATTGATCCCTGGAAAGTCTATTCGCTGTTTATCCTGTGACGGATGCCTGTCCCGTTTGACAGTCGGTAACAAGTGATTCAGGAACTGTACAGTTGGAGCTACCAGAAGCGCAAGAGGACGGATGGCTGAAAGAACGGAAACTGTTTGGTCAACGATCGAATTTTGGAAGAAGCTTCCAGAAGAAAAATATCTGCTATTGTTAGACTGTGCCAAGATATCTCAATTTTTGGAACCACTTGAGTCCGAATCGCTGTGTAGAAGTTTATTTACTGTAGAAATCGATGTCAGTTAGCTGATAAACATGTAAGTGAACTTGTGCGTGCCGGCCGTTGTGGCCGAGCGGTTCTAGGCACTTCAGTCCGGAACCGCGCGACCGCTACGGTCGCAGGTTCGAATCCTACCTGGGTCATGGATGTGTGTGATGTCAACTGTTCAATTGCGTGTGAATTTCTAAGGGACCAAACTGCTGAGGTCATCGGTCCCTAGACGTACACACGGCTTAAACTAACTTATGCTAAGAACAACAACAACAACAACAACACACACACACACACGCCCAAGGGAAGACACGAACCATCGGCGGGAGAGGTGTGTGATGTCCTTAGGTTACTTAGGTTTAAGTAGTTCTCAGTTCTAGGGGACTGATGATCTAAGATATTAAGACCCATAGTGCTCAGAGCCATTTGAACCATTTTTTTGAACTTGTGCGCACGCCGTTTGCCGGTTATTAGAAAGCTTTCAAAACAGCTCACATCAAAAATGAACACTCGAAAATTCGCATCATGAAGGTATCTTCTTATTTTTTGCTGTGTCATAATAAAAATGAACGCGTATTCGTAAATGAAATGAAAATGTTTCTTAATCAATGTTAACTACTAGTCCCTCCGATCAGTTCCATTGTCTCTGAGGCTGCAAAGGTAAGGTCAGTGGCCACGCCTGCTGTGTACAATCAATCGGCGTGCTTGCATAAACATTTCCTTTCACAATATGTAGGCTCTTCTTGCCTGTTCGGAAGAGCCCCCAGCTGTCAGCTAGGCGGTTCCTGGAGGGCGCTCCTTAAATATTCATGGGGGCGGAACAGAAAGTTGCTCCCCTTGTCGCAGCACATTTGCATTTTACTCTGCACCGGAGGATCTCCTACGAGGAGGAAGGCTTGGCGGCGCCGCGTCAAACTGGATTGCTAAGGAAGGCCCGCTTGTGTTTGTGTTTGCACGACTAAAGAGTACCTCAGTCTGACGCACACGGTAAGCGCTGCTCTTGCTGCAGATGCGGCCGCGCGCCGTTTAAGCTCCGCTTTCCGGCTTTTGCGAGCAGTCTTGTGGCTGACGTGTGGCACTTGCTATTCTTGGTAGGCGACGTGAACTCATTTTGAAGAAAAGATAGCATCTTTATGACGCGGGCACACACCTAGGTCGTTTTCACACGAGAGCAATTTGCAAGAGCAACCGGTAATAGGGTGACAGGAACATACATTGATATACATGAGTCTGGATGGAAAACAATCAGGCAACATGCATGACTTACCGAAATGTCTGTCGCTTGCGATGTATCCCATATGAAGGCGACTGATAAGGATATAGCAAATCAATTGAGCAACTATTGTAGTAATTTTCTTAGATTTTAAAATGAAATTAAAAACAACGGGTCTCCTTGACTGTGATTACTTCCACTCTGTAATGTTTCTAAACTTATTTATCACAGCAAAGTGAATAAAACTGAATCAGTCATCTTGGGTTTGAAGCTCTTTTATTCCATGTTTGCTTTAAAAATACATGTGTTTTTGGATAGGGTCCGCCTTTAGCAAAACACAATTTTGTTTATTAACTCAGACATGTTTCACTGCAGTTGCAGTAGCTTCTGTGGGCTTTTATTTTCCATCTGTTAAAGATAAAGAGTGTTCTTTGCTGTTTGTATACATGTAGCTATTATTTTTTAAATCGTAATTACAAGTATTTGAAAAAAAAAACAAATTACTAAGTCATACCTTTTTACCACATGGTGTGGTTTTTGTGATGTGTTGTTTTTCTAGTGACCGTTTTGTTACACAGTTTGTCATCTGCAACCACTTATTCCTTAAAGTAGATAAATTGTTTAAGACAAAATTAGGATTTGAAAACTTGTTATTTCTATGCCTGAAATTGTTTAATTCTGTGTGTGTGTGTGTGTGTGTGTGTGTGTGTGTGTGTGTGTGTTTACATAATGTTATTTTCCTTTTAATCATCTTCATCACTGTCAAACACTATATATTGATTATGATTTAAAAACTAATAGCTACATGTATACAAACAGCAAAGAACACTCTTTAACAGATAGAAAATAAAAGCCCACTGAAGATGCTGCAAATGCAGTGAAACATGTTTGGGTTAAAAAACAAAATTGCCTTTTTTAAAGGCGGACCCTATTCAAAAACATACAAAACTGAATCATTTGTTTCGGGTCTGCAGAGAAAACTATAAAATAAGGAATGAGGAAATGACTCAAAATCCTGAAGATAGTGAAACTGTCTCACGTCTGAAGAATAACATCAAACTGGAACCTGAGGATAAGCTGAAACAAACACGGAGACAGAAATTTCTTCGTGGCAGTATTCAAACGGCCTGGAAAACTTAACAATTGACAAAAATCAGACGCATCTGTATGCATAAAAGATTAATAATGAGAGCAGAGTAAGAAGTTCTAATAGCGACAGCATAAGATCAGATCTTGAGGACGAATAACTACGAAACAGTTGTAATGAGAAACATTCGATACAAGAGTGTTCTGAACAACCTATATCTTCCATATCTTACGTAAAGTATTGTACGAAGGTGAGTCAAATCAAAACCTTAAAATATTTTTTTAAATATTATTTATTGTGCAGAAGTGGTACAAAGCTGTATCACTTTTCAACATAATCTCCCCCCACGCTCAATGCAAGTCCTCCAGCGCTTACAAAGTGCATAAATTCCTTTAGAAAAAAAATTCTTTTGATAGTCCGCGCAAGCACTCATGCGCCGCGAGCCGTACCTCTTCATCAGAACGGATTTTTCTTTCCTACCATTGCGTCTTTGAGTGGTCCAGACATGTGGAAATAACTCGTGGCAAGGTCTGGTGAGCATGGTGGATGAGAAAGACACTCAAAATGCAGGTCTGTCATTGTTGCAACTGTTGTACAGGTAGTACGGGGCCTTGCATTGTCATGTTGCAAAAGGACACCAGCTCACAGCAATCCACGTCGCTTTGATTTGATTGTAGGCCGCAGATGATTTTTTAGGAGATCTGTGTATGATGCAGGGGTGACTGTGGTCCATCTAGGCATGTAATGCTCCAAAATGACCCCTTTTTCGTCCGAAAAGATTGTCAGCATAACCTTCCCTGCTGATGGTTCTGTTCAAAACTTCTTTGGTTTTGGTGATGAGGAATGGCGCCATTCCTTGCTCGCTCTCTTCGTTTCCGGTTGGTGGAAGTGAACCCAGGTTTCGTCCCCAGAAACGATTCTTGCAAGGAAGCCATCACCTTCTCGTTCAAAGCACCGAAGAAGTTCTTCACAAGCATCAACATGTCGTTCTCTTATTTCAGGAGTCAGCTGCCGAGACACCCATCTTGCACACTCTTTGTGAAACTGGAGCACATAATGCACAATGTGGTGTGCTGACCCATGACTAATCTGTAAACATGCTCCAGTGTCATTCAGTGTCACTCGGCGGTTTTCCTTCACTATGGTTTCAACTGCTGTTCTGTGGAGTCACAACTCGTTATGCCTGACCTGGACGAGGAGCATCTTCCACTGAAGTCACACCGTTTGCGAACTTCCTACTCCATTCGTAGTCTTGCTGCTGTGACAAACATGTATCACCGTACTGAACCTTCATTCGTCGATGAATTTCAATAGGTTTCACACCTTCACTACGCAAAAACCGAATAACAGAACGCTGTTCTTCCCTGGAGAAAGTCGCAAGTGGGGCGGCCATCTTTATATACTGATACTGCGACGGTATGTGTGCATCTGCACTATGCTACTACCTACAGGCCTGAGGACACGGCGCAGCTTGAATGCTCCTTTTCCACTGGATTCTATTTCCTGCCGTCGCCAGTCACACTACACGCTAATTTGCAGCAAGTCCCCATGGATTCCATCTCTCCACTTCTTCTTTGATCTGCCTGTTGGTCTCCGCGGTGAGTAAAATCCATAGATTTCAAATGCCATAGTTGTTTAGTAGGTCGGTGGTCATAATCTTCTGGCAGGCCACTTTATGTTGGTGTCCTGTTTAATTCTGCTTCGATATAAAATTCGAAACGGTCGCTAACCATCAGGAAAATTGTTCATAGAATGTATCAAATGGCTTTTTGACGGCTGTTTTATCCCTCGAGAAACAACCTCTTCCAGTTCATCAATTTTAACGAGAATTAGTGCTGACGTCGTCGAATGCTTTGAGCGCTGTGGAAGTCGCACACTACTATTCACTTAACAACAGTTGCCTTCTTACTAGTGAAGCTACATTATGTGAACTTAGTCTTCAGCACCGTTCAACATATAAGGACAGTACCCTGCAACATATCTTCCAGAAGAGTCTGAGAACACTGGAAGACTGACTGAGATTCATTGGTAGGATCGCTGTAAAATGTTATTTAGCTAGAAAACCCTCCTTCAACCGATGCTAGAGTATTGCTCTTCTCTCTGGAACCTTGTCAGTCAGAAGCAGAGGAGGAGATACAGAAGATCCAAAGAAGAACAGCACGGTCCGTCACCGGTTCCTCAACTAAGTTTCGCGGAGATGTTTACGAAACTCCAGTAGCAGACGCTAAAAGGAAAGCTTACTATCACAATTTCTAGGGTGCACATCTCATATTACTTCTTCCCACGTAAAGACGGTAAAGCAGCGTCCGACCCGAAAGTTGGCTTGAATACCGCAGTATTTCACTAGGTCTGATCCCTTGTATTCCACCGGACTCTCAACTGATCTTCCCAACTAACCAACCAGTTCATTGCGGATTCCGAGCCATGGTACATTTTCATATTCACAAATCATTGCCAAAAGTGGAAGCAGTGGCAAGCGAAAGAAAAAAATACAGGCTTACTAGGGTTTCAACACTGACCCCGTTACTGTCGTGTTAGGAGGACAGAATATATAATCATCAAAAGAAATCGGTCGTAGACATCAGTTTATACATTGGCTGACTAGAAATTCGCCTCGTCCAGTGCATTCGGTGTCGCCCTCATCAGGTTTTTCATGGTGCGTGTGGCTGGAAAACACTCTACAAGATATGTAGTTGAGACATGAAATCTCGTAGGAACCAGGCGATCATGGTTATAACATACTGTCAACCCACTTGTGATACATATACATTGAAGAGCCAAAGAAACTGGTACACCTGCGTAATATTGAGAAGGGCCCCCGCAAGCAACCAGAATTGCCCAGACACTAAGTGGCATGGACTCGAGTAATGTCAGAAGTAGTGCTGGAGGGAACTGACCATTATGAATCCTGCCGGGCTGTTCGTACATCCGTAAGAGTACGAGATGGTGGAGAACTCTTATGAACAGCACGTTGCAAGGCATGCCATATATGCCTAATAATGTTCATGTCTGGGGAGTTTGGTGGCCAGAGGAAATGTTTAAACTCAGAAGATTACTCCTGGAGCCACTCTGTAGCAGTTCTGGATGTGTGGGATGTCGCATTCTCCTGCTGCAGATGCCCAAGTCCATCAGAATGCGCAGTGGACATGAATGGATGCAGATGATCAGACGGGATGCTTCCTAACGAGTCACCTGTCAGTCGTATCTAGACGTACCAGGGGTCTTATATCACTCCAAATGCACATGCCCCACACCATTACAGAGCCTTCACCAGCTTCAATAGTCCCTTGCTGACATGCAGGGGCAATGGATCCATGAGTTTGTGTCCCTAGCCCTACACCTCCATCTGGTCGACACAATTTGAAACGAGACTCGTCCGACCAGGCAAAATGTCTCTGTATTTGAATACGCATGCCTACACTAGTTTCTTTGGCACTTCAGTGTAGATATAGTAACGCTGGTATCCTGTGACCCTCTGTGCACTTGGGTGATGGAAATAACGCCGGAACGCATCAAGTCAGCGTCCTGTACGACATTTTTTAAGCGACCTATTCAGCTAAAATACAATACTACGTTGTAATATTGTACTTGATGGTTGTTAGTCCGCTCAGCACCATACTTTCAGGAAAAAAAATGACGGCACAGGAAGGCCCCACTTCTGCAGAGTGGTCTTGCATCTCGTGGTACTAGAGCGTTGTTGAGAGCCTCTCACGTCGTCCATCTCTCTGAAACACCAAGAGGGAGCTATTTTATTCGGAACTATCCATTTCTACAAATATTGACATTTCGCCCACCATTTTGAGATCCTTGCTTGCTGTTGTGTTCTTATAAGAGCTTCAGTAGTTGCCAAGAAGCTATATCTTGATTCCAGCCGGGGATGTGCTGGCTGACAGCCATGTAGAAAGGTTGGTTTCCGTGACCATAGCCACTACGCCAGCAAGCCACACTCGTCCCACGAACATCTAGCGAAACGAGCGTTAGAATGGAAATAAATAGAGGTCGTACCGCTGTCGTTCTTCGCGCGTATGTTCCTCGAATGGAACTCGAAAGGGCGGAGGGTGGGAGGGGGGGGGGGGCGAAGTTACTGTTGGAGGAAATATCATCCACTACGCACAGTAAGTACACTACTGGCCATTAAAATCGCTACACCACGAAGATGACGTGCTATAGACGCGAAATTTAACCGACACGAAGATGATGCTCTGATATGCAAATGATTAGCTTTTCAGAGCATTCACACAAGGTTGGCGCGGGTGGCAACACCTAGAACGTGCTGACATGAGGAAAGTTTCTGACCGATATCTCATACACAAACAGCAGTTGACCGGCTTTTCCTGGTGAAACGTTGTTGTGATGCCTCGTGTAAGGAAGAGCAACGCGTACCATCACGTTTCCGACTTTGATAAAGGTCGGATTGTAGCCTATCGCGACATTGGTGCTCGCGTTGATCGAGATCCAATGACTGTTAGCAGAATATGGAATCGGTGGGTTCAGGAGGGTAATACGGAACGCCATGCTGGATCACAAAGGCCTCGTACACTAGCAATCGAGATTACAGGCGTCTTATCGCATGGCTGTAACGGATCGTGCAGCCACGTCTCGATCCCTGAATCAACAGATGGGGACGTTTGCAAGACAACAACCATCTGCACGAACAGTTCGACGACGTTTGCAGCAGCATGGATTATCAGCTCGGAGACCATGGCTACGGTTACCCTTGATGCTGCATCACAGACAGGAGCGGCTGCGATGGTGTACTCAACGACGAACCTGGGTGCACGAATTGCAATATGTCATTCTTTCGGACGAATCCAGGATCTGTTTACAGCATCATGATGTTGGCATCCGTGTTTGGCGACATCGCGGTGAACCCACATTGGAAGCGTATATTCGTAATCGCCATACTGGCGTATCACACAGCGTGATGGTATGGGGTGCCATTGGTTACACGTCTCGGTCACCTCATGTTCGCACTGACGGCATTTTGAACAGTGGACGCTACATTTCTGATGTGTTACGACCCGTGGCTCTACCCTTCATTCGATCCCTGCGAAACCCTACATTTCAGCAGATTCTCCATATCTCTCACCAATTGAAAACGTCTGGTCAATGGTAGGCGAGCAATTGGTTCGTCACAATACGCCAGCCACTAACCGTGATGAACTGTGGTATCGTGTTGAAGCTGCACGGGCGGCTGTACCTGTACATGCCATCAAAGCTCTGTTTGACTCAATGCCCATGCGTATCAAGGCCGTTATTACGGCCAGAGGTGGTTGTTCTGGGTACTAATTTCTCAGGATGTATACAACCATATAGCATGAAAATGTGATCACATGTCAGTTCTAGTATAATATATTTGTCCAATGAATACTCGTTTATAATCTGCATTTCTTCTTGGTGTAGCAATTTTAATGGCCAGTAGTTCTTCTGAATTGCTGCTGTTTTTGTGATATTCGTTAGCGTATGTGAACTACTGTAGCAGCAGTTGATCTTTGCCAGTCCTCAGCTGCTTTACGCCTGTATGCTACAAACCACAGGTCCCGCAGAAGAGAGTTGTATCCGGAACAGTACCCGGAGCAGCCGCTAGCGATGGCGACAGAGATCGATTTTGCTCGCGACGTCCGGGAAGCCGGGAAGCCACAGCTCCTTACGCCATTGTTTGGATGCGTCACGCGGACGTCACTGGCAGCTTAAAGGGATGGCGGCCGTTCGCTGAATGGCAATGTCGCCGGCTGCGTCCGCCGCGGAGGATGCGTAGTCGCGTGCCTCGCCTGCTAGCCGCTCCTCCACCGCTGCTTTTTAAAGTGTATACTGTGCGCTATGCAGCTGCGGTGTCGGTCTGCTGAGAGGTTGCGATTTACTGGTAGTTTTCATGAGACTGCGACAGCATTACGCACGAGATCTCTGTAGTATACAGGGTGTTACAAAAACGTACGGCCAAACTTTCACGAAACATTCCTCCCACACAAATAAAGAAAAGATGTTATGTGGACATGTGTCCGGAAACGCTTAATTTTCATGTTAGAGCTCATTTTAGTTTCGTCATTATGTACTGTACTTCCTCGATTCACCGCCAGTTAGCCCAATTGAAGGAAGGTAATGTTGACTTCGGTGCTTGTGTCGACATGCCACTCATTACTCTACAGTACTAGCATCAAGCACATCAGTACGTAGCATCAACAGGTTAGTGTTCATCACGAACGTGGTTTTGCAGTCAGTGCTATGTTTAGAAATGCGGAATTTCATCTATGGATTAGCACGGGGCAATAGCCGTGACGCGGTACGTTTGTGTCGAGACAGATTTCCAGAACGAACGTGTCCCGACAGGAAGACGTTCGAAGCAATTGATCGGCGTATTAGGGGGCATGGAACATTCCAGCCTATGACTCGCGACTGGGGGAAGACCTAGAACGGCGAGGACACCTGCAATGGTCTAAACATTCATGGTGGTGTCTGATTGTACTATATCGTGTCTCCCTACCACTTTCGCGCAACGACGCTCTGAGCGTGTTTTTTAGGGAATTGACTTGTTTGAACCTGGGACCTGTTGCTGGTAAGGAGACGCCAGACCACACATGACATGTAGAATTCAGAAGAGTTCAGTGAGACTAGCGATGATATAACCAAGTACTAAATGATCTCAGCGTCAGCTCCACTGCACTCCCTATAAAAGAATCTTACTAACTAAATATAGTGGAAAGGGTTCAAGGCTTTCCTATTTTTAGTTAGCTGGTAAAATAACGTCGAAAAAGCAGTTAAGTTTACTATTGGAAATTTTATTCTACTCACAAAACATCGTTTATAAATTGCACTATTGATAAAAAGAAATGTTTTAATACAGGATGGTAAAAACCAACTGCGTTCAACAAAAATGTGAACGAATATTCCCTGAGTGGGTTTCCAAGTTCTACGATCGATCGAAGGATGACCTATGCCATATCACATCTATAATCTATGTTTAAATTAAGTTTCACAAAAGAAAAAACTATCAAAATGGTCTACAGTGACCCTCAATTATCTTTAATTACTAATCTAACCTGTCGTAAATTACAGTGGCTGACGTGGCTTCTCAATAACTATAAAATAGAAAAATCATCGCGTTTCAGATCTTTACTTCAAGTGGCAAATGTGAACACCATGAGTTTTAATTAACGATCAACATTAGTATTACGCAAAAAAGGGGTGTAACAGATGAGACTTCTGCAGTTCTGAGTGAAGCCTTATGCGCTCAAAAATGCGGCATCGCGTGCGGTCATTACCTTGTCGGTGTTTAGGCAGCGTCAGGGCGGCAGCGGCCCGAGCACCAGCCATCCAGCTCGCCGTCTCGGAACTAACTCTCCTAACTTCTCCTTGCTACAATTTACCGAAGTTAGTTTAAAAAACTATCTGGCTATGTTTTCATCTGACCAATCAGGGTCTCATGTTAACCTTAAGCTCCGCCTGCAAAAATTCTGTCTATCGAATGAGAAACGTTATACTTTTCGTGGTGGGGCAATGTTTTTAAAGTTTGCAACGTAACAGAGACGCTAAAAACTCTCACGCTAAAACCTGCAGCTGGTGTGGTCCTTTTAGCGTTATCCTAAGATCTATACTGTTCTTCTGGAGGGCTCTATGTTTTAACATGGGCTGGGGGGGGGGGGGGGGTCCTTGACGTACTTGAGACGCGAAAAAGTCTCACGCTAAAACTTGCGGGTGGTAGTGGCCCTTTTTGTGTTATCGTAAGATCTATACTGTTTTTCTGGAGGGCTCTAGCTTTTAACATGGGCTGGGGGGTGGTCCTTGACGTACCTGAGACGCGAAAAAGTCTCACGCTAAAAAGTGCGGGTGGTGATCCCTAGTGGTTAGCTGGCGACGTGGGTGTCCAGCCCGTCACTTATCGTAGGGCCTTCTAGCTTAACACGGTTCTGCTCTCGGCTTCTGTCCTCGTTTCTCCCCTCAGAAATGCGTCTGCCTCACGGTGGGAAGGTACGACATGCATTTAGGCATTCTTGTGTTAGTCTGTGGTATTCCATTTGCTCACTCGTTACTCGTATTACTTCGGTTAATTTAATGTCACGATTTATTCGGAGCTATGTGACAACTAGTAGATTTGCTTATTATGTCAGGGTTTTCATGGAAGGTGTTGGATTTACCTGACACCTTACAATGGACGAGGCGATTCTTCGAGCAGTTGACAATAACCCTAATGTCAGCGTCAGAGAAGTTGCTGCTGTACAAGGTAACGTTGACCACGTCACTGTATGGAGAGTGCTACGGGGGGAACCAGTTGTTTTTTCCGTACCATGTACAGCGTGTGCAGGCACTATCAGCAGCTGATTCGCCTCCACGGGTACACTTCTGCAAATGGTTCATCCAACAATGTGTCAATCCTCATTTCAGTGCAAATGTTCTCTTTACGGATGAGGCTTCATTCCAACGTGATCAAATTTTAAATTTTCACAAGCAACATGTGTAGGCTGACGAGCATCCGCACGCAATTGTGCAATCACGTCGTCAACACAGATTTTCTGTGAACGTTTGGGCAGGCATTGTTGGTGATATCTTGATTGGGCCCCATGTTCTTCCACCTAAGGTCAATGGAGCACGTTATCATGATTTCATACGGGATACTCTACCTGTGCTGCTAGAACATGTGCCTTTACAAGTACGACACAACGTGTGGTTCATACACGATGGAGCTCCTGCACATTTCAGTCGAAGTGTTCGTACGCTTCTCAACAAGAGATTCGGTGACCGATGGATTGGTAGAGGCGGACCAATTCCATGTCCTCCACGCTCTCGTGACCTCAACCCTCTTCACTTTCATTTATGGGGTCGTTTGAAAGCTCTTGTCTACGCAACCCCGGTACCAAATGTAGAGACTCTTCGTGCTCGTATTGTGGACGACTGTGATACAATACGCCATTCTCCAGGGCTGCATCAGCGCATCAAGGATTCCATGCGACGGAGGGTGGATGCATGTATCCTCGATAACGGAGGACATTTTGAACGTTTCCCGTAACAAAGTGTTTGAAGTCACACTCGTACGTTCTGTTGCTGTGTGTTTCCATTCCATGATTAATGTGATTTGAAGAGAAGTAATAAAATGAGCTCTAACATGGAAAGTAAACGTTTCCGAACACATGTCCACATAACATATTTTCTTTCTTTGTGTGTGAGGAATGTTTCCTGAAAGTGTGGCCGTACCTTTTCGTAACACTCTGTATGTTGTGTTGAAGGAGGAGGGGGGGGGGGGAGGGGAGGAGAGAATGAAGTGGTACCAGGCGGTCAGCTGGGCCTCTACCATTGGCACTGAAGTGGAATGTACACAAGTTGGACAAAAGATATGGGAACACTAAGAGAAATGCATGCAGATCCTGGCCAAACCTGCGGGTTGTGCTACTTTATTTGACCACGAGCGGTGCCTGTGGGATGTCCTCAATACGTCGCAAGTGTCAGTAGTAGTCAGAACACCGTTCTGTGGAGCTGTGAGAGCATTATGTCGTAGCTAAGTTAATTCGATCGCGCGAAAATTGTGTGTGCTCCTGTGGTGGGTGCTTCCGCAACTAACAAGGGGAGGCCACGACGTTTGGAACGCGGATTTACTGTAAACTTCGTACACTCGTAGTACTCCATGAGGACAACAAAATGTGTAACCAGTAGCGGGTACTTCTTAAGCGTTACTGAGAAAATGGCAAGATAATTTCGGTCGTCAAATATATAACTGTGCGCTGCCATTTTGACCATGAAGCGGCAGCAGCCGATTGGTGCCCCACCGGCACGGTAGCTCAGCGTATTCGGTCAGAGGGTTAGCTACCCTTTGTAATACAAAAACTGAGTTAATCCATCAACAACGAACTTAAACGGATGTCTTAGGACGTCCGCCCCGAGCAGACGCAACGAGCAAAATAGAACAAAATGAGATTAAAAAAAAGAAAAGCGTTTTAGATCAGAGCGTTAGCTTCCCTTTCCAATAAAAAAAAACTGAGCGAACGGATGAACGAACAAACTGAACGGGTGTCATCGGACGTTCGCCCTAAACAAATTCAGCGAACAATATAGAAAAAAATGTTAAAAAAAAAAGAAAGTGCCGGCCGGAGTGAGCGAGCGGTTCTAGGCGCTACAGTCTGGAACCGCGTGACCGCTACGGTCGCAGGTTCGAATCCTGTTCGGGCATGGATGTGTGTGATGTCCTTAGGTTAGTTAGGTTTAAGTTGTTCTAATTTCTAGGGGACTGATGACCCCAGAAGTTAAGTCCCATAGTGCTCAGAGCCACAAAAAAAAAAAAAAAGAGCGGTTGGCGTTCAAGCCGCTGGATCGAGTTCCGTTCGTCAGTTCTTTTTTTATTTTCAACACAGTCATCTTCTTTACTATTTATGCTACAATTGATATAATAGGAAAAATACGTGTAATCGGATGAAATTTTATTAAATTTACAATGTTATTTGGCAGTCTACTATTTTTTACTATCACAAATAATATAATATTCATAACTATCGACTAGTAAACGACCTAACGCATAAAGTGGTACTGAAAATGTATGCTTGTCCGTGTTTTCAAAACTGTTCGTATCTAATCGAAAGAGAACGAGAAATTACTTCTCGGAAGACGCTATTAAAATGAACTCGATACTGCATAACCAATTATCAGAACCGATTTTTAAGGGAATACTGCGTTATGCATGGTTTGCTTCCAAACTATCGTCTGAAAGAGAGGTTTTGGAAAATGTTAACGAGGTTTGTTTTTGCACGGAAAACGTCAGAAGACCTTGCGAATGCGGAAAAAATAGCATTGATTCAATGCAGCTGGTGCCGTTTAACTTTATGTTTTCCAGGTTTTTACGAGAAATACCATTCTGCAACTCTAATGTCGAAAGTGACGATTAATTGTACATCTTTCGAAAGCCGCCTGTGCCGGTCAAAACTTGGAGGTAACAAGTCGTTTCGGGCTGCTTCCAGACATTAGGGATTTCTCAAATCATGGGCAAGCATACATTTTCAGTATCACTTAATGCGTTTGATCGTTTATTAGTCAATTGTTATGAATATTACATTATTTGTGATAGTAAAAATTAGTAGAGTGCCAAATAACATTCTGAATTTAATAAAATTTCATATGATTACACGTATTTTCCCCACAATATCAATTGTAATATAAATAATAAAGAAAAGCACGGTATTGAAAATAAATAAAAAAACTGACGAACGGAACTCGATCCAGCGATCCATCGGCTTGAACGCCAAAAACTTTTTTTTTTTTTAAGAAACATTTTGTTCTATATTGTTAGTTGAATTTGTTTAGGGCGGACGTCCGACGACACCCGTTCAGTTTGTTCGTTCATCAGTTCGCTCAGTTCTGTTATTAGAAAGTGAAGCTAACTCTCTTTTTTTGTCTCATTTTGTTCTACATTGTTCGTTGAATTTGTTCGTGGCGGACATCCGATGACACCCGTTCAGATTGTTCGTTGTTAGGTTCACTCAGGTTTTTTATTACAGAGGGTAACTAAACCCTCTGACGGAACACGCTGAGCTACCGTGCCGGCTCACTCTTGCGGTTTTCTCAATAACGCTTGGGAAGTACGCGCTACTGCTTACACGTGTTGTTGTCCTCATGGAGTACTACGAGTGTACGAAGTTTACAGAAAATCCGCGTTCCAAACATCGTGGCCTCCCCTTGTAAGGTAGCCCAAGTTTATGGCGTTTCAAAGAGGCACCGTATACCGCATACAGCAGCGTGTCCAAAACTTTGTTCCACGGAACACTGGTTTCCCACGGAGAGTAAATAAGTGTTCCGTGAAAAACTTTCAATAACATGATGGTTTTTTTCGACATATATTTTATTTTTCAAAAAAAAAATTATTCTGATTTCTGTGTTATCAGCTAAGGTTTAGAACTGAAGTAGTCACAGACTAAAAAAATATTTTTTTTCATTTTTACAAATTTTATTAACCTTTAAAGTAAACAAGGTGTTCCGATAAAATGCCAAGACTGCCGAAGAATTTGGACAAAGGAAAAGTATGAGAACCCCTGGCACACAAGGAAATCGGAAAAACAACATCTACTAAGTCACAACTCAACCTCTGACATGAACGCCTGTCGATCCAATGTGAACGTGGGAAGGTGGCTGGTCGAACATTTAACAAAGAAATTATGGCAGACAGCCGTGAATATTGAGAAGTTATTTTATTTTGTTGTCGCTACCTGTTTCCGAAATTCGGTATGCCATCTTCGGACCCCGTACACATACACCTTTCAAAAATTATAGTTGGTGGCATACTGGGGCCATCTGTTTCTGGAAGTTGTGAATTCTCAAGTGCTTTCTTCGAAGACTCGACTGCAACTCAAGTCTTCGAAGGAAGCACTTGAGAATTCACAACATCCAGAAACGGATGGCCCCAGTATGCCTGTATCCATAATTTTTGAGAGGTGAATATGGAGCCTGAAGATGGCATACTGAACTGCCGAAACTGGCAGCGAAACGAAAATAAAAAACTTCTCAACTTTCACGACTGTTTAGCGAATTTCTTTGTTAAATATCCGACATGAAAAGCCCATTTGGGACTTTGTGCGTGTATAAGTGTTTTTAATGTTTTAACGTTCATTTACTGCAGTGGAGACGGCCACACAGTAACCGAAATATAGATACGCACTGCGCATTCCAGACAAAGGTGATGGCGCAACCAACTTCTAGCTCCTCCGTTCCGGATTTCAGCATTTCTATTTATGATACACCCTTGGAACAAGTGGACCGTTTCCTCTACCTAGGAAGCATACTGTCATCTAACTGCTCATCTGGAAAAGATGTGGAGAATAGATTACGTGCTACCCATGTAGAATTTGGACGTCTTACAAAGCGTGTCTTCCTGAATAAAGATCTGACACTGTACACCAAACTGATGGTGTACAAAGCTGTAGTCATTTCCACCCTGCTATATAGTTGCGAAACCTTGACGTTATATTGCTGTGATCTGAAGAAACTAACTAGAACATTTTAACCAACAGAAGCTAAGATATATCATGAACCTGAAATGGCATGACTTCATATCCAACACGGCTGTTCTTGAGAAAGCAAAACTGTATAGCATGGAAGCTCTTATCATTGGGCATAAACTCAGATGGGTCGGACATGACCAGCGGATGAAAAATGACAGACTTCCACGCCAAATGCTGTACAGCGAAGTGAGCACAGGTAAAAGGCCACGAGGTGCCCCTCTCAAACGTTATAAGGATCAGTACAAGAAAAATCTGAAAAACTTGAACATCCATCCGAGTAACTGGTCCATAATGGCAGAAGATCGAAGTCGCTGGCGCTCAGTTACCTCAAATGCTCTTCAAAAGTTTGAGCTGGAACGTCGAAGAATGGAGAATGACAAACGCTGGAGACGTAAACTCCTCCAGGCTCAGCCACTTCCTCCACCTTTCATCAGCTGTAATGTCTGTGGCCGCCTGTTCCAAGCTAGGATTGGATTGCTAAGCCATCAACGGCACTTCCACGCCTGAACCGTGACAAAGGAAATCTCAGGAGAGAAATGAAAACTCGGGTACGAGCATCACGCATCGATAACTGCGACGACGACGACGACGTCTTGAAAACTGTGACCATTCGTGCCGGCCTTCCACGTATACGTTCAGTATATTAGGTATGGGTCCCACACGCTTCAGCAGTATTCTTTGAAAGTCCTTCTTAGACTGCGTTTTCCCACTACACTGCCAATAAAAAGTCTGCCACCTACCTCACCTGCGACTGAGCCTGTGTGATTGTCATGGATACTGTAGTCATAGGATACTATGCCTGTTGTTCATTTTATGGAGAACGTAATTTTATATTTATATTGAATTAAAGCAAGTGATCCATCTTCCCACCACTTTCAAAATATAGGATGTTTCAAAAATGACCGGTATATTTGAAACGCCAATACAAACTAAACGAGCAGTGATAGAAATACACCGTTTGTTGCAATATGATTGGGACAACAGTACATTTTCAGGCAGACAAACTTTCGAAATTACAGTAGTTACAATTGTCAACAACAGATGGCGCTGCGGTCTGGGAAACTCTATAGTACGATATTTTCCACATATCCACCATGCGTAGCAATACTATGGCGTAGTCTCTGAATGAAATTTCCCGAAACGTTTGACAACGTGTCTGGCGGAATGGCTTCACATGCAGATGAGATGTACTGCTTCAGCTGTTCAATTGTTTCTGGATTCTGACGGTACACCTGGTCTTTCAAGTGTCCCCACAGAAAGAAGTCACAGGGGTTCATGTATGGCGAATAGGGAGGCCAATCCACGCCGCCTCCTGTATGTTTCGGATAGCCCAAAGCAATCACACGACCATCGAAATATTCATTCAGGAAATTAAAGACGTCGGCCGTGCGATGTGGCCGGGCACCATCTTGCATAAACCACGAGGTGTTCGCAGTGTCGTCTAAGGCAGTTTGTACCGCCACAAATTCACGAAGAATGTCCAGATAGCGTGATGCAGTAATCGTTTAGGATCTGAAAAATGGGCCAATGATTCCTTTGGAAGAAATGGCGGCCCAGACCAGTACTTTTTGAGGATGCAGGGACGATGGGACTGCAACATGGGGCTTTTCGGTTTCCCATATGCGCCAGTTCTGTTTATTGACGAAGCCGTCCAGGTAAAAATAACCTCGTCAGTAAACCAAATGCTGCCCACATGCATATCGCCGTCATTAATCCTGTGTACTATATCGTTAGCGAATGTCTCTCGTGCAGCAATGGTAGCGGCGCTTAGGGGTTGCCGCGTTTGAATTTTGTATGGATAGAGGTGTAAACTCTGGCGCATGAGACGATACGTGGACGTTGGCGCTATTTGGACCGCAGCTGCAACACGGCGAACGGAAACCCGAGGCCGCTGTTGGATCACCTGCTGCACTAGCTGCGTGTTGCGATCTGTGGTTGCCGTACGCTGCCGCCCTACCTTTCCAGGACGTTCATCCGTCACGTTCCCAGTCCGTTGAAATTTTTCAAACAGATCCTTTATTGTATCGCTTTTCGGTCCTTTGGTTACATTAAACCCCCATTGAAAACTTCGTCTTGTTGCAACAACACTGTGTTCTAGGCGGTGGAATTCCAACACCAGAAAAATCCTCTGTTCTAAGGAATAAACCATGTTGTCCACAGCACACTTGCACGTTGTGAACAGCACACGCTTATAGCAGAAAGACGACGTACAAAATGGCGCACCCACAGACTGCTTTGTGTTCTATATCTTTCACATCACTTGCAGCGCCATCTGTTGTTGAAAATTGTAACTACTGTAATTTCGGAAGTTTGTCCGCCTGAAAATGTACTGTTGTCCCAAGCAAATTGCAACAAACGATGTATTTCTATCGCTGCTCGTTTAGTTTTTATTGCCGTTTCAAATATACGGGTCATTTTTGAAACACCCTGTAGATGCAGAAATGTTCAATCTGATCTTTATAAAATTACAATCAGTTTATCCTGAACATGAACCAGGACGTTTATTTCAATAGTCTCGACTACCACGTGCTGCTCTTTCTAGTATTATGAGCATGCCTTGAACACTGCCGTCTTCCTACATGACTTTAGCCATGTTGGCAAATTGGCTCACATACGTCTCTGGTTTGACGAACGCCTGAGTGTGAAATACATTTTAAATGATTTTCCTAAATTCATTCAAATATACTTGACATTGACATCGGCATTTACAACAATCTGAGCTGTATTTATGTCGTATTCAGAGGCGGCAGCATTATAGGTTTTCTCTGTAGTGCAGTCGTGCTAGGTAAACTGAAACAATGGAAGGTGAAGCGTACACCGAAATAGTCGATTCTGGCCGCCTTTCGTTACAATTTCAAAATATTTTTCGGATATTTTTGCGAAAAGCTCCAGCTCCAACATTAACGAGCGTTGTATTACTGTACTCGTCTTCTCAAGAGTGTTCGAAGGCCCCCAAAAAGTATGTCGTTAATTTTAAAAATAAACCATACTTGCTTGAGTATCTCGATTTAAACAGGAGTATTAAACACACAAAAATATATTATTCCGAAGTCCACACCAAATGCTGTCATAGCGCGATTATAACATCAAAGGAGGACATAATAACCGGCCCGCCGACCGTGGTGGCCGAGCGGTTCTAGGCGCTACAGTCTGGAACCGCGCGACCGCTACGATCGCATGCTCGAATCCTGCTTCGGGCATGGATGTGTGTGATGTCCTTAGGTTAGTTATGTTTAAGTAGTTCTAAGTTCTAGGGGACTAATGACCTCAGAAGTTAAGTCCCATAGTGCTTAGAGCCAATAACCGGCCAGTGTGGCCGAGCGGTTCTAGGCGCTTCAGTCCAGAACCGCGCTGCTGCTACTGTCGCAGGCTCTATTCCTCCCTCGGGCATGGATGTGTGTGAAGTCGATACGTAATTAGGTTTAAGAAGCTCTCAGTCTAGGGGACTGATGACCTCAGATATTAAGTCTCATAGTGCTTTAGAGCCATTTGAACCATTTTTTCAGGGCACAATATTTTTCAGCTACTTACTAGCAGTTCTCGGAGGTACGCATAACAGAATAGTTTGTCTACTGGTGCTTCAATAACCCAAGCTTTCGGTCTAACAGCTATATTCAGATTTGTGGTGTTTTATAAAAATCATCCACAGTTCTGTACAGTAATTAAATAAGATGATAGGTATGATAAAGCACGGGCCTAGATTGTCTTTACGAATGTCACCTGATATTTCTACGTTAAGACCTTTCAAGAGACGAGTTCGACGAATAGTGGTCTGTAAAGAATACTTCTGTATAGTCTCTCTCAGAATATTGCGTCCTATTTGCAAAGTACCTATGTGCTTTGCTTGCGAAATCAAGCGCTGGAAGCACTTCACCGTCTCTGCTGCCGTTCCGCCACTTTATGGAACAAAGCGTAGACAACTGCTATTGTACTAACGTCGGCGAGTTGTGAGCGGCGATAGGAGTTGAGTGCCATTAATTACTGGAAGGTAATTTCTGCTCTTGTGCCTCTTTTCTACTTCTAGCCGCGAGCGTGAAGTTCTCCGAAACGGTCCGTTCCCTTTCCCTAAAACGAGAAAAAAGGAGGGTCCTTGGGTTGGCTTAATTAGGCGGCTGAAGTGCGGGCCGAACGTCGGCTTGAATGGGGCCAGTAATTAGAACAGCGTCGCTATTAATTACCGCGACCACCAGATCGCAGCACGAGCGGAGGCCGCGCGGGTTCGCGGCGCCTGGACGGAATTTTTGGCGGCCTACCGTGTTTCCTGTGAGTGCGACACACACACACACACACACACACACACACACACACACACACACACACACACACACCAAGTTTAAATGGCACTCTCTTCTTTCTAGCGAAATAGAAGTTCCTCATATGAAGAAATATACCTACGAAGAGAAGTTTTCTACTTGTCATAGAGATGGCTCTGATGCCAATGAAATTTCGTTCTCGTTGTTCTCGTTATGTTGGTACAGTGTACATTGAGCAGAAACGCAGGTCAAATGTCGACCTACGTAGTAGTGTCGTTTATATGGCTTTTTAAAGTGACCATGCTGTGTCTGTTTCGTTCACGTAGATAAATTTGGATTTGTTATGTCGTTCAATTCCTTGCTTCCGACCTATCATCGCCAATGATAGTTGACCTACGTTAGGTGAAGGTTTATAAAGAATTACTCCTTCATTTTCAATTATAAAAAATATGTAGCTGTATCCTAACCTGTCGCAATTCTCTTCGATTTTATTTTACTTTATTTTTTAGTCATCAATCTTCTGGCTGGTTTGATGCGGCCCACCACGAATTCCTCTTCTGTGCCAACCTGTTCATCTCAGAGTAGCACTTGCAATCTACATCCTCAGTTATTTGCTGGATGTATTACAATCTCTGTCTTCCTCTACGGTTTTTACCCTCTACAGCTCCCTCTAGTACCATGGAAGACTTTCCTGGTGTCCTAACAGGTTTCCTATGATCCTGTTCCTTCCTCCACGATTCTGCGCAGAACATACTCATTTCAGACTTACCAGTCCACCTAATTTTCAACATTCGTCTGCAGCAACATTTCTCAAATGCATCGATTCTCTTTTCCGGTTTTCCCACAGTCCATGTTTCACTACCATACAATATCTCAGAAATTTCTTCCTCAGATTAAGGCCTATAGTTGATATTAGTAGACTTCTCTTGGCCAGGACTGCCCTTTTTGCCAGTGTTAGTCTGCTTTTGATGTCCTCTTAGCTCCGTCCGTCGTTGGTTATTTTGCCGACTAGGCAAAATTCTGATGTTGCGTTTCTAACTGTTCTCATTTCTTCTACTACTCATTACTTCTGTATTTCTTCTATTTACTCTCAGTCCATATACTGTACTCATTAGATTGTTCATTTCATTCAGCAGATCATATAACTGTTCTTCACTTTCACTCAGGATAGCAATGTCATTAGCGAATCGTATCATTGTTATCCTTGCATCTTGAATTTCAGTCCCACTCCTGAATCTTTCTTTTATTTCCATCATTGCTTCTTCAATGTACAGAAGGAACAGTAGGGGCCCTGTCTTACAGTCTTTTTAATCCCAGCACTTAGTTCTTGGTCGTCCAGTCTTATTATTCCCTCTTGGTTCTTGGAGTTAAGCTTCGGCCGGCCGTTGTGGCCGAGCGGTTCTAGGCGCTTCAGTCTGTAACCGCGCGACCGCTATGGTCGCAGGTTCGAATCCTGCCTCGGACGTGGATATGTGTGATGTCCATAGGTTAGTTAGGTTTAATTGGTTCTAAGTCTAGGAGACTGATGATCTCAGATGTTAAGTCCCATAGTGCTTAGAGCCATTTGAACCATTTTGAATCTCAGCGCCTCACTTGTATTCTGGTCAAGTGACCTTGTTGGTGGGTAGTGCTGCTTGAGTTTAATCATTTCCGCAAACGGCAGTTTTTTTTTTTTTTTTTTTTTTTTTTTTTTTTTAGTTGGTTGTTCACTGTGCAGGAATCGGCTTTCAAAAATGGTTCAAATGGCTCTGAGCAATATGGGACTTAGCTTCTGAGGTCATCAGTCCCCTATAACTTAGAACTACTTAAGCCTAACTAAGCTAAAGACACCACACACATCCATGCCCGAGGCAGGATTCGAACCTGCGACCGTAGCGTCTAGAACCGCTCGGCCACTCCGGCGGGCAATCTGCTTTCCTGTGTAGTGTCGACCTGAACTCTGTTGAATCTGATTTAAGCGCTTTCAGAAAAGAAAATTTATAGGAAAAGTTAGCCCCAAAGGGATTAGGGCCACCCAGACTAGATCCGTTGTCAGAGAAAGTGATGAAATCAAATAAGATTGTCTACAAGCGGACATTTAGCGAAGAAGTGTATAATAAGCGTATGTAGTTTTGTGAGTGCAACGTAAGAATGTCGCATCTTCAGCCCGGAAGTTAATTCGTTAACTAATGCATGTATTAGGGATCTCGTACATTTGTCCGACAAAATAAAAAAGAACGAAAATTCCCACTTACACAAAAACGCGAAACAGAGAGTAGTGAAAGCTTAAACATTATTTCATTCTTGTCATAAACTGTACTTGATTATGCACAAAAAACAAAATTGCAGGAAGACTAATCTTTCTTTTTTCAGCAAGTTATGTGTATTATTGATAAGCATAACTGCTATATAGCAGATGCTATTATCTTCGCACTCTTATATTTACCCGAATTTAAAAATCTGCGAAAACTCAGGATGTGTACTTACGAGCTGCCACTGCTCTTCGCACTCCACTTTGTTACGTCTAAACGGCACGTCCTTCGTTAGAGGCAAATATGAAATGCAGAAGAATTACCGCGACCTAGCGACTTGGTACTGCTCAAATCATAACCTTTTTATTTATCTTTTGCAGTATGAGTATAATGTGCTCAGAACTGTTAAGCAATTGAGGAGGTGCAACGCTCGAAATTAGCGGTATTGCTCAATTAAGCGACATTTTAAAATAACAGCCTGATGGAAGCGATGTCGTTCTTTCAATAACAGTTTCACATTACAGCTTTCGGCACGCTGTTGCATGTGTCTAGGGGACATGTGTTGCTGATGATGGATGCCTTTCGCTACTGCATCCGGTTACAAGCCATAAACTGCAAGGGCAAGAAGAGCGAGGTCGCAGAGCAGCGCCGGCAGGAGGCAGCTAAGGAATGGGTTGCGCGGGCCCCAGAGGCGTCCCAACACAGGGCGCTTAATGCTCGCCTATATGAATTGCAAATCCCGCTCATTCACCTCGGCGCAGCGCGCTGCGAAACTCACCTCGCGGCCTTGGGGTGATTACGCCGGCCATAACCTGAGCCGGGTCCGCCATTTGCACAGCTCTAAGCGCTTTGTCTGCGTAATTGACGCTGATGGCTCCCGGTAAGGGATCCCCGAGCTTCGCCGCGAAAATCCGAGGAACGCGATACACTGCTCTCCATAAATTAAGGAAAATCGTGAAAACCGCAACATTTAGGAGCACGTGTGCTGCACAAACCACCGCATACGTGCCAGTGACCCTGGAACCCGTTTGCATCCTTCTGTATGTCGGAGAGAATTGCGTGTTTCAGAGTAGGACGGCAGTTAGTACTGTGACGGAGAGAGAGAGGGAGATCCAGGAATATTAATGGCGTCGAGTTGTCGCCTACTGAACTGTGGGTGGATGAATAGTAAGAGGGGAGGGGGAAGCGCTGGTGCCAAGGGTGGCTCATCACTCAGACGTTGGTGTGGCCTTGCTTCTTCTACATGAATAATTGGTTTGAAAGGAATGGAAAGCAACAGGCTGGGAAAGAAATAGGAAATAAATAATGACTTCCGCACTGGGTATTACGGCAGTGCAACGGCGAGAGCTGAAACTATGAACCTTCTTTCTGCTGATAATGATATTTTTTAAATATATATAAATTGGACTCCCGGATATTTTTAAAAATATCAACAGTCTTAATTGGAAGAAGGAGGAGACGGACAGAGGCAGGAGGGCGAAGAGATTAGGATGTGCTCACAATTCCCACACATATTAGAAATATCTAATTACCCTTTTCTTTCATTTCCATTTAGACTGAGCCACAATAAAGAATGGCTGGGAACAGCTAGTACTTAAGAAAAAAGCTCTTTACGGTGCACCAACGTTCAAACGTCATCACAGATACGTGTAGCCAAAAACTTTACAAAATGATTATTTCTTTCAATTTCAAGAAAATGTTGGAGGGATCGTTAAAGTCTCTTAATTTGTATGATTTCTAAATCCACTGTGTGATATAAATACCATCAATAAAACAGCTGTGTCTCTTGTCAAGTCAGTATATTAATGACATATAGCTAAACGACCCCAAGTTTCCATCCACTATTATGACTCACGCCAAAATGACATCACAAATATTCCTGTAAATATGATTTAGTGTGCGTATGGAGCACAATATTGTGCCACTTTTGGACATAAAGTTTCTTTACACTTTCAGAGTTCCCGTAGGAAACAATTCGTTTTGGTTTATATTTGCCATGTTATTGGCATGCAACATCAGGGAGCACATTACCTCATGTCAATGGAGATTATTTCACATTCACTCGTAAATTCTTTAAGGACTAAACAGGTTTAGGCTCCATTCAGGAAACAACCCCCAGGCTGTGGCTAAGCCATGTCTCCGCAGTATCCTTTCTTTCAGGAGTGCTAGTCCTGCAAGGTTCGCAGGAGAGCTTCTGTAGAGTTTGGAAGGTAGGAGACGATGTACTGGCGGAAATAAGACTGTGAGGACGGGGCGTGAGCCATGCTTGGGTAGCTCAGTTGGTAGAGCACTTGCCCGCGAAAGGCAAAGGTCTCGAGTTCGAGACTCGGTCCGGCACACAGTTTTAATCTGCCAGGAAGTTTCAGGTTTAGAATGTTTAGTCATTTTCTCCTACTAATATGTGCCCCACGTGAATGTTGACTCAACTATCGGCCAAGAAGTATCAGTGGCCTAATATGAATGAATAAAAATTCGAAATCTGTTTAGTCACTAAAAAGTTTACCTGGGCATTGAATTAAAATAAATTTCATTGTTAATCCACAACTGCCCCTGCATCACGTGGTGTGCCTCTTCCTCAAAAGGAACTTCTTTTCGTCTATTGATTTTTTGCGTACGTCAAACATATGGAAACTTCTCGGAGAAAGACGTGGTATGGTGGACTTGGAAGACATTCTATCCTTAGGTTTGGCTTTGTGACAAATGTCGCACAAGCCTTACCGGACTGAGCATTATGCTGCAACAGAACACCTGCAGACAGCAGCCTACTCCTTCTAGATCGGATTTTTCAGAGATTTAAGTGTGAAGCACTTTGGGAGGTTGTGGCGAAGCTGAGTAGCAAGGGGAGATGTACCACGTCACGCTACAGCCAATAGCGTCAATCTACCGCGTCTGCCTCTAGAGGATAAAGGTTGCGCATCGAATATTTAACGTTGATTTTCGTGTTTGTGTTGGCGTGATGAGGCTATTGTAACATTTATTACAGAGAACACACATTTGACGTAGCAAATATTACATTAACAAGCGATAGAACAAATTTCAGAGAGAGAGAGAGAGAGAGAGAGAGAGAGAGAGAGAGAGAGAGAGTGAGTGTCAAAACCAGAAGCAAGTGTCCCCATGTGAAACACACCTCAGCGTTGCCATTTTATAGGAAAGAGTTTCCTGGAGTAAGTGGAGTGAAACAGAAACAGAGAGCACATTGATGACACCCCAACGTATTCTCTTCACAACGCGCATCGCCTACGTGTCTCCTTACTTGCACATTACTCTAGTGCTAGCGCTCTTTCGTAGCGTCTGGTGGTCTAAGACGACACAATTCGTCGCATAAGATCAACGGTATAAACTCCCCTGCCGACACCAACCTAGAACCTTTCTTGGTTTACAATGAGTGCCCACCATTATACTGTAGCTTTTCCGTTACTGGTTGGCAGCAACGATCCCAGGTTTCGTCCATGGTGACAATTATTGCAATGAATTGTTCAATGTGCCGCATAACGTGCACGTACACACACACACACACACACACACACACACACACACACACACACACACACACACACACACACCAATATGTTTGCTGGTGCACCTATACTGCTGAGATATTGTGAAACTGGAATATATCCTACAGGAAGTTCAAATGGCTCTGAGCACTATTGGACTTAACATCTGAGGTCATCAGTCCCCTAGAACTTAGAACTACTTAAACCTAACTAACCTAAGGACATCACACACATCCATGCCCGAGGCAGGATTCGAACCTGCGACCGTAGCAGTCACGCGGTTCCGGACTGAGCACCATAACCGCGAGACCACCGCGGCCGGCTACAGGAAGTGGGGCGCTCAATAGTGAGCAGTGTTCGTAGTTATTTCAGTATTATCTGGTATCACTTGGCGGCTTTCCATCACGATCTACTGAATCGACTGGTGTAAGATTAAAATCTCCTTCAATGACGATAATATGATTGACAAACACTTATTATTAGCGAGCTGAAGTTTTCTCAAAAGTTCTCGATTATATTTTAGAGTGAGTCTGATGGTTGATAGAATGACCGGTATAAGTTTATGCCTATCCTTGATTTTATGCCTTGCCCAAATGATATCGCTTTCATCTCGGTGAACTGGGGAATCTTGTCTTCTCTGACGAATACACCAGTTCCAATTCCCATTAGCCTATCTTTCCGCAATACGCAGAAATTTTCTCCGGAAGCCTCACTGACGTCAATTTAGAGTTTTAAATCACTTTCTTTATATTATGTAATTTCCACTGTTTTTTTTAGGAGGGAACTCTGGGACTTTATTGCGAATGGTTCGGCAATTGATCACTTAGATTTTAATAACCTCGTTTGCATGTGGAATGGAGCATTTATTTGTCTCCTAATTACGACTTCAGGATCAGCTATCATTAGGTGGACTTCAATGAGAGCTGTCTGCCATCACTAACAGAATCACTCATGGCTTTTTGTGCTATATTTCAAGGCAACCACATTCAGGTTGAAGTTATTTACCAGAGTGACGCATCGATGTTTTGTAACACTTAATTCAAAAAATTTTAACAAGTCGAACGTAAGTTTTTCGTGAGTAACTGTGTTTTGTGTTTTAGTCATGCTGTGTCTTTTTTTATTCTGGTTTTTATCTCGTGTGGTACACAACCGTGAGTTATTTTTGTGATATTTTGGCTTGATTTATGAGAGTTAATATAGTAGAATCACAATTGTAATTAGAAAACAGCTCAGTGCGGTACGGTATTGATCGTTAAATTAATTTTTTGTGTTTTTGCATTATAATTATGTAGACAAATAATGCGTTTCCGTCTCTTCTATCACAATGAACAAACCACGTATAAACTTGAGGTAGTTCGTTGAACTGAACTAATACAAAACGTTCTCGGATTGTCACCAGGATGGAATCACTATGGCAGACATGGTGCAACGCCTGAACACGTTTCTGGGAGGCTTTCTCCATGACGGCGTCACTTCGCCCCGGAGAATGTCGAGATACTCCTGAAAGCATCACAACTTCTCATGTCAGCTGTCTTGTCTGCTGTTAGAGACCGTTGTGACTGTAGATAATATGAGGTTACATTACAGTAAGTCTCAGAAAGTTCACTATCTAACGGTCCATTGTGTTCGTCTAATCGTTGTTTGCAAGGAATTCGTCACTGCCGCCTCTTCTTTACGTAGGATTAACGCCGCAGTGGTGCGGGGTCCGCTTCTTGTCTGTGCTTTAGTGTTACTTTGCTTCTGTTGCTTGATTTTACCTAGTGCTCAGCCTAATGTTTAAGAGAACGTCATAGAGGCCATTTCTCTGTAAATCGTGCAACTTTTGTTCTGTGAGAATACGTTGGGGCGTCATCAATGTTCTCTCTGTTTCTGTTCCACTCCGCTTACTCCAGGAAACTCATTCTTGTAAAATGGGAACGCTGAGGTGTGTTTCACATGGGGACACTTGCTTCTGTTATATTGTTATATATTTTTGTTGCGTTTATGAGCCGGAAAGAAAGTGAAAAGTGGTGTGACGCTATTGCCTGGGAGAGGATTCGGGTCAGCCGCCTAATAGGAAAGTCTTTTCTTCCTCTAAACGCAATGATCCCTTTCCGCGCGTTTGTGAGAGGTGTGTGTTATGTTTACCTCTTAGGTACAGGAAAATAATTCACGTACGTATAGTTCGGTTTCTTTAAAGTCAGTACCGCCATTGGACTGTTTTTTATTTGCAGTGTTACATTTACACTATCATGATTTCGGCTTCAAAGTGCCATTATCAAGTGTTTTAATGTTATACAGTGCCTAAGATGGCATACTGTCGTATTTAATGTTATACAGTGCCTAAGATAGCATACTGTCGTATTTAAAATACACGACAGTATGCCATCCTAGGCACGGTATAACATTAAAACACTTGATCGTGGCACTTTAAAGCCGAAATCATGTGCGTGTAAATGTAACACTGCAAATAAAGAACAGTCTATTGGCGGTACTGACTTTAAAGAAATATATTATGACTGTGGCCTCAAATTATGAAAAAATTATTAAGTATAGTTTGGTGCTGAATGATAACAAGAGATAGGAATGTGAAAAATCGACCAGTTAAAATCGGTATTTTAGTTCTGAATAACTGGAAACTTTCTGCGTTTGCTTGATCTCAGTTATAAAAAGACATTTTTCCTTTCTTACTGATAACACTATCTAAACAGATGTATCAATTATCTGTGGAAGCAGTAGTACTAAAGTGTTTGGTTTTAGAAACAATTTTTTTAAAAAAATGGTTGGTAGGGCATTCTGTGGCTTCTGAAAGATTGATATCGTCTTCGAGAGATATTGCTTCTGATGAATAGAAGTCTACTTACTGATCACACGTTATAGAACGAGTATGCCTGTTTATGAACTGATCGGACAATAAATGTTCGTCATTGGATTAATTCATTATTGAAATTTTAAGTATTGTCGTGTAACTGTTCTGGTAATTCTATATTTTGCGCACTATGTAAATTGTTCATTTGAATATTTGGAAGAGAATTTTTGGCTTTGTCAACAACCAATCAATTGTATTCAAAATCCCGTTAAAAGTCCGCAGCTCGTGGTCGTGCGGTAGCGTTCTCGCTTCCCGCGCCCGGGTTCCTGGGTTCGATTCCCGGCGGGGTCAGAGCTTTTCTCTGCCTCGTGATGACTGGGTGTTGTGTGATGTCCTTAGGTTAGTTAGTTTTAAGTAGTTCTACGTTCTAGGGGACTGATGACCATAGATGTTAAGTCCCATAGTGCTCAGAGCCATTTGAACCATCCCGTTAAAAAGTAAAGATATCTGTTTGACTAAAAAACCTGCTTTTCCATTCGAAATAGTTAAAGGAAAAAAACGTTAGAAGTTTTACGCAAAAGTCTATTGATTGACATTTCTGTGAAACAAGAGAAAGAAAGTTATGGCATGAGTAATAAATTAAAAACCTAACAATTAATTCATAGTTGCCTACATGTCGGTGCTTACATACCCAGAACTCAGTCGTGCTGGATTGCATATCCGCTACAGCAATACCCGTAAATGGGTGTGCTACAGCTGATGGTACTCCCTAAACGCAATTGCGAATTCATTTGATGTATCTCTAAAATTGGCAGCCAAGAGATATGGCCATATATGCCCCACATTTTGACACTTGTAAACTCACTGATCAAAACCTATAGACGAACTACTGGTAATTATATATGTAAGACCTGGTGGTCCAGCAATAAATCACTTGCAAACCGAGAGATCGTGCGCTCGAATCTCGATCAGACCACGGATTCGTTTTAACCTAGCCTTCGTCTCTCAACGGTATGAGTAGTCGCCAGAAATAGCACCTTTTTCCGATTTCCACATTAAACTGCAGGTCCTCTTTCTCGGTTGGCTAACTGGGATAGGATAGGGACACGTAAGTTGCCCAAGTGGCGTCCAATAGACACACTTGCACCTGGCCAATGAACCACACGAAACTATTATTATTGTTATTATTATTATTATTATTAATAATAATAATAATAATAATAATAATAATGTACAGAGCTTTTTACAGCCATCCCTCGCAGTCGGCGACGGCACCTCTCCATCGGTACATGAGGTCTGCTTAGTCTCTGTGTAGCCGTGTGAACCGTGATTTATTTTCAAAGAATATTCTTAAGAATTTATTTTATTTACTAGCCATTCATGAAGAACATTAAAAAATGTAATCACACTATGGAAGGAGTTGCCAGGGAGTAACTGATGAAATCATAACCAAATTCCTTTTAACAAATGGGAATTTTATTCACTTTAATAGTGCCTAAAAGCATTTTTCAAAAGAAACAGATTTAAAATTATAATCAGAAAGCATCCTCTAAATATCAAAGTTACAATTTATTCAGAGGTATAAAGAAACAAGTTCTGACTGTATGAGCTTTCGGGCAGAGAACCTTGCCGCTCCCTTTTGACACGGCCGAAGTTACGACCGCTCACAACAGCCTCTGAAATACCACACTGGTGCAAATTTGCAACACACCAGATTACTTTAAACTAAAAGTTGTAACAATTTACACAAGCACACAAACTGTGCACCCCCGTAGGAGGGATGGAAATGGTACAAAACACTAACAATTAAAATATTAACCTTGCCAGTGAAGGTGCAACTTGATTTTAACTTCTAAGAAAAGTCTTAGGGTGAAAGGGTGGCAACTTTGTATACTAAAATGATCATTTATATAAAAGCCCATGAAACGCAATCTTACATAAAATTCTACAAGGTTGTCCGAACAATGGTCAAGATGCTCTACAGCACACAGATACCACCTCTCAAGATCATAGGCAATAATATCAAAGTTTCCAAAGATCAAAACATATTTCAGGTATTAGGCCGTTACACTCCTAGCAATAAATTCGTTAACACACCAAATCCGACAAACATGGCAGAGGCAGCTACTAACGTACGGTAGATTGATAGGGAGATTACTGAACAACCCGAACAACAGGTTGCTCTAACCCGCCCCTACTCCACAAGGGAAAAACGGACCACCCAATTTATAAACAACCACCTTCCCGCAGGTGGGAAAACGGAGAAGAATGGTGGGACGACCCCAAAACAAAACGGCTGGTGACCTCACCAAGAAAACAAGTAGAATTTAACAAGAGTAAATCAAACAACGTATTACCAATCACTTAACTTCTAATAAACTGCGATTTCTCGAGAAGACCTGGCGCAGGACCCCCAAATCGCTCTCCCGAACCGTCAGCTGCCAGCCGCTTCAACGGACGCAGGAAGGCGCGCCGATTTCCCGTCTCACGGCGTCGCAGCTCGCACCGGCCAGACTGATGTCGATGGTTGACTCCTGTTACTCTCGTGTCGACCGCGAAGCCACTACCCCTCGCTATACGCAGCGGCCCCCTGGACTCCCGTGGCGACCACATATGCGCCGACGCTCAAGAGGGACAAGTCATCTTGAGTCTGTGCGCGACCGACCAATCGATCAACCCAACCGCCAATGACCATTGCCTGAGCAAACTCGAGCAGACTGGCGGCCTAACGCGCAGACTCAGATGCAGGAACTAAGCCCCGACTGGGCGACCACTCGCTGAGTTCTCTTACTGCCTAACAAATGCGGGCGAGAGACAGACTAGCGAGCTGGGGACGAGAGACTGAGCCAGAGCTCATAGCGCCCCTTAAATGCACGTGAACAGGCAACCTTTCCCCTTTCCCACCAGAGGGAGACACCAAAGCTGCGACTGCCATAGCGGCGTCACCGCCAGAAACGGAGGGCGACTGCTCCACACTATGTGCTGCGGCGCGCTCTTCAAAACCGCAATTTTTACCACGGCTCACCGTGATTCTTTCTTCGCGTTTCCACTACACCATCACGTCACCAACATTCAACGTGGACAGCTTCTGAACGACTGAAATGCCCCTGATGGATTTGTTGGAGACTAGTCCATGTTCAAAGTCACTGAGCTCTCCTGATGGACCCAATCTGCTGTAATTGCTTCTTTACTGACAACACGATAGTCCCCACCTTTCTTTTATACTGGTGGGTCCACCTCTCGTGACATCTAGTGGTCAGTTCCACATTACGTAGGAGTGTCCGGATACTAATGATCGCATAGTGTATGTATATTAACGGCTGTAAGAAAAACTGAACGTCCCTCGTATCTATATACCGGGTGATCAAAAAGTCAGTATAAATCTGAAAACTTAATAAACCACGGAATAATGTAGATAAAGAGGCAAAAATTGACACACATGTTTGGAATGACATGGGGTTTTATTAGAACAAAAAAAAAACAATGTTCACAAAATGTCCGACAGATGGCGCTGGACAGCAAAAACGTCAGTGACTGCGCATGACAATCGTGTATAAAAGGAGCTGTAATGAGAGAGAGAATCAGATGCGCCAGCAGTCGCAGCATGTTGACGTTACCTGAAAAAGCGCTTTTAGTGAAGCTGTATTATCAGAATGCGGAATGCGCTATTTCAGCGTTACGATCCTATCGCCATAGGAAGGGGATTCGAACGGGTAAAGGTCCGTTGACAAATACAGCTGTGGCGAGTTTGATTTCGAACTTCGAAGCCACGGGTTGTTTAGACGATAGACCCCATAGTGGCCGACCGAGCACAAGGCGTAATGCTGCTGAGACAGTTCAGGAAGAAATGGAGACTGCAGAGTGTAGCGGGTTCGTCTATGCACGGGGAAGTCAGCGCTCGTGCAGTCGCACGTCGCACCGGCATTCCATACACTACTGTTTCGTTGGCACTTACGCGTACCCTATCTGTACAAAATCCATCGGCATTGTCAACTGTTACCTGGCGATTTAGTGAAGCGGAGGGCATTTGCGGTGTGGGCAGTTCAAAAGATGGCGGAAGATGACGATTGGTTGAATAACGTGTTGTGGACCGACGAAGCTCATTTCACGCTCCGAGGGCCTCTCAACGCCCACAACTGCATTATTTGGGCTAGCGAAATTCCTAGACTCCATTGCACGACGAGAAAGTTATGGTATGGCTTGGAGTTACCACATGTACCGTTATCGGGCCTTTTTTCTTCGAGGAAATGCGCGATACTGGTTTTGTGACGGGTATGAGGTACACCGATATGTTACAGAATCGCATTATCCCCAGCCTGATAAACACCGGCTCGAACGTACGGCCGGCTGCGGTGGTCTAGCGGTTCTAGGAGCTCAGTCTGGAACCGCGTGACTGCTGCGGTCGCAGGTTCGAATCCTGCCTCAGGCATGATATCCTTAGGTTAGTTAGGTTTAAGTAGTTCTAAGTTCTAGGGGACTGATGACCTCAGATCTTAAGTCCCATAGTGCTCAGAGCCATTTTTTTCGAAGCTGACTTTTTTAACAACACAGTCAACAAATTGTCCTCGCTCAGTCTGGAACCGCGTGACTGCTGCGGTCGCAGGTTCGAATCCTACCTCGGGCATGGATGTGTGTGATGTCCTTAGGTTAGTTAGGTTTAAGTAGTTCTGAGTTCTAGTGGACTGATGACCACAGATGTTAAGTCCCATAGTGCTCAGAGCCATTTGGACCATTTGGAACGTACAATGTTTATGCAAGATGGCGCTAGACGGGTGAAAGATCTCTTGCGCGCGTCGTTTGGTGATGATCGTGTGCTCAGCCGCCACTTTCGTCACGCTTGGTCTCCCAGGTCCTCAGACCTTAGTCCGTGCGATTATTCGCTTTGGGGTTACCTGAAGTCGCAAGTGTATCGTGATCGACCGACATCTCTTGGGATGCTGAAAGACAACATCCGACGCCATTGCCTCACCTTAACTCCGGACATGCTTTACAGTGCTATTCACAACATTATTCCTCGACTATAGCTGTTGTTGAGGAGTGATGGTGGACATATTGAGCGTTTCCTGGAAAGAAGATCATCTTTGCTTTGTCTTACTTTGTTATGCTAATTATTAAAGAACTGATACTCACTGAAAAAACTAGAATGTGAATACACGTTTCAGAAAAATTATTTGGTTATTAAGATAGTCATCATTCTTTCTTTAATAACTAGGTAATTCTCTAAAAATTTAATAGCTTTTGTCACATCTGGTAAAAAACTGACAGCTGGGTATGTCTGTGTTGGAAAATAGATCATTAGAAAGCCGATTCACTCATCAAGTTCTTTACATTCTGATCCTAGTGATGGAATAATAAACTTATGCCACCGGGAGTTCTATCTATCACTTGAGTCATGTCCCGCAGTTACACAGGGTCAGCCATCGTTAATCGGATTTGGCATGTTAATGTTGAAGAGGTGGCCGGATGCCCTTCCTGCCGCCACCCCGTACCCTCCAGGATGGAATGAGTGTACGTGTCTCACTTGACCTCTTGGTCACAAACAATCCAGAGCTGATAGAGAGCATCATGACTGATGCATGAATTAGTGATCACAAGGTCGTTGTAGCTAGGTTCAATACCGTTTCTTCCAAATCCACCAGAAACAAACGCAAAATAATTTTATTTAAAAAAGCGGATAGTGTCACTAGAAGCCTTCCTAAGAGACGAACTCCATTCCTTCCAAACTGACTATGCAAATGTAAACTAGATGTGGCTCAAATTCAAAGATACAGTAGCAACAGCAATTGAGAGATTCATACCTCATAAATTGGTAAGAGATGGAACTGATACCCCATGGTACACTAAACAGGTCCGAACGCTGTTGCAGAGGCAACGGAAAAAGCATGCGGTGTTCAGAAGGACGTGAAATCTCGAAGATTGGCTAAAATTTACAGACGCGCGAAATTTGGCACGGACTTCAATGCGAGATGCCCTTAATATGTTCCACAACGAAACATTGTCTCGAAATTTGGTAGAAAATCCGAAGAAATTCTGGTCGTATGTAAAGTACACAAGCGGCAAGACGCAGTCAATACCTTCCCTGCGCAGTGCCGATGGTATTGGTACCGACGACTGTGCCGCTAAAGCGGATTTATTGAACGCAGTTTTCCGAAATTGCTTCAGCAGGGAAGACGAATGGAAAAAAAATGCTTATTATTGGTATTCTGGTAAGATGAAGCGCCATCTGTCGGCCAGTTTTTGAACACTCTCTCTCTCTCTCTCTCTCTCTCTCTCTCTCTCTCTCTCTCTCTCTCTCTTTTTTTTCTTTTTTTTTTTTTTTTTGTTCTAGTAAAACCCCATGTCATTTTGTGTCAATTTCTACCTCTCTATCTACATTATTTTGCCGAGCTAGGTGGCGCAGTGGTTACCACACTGGACTCGCATTCGCGAGGACGAAGGTTCAATCCCGTCTCCGGCCATCATGATTTAGGCTTTCCGTGATTTCCCTAAATCGTTTCAGGCAAATGCCGGGATGGTTCCTTTGGCCGATTTCCTTCCCAATCCTTCCCTAACCCGAGCTTGCGCTCCGTCTCTAATGACCTTGTTGTCGACGGGACGTTAAACACTAACCACCACCACCACCGTTTTCAAATTTATACTGACTTTTTGATCACCCTGTAGATTATCGCAGACGTCTTGCTTCTGTGTTTACTTGCTTTTGTGTGTCGGCTTCTGTGATTGGCGTAGCTAGTCATTAGCGCGTGGTGGTGTGACGGAAGCAGACAGTGAGGGCCGGTGTTGGCGGTGTGGTTGCAGCGGGCCGCGGGCTGCGCGTGTCCATGGCGGCGCCCGCGATCGGCCGTCGGCGGACGGCGTCGTGCGTGCGCACCGCCGTCTTCCTGTTCCTCGTCACGTTCGTCTGGCTGCAGCTGCACGTCGCCAGCCTGGGCAGCGCCCGGCACGCCGCGCCAGACGCCGCCGCCGCCGCCGCGGACGCCAACGACTCCACCGCCGCCATCCTCAGCATGGTGCCCCAGGTCAGTCGCCGCCAGCGCCCACCTTCACTACCATACTACTAGCCACGCAGGAGTGGGCATGTTCGATGATAATCGATTACGACATATCGATCTTGAGAGCTTATACACTACTGGCCATTAAAATTGCTACTCCAAGAAGAAATGCAGATGCAGTTTCATTGGATAAATGTATTATAATAGAACTGACATTTTCAAGCAATTTGGGTGCATACATCCTAAGAAATAAGTACCCTGAACAACCACCTCTGGCCGTAATAACGGCCTTGGATACGCCTGGGCCTTGAGTCAGAGCTTGGATGGCGTGTACAGTTACAGCTGCCCATGTTGCTTCAACACGATACCACAGTTCATCCAGAGTAGTGACTGGCGTATTGTGCGGAGACAGTTGCTCGGCCACCATTGACCAGACGTTTTCAATTGGTGAGAGATCAGGACAGCAGTCGATCATTTTCTGTATCCAGAAAGGCCCGTACAGGACCTGCAACATGCGCTCGTGCATTAGCCTGCTGAAATGTAGAGTTTCGCAGGGATCGAATGAAGGGTAGAACCAAGGGTCGTAACACATCTGGCATGTAACGTCTACTGTTCAAAGTGCCGTCAATGTGGCCGAGATGTGTAACCAATGCCACCATCACGCAGGGTGATACGCCAGTATGTCGATGACGAATACACGCTTCCAATGTGCATTCACCGCGATGTTGCCAAACACGGATGCGACCATCATGATGCTGTAAACAGAACGTGGATTCGTCCGAAAAAACGACGTTTTGCCATTTGTGCACCCAGGTTCGTCGTTGAGTACACCATCGCAGGCGCTCCTGTCTGTGTTGCAGCGTCAAGGCTAACCGCAGCCATGGTCTCCGAGCTGATAGTCCATGCTGCTGCAAATGTCGTCCAACTGTTCGTGCAGATGGTTGCTGTCTTGCAAACGTCCCCATCTGTTGACTCAGGGATCGCGACGTGGCTGCACGATCCTTTACAGCCATGCGGATAAGATGCCTGTCATCTCGACTGCTAGTGATACGAGGTCGTTGGGATCGAGCACGGCGTTCCGTATAACCCTCCTGAACCCACCGATTCCATATTCTGCTAACAGTCATGGGACCTCGACCAGCGCGAGCAGCAACGTCGCGATACGATAAACCGCAATCGTAATAGGCTACAATCTGACCTTTATCAAAGTCGGAAACGTGATGGTACGCATTTCTCCTCCTTACACGAGGCACCACAACAACGTTCCACCAGACAACGCCGGTCAACTGCTGTTTGTGTATGAGAAATCGGTTGGAAACTTTCCTCATGTCAGCACGTTGCAGGTGTCGCTACCGGCGCCTATCTTGTGTGAATGCTCTTAATAGCTAATCATTTGCATATCACAGCATCTTCTTCCTGTCGGTTAAATTCCCCGTCTGTAGCACGTCATCTTCGTGGTGTAGCAAATTTAATGGCCAGTAGTGTAAAATGTTTCAATATCGATATTTAAGTCTTAAACACATCGCATCATCGATGACCAAGACAAATTATGGACACTCGATATGGAAGAGAAACGAGGTTACTTGTTGCTACTGTCAATGATTTTTTTCACCGAATATAAAGTGTTTTTAATATCGATTAGCAACAATGACACACAAGAGAACTAAAAACTACCGCCGTGCATAGTGATCGCGAGGTTTAGGGCGCCATGTCACGGATTGCACGGCCCCTCCCGCCGGAGGTCCGAGTCCTCCCTTGGATATGACTGTGTGTTGTTCTTCGCATAAGTTAGGTTAAGTTAGTTTAAGCAGTGTGCAAGTATAGGGACCGATGACCTCGGCAGTTTGGTCCCTTAAGAATTCACACACATTTGAACATTTTCGTTTTTCTGACATTTTCTACATCCTGGAGGACCTCCTCACTAAGCATCAATTGGAATGAAAGTAAATCTAATCCAGTCTAATTTAAAATTAGCTTCGACCGTTACTAGCCATCCTCAATTTGTGTACGACCACCTCATGGAAACTTTGACTAGTACCATGCAGTGTGGTTGTTTTAAATGTCACTTCCTATTAGAGTTCAGCTTTATCAAACCTGCGGTTCGATAATTTCTGTACACTACGTAAATGACGTAGTAAACTGTAGGATTACCGATAGTATTGGTAGGGAAAGAAACGTAAAAGAGTGTTTAAGAGAGAAACTAGGAGCCAACGACTACCCGTTTTTTTTCTTTGGTTGGTTGTTTGTTTTGCACATAATTAGAACCACACATCATTCGATGTTAGTCCATTGCGTATTTTATGTCCTTCCAGAATACAAACGGCATTTTATAAGCAATAACAATCAGTAGATCGCCTAACTTCTGCCCCTTTATGTAAGCAAAGCAATTACTTTTGTTGCAATTACGCTTTACATGCACAACCATTTGCAGTTAATGTTGTTATTTTACACTCAATAAAATGTTCTTCATCATAGTCAAAGTTGAGAGTTGATAGGTATGAAAGTTGTTTATGAATGACAGGAACATGTTTAGAGCACAGCATGTCAAACACCTTTCAGCCATCTGCCAACTGATGATGGCTAAAGTGGTCGCTATAGCAAAAATCTACTAATACCGGTATTGGTGGCCCCAGTTTTGATCACAACCGAGCTAGAATCTTCCTACAAATCGATCAGGGGCTTGAGGCTGGCGTAGCCAAATAAAATAAGTTTGTAAACTAGTTGCCTGAAAGGTATTTAATCTGACATCCTGTATCGATCAGTCGATTCCCATACCATCTCTAAAAAGATGCCTATATAAAGGCATGTTTAGAGAAGTTTGACGGAGCACTGAAGCGATGTTTAATATACTTTTGTTTTGTGCTTTTTTATTTTGCCTTTTTTGTTGAGCAAAGAGCTTATTCTAGCGCTATATGATCAATTTGTATAGGGTTACTTATTTTTACTACAACATCCCTCTGCTTCACGTTACAAGTCAGCAATTTTCGAATAGAACCTGATGTAAACATTTACAATTTTTATTTTGCTTTAAATGCGATTTACTTTCAAGTAACAGACAGAACGAAAATCTTCCTTAAGTTACATGGCCCTCACTCAGTTTCTAGACAGCTCACCACCTCCGATTTTCAGGGAAATCAAATAAAATAGTGACCGCATACGCAAAACAGTAGCCATCCTTGTGAGGTAACGCTTGAAACATATGCAACACACACAACATACTCGTAACGCAGGTACGATCGTAACTGACCAGCGCTACTAGGAGAACTGCCGTACTACTGTAGCTTATGACAGTTTTACAACTCTGCTTTCTAAGCACGACAAGAGTACTTGTCTGTACTTACGATTTACTAGTGTGACAAGTATGAGTTCGAAGCTGATGGCGCCGACCGTAGTGGCCCAGCGGTTCTAGGCGCTTCAGCCTGGAACCGCGCGACCGCTACGGTCGCAGGTTCGAATCCTGCCTCAGGTATGATTTCCTTAGGTTAGTTAGGTTTAAGTAGTTCTAAGTTCTAGGGGACTGATGACCTCAGATCTTAAGTCCCATAGTGCTCAGAGCCATTTTTTTCGAAGCTGACTTTTTTAACAACACAGTCGACAAATTGTCCTCTTATCTTGGACACTACTGTGTATATCTTGATCCAAAGATGACAGTTAATGGTCAAAACTAGTTATCAGATTTCCTCTATGCGATCGTGGCTAATAAAGATTTTACAAAAATCAACATTCATTAAAAGAAATAAACTATGTCTCTGTATTGACAATGTCAGGTAACTACAATAAATTTTTCGTCATTGCAACAAATCTTCTTAATGCATACTGACACCAGTACAGCAAGTTTTCGACTTGTAAGATATTGCTGTGGAGATGCATTCCGCAACCCACTGTGAAATACATAGGTTAGGGTTCGCCGCACTGTAACAGGTGTTAGGGCTTCCTCCCATTACATTCACGTATGGAGAGCGGGAAATATGAGTTCCTAGATGCCTCTGAGCGTGTTGTAATTATTCTAATCTTTTCTCTGCTATCCCAGAGGGAGCAATATGTAGAGGATTGTAACACGTTCCTATATTCATCACTTGAAGTTGGTTCTAGAAACTTTCTAAGAAAGTTTACATAAGATAGATGCAATTTTTCTTCAGGCGTCCTCTAGTCAGTTCTTTCAGCTCCTCCGTGACTCCCTCCCACGGGTCGAACAGACTTGTGACCATTCGTGCTGCCCTTCTTTGTATGAGTCCCACACACTTGGCCATTATTCCAGGATGAGTTGCGTTTGTATGAGTTGTTCGATTCCAACTCAGACTCATTTATACTGTAATCATAGGATACTGCGTTATTTTCTTTTGTGAAGTGCACAGTTTTAGATTACTGAACCTTTAAAGCAAGCTGCCAATCTTTGCATCACATTGAAATCTTCTTATGGTCTGACTGAGATTTGCGCAACTTCTTTCAAACAGTACTTCATTAAAGACAACTGCATCGTCTGCGAAAAGTCTGAGGTTATTATTAATACTGACCACAAGGACGTTAATGTATGACATCATCAGCAAAGTCCCTGGGACACACCCGAAGTTACTTCCCCATTTGCCGAAGACTCTCCATCGAAGATAGATCACGGAGTCCCGGGTTCGATTCCCGGTCGGGGACCGGGCGTTTGTGTTGTCCTCATCAGTGGTGAGATAGCATTGTTTAAAAATTGGACTGCGCCACAATTGGGACTTTGTACGGTCGCTGATGACTGCGCAATTTAGCTCCCCAAAAACCAAATATCATCATCATCACTCATCAAAGACAATATGCTGCGTCCTCCGTATTTAAGAATCCCTAGTCCAGTCATAAACTTCGCTTGATACCCTAGACGATCGAACTTTTGATAATAAGCGGTGATGTGGTTCTAAATGAAATACTTTCCGGAATTCGAGGAATGCTGCATCTACTTCACTGCCTTCATCCATAGCTTTCAGTATCTCATGTGAGAAAAGTACAAGTTGGGTTTTAAAATATGTATGATTTCGGAATCCAAGCTGGTAGGCGTGGAGGAGATAGTTCTGTTCAAGATACTTCATTACGTTTGAACTATAACATCTTCTAGTTTTCTGCAGCAAATGGATGTCAAGTGTAGACTGAATGGGAGTTTTGTGGATCACTTCTGATACCCCTCATTTAGATGGGTGTGACCTGTGCTCCCCTCAACCACTGAGCACGGTTTTTTGTTCTAGAGTTACATTTAAGAGAGCACCTAACTCAACCGCAAAGTCAGTATAGAATCTCAGATGGATTCCATAGGCCATGGAGCTTCGTTAAATTTTAACGATTTCAGCTGTTCCTCAATGCCACTGACACTAATATCTCTGTCACTCGTCTTTTCAGTAGCACGAGAATTAAATCAGAGCAGTGATCTTGGGATTTCCTTTGTACAGGAACATTTGGAAACGTGGTTAAACATTTCCGCTTTTTAGAATGAAATTTTCACTCTACAGCGGAGTGTGCGCTGATATGAAACTTCCAGGCAGATTAAAACTGTGTGCCGGACCGAGACTCGAACTCGGGACCTTTGCCTTTCGCGAGCACTTGCCCGCGAAAGACAAAGGTCCCGAGTTCGAGTCTCGGTCCGGCACACAGTTTTAATCTGTCAGGAAGTTTCATTTCCGCTTTTTTTCTGCTGCCCTCAGTTTTAATTCCTGTCTCTTCGGTTAGCGACTGGACAGTAACTTTCGTGCCACTAACAGCCTTCACATATGACCAGAGTTCCTTACGTCAGGTGAGCCTGCTGGTCGATACAAGGATCCATTTATAATTTATGTCCAATTCTGATCTTGAGTCTTCCTGAAAATATTTTTTAAATTGTTTTAAATTATAAATTATGTTTTCAATTATGGAAGTACATTGTCCGTTTCTGATACGTAAAATTACATTTGATCGGACTGAATAACGTACATACATACATAAAGAAAACTAACATATACAGACACAAGGCTCTTCATATGTTCTGTCAGTTGTCGAATAGTTTCACTCCTCTCTTCTGGTACCTAAAAAACATTTATTACAAATAACAAATACTTTCAACACTCTCTTCATTTTTTACACTGTCTGTATTAATATAAAAGACGATTACCAAATGACACGGCAGTGCAGCATCATTGCATTCGCCGACGAGCGATGGCAGCGAGTTGTTGATACTTTTTATATTTTTTAACATTTACGTTCTTACGAAAGTCTTCACAGAAATTGAGAAGATTTCCGTATTACGCTTGATGTGGCGTGAGCAGTAAGAATCGATTTTACTTGGAACTACCAACATCTAATAAGAAGTATTACAGACTGCAGACAAAAAACTGTTATTTTTCTGACTGGTTTGATGCTGCCCGCCACGAAATGCTCTCCTGTGCAAATCTCTTCATCTCAGACTAGCACCTGCAACCTACGTCCTCAATTATTAGCTGACTGTATTCCAATCTATGTCTTCCTCTACAGTTTTCACCCTCTGTAGCCCCCTCCAGTACTATGAAAATTATTCCCTGACATCCTAACACATGTCCTATTATCCCGCCCTTTCCTCTTTTCCGTGTTTTTCTTATGTTCCTTTATTCGCCGATTCTGAGAAGGACTACCTCATTCTTAGCTTTATCAGTCAATCCAAGTTTCAATGTTCTTCGGCAGCACTTCATCTCAGCTGCTTCGATTATTTTCTCCTTTTCTGGTTTTCCCACACTCAGTGATTCAACAACAAAACAATGCTGTCTTCCAAACGTCCAATCTTAGAAGCCTCTTCCTAAAATTAAGACTTATCTTTGATACTAGTGGACTTCTTTTGGCCAGGGATACCCTCTTGGCTGTTGCTAGTCCACCTTGCTTCGGCCATCATTTTGCTTCCAAGGTAGCATAATTCCTTCATGTCGTCTAATTTGTGATCACCAATTTTGATAAGTTTCTCTCTATTCCCATTTCTGAAACTTCTCATTACCTGAGACTTCCTTCGATTTACTCTCAGTCTATGTTCGCACTCATTAGCCTGTTCATTCCATTCAGCAGATCCAGAAACTCTTCTTCGCTGTCACCGAGGATAGAAATGTCATCTCTGATATACTTTCACTTGGATTTTAATTCCACTCTTGAACCTTTCTTTTATTTCCATCATTGCTTCTTCAATGCACAGATTGAATAGTAGGGGCGAAATACTTCATCCCTGTCTTACATCGCCGGCCGGTGTGGCAAGGCGGTTCTAAGCGCTTCAGTCTGGAATAGCGCGATCGCTACGGTCGCAGGTTCGAATCGTGCCTCGGGTATGGATTGTGTGGTGTCCTTAGGTTAGTTAGGTTTAAGTAGTTTTAAGTTCTATGGGACTGATGACCTCAGGTGTTAAATCCAATAGTGCTTAGAGTCATTTGAACCTGTCTTACATCTTTCCAAACTTATTTCCCTCTTGGTTGCTGTACATATTGTATATTACCGACCTTTCCGTATAACTTAGTCCCATTTGTCTCAGAATTTCGAACATCTTGCATCATTTTACACTGCTGAACGCTTTTTCAAGGTTGACAATTCCCAACCTTGCTTCCATTACCAACCACAATGTCAGAACTGTCTCTGTGATGCCTTTGACTTTCCTACAGCCAAAATGATCGCCCTGTGACAGATCCTCAGTTTTACACTCCTGGAAATTGAAATAAGAACACCGTGAATTCATTGTCCCAGGAAGGGGACACTTTATTGACACATTCCTGGCGTCAGATACATCACATGATCACACTGACAGAACCACAGGCACATAGACACAGGCCACAGAGCATGCACAATGTCGGCACTACTACAGCGTATATCCACCTTTCGCAGCAATGCAGGCTGCTATTCTCCCATGGAGACGATCGTAGAGATGCTGGATGTAGTCCTGTGGAACGGCTTGCCATGCCATTTCCACCTGGCGCCCCAGTTGGACCAGCGTTCGTGCTGGACGTGCAGACCGCGTGAGACGACGCTTCATCCAGTCCCAAACATGCTCAGTGGGGGACAGATCCGGAGATCTTGCTGGCCAGGGTAGTTGGCTTACACTGGGTGGCACGGGATAGATGCGGACGTGCATTGTCCTGTTGGAACAGCAAGTTCCCTTGCCGGTCTAGGAATGATAGAACGATGGATTCGATGACGGTTTGGATGTACCGTGCACTATTCAGTGTCCCCTCGACGATCACCAGAGGTGTACGGCCAGTGTAGGAGATCGCTCCCCACACCATGATGCCGGGTGTTGGCCCTGTGTGCCTCGGTCGTATGCAGTCCTGATTGTGGCGCTCACCTGCACGGCGCCAAACACGCATACGACCATCATTGGCACCAAGGCAGAAGCGACTCTCATCGCTGAAGACGACACGTCTCCATTCGTCCCTCCATTCACGCCTGTCGCGACACCACTGGAGGCGGGCTGCACGATGTTGGGGCGTGAGCGGAAGACGGCCTAACGGTGTGCGGGACCGTAGCCCAGCTTCATGGAGACGGTTGCGAATGGTCCTCGCCGATACCCCAGGACCAACAGTGTCCCTAATTTGCTGGGAAGTGGCAGTGCGGTCCCCTACGGCACTGCGTAGGATCCTACGGTCTTGGCGTGCATCCGTGCGCCGCTGCGGTCCGGTCCCAGGTCGACGGGCACGTGCACCTTCCGCCGACCACTGGCGACAACATCAATGTACTGTGGAGACCTCACGCCCCACGTGTTGAGCAATTCGGCGGTACGTTCCACCCGGCCTCCCGCATGCCCACTATACGCCCTCGCTCAAAGTCCGTCAACTGCACATACGGTTCACGTCCACGCTGTCGCGGGGTGCTACCAGTGTTAAAGACTGCGATGGAGCTCCGTATGCCACGGCAAACTGGCTGACACTGACGGCGGCGGTGCACAAATGCTGCGCAGCTAGCGCCATTCGACGGCCAACACCGCGGTTCCTGGTGTGTCCGCTGTGCCGTGCGTGTGATCATTGCTTGTACAGCCCTCTCGCAGTGTCCGGAGCAAGTATGGTGGGTCTGACACACCGGTGTCAATGTGTTCTTTTTTCCATTTCCAGGAGTGTATTTCCCATTCTGCTGTCTATTACTCTTGTGAGGCTGATTGTGCGATAATTCTCGCACTTGTCAGCTCTTGCAGTCTCCGAAATTGTGTGTATGGTGATTTTCCCAACAGCTGATGGATATCGCCCGTCTCATACATTGAGGTGACGAAAGCCATGAGATACCACCTAACATCGCGTCGGATCTCCTCCTACGCGGCGTAGTGCAGCAACTCGACGTGGATGGATTCAACAAATTGTTGGAAGTCCTCTGCAGAAATACTGAGCCGCGTTGCCTCCAGAGCCCTTCATAATTCTGAAAGTCTTGCCAGCGCAGGTCGATTCGCACGAACTGATCTCTCGATAATGTCCCATAAATGTTCAACGGGATTCATGTCGGGCAGTCTGGGTGGCCAAAGCATTCGCTCGAACTGTCCAGAATGTTCTTCAAACCATTTGCGAATACTCGTGGCCCGATGACATGGCGTACTGTCATTCATAAAAATTCCATTGCTTTTTGGGAACAGCTTTGCAGTCATTGGCTCAGTTGGACCCGAGGACCCAGTTCACTGTGTTTAAGCACAGTCTGCACAATTATGGAGCAACCACACCACCACAGAAGAGTTGCAGCAGGCGATGTCGTGCTGTTAATAAGAGCACTCGCCTCGGTTGTCTGTTGCCAAAGCCCATTAACACCATATTTCGCCGCAACGTCCTAACGGATACCTCCGTCGCACTTCCCACACCGATTTCTGCGCAGTGTTGCTTGTCTGTTAGCACTGACACCTGTACGCAAATGCCAGTGCTCTCAGTCGATAAGTGAAGGTCATCAGCCTTTGCGTCGTCCGTTGTGAGAAGTAATGCCCGAAGTTTGGTATTCTCGATGCACTCTTGGCACTGTTGATTTCGGAATACCGAATTACCTAACGATATCCGAAATGGAAGGACCTATGAGTCTAGCTCCAACTACCATTCCGTGTCCAGAGTCTGTCACGTCCCGTCGTGCGCCCATAATCACGTCGCAGACCTTTGCACATACATCATATGAGTACAAATGTCAGCTCCGCCAACGCACGGCCTTTTTACACCTTGTGTACATGGTACTACGGCCATTTGCATATATGCTTGACGCTATCTGTGCATTCTACACACCAACGAGAATAGTCGTTTTGTTTCCACTTTCCCCAGCTATTTAAGAAATCCGTGGAATTTTATCAACCCCTTCTGCCTTATATCTTAAGTCTTCCTCCTTTAAATTCTGAATGTAATACTGGTTCTCCTGTCTTTTTCCCTGGCGGCTTCCGTTTATTCTTGTATCACTTGTTAAGGCATTTACTCCTCTCCAGGATGACTGCATTGTACTCTTTCCATCTATGCGCCCTCTCCGCTGCATTCAACATTGGAATTCGCGTTTCGCTCTTAATGTTACCACCACTTTCTCCGAAGGTTATTTTGACTTTCCTTTACGCTCAGTCTTTCCAACGATCATTTCTTTTTCTACTTCTGCACATTTTTCATGCAGACATTTTGCCTGTCCTTCCCTGCACTTCGTATTTATTTCATTTCTAAGTGATTTATATTGCTGTATTTATGTCTTTCGTGGCACATTTTTGTACTTCAGTCGCTGATCAATATTTATTTTGTTCACCAAGGTTCCTTTGTAGTACATTCTTGGTACCTATGTTTTTCTTTCAATCATCTGCGATTGCCCTTTTCAAAGATGCCCACTCCTCTTCAACTGAACTGCCTTCTGTGGTATTACTTATAGCAGTATCCACCAACCTACGTCTTGAACTACACTCCTGGAAATGGAAAAAAGAACACACTGACACCGGTGTGTCAGACCCACCATACTTGCTCCGGACACTGCGAGAGGGCTGTACAAGCAATGATCACACGCACGGCACAGCGGACACACCAGGAACCGCGGTGTTGGCCGTCGAATGGCGCTAGCTGCGCCGCATTTGTGCACCGCATACGGAGCTCCATCGCAGTCTTTAACACTGGTAGCATGCCGCGACAGCGTGGCCGTGAACCGTATGTGCAGTTGACGGACTTTGAGCGAGGGCGTATAGTGGGCATGCGGGAGGCCGGGTGGACGTACCGCCGAATTGCTCAACACGTGGGGCATGAGGTCTTCACAGTACATCGATGTTGTCGCCAGTGGTCGGCGGAAGGTGCACGTGCCCGTCGACCTGGGACCGGACCGCAGCGACGCACGGATGCACGCCAAGGCCGTAGGATCCTACGCAGTGCCGTAGGGGACCGCACCGCCACTTCCCAGCAAATTAGGGACACTGTTGCTCCTGGGGTATCGGCGAGGACCATTCGCAACCGGCTCCATGGAGCTGGGCTACGGTCCCGCACACCGTTAGGCCATCTTCCGCTCACGCCCCAACATCGTGCAGCCCGCCTCCAGTGGTGTCGCGACAGGCGTGAATGGAGGGACGAATGGAGACGTGTCGTCTTCAGCGAGGAGAGTCGCTTGTGCCTTGGTGCCAATGATGGTCGTATGCGTGTTTGGCGCCGTGCAGGTGAGCGCCACAATCAGGACTGCATACGACCGAGGCACACAGGGCCAACACCTGGCATCATGGTGTAGGGAGCGATCTCCTACACTGGCCGTACACCTCTGGTGATCGTCGAGGGGACACTGAATAGTGCACGGTACATCCAAACCGTCATCGAACCCATCGTTCTACCATTCCTAGACCGGCAAGGGAACGTGATGTTCCAACAGGACAATGCACGTCTGCATGTATCCCGTGCCACCCAACGTGCTCCAGAAGGTGTAAGTCAATTACCCTGGCCAGCAAGATCTCCGGATCTGTCCCCCCATTGAGCATGTTTGGGACTGGATGAAGCGTCGTCTCACGCGGTCTGCACGTCCAGCACGAACGCTGGTCCAACTGAGGCGCCAGGTGGAAATGGCATGGCAAGCAGTTCCACAGGACTACATCCAGCATCTCTACGATCGTCTCCATGAGAGAACAGCAGCCTGCATTGCTGCGAAAGGTGGATATACACTGTACTAGTGCTGACATTGTGCATGCTCTGTTGCCTGTGTCTATGTGCCTGTGGTTCTGTCAGTGTGATCATGTGATGTATCTGACCCCAGGAATGTGTCAAAAAAGTTTCCCCTTCCTGGGACAATGAATTCACGGTGTTCTTATTTCAATTTCCAGGAGTGTATTTGCTGAGTGTATTCCAATATCTATTTTCCTCTACAGATTTTGCCATCTTTGCTGTCTCTAGTATCATGGAAGTCATTCCCCGATGTCTTAACAGCTAACCTATCACTGTGTCCTTTATTCTTGTCAGAGCTTTCCATATATTCTTTTCATCTCCGATTCTGCACTTTGTTCTTCCACTCTTGTTATTCCCTCTTGGCTGTTGTACATCTCGCCGGCCGGTGTGACCGTGCGGTTCTAGGCGCTTCAGTCTGGAACAGCGTGACCGCTACGATCGCAGGTCCGAATCCTGCCTCGGGCATAGATGTGTGTGATGTCCTTAGGTTAGTTAGGTTTAAGTAGTTATAAGTCTAGAGGATTGATGACCACATATGTTAAGTCCCATAGTGCTCAGAGCCATTTGTTGTACATCTCCCTGTAGGTTACCCGTGTACCACTCAGAATTTCGGACATCTTCCACTGTTTAACATTATGGGATACTTGCTCCAGATCGACAAATCCTGTGAAAGTGTCTTGATTTTTCTTTAGTTGTGCTTTCATATCAAGCGCAACGTCAGAACTACCTCTCTGGTGCCTTTACCTTTCCTAAATCCAAACTGATTGTCTTGTAATAGATCCTCAGTTTTGTTTTCCATTCTGTTGTATATTATTCTTGTCAGCGTGAGCTGTTAAGCTGAATGTGTCATAATTCATTCACTTATCCGTTAGCCGGCCGGAGTGGCCGAGTGGTTCTAGGCGCTACAGTCTGGAACCGCGCGACCGCTGCGGTCGCAAGTTCGAATCCCGCCTCGGACATGGATGTGTGCGATGTCCTTAGGTTAGTTAGGTTTAAGTAGTTCTAAGTCTAGGGGACTGATGGCCTGTCCGGCGCACTTGTTAGATCGGTTACTGCTGCTAGTGTTATAATCGACCCACGAGCGATGGGACACGGCGGCTCCGAGGTAGCGATGAAGTGGGGATTTTCCGGTACGACCATTTCACGAGTTTACCGTGAACATCAGGAATCCGGTAAAACTTCAAGTCTCCGACATCGTTGCGGCCGGTAAAATGTCCTGCAAGAACGGGACCAACGACGACTGATGAGAATCGTTAGATCTGACAGAAGTGCAAGCCACCCTTCCGCACATTGCTGCAGATTTCAGTTCTGGGCCATCAACAACGAAACATCAACTATATGGGCCCGTCAACACCGACACTGGACTTTTGATGACCGGACGAGTCTCATTTCAAGCCGTATCGAGCTGATGGACATGTAAGGATATGGAGACAACCTCATGTATTCATGGAACATGCATGTCAGCAGGGGACTATTAAAGCAGGTGGAGGCTTTGTAATGTTATGGAGCGTGTGAAATTGAAGTGATATGGGACGCCTGATACGTCTAGATGTGACCCTGACAAGTGACACGTACGTAAGCATCTTGTCTGATCACCTGCATCCATTTATGCCCATTGTGCGTTCCGACGGACTTGAGCAATTCCAGCAGGACAATGTGACACCCCACAACGTCCTGAATTGCTACAGAGTGGCTCTAGGAATAGTCCTTTGAGTTTCAACACTTCAGCTGATCACCAAACTCCCCAGACGTGAATATTATTGAGCATATCTGCGATGCCTTACAACACGCTGTTCACTGTTCAGAAGAGATCTCCACCCCCCCCTCCCCTCCCTCTCGTACTCTTACAGATTTATGGACGGCTGTGCAGGGTTCATCGTGTCAATTATCAGTTCCCTCCAGCACTATTTCAGACGTTAATCGAGTCCATGCCACGTAATGTTGCGGCACTTCTGCATGCTCGCAGGGGCCCTAGACGATATCAAGCAGGTGTACCAGTTTTGGCACTTCAGTGTACATTTACTGGAGCCGGCGCCTAAACCTTTCACGCTCTGTAGCGTCGTTGCATGACGTTTACGGATTGGGTTTCTATGTAATCCTGGATCTGCTAAGTTGCCTCTACAATCTAAAGAAGTGTGCAATGTGAATTGTGAAACATCCTTTAAATTCGGTGCCCAGCAAATATACAAACAAGCTTTTACACGTAACGCAATAATAGTTCTCCGTCCTTAAACTCTCCGCGTCAACTTTTTTTGTGTAACTCTTAACATATTGAAAAATTTTAAGTAAACTTTTAACTTTAAAGCAAAATCATCTTGTACTTCACATTTACTAAAAGAAGATATCACAGCAGGCCATGAACAAAGCACAACACCGAAGCACCCACATAAGTGCTGAAACAAAACGTTGAACATGTTTACGCACGGCGCTAGTCAAAGTGAGACAGAAACCATAGTAGCCACAAAAAATAGGTTTGGTGCAGTTTGTGTAACGCCAGCTTAATGAAAGCTGGTAGAACATAGCACTTTTTTCTGTCTTAATTAATTATAGGTTCTTCGCCGAATTGTATCAGGGCCGTATTAAAAGAAGCGGAAGGTATGTTGCTGGAAGAGGCCAATAGTCCTTCCAGTATGGACTCCAATTGCGTGATACTATTCAAATCCGACACTCATGAAAGCCAGGAAACGATTATATATCATCTTTCTCATCAAATCAATTTCGAAGCTTTTCAGAACGAGAGCATTAACGTTTCGGAATATACATTCCTTGCTGGGAACAAGACCTGTGACAATGAATGCGTCCGAAATGGTTGCATACACATGCATGTCCTTGTTAGTGTAGTCATAGGCCGTCCCAGTACTCCTGAAATTACTGCACAAACTTTGCAGAATCTACATTATTCTTCACAGTCGGAAGGCGACAGTCTGGATGCTACGCTAGCTAAACATGTCCCGTTGCCATAAATGATATAACATGATAACTTGTACTTCCATTAACAGCAAAGAAGTATATTTTCGCAGCTACACTTGACGTTCACTCAGTCAGTACTGGCTTCGAGGTAGTTACTGATTTTTCAAGTGCCTTCAATAGTCAGTTACAGCCATAGGAGGCATTTGAAAATGAAGCACATGCATCGAAATAGTTATCTCTGAATAAACATCTTTAATAAGTGTAGCTGCAAAAGTAACTTTTCTTTCAGTTCATCGTTATCGGCTGCGGACCAACGGGTTATCTCCACTAAGTCTAAGAGAATTACGAAATACGTTTCCATTATTTGTTAGTCAGCAGTCTACACACCGAGATCGAGTGAACTCTTTGTGGCATTCATCTGGTTGCGAAGATGTTCACCAATAACAACTGTGCTGTGACTGTTTAATTTACTCATTGTATATCGCAATGACGTCTTTGACAGCCGGCCGCTGTGACCGAGCGGTTCTAGGCGCTTCCGTCCGGAACCGCGCTGCTACTACGGTCGCAGGTTCGAATCCTGCCTCGGACGTGGATATGTGTGATGTCCATAGGTTAGTTAGGTTTAATTAGTTCTAAGTCTAGGAGACTGATGATCTCAGATGTTAAGTTCCATAGTGCTTAGAGCCATTTGAACCATTTTGAATCTCAGCGCCTCACTTGTATTCTGGTCAAGTGACCTTGTTGGTGGGTAGTAGTGCTTGAGTTTAATCATTTCCGCAAACGGCAGTTTTGTATGGAGTTGGTTGTTCACTGTGCAGGAATCGGCTTTCAAAAATGGTTCAAATGGCTCTTAGCAATATGGGACTTAGCTTCTGAGGTCATCAGTCCCCTATAACTTAGAACTACTTAAGCCTAACTAAGCTAAAGACACCACACACATCCATGCCCGAGGCAGGATTCGAACCTGCGACCGTAGCGTCTAGAACCGCTCGGCCACTCCGGCGGGCAATCTGCTTTCCTGTGTAGTGTCGACCTGAACTCTGTTGAATCTGATTTAAGTGCTTTCAGAAAAGAAAATTTCTAGGAAAAGTTAGCCCCGAAGGGATTAGGGCCACCCAGACTAGATCCGTTGTCAGAGAAAGTGATGAAATCAAATAAGATTGTCTACAAGCGGACATTTAACAAAGAAGTGTATAATAAGCGTATGTAGTTTTGTGAGTGCAACGTAAGAACGTGGCATTTTCAGCCCGGAAGTTAATTCGTTAACTAATGCATGTATTAGGGATCTCGTACATTTGTCCGACAAAATAAAAAAGAACGGAAATTCCCACTTACACAAAAACGCGAAACAGAGAGTAGTGAAAGCTTAAACATTATTTCATTCTTGTCATAAACTGTACTTTATTATGCACAAATAAAACAAAATTGCAGGAAGACTAATCTTTCTTTTTTCAGAAAGTTATGCGTATTATTGATAAGCATAACTACTATATAGCAGATGCTATTATCTTCGCACTCTAATATTTATCTGAACTTAAAAATCTGACAGTGTTCCCTCATCACCCGTTACTTCATTGGAGTCGGTCTTTTCAGTACACGTAATGTTGCATTCGAATGTAAGAAAAGCTCTCCCACCCTTTCCCCACCCCAAACAAACACACAAGTACAGCAGTACTGCGTTCACGTTCTGGTTCTGATCGACCAAACACTAATGGATACGGGAATGAACGTGGACGTCAGCCAGATGTGGTCATGTTCCAAAGGCCAACAACGCAGCACTCATTGCTAACTATGAACAAACTGCGAAAACAGCCTAGCCAGTCAGAAGTTAAAAGTTTAGTCCCAAACTTACTGCAAAGGAATTAAAGGCAAAATTGTGTTGTTATCATTAGTACGACGCGAATAAGCGTGCGCGGATCGGCATTCTTTATTTAGGGTAGCGGGCCAGTGGTACAGTGCACGTGACACTCCATCAGTGCCTCTGGTTGGTTGTCGTATTTATCAAGCTTGGCGTCACATGCACAGCTGGTGCGCTGTCGTAATCGATATCTGCGCTGGACCTGGGTTCAAGAGACAATCCTCTTCAATGCTGTCCTGCATAAGTACGGCGGCCCAGCTTATTTATCTGTCGTCGTACTGACATCGAAAATAAACGTAGTTGCTTCACTGCGGCCTGCCCAGAAGCGACATACTATGTTCCTAAACCGAGAAAAGCTGTGATAACTATTTACAACCACGGTTATCAACAGAGTGCAGAAATATATTTAACTGTTTTACAGTAAGAACGCCAGTGGATTTCATAAGACCCGGCTCAAAATAACAAGTGAAAAAGATAATGATAGAAGCTGAAGAAATGAGTTAAAATTTGTGTCATGGCTAGGATCTGCATCCAGGTCTCGTGCCAACTAGACAGATGAGTTAGCCATTAAACCACTGTAGCAGTACAGGAAACACAGCTGCATGGAGTACCTGTGCCGTCGCAACACGAACTTCAATTCACACCTTTGGCCTATTTCACCCTTGGAGGGCATTCGACTAGTGTAGTCCATGCAGTTGTGTTAGCTGCACTGCTGTGGTGGTGTAATGGCTAACACAAATGCCATGTAAGTACGGCGGCCCAGCTTATTTATCTGTCGTCGTACTGACATCGAAAATAAACGTAGTTGCTTCACTACGGCCTGCCCTGAAGCGACATACTATGTTCCTAAACCGAGAAAAGCTGTGATAACTATTTACAACCACGGTTATCAACAGAGTGCATAAATATATTTAACTGTTTTACAGTAAAAACGCCAGTGGATTTCATAAGACCCGGCTCAAAATAACAAGTGAAAAAGATAATGACAGAAGCTGAAGAAATGAATTAAAATTTGTGTCATGGCTAGGATCTGCATCCAGGTCTCGTGCTAACTAGACAGATGAGTTAGCCATTAAACCACTGTAGCAGTACAGGAAACACAGCTGCATGGAGTACCTGTGCCGTCGCAACACGAACTTCAATTCACACCTTTGGCCTATTTCACCCTTGGAGGGCATTCGACTAGTGTAGTCCATGCAGTTGTGTTAGCTGCACTGCTGTGGTGGTGTAATGGCTAACACAAATGCCATGTAAGCAGCAGACCTGCGTTTTGGCCATGGCACAACTCATATGTCTGAAGGAAAATTTAGTTTTATAAAATGAAGAAGACTACTTGACTTACAATATTGGTTATGTATTATTACTTTAGGTACAGAAATGAAAGAAACATAATTACCACAGTTTATAATAAGCTTTGAGCAAGCGCATTCTCTCTCCAGTAACCAGGTTAAGGTTTTTTACTCAGAACAGGTACAAAAAACTAACCCTTTTCTATCGGTTGGTGAGTAGTGTGTAAAAACATACATTTAACTGTTTCGGATGCTCGCTCAAACAGTGTGCAGATCATCACATTTGGACTACAGAATGCCAGGAGGAATTTTTTAAACCCCCCCCCCCCCCCAGAAGAAAGTTTCAGTTCTCACGGAATAAATTGAAATTGCCGAAATCGTCATGTGCAATTGATCTTGAACATTTTGTAATGCATCACAAACTCTGAAAATTCACTATTACTCAAAGTTAAAAAATTTGCATAGAACTCCAGGGTATGTGGTATCTCGTTACAAGAGCGGACCACTGACTCCTCTCCGCTCAAGTGCGAACCTCCTTGCCCAGTGCCAAAGAGTACTAAAGATCTCTTCTCTGACTGACTGAACACCACAATAGCCTAGCAGCTGCCTGTTTTGGTTCATATAACGTGGTAAGAAATACAAAACGTGTGGCATGGTTGGTTGGCAGACCCCAAATGGCAAGTGCAGTCGTCTATTTGCAAAGGTTTTTCTGTCCTTTACCCACAATGGCATCTTTCCTTCATGAAATGTGGGGTTCTGTGTCTAAATGTAGGTGACTTTAATGGGTGCATGTAATGTGGTGTCATGTTTGCGTTGAATGATGACGAGAGAGAGAGAGAGAGAGAGAGAGAGAGAGACTGAAAACCTGTGGTGGAAGACAGCCTACGCCTCTCGAATCCCACCAAGCGGGCCGTCGGGCTTAACGCCCCCATCCAATGGACCGATCACTATCAACAGTGTCTATGCCCTCACTAGATGAACACCACAGGAAGGTTTGGAATTTAATTTGGGACACTGGAACGAAGTCTGGTGATGAGGAACTTTACGCCCCCTCCTCCCCTTGGCCTTAAAGGGAAAGCATGAAGCATTCAACAGCATGTGGCACACCCAGGCGGTTATCCATCCAAGTATTGGCCAACCCCGAGGTTTTTTATCTTCAGACGAGATCGTGTGTATTCGACAAGGCAAGGCTGCTGTCAACGTATAACCCTATACTCCCACCTTGGAGAATTCTCCTTTTTGAAATAAGTTTTAGATGAAATTATATAACACCTCCCTTAAAAGCGGCGTTATCCACAAAATAGAAGCAGCTACAGTTTCAATCATCAGAAGAACAGAAGTAAGTTTTACGTTCTTATAAAACCGGAAGCTGGCTGCTTTAGAATTTGCATTTTCCCTCATTGTATGTGACTCTCATCGGGCCTCCACAATCAGATTGCCATGCTGACTCACACCTACTTATTCACAGTCTCACTTATTTATATTGGAGTGGACAAAACCACGGAAACAAAAAAAATTACCATGCCTAATAGGGTGTAGGAAAACAGTTGGTATTCAAAACAGCTTCCAGTCGTCTCTGAAGCGATAAATGCAGGTCCTGTATGGTTTACAAGGCAATCTTACAGCATTCTTCCTGCAAAATAGCGTCAAGTTAAGGTAATGATCATTGAGATGGTTAGCCACTAAGCAGACTTAACTCCAGAGTAGACCACAAAGTCTCAATAGTCTCAATAATATTGAGATCTGGTGACTGTGGGGGCCAGGGGAGATGCGATAATTCATCAACGTACTCACAAGGAACTCTGGACAATGCGAGCTGCGTAAACAGGGGCCTTGTCTTCTTAGAACAGCCGGCCGGTGTGGCTGAGCGGTTCTAGGCGCTTCAGGCTGGAACCGCGCTGCTGCTACGCTCGCAGGTTCGAATCCTGCCCTGGGCATGGATGTTTGTGATGTCCTTAGGTTAGTTAGGTTTAAGTAGTTCTAAGTCTAGGGGACTGATGACCTCAGATGTTAAGTTCCATAGTGCTCAGAGCCATCTGAACAATTTTTGAAGCACTTACCTGGGCCCAAGAATTTCTCGCAGCCTTGTGCAGACAATGTATTCAGTCGAAGAGGTCGAAAAACTGCCTACCTTCCGCTGTCCGTTAGGCACCTCTTTGTGTTGTTCACGTTAGACCTATATGGAAACTCAAAACACGCTGCCTAAAGTGGCCATGGGAAAGAGCAAGTCGAGAGCACAACGTCACCTCTGTGCGGGAATTTGCGAGTCAGGAATTTACTGCTTCTCCTGAAAAGAGAAGGATATTGTTTGATTAGGATTGACCAAGAAATAGAGTAGAACTATTAGAGGGGAGGCATGGAGCACATGGGGTCTTGTGATTGGCAGAAAACCGTGTGTGTGTGGGGCGGGGGGGGGGGGGCGGGTGTGGGAGTGCTTTTGTAGAGTTTACTGAGGTTTGATGGAAAGTGAGGAGAGGAAAACTTGGGCTTCTGATTCAGATTCAGGTCTGGAGAGGATTCTGGTCTTGACTTTTTTGGGTGGGTTGACTTGGGACGCTTGTCCTGAGCGTGATTTTGCACCGGAACTGATCTTAACTGAGGACTTAGCTGTGCCTAGAGTAGACCTCTGGAATTACAGACAACTCACTGTGGCAAAGGCAATCTTATTCATGACAGGCCGCCTTGACGTTTGATCGCCTTGTGCACACTGCCATAAAAGGGAGTCAAACTGGTCATGGTGTGGCTGGTGAGCGGATGTGTCACATGCTGGAATCTGCCGAGATTTCAGGGCTCCATTAGAGAGTAATAGAGATCTGTCTTTGCATATTTTGTGCCGTGACAGCGATTTGTAGGCGCCGCACGTCGCTGCTCCACAAATGCTAGAACCAAGACCGTCACTTGAGACAGCGTCACAAATCAAGAAAAGGGGTATCGTATTGCAGCTCCAGCTCGTTAGGGCAAACATGATCACAGTCTCGTCGCTTGTTCTCAGCTGGGCCAATGTAGAGTAACTTCCGTGTAGAATAAATCCATCAAAGTCTATGCAGCGCCAGATAATTTCAGATTGTGTTATCCATGTTTTGAGCCAGACTAAATAGTTCACCCAGGCAAACCTTAGTCTTTGCCAACCAGCCGTCATCCAGAATAGTGTTCACTGTTTGTGGTATATTTGTACTGCCCTCAGTTCATGTTTATTTGCCATCACTGTGGTGTCACTGCCAGACACCACACTTGCTAGGTGGTAGCCTTTAAATCGGCCGCAATCCGTCAGTATACGTCAGACCCGCGTGTCGCCACTATCAGTGATTGCAGACCGAGCGCCGCCACACGGCAGGTCTAGAGAGACTCCGTAGCACTCGTCCCAGTTGGACAGCCGATTTTGCTAGCGATGATTTACTGTCTACATACGCTCTCATTTGCCGAGGCGACAGTTTAGCATAGCCTTCAGCTACGTCATTTGCTACGACCTAGCAAGGCGCCATAGTCAGTTACCATGAATGTATTCTGAACAGATAATATTCTAAATTATGTACCGTCAAGATCGACGTTCATCATTAATGGATTAAATTTAAGTATCAAACTAATTACGTTCCATTCCTTGTCATGTTCCAGACCTGACGTCAGTATAGTTCTTCTCTCCTCATGCCAGCCTGCGTGAGCTAAAACGCGTGCATTTCGGCCTCCTCTAGTAACACGGTGTTGGCTCTTCTGCCAACACAACAATCACACTTAACAAGTGTTTTTCTTCCTATTTTTAGTCAATAAACTTGTGCCATAACTTTTATAAAAGATCAATTCTGCGTTGCTATATTACTCACTCATCAACAATTGACTAAAATAATGACAGGGCTATCATATCATTAATATTATTTCAGCATTCTAGTTCACTTAGAGTCTGATAAATATTATAACCTCTAATGCAGGCTATGAACAAAAAACACAGTCAAAGGGTAAAATCAATTTAGTAGATGTATGCGCCAGGTAGTTAAGTGGAAGGCTACGTAGTTAAAGTGACTGCTGTCAGGGTGTCAACTCACAGTCACCTGTCGCCTTCGAAAAGATACCGATAGCCCGGTGTAGTCTTGCAATATAAATGCATGTAACGTGAAAACGCGGTACCGAAGCCATAAAACATGGACGTCGGAACAATGGAAATAAAGTCATTTGCTCGGATGGGCCTTTATTTCACACTGCCGCGCGGTCTTAGGTGTCTTGTCACGGTCCGCGTGTCTCCCCCCGTCGGAGGTTCGAGTCCTCCCTCGGGCATGTGTGTGTGTGTGTGTGTGTGTGTGTGTGTGTGTGTGTGTGTGTGTTGTCCGTAGCGTAAGCTGGTTTAAGTTAGATTAAGTAGTGTGTAAGCTTAGGTACCGATGACCTAAGCAGTTTGGTCCCAAAAGATCTTACGCAAATTTACAATTTTTATTTCACACTGTTTCCAACTTCCTGCTATGTTTACATTCCAAGAATGAAACACGGCGGGGTTGGGTGATGATTTGAGCAGCAATGTCGTGGTGCTCCATGGGCTCCAAGATTACTCTGCAGTGTCGCATTACCGCCAAGGATTATCTGAGCATTTTGGGAGATCAGTTCCATTTCACAGTGCAATGCTTGTCGCCCAACAGTGATACTGTGTTCTAAGAAAATGGTTCAAATGGCTCTGAACACTATGGGACTTAAAATCTGAGGTCATCAGTCCCCTAGAACTTAGAAGTACTTAAACCTAACTAACCTAAGGACATCATACACGTCCATGTCCGAGGTAGGATTCGAACCTGCGGACGTAGCAGCAGTGCGGATCCAGGCTGAAGCGCCTAGAACCGCTCGGTCACAGCGGCTGGCGGTAATTTCTTCGAAATGTTCCTTTTCCTAATAGCTGCATGTGACTTTCAAGCCCCAAATGTCATCTGCAAATTTTTCTGTTAAATGACCAAACTACCTGCTTGTTCTCCACTCCAGAAAATACTATTCGAAGCAGATCCATCACAAGGATGTTCAAATGTGTCTGAATTCCTAAGGGACCAAACCGCTGAGGTCATCGGTCCCTAGACTTCCACACCACACTACTTAAACTAACTTACGCTAACGACAAAACACACACACACACACACACACACACACACACACACACACACACACACACCGATGCCCAAGGGAGGACTCGAACCTCCGGCGGGAGGGGCTGCGGAATCCGTGACATAGCGCCTTAAACTGCACGGCAATCCGCGATGCATCACAAAGATCCGGCGTATATTAACAACATACATGCTGCCATCAGTGCTTGCTCATGCTGATAACTTCCTGTCGTCTCACAAAAATGATGTCTCGGGTATAAAACCAACGTTAAATTTTGCCCTTGAATATGGAGAATAGCGGGAGTGTGACTCACCCTCTCTCAGTATCACTCTGTCACTCTGTTTTGCTAGCCCTGCAGTTGCCTGCTTATGGAGCTCTCTTCATGTTGCACTTCTTGTTTCGCTTCTTTGTACTAGATTTTGCAGACACTGTGAACTAATTGTAGGCATCTAAGAGCTCTTAATAGATTCATTATTGTAATACTTACTTCTGTTGCATATTTTTAAGACCACGACATTTTGCTGTATGCATTTTATTATTGACACTCGCAAATAATGCGACAGGCATAACCCTCTGAAGAAGGGCACTAAGTGCCCAAAACTGGTCAATAAATTGAATTTCTTTTATGCAACTGGTTGCTTATTATTTCATCATACACCACTACAGATACTGAAGATGGATAAAATACTAAATAAAATTATGTCTTAATTGCATAAAATATTAGAAAATTCTGATATGATGACCTGCTGGTACAGCGTCACGCGCAGCGCGCTAGCACGCAAGACAGTTTGTCAGATAGACCCAGGTAGAATCCGGGCGGTGGGTTGACGACCGTGGGCTGCAAACAGCGGCAAGCATGAATGCGGTTTTTACGCGGTTTTCCACGGTCGTCTAGGCAAATAGCGGGTTGGATACCAAATGCCGCCTCAGGGAATACGATAAACAGTTAAAGTAGGACAATACACAGAAAAAACTTTGCAGATTCACAGTCAGTTGGTGCACCACACTTCCCTCTCTAAAGGTACCTTGTCGACTGTGATGTCAGGAAGGTCTCGTTACTCGTTACGTCGGCAGCTGCTCGGGAGTGGGGCAGACAGTACTTCGTGGCTCGAGTACAAGTGCTCATAAGCGAGACAAATCGAGGGCGTTGGTAGCGGAAGGGAAATGACGTGCAAGGGAAACTGCACGCACAATAACTAAACATTTAATGAATACATTATTTCGTATTTAAAAAACCAGTCAGAGGCGCTTTTCAGAAAAATAACACTTTAAAAATGCAGCTCGGACATAAGATATGTGAGAGACGGAATTACTTTTCTAATTCGGACGTCTGTAGAAGACAATGCAGCGACTGTGAGAAGTTTTACCTAAGACAGACGGACAGCTATTTTAACATTAGGTTCAAGGAACACCCACTTTCACAAAACAGTACTGCTTTTGGACAGCACTTGACTGCGAAAGAACACACTATAACCAGCACAGGCCACAACACGCAGGTTCTCCACATTGACACTACAGGACGTCTATTAAGTCTTTTGGAGGAGACAGAGATTTGTGGAAACAGGAAGCGCTACCCCTCCAAACTTCTTAACAGAAGGAATTTACGCCCAGTGCCTATTTTTCTTTATATGGCAAACTGTTGTGGGTGCGTTGTTCTGACAGAGCTCTTTTCCTCCTCCTGCCATCCACATTTTTCTTGCTTCGGTTTCGGCGAGCCTATTGTGTCCGCAGGCTTTTTTTATTATCGTGATTTGATACACTGCTTTCAATTCGCTTATTTATGCATCGTACATGTCAGAGACAACTTCTAGGCCCTACCTTTTATGATTTTATCGATAGCTCACTGTCAAATTTTTATTTAGCCGTGGAGCTTTATTAATTTTATTTCTCATTCTGTCCATTTTCATTATGTCGAGGCCCAGTGCCGTCAGAGGTTCGCGGATCTGCTTTTGGTATGCCAACTGTGCCCGCGACTTTTTTGTCGGTTTACAAGGTGCCCAAACTTAACTTTATTCTGTTGCATATGACACACACACTTATTTGCAGCTACAGAATTTAAACTAATATTTCCTTTCTAACTCATGTTTTAACTCTAGCTCCCTTTTAATTGCATTGTAATGTATTTAATTTAGTTGTACGCAGACGTACTTTAAATTACATTTCTAAATTTGTATCACGCCGTTGCAAACTGTAGTCGACCAATGACATCTAGCGGCCACGTCCCCTCACCTGTTTGCACCGCGTTGTAAGCACAGTACACAAGCGATGACCCAACATTACGGGATACGCGTAGCTACCATTTTGTCAAGATTTTATTCTAAGGGCCGCTTGTTGTTGTTGTTGTGGTGGTGGTCTTCACTCAGAGGGACTGGTTTGATGCAGCTCTCCATGCTAGTCTATCCTGTGCGACCATCTTCATCAACAAACAACTACTGGAACCTACATCCTTCTGCATCTGCCCACTGTATTCAGCTCTCGGTCTCCCTCTACGATTTATAACCTACACTTCAAAAATGGTTAAAATGGCTCTGAGCACTATAGGACTTAACATCTTAGGTCATCAGTCCCCTAGAACTTAGAACTACTTAAACCTAATTAACCTAAGGACATCACACACATCCATTCCAGAGGCAGGATTCGAACCTGCGACCGTAGCAGTCCCGCGGTTCCGCACTGCAGCGCCTAGAACCGCTCGGCCACCGCGGCCGGCTAACCTACACTTCCCTTCAACACTAAACTAGTAGTCTCTTGATGTCTCACAATGTGTCGTACCAACTGGTCCCGTATATTAGCTGAGATGTGCCATAAATTTCTTTTCTCTCCAGTTCTATTTAATACCATCTCATTAATAACATGACATATCCTTATCTTCAGTATTCTTCCGTTGCACCACATTTCAAAGGCTTCTATTTTATTTTTATCTAAACTGTTTACGATCCATGTTTCACTTTCAAACATAGCTACACTCACGACATAGCATCAGAAAAGACTTCCTAGCACTTAACCTATATTCGACGTTAACAAATTTCTCTTCTTCAGAAATGATTTTCTTGCCGTTGCCAGTGCACATTTTATGCCCTCGCTAGTTTGGCCATATCAGATATTTTGCTGCCCAAATAGCAAAACTGATCCACTACTTTAAGTGTCTCGTTTCCTAATTTAATTGCCTTAGCAGCACCTGATTTAATTCGAATACATTCCATTATCTTTGTTTTGCTTTTGTTGATATTTATCTTATATCCTCCTTTCAAGAAGTGTATTCCAGGTCCTTTGCTGTCTCCGCCAGAATTACAATGTCATCGGCAAATCTCAAACTTTATAGTTCTTCTCCCTGAACTTTAATTCCTACTCCAGATTTTTCTTTGGTTTCCTTTACTGCTTCTTGAATGTACAGATTTGATAACATCAGGGAGAGGCTACAACCCTATAGCACTCCCTTCTCAACCACTGTTTTCCTTTTGTGCTTCTCAACTCTCATAAATGTCGTCTGGTTTCTACACAAATTGTAAATAGCCTTTCGCTCCCTGTATTTTACCCCTGCTACTTTCAGAATTTCGAAGAGAGTATTCCAGTCAATATTGTCTAAAGCTACAAATCCTATAAATGTAGTTTTGTCTTTCCTTAACCTAACTTCTAAGATGAGTCGTAGGATCAGTATTGCCTCGCGTGTTCCTACATTTCTCCGCTGGTCGCTTTGGAACGCTGTAGGCGGTGTAGATACAGTACTCTCCACCATTGAAGTCAGTGATGAGACGTGTATATCCGGTCGATTAAATGGAATCAGAGCAGTAAGATGGGTAGACGTGAAGGCATGACAAAATGGCAGGAAGGAGCTATCATGGTTGGATATGCTCATGCCCGCCGCAGGACTTAAGTTGTCCGATTTGTTGGCGTGTCAGTGTGGGACCTGTCTACAAGCAATATGGTGTACCACACGAAACCGTGTAACACGGAGTATGAACAACGTTCCTAGAAATATCCTACCCAAGAGGGTTCGGAGACGAATGTCGCGCTATGTCAATAACAGTCTGTTTCAACCCGACAGGAACTGCTGCTGCCGCTTTTAAAGCGGTTAATATTGTTTTATCCGATGACCTTATTTGATACGCCATAGAGCGAAATGGGCGCATCTTGGACCTAATTCTGAACGGTCTCTGGCGCTCTGGTCGACGGCTCAGATATCATAGTTTATGATATTGGAAGCACCGAAAAAAGATAAGGTGTAATAATGGTAACAGAAGGTGTCAAAATGTAACTAACACGGTAAGATAAATGTTACGATCGGCCCAGTCGCCAGATATAACAATATCGCAGCTTTCAAACGCCTAATATTGGCCCGACTGTATTGTCTTGGTTTGTATATATTATTTCTCCGTACGTACAAAGACGCACAGAGTCGCTATGGCTTGATATATATACATCCATACGTACGAGGGTGAGTCAAATGAAACCCTTAAGTTTGTAATAATAAATCGAAATTTCGCGCCGTTATCCTGTAAGTTGGTAAGCGTGCTACAGACAGGGTGCTGAATGGCCTGTAGGTAGTAGCATAGTGCAGATGCACACATACCGTCGCAGTATCAGTATAAAGATGGCCGCCCCACTTGCGACTTTCTCCAGGGAAGAACAGCGTTCTGTTATTCGGTTTTTGCGTAGTGAAGGTGTGAAACCTATTGAAATTCATCGACGAATGAAGGTTGAGTACGGTGATGCATGTTTGTCTCAGCAACAACTCTACATATAGAGTAGGAAGTTCGCAAGTGGTGTGACTTCAGTGGAGATGCTCCTCGTCCAGGTCAGGCACGAGTTGTGACTCCACAGAACATTGCAGCAGTTGAAGCCATAGTGAAGGAAAACCGCCGAGTGACACTGAATGACATTTCAGCATGTTTACAGGTTAGTCATGGGTCAACACACCACATTGTGCATGATGTGCCCCAGTTTCACAAAGTGTCTGCAAAATGGGTGCCACGGCAGCTGACTCCTGAAATGAGAGTATGACGTGTGGATGCTTGTGAAGAACTTCTTCGGCGTTTTGAACGAGAAGGTGATGGTTTCCTTGTAAGAATCGTTACTGGGGACGAAACTTGGGTTCACTTCCACCAACCGGAAACGAAGAGAGCGAGCAAGGAATGGCGCCGTTCCTCGTCACAAAAACCAAAGAAGTTTCGAACAGAACCATTAGCAGGGAAGGTTATGCTGACTCTCTTTTGGGACGAGAAAGGCGTAATTTTGGAGCGTTACGTGCCTAGAGGGACCACTGTCACCAGTGCATCATACACAGATCTCCTAAAAAATCATCTGCGGCCTGCAATCAAATCAAAGCGACGTGGATTGCTGTCAGCAGGTGTCCTTTTTCAAAATGACAATGCAAGGCCGCACACTGCCCGTACAACAGTTGCAACAATCTTAGATCTGCATTTTGACTGGCTTCCTCATGTACCATACTCACCAGACCTTGCCCCAAGTGATTTCCATACGTTTGGATCACTCAAAGAAGTTCCGTTCTGATGAAGAGGTTCGCCACACAGTGCATGAGTGGTTGCGCGGACTACCAAAAGTATTTTTTTTCTAAAGGCATTGATGCGCTTTGTAAGCGCTGGAGGACTTGCATTGAACAAGGGGGAGATAATGTTGAAAAGTGATACAGCTTTGTACCATTTCTGCACAGTAAATAATATTTAAAAATATTTAATGTTTTCATTTGACTCACCCTCATAGTAACTGAAGTAAGTTGGTTTTCACGCTTCGGTCACTTCCATTTCGTACCAGACAGGCAAGGAATTACACTGTCCAGTCACATCAATGCGGCCACCTGTTAGAAGCCTAGATAACCACTTTTTGCAACACGGACTGCTTCAAGATGTGCAGAACCGTAATGTTCTGGAAGCTACCAACATGGATGTGCAGCAATGCCAACTGTGCTACGTTTCTTGGTTGAGGATCCATCGAGCGAACAGCCCGACCGATGTGGTCCCAAAGATTCTCGATTCGGTCTAAATGCAGGGAGTTTGATGGCCAAGAGAGTGCGATATATTCAGTTGTTTTTGGGATGTACTTGTGCACAATGGCGAGGTTATCAGCGTCGCTAAACCCATGCTGGTGCTCTTCAAACAACGCACGAAAACTGCGAGCCGCGTGACACATTGCAGTGTCCTGCTGGTAGATGCATCTTGTCGAGGAAAAACAAACTGCGTGTAGGCGTGGACATGGTCCCCAAGGATAGCTGAATGTTTATATTCGTCCATTGTGCCTTCCAGAATGACCAGATCACCCACCCATAAGGTTGCCCCTCAGGGTGTATACGACCCGGGACAACCGGGAGATCCGGGAAAAAACCGGGAATTTTTTCATCCGGGAGAAAAACGGGTAATTTTTTAGAATTCCGGGAATTTTTCATTGTTTTAGTTTTCAGTTAAATTGTTATGATTTTAACTGGTAGAAACCAATACTCTAACAAAGAATATTACTGTATAGTGATTATGCAGAATAATACTGCAGCAACAAAACATGAACGAGAGAAAAAGAACGAAAATAAAACTTAAGTCACGAAGGAAATGTGCCATATACAACAACAAAACACAGTGCTCATACAAGCCTCTGCCAACAGCAAAGTGTGTCAAAGGCTGTAGGAAGACTATGCAATGCTTCTTAACAACAAATTGCCTCCGATGAGCGTGACGTGACAGCTGTTTACATTAGATTCGTTTTAATGCAAGATCTTTTAATGTTTTACACCTAAGAACATACGGGTATCCTGCATCATCGCAAGCTCAGTGACGCCTGTTATATGGCGCTCTCTGGCAAGTGCTGAAACGAAACGATTTCTAATAGGTGACGGGAAAATATTGCGAAGGTGGTTTGAAAAGTAAATTTGCTTTTATGCAAGATGAACTATGTGCGAGAATGTACGACGAATTTCTTAAATCACAGAGCGTTTGACTCACATTTAAAAATCAACTCCCTAGGGACGGCCATCTAGAAGAATTTCGAGCCCAGAAGATCAGATATTTACGTCGTTATTAAAAAGTTTACTGACAAATTTGTGTTATGTATCTTAGAGTGTAACTCGCGCAAAAAAGATCAAAGCTTAGCTTCTCATGCAGCTTATTAATCTTCGATACCAATATTATATGTGGAAGCTTTGATTTTCTTGTAGCAACAATATGCGTATTAATTTAAACCATTAACTTTCTTATTGTGTGTTCACGCTACTTAATAGTGATCTTGCTATTGGCTGACTACATCACGTGTCCTATGCTGTCATCAGCTGGTGAGATACTGGCTCTGAGCACTATGGGACTTAACGGCTGTGGTCATCAGTCCCCTAGAACTTAGAACTACTTAAACTTAACTAACCTAAGGACATCACACACATTCATGCCCGAGGCAGGATTCGAACCTGCGACCGTAGCAGTCACGCGGTTCCGGACTGCGCGCCTAGAACCGCTGCCGGCCCTGGTGAGATAACGTGACATGAGCTGTGACTGGCTTACAATTGCACATCGCAACCTCGATTTCAATGCTTCGGAAAGTAACATGCAATGTTTGGTGCAATTCGAATTTATACCTTCGTAACACCAAAATATGCGGCGTAGCTACATGTTGCTGCACATCAAAGATTTTTCCAAACGTGTTTTTTTCCCTGAGTTTCATTTTCTAAAGTGCCGGTGTATAAAACCATAAACCATCAAAGGACTGGTAATTTTTACAGTGCTGACGAAAAGTATACTGTCATTTAACACGAAAAATGTGTATCTTCACCCGGGAGAAAGTGTATTTTCAACTGGGAAATCCAGGAAAAATACGAGATTTTTTTCTTGTCCACGTAAACATCCTGAGTCCCTTCAGCGTGTATTGTTTCGACGATTGTTGTAGGGTGTTTGCGTTCAGAGGTTTCACGCCAGTCGAGCATGAAACGTGATTCATCTGAAGAGTCCACCTCTCTCCACTCACTGGTCGTCCAGCTTCGGTACTGGCTTGCGCATTCCAGCGCTCGCCGCCTATGAACAGCAGTCAGCATGGGGTGCATGAACCAGGCGCCTCGTGCGGAGACCCATACGCAGTAACGTTTCCTGAATGGTAGTTGAGGAGAAACTGTTGGTAGCCCCCTTGGTTCATTGGGGCGGTCAGTTGCTCAGCAGTTGCACGTCTGTTCGCCCGTACACATCTATGCGGCCGTCGTTCACCCCTGCCACACATGGCCCCTGATGCAGCCGCCCGACAAACAGTGTCGTTTCAAGCCGGCCGGAGTGGCCGTGCGGTTCTAGGCGCTACAGTCTGGAACCGCGCGACCGCTTCGGTCGCACGTTCGAAACCTGCCTCGGGCATGGATGTGTGTGATGCCCTTAGGTTAGTTAGGTTTAAGTAGTTCTAAGTTCTAGAGGACTGATACCTCAGAAGTTAAGTCCCATAGCGCTCATAGCCATTTGAACCTGGTGCACCACAGTTCCTTCGGCACCGGTTTTGGACAGTGCCGATCTTGCCATGCACGGTATACTTCAACCACGGCGCCACGTGAACGGTTTACAAACTTAGCCGTTTCGTAAATGCTTCCACGCTTGGACCGACGGCCAATGATCATGCCCGTTTTGACGTCAGGTAAATCGCTCCGTTTCCTCATTACGACAACGTCTGCTCTGTTTCCCGCATCACCCCGACAAGCGTTATGCACCCTCCACATCTACTGCTGCCATCTACTGTGTAAGTAGGGTAAATATGATTTTATCGGAAAATATTAATTATTTTAGATTTAATTACATGTTGCTGTTTCATACTTACTTAAGCAACTTGTATAAAATCAGTGACTTTATAATGTTACTCAGTTTTATGAATGATATTACTTTTAATGATATGATAATAAAATTTTGTCGTTTTGGTCAACCTACAATATGTAGAAATATGTGTCTGACAGACATTACAAGGTGCTTCACGGAGTGCGACTCGTAAAACGGATGTTGAAATGGGTCTCCAGAGTTTTGGAATGCCATCATTATAGTGAAAGGCTACCCAGGTGATACAAGGCTCCTCTAAATTACTCACGAGCTATGCTTGAAACAATATTCATGAGATTTTAATTCATACCTGAAGCATACCGGTACTATACGTGTAACGTAATGGATATGGAATATCTCTGTTGCCACAGTCCCTCTAATTCTGGCACACGCAAAACACTATTTCCGCAAATTTTACGCTTTCCCCGGTTGGTCTTAATTAGAATCTATTATTATACGCTTCTATGGAATTACCTCCTTAGTATTCGGCTTAATTTCTAGCGAGTTAGTGAACAATACTAACAAAAGATTTTGTAATGAAATAGTAGTTTCACAGATGCTGTAAATGATCAGTAGGGCGGCATGAAAAAATTTAAATCCAATATCTCCATGTATCTTGAACAGTACACTGGTTAGCATACATTTATGTCCGTGATACAACCTGACATATTTTCTAAATAATTTTTGTGTCTCATTTAATTTCGTTCCGACACATTCACAGCTACATTTAGACTAATGAACCAAAACATTATTACTACCTGCTTTATAGCTTGTTTATTCGTCTTTTGAATGAAATACATCAATGATTCTGCCCATCGTGGACCCGACAGTTCGTTGGTAGGTTTATGGAAGTATGCGGTATTAGATGTCTACGCACAGGTCATATAATTCGCATAAATAACGGGCCGATGTTTTGAGTACGCAGTTCAAAAAATGGCTCTGGGCACTATGGGACTTAACATCGAAAGTCATCAGTCCCCTAGAACTTAGAACTACTGACACCTAACTAACCTAAGGACATCACACAACACCCAGCCATGACGAGTACGCAGTGATAACGCCCATTCGGACCCAGATGGGTTCCACAGCACTTACATCAGGTGAATTTGGTCGAAAAGACATCAACGTGAATTCCTTATGATGCTCCTCAAAACACTGTAATACGGTTCTGGCTACGAGACACGGACTGTTATAGTGCTGATGACGTCGCTGTCGGGGAAGACATCAAGCGTGAAAGGATGCAAGTGGTTCGCAGCTGTCAGCGTCTCTTTGATTACTACCACAGGTCCCATGCAGGCGCGGGAGAATGTCTCCCATAGCATAATAGAGCCGCCGTTCACCACCATGACGGCGTTTGTCGACAAGACGATCGACCTAGTGTGTCAAAAATACGCTACTGGCCATTAAAATTGCTACGCCAAGAAGAAATGCAGATAGTAAACGGGTATTCATGGAACAAATTTGTTATACTGGAACTGACATGTGATTACATTTTCACGCAATTTGGGTACATACATCCTGAGAAATCAGTACCCAGAACAACCACCTCTGGCTGAAATAACGGTCTTGATACGCCTTGGCATTGAGTCAAACAGAGTTTGGATGGCATGTACAGGTAAAGCTGCCCATGCAGCTTGTACACGATACCACAGTTCATCAAGAGTAGTGACTGGCGTATTGTGACGAGCCAGTTGCTCGACCACCATCGACCAAACTTTTTCAGTTAGTGAGAGATCTGGAGAATGTGCTGCCCAGGGCAGCAGTAGAACATTTTCTGTATCCAGAAAGCCCCCCAGGGGCTCAGCATTCACTTGCTGAGTACGGGCTTGGCGACCCCGGGGTCCTGAGCTGGGGACTGGTCTGCGCCGCCAGTGTCCTGTCACCGTAACCCCCGGACATGCTTCAGCGACCACCGTACGGCGCGGCGGTGAAATGTTGTGTGCTGCGGGGAATGGTAATCTTGGCTTGACCGCCTGGATTGCGAGGAAGGCCAACCTCTATAAAAACCCCTCAATCTTTCGGTGTGCTCCGCGCCTAGAAGATGCATGGCTGTTGGGGTGGAACAGTCGCAAGCGGGCAACCTCTGGGGCACCTGCCGCACCCCAGTTGTATAAGGCTTACTCAGGCACGCGGGGCTCTGTCTGAGCGGACTTTTAGTTCCCTAGCTGCTCGTGGGACCACAATGGACCTTTCGACCTCTACATTTCCCCCTACCAGTGGCTTGGGTGGGCCGCTGGTAGGAAAACACACCCAATCGAAAAAGCGGCTACGCGCTGCGAGTCCTCCAGCGCCTGGTGTTGCTAGAGATTTAACAGAATGTAGTAACGGAGCACATGCTGATAATCAGAATGTGTTTTTGATTATTAAAAGGAAGGAGGGTAGCTTTGAGAGGGTTTCTCCCTTTTACATCCACAAGGGTCTTGAGGGAATTGCAGGAACACTGAAATCTGTAAAGCGACTGCGCAATGGGACTCTGTTAGTTGAAACTTCTAGTTCCCGTCAAGTCGCTGCCCTTCGGAAAGCAAATTGTCTAGGAGAGTACGCTGTCGAGACCGAGCTCCACTCCACTTTGAACTATAGTAAGGGTGTTGTGACGTGTAGGGACTTGGTGGATATCCCCATAGACGTGCTAAAATCTGAGTGGGCTGACGAAGGAATTGTTGACGTGCAGCACATTATGAAACGAGTCAATGGGGACCTCGTCAAATCTGACTCGTTTATTCTCACATTCAGTTGCCCGAGACTGCCGGAGCATGTTAAAGCGGGTTTCTTACGTTTGTCCGTACGGCCATATTTCCCCAACCCAATGCGCTGTTTTAAATGTCAGCGCTTTGGGCATACTACGTTGGGGTGCAATGGAATAGCCACGTGTGGTAAATGTGGTCAGCCTGCCCATGACGGAGCCGATTGTTCATCGCCTGTGAAGTGCGTGAATTGCTCTGGGAGTCACCCTGTCTGGAGCCGGATCTGCCCCATCTATCTCGAAGAGCGGAAGGTACAGGAGATTAAAACATCTAAGCGCATCCCCTATGGTGAGGCCAAGAAGATCTTTAAGGCCATGCAACCTCCTGTGTTTTCCACATCTTTCGCTTCCGCTCTCAAAAAACCGGCACAACTGGCCACTGTTGCTACACAAACGGAGGTTGCTAGTGTTAGCACTAAAACCTGCGCTTGCCAGTGCACTTGTGCTGCTGCGGTTGTTTTGCAATCTGCGGCTCTCCCCGCTACATCGGACAAGGCCGTGGTTGCTGACATTGAGGTACTTCCAGCCTCCCCCCATATGGCGCCTTCTGCCCAGGCGAGTCAACCTCCAACTGTTGACAAGGCTCTGCATTCCAAGCCCCCCAAGACAAAGCCTCAGAAGATGAAGGTTCTGCCACCTGAGGAGACTAGTCAGCGTCGGTCCGATGATGATGCCATCGTGCTGTCTGACATCTCCCGTGGGTCGTCATCGGATCTTATGGACATTGATGTCGACCGGGGGCGATCTTCTCGCCCCAGGAATAAATCTCCGGCCAGTACGGTCTCTCCTCCAAAGCACAGAGGCAGGGTGAAAGTTCAACCACCCTGATCACTGGCTCCCATATTACAGTGGAACCTGAATGGTTTCAGGACGCATGTGGCCGAATTACAACTCCTCATACGAGAGTGCCCCTTGTGCTTATGTCTCCAAGAGACACATTTTCGGGCCACTGATTCTCCTTCTTTACGCGGCTATACCGCATATCGAAAAGATGATCTGACGGGGCAAAGGGCAAAGGGTGGTGTTGCAGTTTTTGTCCGTGATGTGCACCCCTCATCTGAGCTCCCTCTCGTCACCGACTTGCAAGCAGTTGCAGTTGACATTCTTGTGGGTCGGAGGCTCACAGTCTGTTCTGTTTATTTACCACCTCCGGATGCGATAGACACTGAGGCTCTCATGGACCTTATTAGCCAACTCCCTCGCCCGTTTCTTCTTCTGGGGGACTTCAACGCTCATAATGTCTTATGGGGCTCTCGGACTACTTGCCCCAGGGGTCGCATTCTGGAAAGCGTCATGATGTCTGAAGAACTGTGCCTCCTCAACTCTGGTGCTCCCACTCATTTCTGTACTGCTTCCGGATCGTCATCGGCTATTGACCTTTCCTTTTGCTCTCCAGCACTCGCGGATTCTGCTCTGTGGGAGGCTGCAGCTGACCTCCATTCTAGTGACCACTTCCCCCTCTGGATTCGCCTCCTGGATGAGGCTGTGGCATTACCAGTGCCGCCCCGGTGGCACCTTTGCAGAGCTGACTGGACACTTTTCAGCCAACTGGCTGTTTTGGAACACCGTGCCAGCGTCCACGAATGGGTAGACCATGTTGCAGCCGTGATCTCTCATGCTGCTGAATTGTCCATCCCACGGTCATCCGGTCATCCCAAGAGGCGTCCTGTCCCTTGGTGGACCACTGAGTGCCACTCAGCCATCCGCGCCCGCCGTGCAGCACTGCGCCGCTTCAAGTGCCGTCCCTCAGCTGACAATCTTGCGGCCTTTCGAGTGGCAAGGGCCAGAGCGCGGCGGGTGATTAAAGAGAGCAAACGACGGTCATGGCAATCGTTCTTGAATTCCATCTCTCGCTCCACTAGTTCTACGAAAGTATGGGAAGCCATCAGGAGGATTTCCGGGAAACTCAGCCAGCTACCTGTCACGGCATTGCTGCATCAGGGATGTCTCCTCACGGCGCCGAGAGACATTGCCCAGACACTGGCCATGCATTTTGCGGAATCTACCGCCACTATTAACTGTGATCCAGATTTCTGCCGCTACCGCACTGCCGTCGAAAGGGGTCACTTGGACTTCCGGTCTCTAAATTCTGAACCCTATAACTGCCCCTTCACAATGTGGGAACTGGATTCTGCGCTGTCTGTGGCTCATGATACTGCGCCTGGTCATGATCAAATCCGGTACAGCATGCTGCGGCACCTGTCGCTGCCATCCAAGGAAGTTCTCCTGAACTGTTTCAATATGATATGGTTATCTGGCACGTACCCTGACTCGTGGAGGGAGGCAATTTTGATTCCCCTCCTCAAACCAGGGAAGGACCGAACGCATCCCAGTAGTTATCGGAGTATTGCCTTGACGAGCTGTGTTGGGAAGTCGTTGGAACGCATGGTCAACCGCCGCCTGGTTTGGCTGCTCGAGACCAGGCAACTCCTTAGCCCCTCTCAGTGTGGCTTTCGGAGATGTCGTTCCACTATAGACAACTTGACCCTGCTTGAGGCCGCCATCCAGCAGGCCTTTCTACGTAACCAGCATTGTCTAGGGGTCTTCTTTGACATTAATAAGGCGTATGACACTACTTGGCGCCGCCTTATCCTCAATCAACTCCATGAGTGGGGCTTTCGTGGCCGTCTCCCCATCTTCATTCGGTCCTTTCTTTCTCACCGCCTCTTTCGGTATCGGGTTGGTAATGTGCTATCGGATTTGTACGTGCAGGAGAATGGTGTTCCTCAGGGCAGCGTTTTAAGTGTCACCCTCTTTGCCGTTGCTATTAACAGTATCACGTCCACTATCCGGAGTCCTGCCCAATGCTCTTTGTTTGTGGACGATTTTGCTGTTTTCTGTTCTTCCTCCAGTCTTGTCAGTGCTAGTCGGCAGTTACAGCTTACGATAAAGCGCTTAGAGGCATGGACTGCAAAGACGGGTTTTACCTTTTCTGCAGACAAATCTGTGTGTGTTCATTTTAATCGTTCTCGGCGTCCTTTTCCCTCCCCTGAATTGCGTCTGAGGGACACCGTTCTTCCTTTTAGAGACACTGTGAGGTTCCTGGGCCTCACTTTTGATTCCAAGTTGTCGTGGTTGCCTCACCTTAAAGACCTCAAGGTGCGGGCCCTGAAGGCACTGAATATTTTGAAGTGTCTGAGCCATCGGTCCTGGGGAGCAGATCGGGCGCGTCTGCTGCAGTTTTATAGGGCTTTCGTCCGATCGCGTCTTGACTATGCTTGCACCGTGTATGGGTCAGCAAGGCCTTCGTATCTGAAGATCCTTGACGCAGTACACCATGAGGGTATCAGGCTGGCCACTGGTGCCTTCCGTACCAGTCCCATCCCCAGCCTGTGTGCTGAGGCAGGGGAACCGCCGCTCGCCATCCGGCGGAAACTCCTCATGGTGCGACGGGTGTGTCATTTCCTTGCCTGTCCTACCTCCCCTGCGTACCCTACCGTTGCCCGACCGCCTATGGAACGTCTCTTTTCCAGTCGTCCCAGGGCAACAAAACCATTTGGGATTCGAGCCAAGCATTTGCTTGAGTCCCTTGGTGTGGAGCGTGTGGCCCCCCAACGACAAGGTTTTACTCGCCTGCCTCCCTGGTTGCTCCAGAGGCCCAGCATCCTTTTAGACTTGTCGGAGAACCGGAGGAACTGCACTCCGGCGTTTGTTTTTACCTCCTTATTTTACGATATTTTAAACCAGCATCCGGACCATGTACCTGTATTCACAGATGGCTCTAAACAGGGGGACTCTGTTGGTTGTGCTGTTGTTTTCCCTGATCGAGTCGTCAAGTTACGGCTTCCTGCGGTGTTTACCATCCTCGATGCCGAATTGTTTGCAATATTGCGGGCATTGGAGCAGATGAGATGTGTTCCCAGTATTAAGTTCCTCATCTGTTCTGACTCCCTGAGTGCCCTTCAGACCATTCAACACTTGTACCGAGCGGATACGGTCGTCCAGAACATCCATGATGCCCTACTCCACCTGCAACGGCAGGGGAAGGAGGTTTCTTTCTGCTGGGTGCCGGGGCACGTGGGTATTAGGGGAAACGAACTGGCGGATGTGGCTGCCAAAGATGCATGTTCCCTCCCTCACGTTGTTGAATGCGCCGTCCCCCTCCATGCTGTAACCTCCCTTTTGCGTTTTCGTGTTATGCATCAATGGGAAGAGGAGTGGTTGGCAGTTTCTGACAATAAGCTGCGTCTGGTAAAGGCCACTACGCGACCATGGCGTACGTCCTACCAGTCATACAGGCGGGATGAGGTTCTGCTCACTCGCCTCCGCATTGGACACAGTCCCTTCACGCATGGTTTTTTACTCCGGCGGGAGGACCCCCCAATCTGCAGTGCTTGTGGCGTCCAGATTACTGTCCGCCACATTTTACTTGACTGTCTTTTATTCTCTGACCAGAGGGCGGTGGTTTCCTTGCCACCGGATTTGTCCTCTATTTTGCAAGACGACGCAGCGACTGTGGTTAAGGTTTTACGGTTTTGTGTCCTGTCCAATCTGTTGCCTCGGATTTTAGGGAGAAGGTTTTAATGTGCTGCTGGGTGACTGGCGCACCCAGTTTTTAGGTAAGAGGTCCGCCAGTCACGATTACCTCCTTGTTTCACTTCGGTATCAGTTCTCTTTTCCTTGTGTTTCCTTTCCTTTTTTAGTGTGTTTCTTCTCCTCTTGTTTTGCCTCTGTATGTGCGCATTTGGAACTGCGTCAGGCCTGTGTCTTTTAGCCGTTCTCCTTGTTCGGCGTCCGTCTTCGTCCCTTCACCGCCTGTGTTCCTGTTTCTATGCGCTTGGGCGCTGATGACCACGCTGTTTAGCGCCCGTAAACCTCAAACACACACACACACACTGTATCCAGAAAGGCGCGTACAGTACCTGCAACATGCAGTCGTGCATTATCCTGCTGAAATGTAGGGTTTCGCAGCGATCGAATGAAGGGTAGAGCCGCGGGTCGTAACACATGTGAAATATAACGTCCACTGTTCAAAGTGCCGTCAGTGCGAACAAGAGGTGATCGAGACGTCTAACAAATGGCACCCCATACCATCACGCCGGGTGATACGCCAGTATGGCGATGACGAATACACGCTTCCAATGCGCGTTCACCGCGATGTCGCCAAACATGGATACGACTATCATGATGCTGGAAACAGAACCTGGATTCATCCGGAAAAAATGACGTGTTGCCATTCGTGCTCCCAGGTTTGTCGTTGAGTACACCATCGCAGACGCTCCTGTCTGTGATGCAGCGTCAAGGGTAACCGCAGCCATGGTCTCCGAGCTGATAGTCCATGCTGCTGCAAACGTAGTCCAACTGATCGTGCAGATGGATGTTGTCTTGCAAAGGGCCCCATCTGTTGACTCGGTGATCGAGACGTGGCTGCACGATCCGTTGCAGCCATGCGGATAAGATACCTGTCACCTCGACTGCTAGTGATACGAGGCCGTTGGGATTCAGCACGGCGTTCCGTATTAGCCTCCTGAACCCACCGATTCCATATTCTGCTAACAGTCATTGGATCTCGACCAACGCAAGCACCATTGTCGCGGTACGATAAACCACAATCGCGGTAGGCTACAAATTTTAGTTTTAATGTAAAATGGAGGGAAAAACAAACAGTAATTGAACTGGGAGAGAGCTGGCTCAGCTTACATCGTTGTCAAATCGCCTGTCCCTTCTCTCTAGGCTAGTTGAGTGAAAGGTAAATGGTGAAAAATTCAAAGGGACATCATCCCTTTGGTCTGGGAAACTGTCCCCCCCCCCCCCCCCCCCATAACCTTTATCAAAATCGGAAACGTGATGGTATGCATTTCTCCTCCTTACACAAGGCATCACAACGTTTCACCAGGCAACGCCAGTCAACTGCTTTTTCTGTATGAGAAATCGGTTGGAAACTTCCCTCATGTCAGCGCGTTGTAGGTGTCACCACCAAACTTGTGTGAATGTTCTGAAAAGCTAATAATTTGCATATCACAGCATCTTCTTCATGTCGGTTAAATTTCGCGTCTGTAGCACGTCATCTTCGTGGTGTAGCAATTTTAATGGCCAGTAGTGTATGATTCACCCGAAGAGCCGACACGTTTCCATTGATCAACGGTCGAATCCCAATGGATTTCCCACTGCAGTCGTAACTGACGTCATCGTTGGGTCAAAATATGAACACCTAGGGGTGGTCTGCTGCGGAGCTGCATGTTCAACAACGTATATGAACGGCGTGCTCCCAAACACTTGTGCGTGCGCCACCATTGTGTTGTTTCAACAGAGTTGCCACAAATCACCATCTATCCTACGTAATACAGCAGACAATCCTTCGAACCCCATGTTCTGTAAAGAGTCTTAGACGTCCAATCATGTAGCGCCTGGTGCTAGCTCAATTTCCTCTTTCCGTATAACCTCACGAAAGTATCACGTGAACACTCGACCAGCTTCGCCTTTATCGAGATACTCGTTCACACGCTCTGCATAATATACTACTGGCCACTGAAATTGCTACACCACGAAGATACTCGTTCACACGCTCTGCATAATACACAACTGGCCATTAAAATTGCTACACCAAGAAGATGACGTGCTACGGACACGAAATTTAATCGACAAGAAGAAGATGCTGTGATATGCAAATGATTAGCTTTTCAGAGCGTTCACACAAGGTTGGCGCCAGTGGCGACACCTACAAAGTGCTGACATGAGGAAAGTGTCTAACCGATTTCTCATACACAAACAGCAGTTGACCGGCCTTGCCTGGTGAAACGGTGTTGTGATGCCTCGTATAAGGAGGAGAAATGCGTACCATCACGTTTCCGACTTCGATAACGGTCGGATTGTAGCCTATCGCGATTGCGGTTTATTGTATCGCGACATTGCTGCTCGCGTTGGTCGAGATCCAATGACTGTTAGCAGAATATAGAATCGGTGAGTTCAGGAGGGTAGTACGGAACGCCGTGCTGGATCCAAAATTTTGTGTATCCGAAAGGCCCGTTCAGGACCTGCAACATGTGATCGTGCATTATCCTGCTGAAGTGTAGGGTTTCGCAGGGAGCGAATAAAGGGCAGAGCCACGGGCCGTAACACATCTGAAATATAACGCCCACTGTTGAAAGTGCCGTCAATGCTAACAAGAGGTGACCGAGACGTGTAACCAATGGCATCCCATACCATCACGCCGGATGATGTGCCAGTATGGCGGTGACGAATACACGCTTCCAGTGTGCGTTCACCGCGGTGTCGCCAAACACGGATGCGACCATCATGATGCTGTAAACAGAACCTGGATTCATCCGAAAAAAATGTCGTTTTGCCACCCAGGTTCGTCGTTGAGTACACCATCGCAGGCGCTCCTATCTGTGATGCAGCGTCAAGGGTAACCGCAGCCATGGTCTCCGAGCTGATAGTCCATGCTGGTGCAAACGTCGTCGGACTGTTCGTATAGATGGTTGTTGTCTTGCAAACGTCCCCATCTGTTGACTGGGGGTCGAGTCGTGGCTGCACGATCCGTTACAGCCATGCGGATAAGATGCCTGTCATGTCGACAGCTGCCCTGGCCAGCACATTCACCAGATCTCTCACCAATTGAAAATGTCTTGTCAATGGTGGCCAAGCAACTGGTTTGTCACAATACGCCAGTCACTACTTTTGATGAACTGTGGTTTCGTGTTGAAGCTGCATGGATAGCTCTACCTGTAACGCCACCCAAGCTCTGTTTGACTCAATGCCCAGACGTATCAAGGCCGCTATTACGACCATAGGTTGTTGTTCTGGGTACTGATTTCTCAGGATGTATGCATCCAAATTGCGTGAAAATGTAATCACATGTCAGTTCTTGTATAATATACAGGGTGTTTCAAAAATGACCGGTATATTTGAAACGGCAATAGAAACTAAACAAGCAGCGATAGAAATACACCGTTTGTTTTATTAGGACAACAGTACATTTTCAGGCAGACAAACTTTCGAAATCACAGTAGTTACAATTGTCAACAACAGATGGCGCTGCGGTCTGGGAAACTCTATAGTACGATATTTTCCACATATCCACCATGCGTAGCAATAATATGGCGTAGTCTCTGAATGAAATTACCCGAAACCTTTGACAACGTGTCTGGCGGAATGGCTTCACATGCAGATGAGATGTACTGCTTCAGCTGTTCAATTGTTTCTGGATTCTAACTGTACACCTGGTCTTTCAAGTGTCCCCACAGAAAGAAGTCACAGGGGTTCATGTCTGGCGAATAGGGAGGCCAATCCACGCCGCCTCCCGTATGTTTCGGATAGCTCAAAGCAATCACACGACCATCGAAATATTCATTCAGGAAATTAAAGACGTCGCCGTGCGATGTGGCCGGGCACCATCTTGCATAAACCACGAGGTGTTCGCAGTGTCGCCTAAGGCAGTTTGTACCGCCTCAAATTCACGAAGAATGTCCAGATAGCGTGATGCAGTAACCGTTTCGGATCTGAAAAATGGGCCAATGATTCCTTTGGAAGAAATGGCGGCCCAGACCAGTACTTTTTGAGGATGCAGGGACGATGGGACTGCAACATGGGGCTTTTCGGTTCCCCATATTCGCCAGTTCTGTTTATTGACGAAGCCATCCAGGTAAAAATAAGCTTCGTCAGTAAACCAAATGCTGCCCACATGCATATCGTCGTCATCAATCCTGTGCACTATATCGTTAGCGAATGTCTCTCGTGCAGCAATGGTAGCGGCGCTGAGGGGTTGCCACGTTTGAATTTTGTATGGATAGAGGTGTAAACTCTGGCGCATGAGACGATACGTGGACGTTGGCGTCATTTGGACCGCAGCTGCAACACGGCGAACGGAAACCCGAGGCCGCTGTTGGATCACCTGCTGCACTAGCAGCGCGTTGCCCTCTGTGGTTGCCGTACGCGGTCGCCCTACCTTTCCAGCACGTTCATCCGTCAAGTTCCCAGTCCGTTGAAATTTTTCAAACAGATCCTTTATTGTATCGCTTTTCGGTCCTTTGGTTACATTAAACCTCCGTTGAAAACTTCGTCTTGTTGCAACAACACTGTGTTCTAGGCGGTGGAATTCCAACACCAGAAAAATCCTCTGTTCTAAGGAATAAACCATGTTGTCCACAGCACACTTGCACGCTGTGAACAGCACACGCTTACAGCAGAAAGACGACGTACAGAATGGCGCACCCACAGACTGCGTTGTCTTCACATAACTTGCAGCGCCATCTGTTGTTGAAAATTGTAACTACTGTAATTTCGAAAGTTTGTCCGCCTGAAAATGTACTGTTGTCCCAAGCATATTGCAACAAACGGTGTATTTCTATCGCTGCTCGTTTAGTTTTTATTGCCGTTTCGAATATAGCGGTCATTTTTGAAACAACCTGTATTTGTCCTATGAATACCCGTTTATCATCTGCATTTCTTCTTGGTGTAGCAATTTTAATTGCCAGTAGTGTAATGATTTGCCCCTTGTCAAAGTCGCTTCTCTCAATGGATTTGCAGCCTATATTTTCGCTAGGGCGATCACCCGTCCATGTCTGCTCCGCTCACATACTTTGTTGCCGTGTCACGAGCCCGCAATGCCACCATACGGAATACAACGTTGCGATAGGCAGTGCTCATAATGTTTGGCTAATCAGTATATGGTTTGAATATAACTGCGAGTGTCCCTGGACGGTTGCTGTCATATCTCTTAGTTGCCGTTTTTAATTAAAACAGTGTCTATTTGTTCATGCATTGCATTGTGTGCTTGTTTTGTATGTGGATAATCCATCTGTTGTGTGATTCGCGAAAAGTCACTGAGGCGTCGAAAATATTGTCGCGTCTGTGACATTACTGCCTTTCCCACTGTAACATTTTTGTTTGGGTTTATTTTTTATTTTTATTTATTTTTTTTTTTCACTGAAAGCGGGTTTGATGCTGTCGTTCGCATTTCCTGGGGTAAACTAATCAACTGTATCGGAAAAAAACAACTACTGTTGAGATATCTATTTCACAGTACGCTAATTTTTTTCAAATCGAGGAAGATGAAATTTTACATTTCGTTTCAAGATGTAGTCACCATATTTGCTAGAAAATCTTTAAAAAAATCTTCAAATATACTGACAAACAGAAAAAGTTTATACAGGGTGTTACAAAAAGGTACGACCAAACTTTCAGGAAGCATTCCTCACACACAAATAAAGAAAAGATGTAATGTGAACATGTGTCCGGAAACGCTTAATTTGCATGTTAGAGCTCATTTTAGTTTTGTCAGTATGTTCTTCCACCTAAGCTCAATGGAGCACGTTATCATGATTTCATACGGGATACTCTACTTGTGCTGCTACAACATATACCTTTACAAATACGACACAACATGTGGTTCATGCACGATGGAGCTCCTGCACATTTCAGTCGAAGTGTTCGTACGCTTCTCAACAACAGATTCGGTGACCGATGGATTGGTAGAGGCGGACCAATTCCATGGCCTCCACGCTCTCCTGACCTCAACCCTCTTGACTTTCATTTATGGGGGCATTTGAAAGCTCTTGTCTACGCAACCCCGGTACCAAATGTAGACTCTTCGTGCTCGTATTGTGGACGGCTGTGATACTATACGCCATTCTGTAGGGCTGCATCAAGGATTTCAATTGACGGAGGGTGGATGCATGTATCCTCGCTAACGGAGGACATTTTGAACATTTCCTGTAACAAAGTGCTTGAAGTCACGCTGGTACGTTCTGTTGCTGTGTGTTTCCATTCCATGATTAATGTGATTTGAAGAGAAGTAATAAAATGAGCTCTAAGATGGAAAATAAGCGTTTCCGGACACATGTACACTTAACATATTTTCTTTCATTGTGTGTTAGGAATGTTTCCTGAAAGTATGGCCGTACCTTTTTGTAACACCCTGTATACATGATTATGTGCGTCGTCCTTAAAATTCTGTTTGTTTTGCCGGCCGGAGTGTCCGAGCGTTTCTAGGCGCTACAGTCTGCAACCGCGCGACCACTACAGTCGAAGGTTCGAATCCTGCCTCGGGCATGGATGTGTGTGATGTTCTTAGGTTAGTTAAATTAAAGTAGTTCTAAGTTCTAGAGGACTGATGACCTCAGAAGTTAAATTCTATAGTGCTCAGTGCTATTTGAACCATTTTTTTTCTTTTTGTTTAGTACTGAATATTAAGTATTTGTTTTAAATGACCTACATAACTAATTTTCGAATAACGTGCCTATTCGTTACAAACTGACCTCTCCGCTCCGTCATTTCCTATTAATTTAAGACATTTATTCTAGCCTTCACCTTCGTCACAGTCATTCCTTTATTCATTCATTCATTCGTTCATTCATTCATATCGCCAGACCGATAGACTCCGTGAAAGAAGCAAATAACAGTCAAATGGTACATTAGCAAGAAATCTATTAAGCAATGTCGCATGCAAAATTAGTTGATATCATTAATTTGCTAGACCGTATTGCTTCAAGTACAATCGAAAAATACACTCTCAGACAAAGATTAACACTATGCCCTCCGGCGTCACCACAGTGGTGTCGTGCGCGAAATAGCGGTCAACGGCCAGCGACACCACAGCGGTGTCGTGAGCATAGTATAGCTCAGTGGCCGGCGACAGCACTTTACTATCTTTTGCATTCTGTTGGTGTTTTGTTTAGGTAACAACAAGTTACACACGGCAACAAGTATTTTGTTTTTATAACTACTTGTGCCCTTTTATCATGGCGGACGAAAGAGACAATAGGAATATTTACGATGCGTGGACTTCTTGTCTGACGTCCCGGACGACTTGGCCGATTGGGAAGGAGACATTGAATATCAAAAAATGAAAGTGAGGCAGAATCGTAGGAATACAGTGAAATACGACCAAGCAGAATTCGGCGAACGCCTCGGTTGCCAACTGATCCGGCTGAACCAGACGAAGAAGACAGTACACAGTGGTCAGACTTCGATTTACTGAGGACCAATAATAAATTTGCAGGATCCTCGGGTCCAAACATATTTCCGAAAGATACAAAGAGTGTAGAGGATATCGTGCAATTGTATATTGAGAACGATCAAATTGAATATATTAGCAACGAAACCAACAAGTACTACAGTCAAAATTGCAATAGAAGGAAACTGGATTTTAAAAATGCCAAATTTGTCGACGTTACGGGACCCGAATTTAGAAAATGGTTTCGGATTGTAAAAAAAAGCATGGCTCGATGATTTTGGTCAACGAATCCGTTGATAGATACACCAATATTTCGCAAAACGATGTCTCGCAACCGATTCAGAAAAATATTATCATTTTTACATTTTTCCGACAGCAGCAATAAACCGGATAATGCCTACCGGCTTGTCAAAGTGCAATTCGTAACTGTTTATTTTCCCAAAACGTTTAAAGAAGTGTTTAATCTAAGTCAAAACATCTCCAACCGACGGCTTGTCAAAGTGCAATTCGTAACTGTTTATTTTCCCAAAACGTTTAAAGAAGTGTTTAATCTAAGTCAAAACATCTCCAACCGAAGGAGTGATATCGTGGTGTGGACGGTTAATTTTTAAAGTTCACAGTCCGTCAAAAATTACGAAATACGGCACACTCATTCGGATACGAGTACGGGATACATTCCTCATTCAAGATATATTCCGACGCCTTTAGCAAAAACAGTGATGGAACTATTGACACCCTCTTATGGAAAGTGGCATCACCGCTTAATGGACGATTATTATAACAGCGTAGAACTTCCAGAGAAGTTACTTGAAAAGAAAATTCGAGTTTGTGGAACGATACTGCAAAATAGAGGATTTCAGGAAAACTAAAGCGCCCAAAAGTCAGTGTGTTTGAAGCTTGTCATCAACGGAAAGGTGACAAGCGGCCGGCGACAAGTAATCCGAACTAGCGCTGCCAGCGCCAAGCGAATAAATTTGTAAGAGACGTGCGGGCGGCAAAGTGTTAACAAGTAGAAGGAGAAGCGGAAGTGCAATGAACAGCGAAACTGGCACTAAGCTTTGAGCCTATATGCATGCACGGATATGCTTGGGAGGCGTGTGCAGTAATGTACGTAGTTGTTGTGTGTCCTGCATGTACATCCACATTTACATCGATACACCGCAATCCACCTTACGCATGTTGCGAAGGGTATTCCGCACTAATCATTTCCTTTCCATTTCCACTCAAATAGAACGAGTATGCCTCTGTATGATCCCTAATTTCTCGTATCTTATCTTGGTGAACCATACACACCATGTATGTTGGAGGCAACAGAATCGTTGTGCAGTCAGCTTCAAATGCCGGTTCTCTAAATTTTCTCAATAGTGTTTCTCGAAAAGAATGTCGCCTTCCCTCCAAAACATCCGGTTGAGTTCGCGAAGGATATCCGCAACACTTGCATGTTGTTCGAACCGACTAGTAACAAATCTAGCAGCCCGCCTTTGAATTGCTTCGATGTCTTCCTTTAATCCGACCTCGTACGGATCCCAGAAACTCGAGCAGTACTCAAGAATAGGTCGTACTAGCGTCCTGTATGCGGTCTCCTTTAAGGGTGAACTAGAATTTCCTAGAATTCTCCCAATAAACCGAAGTCGACAATTCGCCTTTCCTACTACAATTCACCCTTGCTCGTTCCATTTCATATCTCTTTGCAACGTTACGCCCAGATACACTCCTGGAAATGGAAAAAAGAACACATTGACACCGGTGTGTCAGACCCACCATACTTGCTCCGGTCACTGCGAGAGGGCTGTACAAGCAATGATCACACGCACGGCACAGCGGACACACCAGGAACCGCGGTGTTGGCCGTCGAATGACGCTAGCTGCGCAGCATTTGTGCACCGCCGCCGTCAGTGTCAGCCAGTTTGCCGTGGCATACGGAGCTCCATCGCAGTCTTTAACACTGGTAGCATGCCGCGACAGCGTGGACGTGAACCGTATGTGCAGTTGACGGACTTTGAGCGAGGACGTATAGTCGGCATTCGGGAGGCCGGGTGGACGTACCGCCGAATTGCTCAACACGTGGGGCGTGAGGTCTCCACAGTACATCGATGTTGTCGCCAGTGGTCGGCGGAAGGTGCACGTGCCCGTCGACCTGGGACCGGATCGCAGCGACGCACGGATGCACGCCAAGACCGTAGGATCCTACGCAGTGCCGTAGGGGACCGCACCGCCACTTCCCAGCAAATTAGGGACACTGTTGCTCCTGGGGTATCGGCGAGGACCATACGCAAGCGTCTCCATGAAGCTGGGCTACGGTCCCGCACACCGTTAGGCCGTCTTCCGCTCACGCCCCAACATCGTGCAGCCCGCCTCCAGTGGCGTCGCGACAGGCGTGAATGGAGGGACGAATGGATACATGTCGTCTTCAGCGATGAAAGTCGCTTCTGCCTTGGTGCCAATGATGGTCGTATGCGTGTTTGGCGCCGTGCAGGTGAGCGCCGCAATGAGGACTGCATACGACCGAGGCACACAGGGCCAAGACCCGGCATCATGGTGTGGGGAGCGATCTCCTACACTGGCCGTACACCTCTGGTGATCGTCGAGGGGACACTGAATAGTGCACGGTACATCCAAACCGTCATCGAACCCATCGTTCCACCATTCCTAGACCGGCAAGGGAACTTGCTGTTCCAACAGGTCAATGCACGTCCGCATGTATCCCGTGCCACCCAACGTGCTCTAGAAGGTGTAAGTCATCTACCCTGGCCAGCAAGATCTCCGGATCTGTCCCCCATTGAGCATGTTTGGGACTGGATGAAGCGTCGTCTCACGCGGTCTGCACGTCCAGCACGAACGCTGGTCCAACTGAGGCGCCAGGTGGAAATGGCATGGCAAGGCGTTCCACAGGACTACATCCAGCATCTCTACAATCGTCTCCATGGGAGAACAGCAGCCTGCATTGCTGCGAAAGGTGGATATACACTGTACTAGTGCCGACATTGTGCATGCTCTGTTTCCTGTGTCTATGTGCCTGTGGTTCTGTCAGTGTGATCATGTGATGTATCTGACCCCAGGAATGTGTCAATAAAGTTTCCCCTTCCTGGGAAAATGAATTCACGGTGTTCTTATTTCAATTTCCAGGAGTGTATTTAAACGATGTGGCTGTGTCAAACAGGCCACTAATAATGCTTTATCTGAACATTACGGATTGGTTTTTCCGCTTCATTCGAATTAACTTACATTTTTCTATATTTAGTGCTAGCTGCCATTCAACACACCGACTGGAAATTTTGTCGTTTTGCATCAGCAAACAACCTGTGTGCCAAATCATTCATGTATATACAGAATAATAGCGCTCCTATCACACTTCTCTGGGGCACTCCTGACGATATCTTGTCTCTGATGAACATTCGCCATCTAGGACAACATACTGGATTCTATAACTTACGTCTTCGAGCCACTCACGTATCTGTGAACCTATTCCATCCGTGAACCTCCTTTAACAACTTGCAATGGTGCACCGTCTCAAACGATTTATGGAACTGTATAAATACGGAATCTGCCTGTTGCCTTTCATCCATCGCTAGAAGTATATCAATGAGAAAAGGGTAAGCTAAGTTTCGCAGGAGCGATGCTTTCTTAAACAATGCTGATTCGTGGACATATAAGCTTCTCGGTCTCAAGAAAATTCATTATATCCGAAGTGAGAATATGTTGAAGGATTCTGCAGAGAAGTAACGTTAGGGATATTGTTCTGTAATTCTGCAGGTCCGTTCTTTTGCCGTTTTTGTGCACAGGAGTCCACGGCGTTTTTTTTTCAGTCGCAATTCATTCTGTTTGTATTACGCATGATATGTCCCAGTAATGCAGCTTTCGGCATTTCACTACCTTTATTAATTTAGGTTCAAAATAATTCAAATGGCTCTGAGCACTATGGGACTTAACTTCTCAGGTCATCAGTCCCCTAGAACTTAGAACTACTTAAACCTAACTAACCTAAGGACATCACACACATCCATGCCCGAGGCAGAATTCGAAACTTCGACCATAGCGGATTAATTTAGGTGTTGTGTTCATTCTTCTCAAAACTTGTACATTTGTTGCTCTCTATTTGCAAGGTATTCTCAGGATCTGCCTATAAAGCCACAATTAAAAGGCCTTTAGCTTCTTCTCAGTGTTTCTATTTAAGGTCCTTGTCTCTACCCCATATAGGAGGTCAGAACATACGTAACAGTGCCAAAGTCCGATTTTTGTTCTCAGATTTGGGTTATTGTTTTTGAAGACAGCATTCTTTTTCTGAAACACATTTCTTGCTTCCCTGATGCGAATCTTGATTATTATGGTTCCAAAACATGTTCATACTGTCGTATGAGTTTTGTCTTGTGGTGTTTATTTCAATCCCGTATTGACTGCTGACTCTTACAATTTTATCCATCAATAATTGTAACGCTGGAATAGTGTCAGTAAACACATTAGTGTCAACAGCATATCGAATGTTGTTTAATGTCATTCAATTTATCAAAATTCCTTCTTCTACTTCTTCCAAGGCTTCTCTGAATATGAATTCTGAGTAGATATTAAACAGTACGGGTGACAAGATATATCCCAGTCTTACTCCCCTGAGAATTTTGACTGCTTCAGTGTGTTCACCATCAGCACACAACAGCGCCGTTTGATTCCAGCACAAGTTCTTGATGATTCGCAGATCTCTTTCCCCCATTCCAATATTTCTCAAAATCTCCATCAATCTGTCGTGCTTTACTCTATCAAAAGTCTTCTGGTAATCTATTAGGCAAGCAGATAATTTTTTATTTACATCTGTACCCGCAATTATACACCCCCCCCCCCCCCCCACAGAAACTTTACGTTGTCTCTGAAGAGCACGCAGCATTCTTCGCAGTGTTCACTAACCATCTGACTTATCAGAAATAATACTTATAAAATGGCCACGTGGGACAGCACTAAGCAGTCTGGTTGCCGTAATAGCCGTCGATGGCATGTGAGCACACGAAACTGCGTCTACATCAAACTATTCCTTCCGGATGCTTGACTCTTTTGCTGTCGGTGTAATACGAATATATTCTACCTTCTCTCGCCTTCTAAGTCAAAGAGAGATTGCAATGAACTTTGTAATTACTAAATGAGAAACAAACTGATTAACGTGGTAACCGTGTTCACTACTAAGGAACAAACAAAAGATTTGAAACACCCTCCGTGTCATTGAACCTTTTGCTCGGCATGTTTATGTATCACGTTGTGACTGCAGCGACCGCAGCAGCATTTGGTTGTGAAATGGTACCGTCTTTACAATCTACGCGTTCTGACAGCAGAATTCCGCCGGAATACAATATTACCAAAGCTTAGTCGTTGGTAGAGTGCCAGCAACTTGTCGTGAAACCGAGGGTTTATTTCTCCCGAGCCCTGCTATTTTCAGACTATACGGCACTCCCTTATGTTTTTCCGTGATGTGTAAACAAACAGAGCACGAAATAGCTATTTCCTTGGAGGTTAGTAAGTCCACCGAGTTACTTCAGCCGAACGATTATCGCTGCATATTCTACGAGCTTACGCTGTGCCATGTGAGCATTATTATTTATTTACGAGCTTAATAAGCTGTCTGTTAGAGTGGCAACGTCGAAATGTCTCCCTTTAGCGTTGTATCTTTAAGCAAGAATGAAAGATAAATTTGGGTTACCAAGGATAGACGGAAAGAAAGCAGTTGACATCAGATAGACCACAAAAGTCAGTGACGTGATGGAATGAGTGAATACCTTGAATTGGCAGTAGATTACATCTATAGTCACTTATTCTTCTGGACTACGTTGCCTGAAATCTTTCGTTGGTGATTATACATTGCCGAGAACTTTCAGTTTTTGTTAACACTGAATGTTGATGTGCCTTTAATACCGCGTTTCGTTTGGCGCAAGTCGTTACTACGAGTCATCTTTCTATCAAAACTAGATAATCATGTGAAGCTCCTGTCTGTAACCATTGTAAAGTAAGGATGAAGCCATCCTCTCTTCTCAGCAACGGTATCATGGGAGGACGTGTGTTGCTAACCTGATACGTGACGTGCCACTTCATCTACTAGGTGAACTGCCAAATTATCAGCAGTCAGCAAACCTCGCCAGCGGAAGTGAAAGTGGAATGGTGGCGCAGCATAATGTGGCATGTTCTTGATGTGGCTGTTGTCTTCGTACAGTAGACGTAATGACATTGCAGTAATGATATTGAAGGAGCTTAGAGTTGTTTGTATTGGGAGCATTGTCGTACCACCAATATGATCGCCAACAGTAAGAGCAAATAAAGCACTACGCCTCAGCTCTTAAGAGCAGTACGTTCTACAAGCTAGAAGCGTAAATGAACTAAAGCTGCACGTATGCCAGGAAAGGGAGCATCTAGAAGCATCTAAATGCAGTCCGTTGTGAAACACCTCAAACCGTACCATATGGATGCGCCCGATTCTGGGTAAATAATTCTGCAGTGTACAACAGAAAATGGTTCACCAGAGATTTCGCTGTGAAATCACACCAGTAAAATATGGCAAAACACTTTTTTCTGATAATATTGGTAGTTATGTTAGTGTGACTTATGTCTGATTGCGACTATATCAGGAAGATAATAATTTCAAAAATATTTTTTTTTCGCCAGTAAAAACAGGGTTAAGACGTCGAACTCGTATTCGGAGGAACTAGGTTCGAATCTCTCCCAACCCACCAATATGTATGTTATCCGTGATTTCAGTGAGTCACTTTATGTTAATGGCGGGACGGTTCCGTAAACAGAACCGCAGCTGATTTCCGGAGGCGTTCCTGCTGGGGATCCGAGATTACCACGGAAGAAAAAAGTACTTCATTTTGGAAATGTGTTGTCACTAGGCATCATCAGTTCACTAGGAAACACGTCAGGAATTGTGTCGCAGAAAAAGTACAGTGAATAATAGACTGTGGTTTACAGAGCATATTCCTGTGAGGTTTTAGGTGAATAGCTACAGCTGTGCAAATACGTGGGTACTATCAACAACAAGAGTCGTTTGCGATCATTAGATGCACTGTCTGACAATGAAAGTGACGCATCCAGGATACGTGGTAGACTGCCAGTGTAACTTCGTGTGTGTACACACCGTCGGCGGGTATGTGAATGATGAGAGTTGCAATTGTGTGTGTCAGGTAGAAAGTTTTGAGCAGACAGGCATTCAAGTGCGTGTTGTTCTCATAGATGTGCGCAGAAATTTATCCAAGAAGGGGCAAATATTCAGTAATTGTCAGTTTTTATGTAACGCATTGGGTGAGCGTGAGAAACTACAGTTACACAAAAAGTAAATTTGGCACACTTTTCACGGTATGTATTGCATCGCAATGTTTTTAAGGTGGATTAGTTTCATGTGTACATGACATGCATATTTGATTAGTATTTACTAAGTACAGTGCTCTAATATTACATCCTTTCCATTATTAAACCCGCTCGCCTGCCCTCGTCCTAAGCGGGTAAGGGTACAAAATGTTTGGCGTCGTCTCTAAAAACAACACATTTCTTCTTTCTTTCGTTAATGGAATATTCTGGATGTTCAGTTCATGTTTCTTGGACAGAATGATGGAAAACTCCGCTACCAGTCTAGTACTCACCTACATGAGTTGTGAAAGGCGTACGGCACTTACGTTTGGGAAGACCATGCTTCATGAACTGGAAGATTCAGTTCCCTCATCTTCTACGTGCTCGGTGAGGAGGAAGAAAAGCCAGGGCACGCTTCTCAGGGCATGTACATAGTGAATACTAAGTAAGGGACCAATTTTCGGAAGGAAATTCCTGATAGGGAAAAAAAACATATCAGCAGCTGTCCGGAAATGAACGGTGAATCTCCAATAAAGCATTTATTTAGCCAGAACGCCTTAATGGACACTCGAATGTGGAGTTGCTAGAGAAAAATCTGCCTATTTTGCTGCAGGATGTGGCTTCATCAGTACCACAGTTAATGCGACTGATGCATGGTGAAGCACCAACACACTTCCATGCCACTATACGTGAATACCTCATCTTCACCTGGAGAGGTTTAAGACAGAGAGGCCCTTCTGCCTGGCCACTTCGATCACCGGACTTATACTTCCTCGATTTAAACGTGTGGAGGCATCTGAAAAGCGTGTATTGAAACAGCTGCTGTATGCTGAATCTTGAACTGAGCCCCTGTTTAACCTGCGAAGCGGTTCGTCTACAGCCTAGAACATGATGCGACCTGTTAGCACTTGCATTGCTACCCATATCAGGCACTTTAAATATACATTCTTAGACAAAAGTAAATAAATAAAAGAAAAATGACGCACCACGAATGAAGTATGCGAATGGGACGGAAATCGATGGACGTGATGTACAGGTACAGACAAACAAATGATTGGAATTTCAGAAAAATTGGATGCTTTATTCAAGAGAAACAGCTACTTAAACTGAGCAAGTCAATAACGCGTTGGTCCACCTCTGGCCCTTATACAAGCATTTATTCGGCTTCGTATTCCAGAATGAAATTTCCACTTTGCAGCGGAGTGTGCCCTGATATGAAACTTCCAGGCAGATTAAAACTGTGTGCCGGACCGAGACTTGAACTCGGGACGTTTGCCTTTCATGGGCAAGTGCTCTACCAACTGAGCTACCCAAGCACGACTCACCACCCGTCCTCACAGCTTTAATTCAGTACCTCGTCTCCTACCTTCCAAACTACGCAGAAGCTCTCCTGTATACCTGGTAGTCTCGGTCCGGCACACAGTTTTAATCTGCCAGGAAGTTTCGGCTTCATATTGATTGATAGAGTTGTTCGATGCTCTCCTGAGGGATATCGTGACAAATTCTGTCCAATTGGTGAGTTAGATCATCAAAATCCCTAGGTGGTTGGAGGGCCCTGCCCATAATGCTCCCCATAATTGGGGGGGAGATCCGGTGACCTTACTGGCCACGTTAGGATTTGGCAAGCACCACCGCCCGCGGACGGGCATTATCTTGCTGAAATGTTAGCTCAGGATGGCTTTCCGGGACGGGCAACAAAACGGTTCGTAGAATATGGTCAACGTACCGCCGTGCTTTAATGGTGCCGCGGATGACAACTAGTGGGATCGTGCTGTGAAAAGAAATGGCAACCGAGTACAGTGCAGTACAATACAGATCGTCACTCGTAGTTGTCGGAACGTGTGGTGAACGACACTATATCACCGCTGTCCACAGCGTCCCCAGACACGTCCTCGCTGGTAATAATAATGAGCGTATGGCATTGGTGGCCGGGAGACCCCTCGCGGGGCGGTTCGGCAGCCGCTCCACAAGTTCTTTAACGTCACTTGGGCGCCTTGTGAGTGAATGAGAAACCCTGACCCCGCCGAGAATCGAACCCGGGACCCCGTGCGCGGGAAGCTACCGCAAGACCACGAGCCGCGGACTCCTCGCTGGTAATCGGGGCTCAATTCGAAGTGGAACTCGTCACTCAAGACAGTTCTACTCCAGTCAAAGAGTCACAACGGACGGAGGTGTTAGTACTAATCGTTGCATTGCACACTCTGGACATACGTTGATATGAGCTGTTTTGTTTCTTTTCCTGTCTGGAATCACCCCCTGAGGTTTATTCTCTTACTTAATAGTCACGCAGTAAATAATCTAGTTTACGAGTCCCCGAGAAAGCAAGAAGTGTAACATGGCTGCAGCGAGGATCGGTATCCGGTCGCCCGGATGGAGGTCGGAGTGTTGACATTGCGTCTTCTGCGTCACGGGCCCGCTATTGACACAAGATAAAATTCTACTGCAAACTTGGGCGTTTTACGACGTACATCATCTGACATCTTGTGAACTCCGCCCGTGATGCACCGCAGAGTTCTGGAAGCGGGTCCTCAAGTTAATGTCACTGCTAAAGTTTTAACTAGCCAAATTCGCAGGATCAATTTCTGCTGAAGCTCATGGAAACTTGTGGACACACTCTACATTGCTCTACTGCTATAACAAGTAAAGTACAGCGACGTACGGCGAAATGATACACTTGGTAGACAGAATGGAGGTTCTGTGAGATCCTAAGCAACACTGCGATGCGAACGCCATTCCTCTTATCCACCACGAAGCGGTTGGTTCGGTTAGGACTACACGCCAGTTGCATATCGGCTGTTTCAAAAGTGCCCCGCAATCAAAAATAGTAAAAAAAAACCATTGCGTAGAGCGTCTGTCTACAAAGAACTATCTTCTGAGCTACGGATCTTTTTACTCGCGTCAAAAATGGTCAGTACCCGGTAGCGTATGTTGCCTTCCATTATTCAAAAAAAAAAAAAAAAAAATGGCTCTGAGCACTATGGGACAAAACTGCTTAGGTCATCAGTCCCCTAGAACTTAGAACTACTTAAACCTAACTAACTTAAGGACATCACACACATCCATTCCCGAGGCAGGATTCGAACCTGCGCCCGTAGCAGTCGCACGGTTCCGGACTGCGCGCCTAGAACCGCTCGGCCACTCCGGCCGGCTTTCCATTGTTCATTGAAAGTGATTGGTTTGCCTGTGTATTACTATATCCACTGGCTGTGGTGCTGTCAGTCATAGCAGTTTTAACGATTTGCTTGTTCTGCCATTCCGCACGTACCGTGTTGAGTTTGCACAGACGGCAGAATAAAATGTGTGCTCCGCGAGGTGAAACCACATAAATGGAACCCTATTATTTCATGGAGGATGTGTCGGACGTGATATTCGCTTTTATTTTAGCCAGTGACGTTTCCGACTGTACTTCATCATGTTCCGTGGGGCCATTTGAGCAAAAGGTATTTGCATAAAATTTGGTTGACAGGACATTCGCAACTGAGCATAGTGGAATGATATAACAAATCGCTACAGTTTTAAAAGATTTATTTAAACAAATAAATATTTTACAGCTGAAGCGGTTTATTAGCTGATTTCAAAAGCTATTATGTCATGGAGCGAGTCAAGAAATAATTCACAAAAAAATTGTGTAGACAGTGGTGAAAATTTGTAAAAATGGATTACAATAGAATGGACAATAAACAATGCTTTACAATGCAGGTCCTTAAATTGCTGCGACAGGATAAAAAAAAAGTGCCACAACGAAGTTTGAACGTAATTTAGATATAGGTGATTATCAATCTAGATTTTTCAGCTCTCTTGAAGGCTTTTGAAAAAATAACTTGCAGATTTTACATATACCTTCCTGTTCAAAGATCAAAATGTTTTAATCAAGTGCAAATACACTCCTGGAAATGGAAAAAAGAACACATTGACACCGGTGTGTCAGACCCACCATACTTGCTCCGGACACTGCGAGAGGGCTGTACAAGCAATGATCACACGCACGGCACAGCGGACACACCAGGAACCGCGGTGTTGGCGGTCGAATGGCGCTAGCTGCGCAGCATTTGTGCTCCGCCGCCGTCAGTGTCAGCCAGTTTGCCGTGGCATACGGAGCTCCATCGCAGTCTTTAACACTGGTAGCATGCCGTGACAGCGTGGACGTGAACCGTATGTGCAGTTGACGGACTTTGAGCGAGGGCGTATAGTGGGCATGCGGGAGGCCGGGTGGACGTACCGCCGAATTGCTCAACACGTGGGGCGTGAGGTCTCCACAGTACATCGATGTTGTCGCCAGTGGTCGGCGGAAGGAGCACGTGCCCGTCGACCTGGGACCGGACCGCAGCGACGCACGGATGCACGCCAAGACCGTGGGATCCTACGCAGTGCCGTAGGGGACCGCACCGCCACTTCCCAGCAAATTAGGGACACTGTTCCTCCTGGGGTATCGGCGAGGACCATTCGCAACAGTCTCCATGAAGCTGGGCTACGGTCCCGCACACCGTTAGGCCGTCTTCCGCTCACACCCCAACATCGTGCAGCCCGCCTCCAGTGGTGTCGCGACAGGCGTGAATGGAGGGACGAATGGAGACGTGTCGTCTTCAGCGATGAGAGTCGCTTCTGCCTTGGTGCCAATGATGGTCGTATGCGTGTTTGGCGCCGTGCAGGTGAGCGCCACAATCAGGACTGCATACGACCGAGGCACACAGGGCCAACACTCGGCATCATGGTGTGGGGAGCGATCTCCTACACTGGCCGTACACCTCTGGTGATCGTCGAGGGGACACTGAATAGTGCACGGTACATCCAAACCGTCATCGAACCCATCGTTCTACCATTCCTAGACCGGCAAGGGAACTTGCTGTTCCAACAGGACAATGCACGTCCGCATGTATCCCGTGCCACCCAACGTGCTCTAGAAGGTGTAAGTCAACTACCCTGGCCAGCAAGATCTCCGGATCTGTCCCCCATTGAGCATGTTTGGGACTGGATGAAGCGTCGTCTCACGCGGTCTGCACGTCCAGCACGAACGCTGGTCCAACTGAGGCGCCAGGTGGAAATGGTATGGCAAGCCGTTCCACAGGACTAAATCCAGCATCTCTACGATCGTCTCCTTGGGAGAATAGCAGCCTGCATTGCTGCGAAAGGTGGATATACACTGTACTAGTGCCGACATTGTGCATGCTCTGTTGCCTGTGTCTATGTGCGTGTGGTTCTGTCAGTGTGATCATGTGATGTATCTGACCCCAGGAATGTGTCAATAAAGTTTCCCCTTCCTGGGACAATGAATTCACGGTGTTCTTATTTCAATTTCCAGGAGTGTAATTTTTCCGTCTAATTTTCACCGGCATTGACAATGCGAGTAGTTCTATTTCTTTGTGAATGCTCACAGCTGCCCCAGAAAATTATACCATAGAATATATTAAATAATGAAGAATAAAAAATTTTCGCGTTTCAGTGTCAGACACAGTGGAAATTAGTCTGATAGTAAAGACAGCAGCATTTAGTTTCTGCACATCCTGAAAGAAATACTTCTAAGAACGCTTTTCAACCATCTTTCAGTCGTAACCATTTAAAATGCTTGACATCTCTAATTATTTTGCCACCTTTTGTCAATAAGACTTAGCTTGTGTGAGAGTTTTGTTTCACAAATTGTATGCACTGTATTTTGTCGCATTTAAATGTCAATTTTTATTCTGCTGGCGTCGAGCCTACCTATTTGAGAAATTGTTACATTATTACTTCCCACGTCTGTCACAATGCGACTAGTGTCATCAGCAAACAAAACTTTTTGAATCAAGTATCATGTTTGACAGATCACCGGTGCATACTTAAAAAAAACGGACCCAGAACATATGCGTGTGGTATCCCCAGTCAGTTTCAAGTATGTTCTCTGTTTGTTGACATTAGACATAATTTTTTTCTTGTTTTGTAGACATTACATCGATCATTGTTCAGCTGTGCCACTAATGTTCCATCTAATGCATTAGTATAACATGGTCGAAAGACTTAAATTCTTTTGTTAAAATGGAAGACGGTGTCTGCTTTCTTCAACTTTTCATTTATCCCTGCAAGGGCCTCTAACACAAAGCAATAAGTTGAATTATCTGTTGATGATCCTTACTTTAAGGCAAACAGCAAGTATGAGAACGAAGTGTTTGTCCTATGATGTGTTGCCGTTCACACACACTTTGCCTTCTCGAAAACTTTCTAAACCATTGGAAGCAAGGATATTAGTCTGTAATTGTTTACATCATCTCTTCCTCCCTATTTCGTATTATTAACGAGCATGAAGCTATGTGGAAATTGAACACACCTGAAACCCTTTGCACGGATTAGTGAACATGGGACTAATATATGATGCACTGTGATCTTTGTTAGTCCACTTCAAATATCGACAGTGTGTTAATCAGTAGGCTTTAACATGAACGCCGAACGACAGACGTAATGCCAGATTCCGCCTTAAAAAGCAAGAGTAGTATTGCAGTAATTTGCAGACGTAGAATAACGTTCAGTAAGGATAAGGAATTGTGGGTGATCCCACACAGTACACATGCTAAATATGGAAAGGGGGGGGGGGGGGGAGGGGAGCGGAATACGATCCTAAAATAGTGTGCGAAGAACTGCAGCTGCTGCACGTATCAGCTCTTGCGTAGTTAATGTTGCATGAGCAGTTAATCTATACAGCGCATATACTGTCCGACTTCAAGCGCACTGTCATTTTATGCAGTACTGGCGACCGCTTATGAGATAGGGCGTCGAAGATCCGCAGCTAGCACCTCGCATTTTACTTACAGATGAAGAGGGATTACCACAGAGAGATATATGTCGCGATAACGACATCCGGTAACGGACGATAGGCATCTTCTCCGCTTCATAGCGACGCGTTGGCGGGAATTGTGAGTTACAGACTAGTAGGCCCGAAAACTTGACCGAAGACGTTAACGGATGCTATTTGTCAAGAATTTCTGCAAGGCACACTACGTTCGCTGCCGGAAAATGTTACACATGCAGAAAGACAACGGACGTAGTCCATGTAAAAAGACAGGGAAACAGGTGAACACGTGATCACTCATTACTTTAACAAAATATGAATTCCCGTCTTGCCGCGCGGGATTAGCCGAGCGGTCTGGGGCGCTGCAGTCATGGACTGTGCGGCTGGTCCCGGCGGAGGTTCGAGTCCTCTCTCGGGCATGGGTGTGCGTGTTTGTCGTTAGGATAATGTAGCTTAAGCAGTTACGTCCCGTAAGATTTCACACATTAAAAAATTCCCGTCTTCATACAAGAACTTGTTTTAGCAGTTATGGGTTTACGTTTATTTAACGAACTACTTCAGACCTTCCACTGCTACCGCATTAGATCTACGGAAGCTTATAGTACAGAACGACTAGTTCCGTTGTGGCAGACCTGTAGATGGATTGCTGAATATAATTAAGCCGACAATCGCAGGGAAAAATGTGCTTATGATACTGACGAAAATTAATATTGTATCAGATCAAATTATTGCTATTTGGGCAGCAACATAACTGACGATAGTCGAAGTAAAGATGACATAAAATGCAGACTGGCAATAGTAAGAAAAGCCTTCTGAAATGGCGAAATCGGGTAACATCTGTTATAACTTTATGTACATCAGATGTATTCGCGGTTGCGAATATGGACAACCATCAGCTGTGTGATGGCATGACGACACTGAAAATTTGTGTCGGATGGGACTCGAACATGGATTTCCCACTTATCGGGAGCTGTTGCCCGACCATTAGGCTATCCTAGCACGAATCACAGCCAGACCCAAACTTCCATACGCCGCCAACCATTTGTCTACAACCTGTACTCGTACATCCATTATGTACATTCCCGTACAGGTGAGACATTGTACACTACTGACCATTAAAATTGCTAGTCCAAGAAAAATGCGGATGATAAACGGGTATTCATTGGACAAATATATTATACCAGAACTGACATGTGATTACATTTTCACGCAATTTGGCTGCATACATCCTGAGAAATCACTACCGAGAACAACCACATCTGGCCGTAATAAGGGCCTTGATATGGGTGGGCATTGAGTCAAACAGAGCTTGGACGGCGAGTACACATGCAGCTTCAACACGATACCACAGTTCATCAAAAGTAGTGACTGGTGTATTGTGACGAGCCAGTTGCTCGGTCACCACTGACCAGACGTGTTCAATTGGTGAGAGATCTGGAGAATGTGCTGGCCAGGTCAGCAGTCGAACATTTTCTGTATCCAGAAAGGCCCGTACAGGACCTGCAACATGCGGTCGTGCATTATCCTGCTGAAATGTAGGGTTTCGCCGGGATCGAATGAGGGTAGAGCCACGGGTCGTAACACATCTGAAATGTAACGTCAACTGTTCAAAGTGCCGTCAATGCGAACAAGAGGTGACCGAGACGTGTAACCAATGGCACCCCATACCATCACGTCGGGTGATACGCAGGTATGGCGATGACGAATTCACGCTTGCAATGTGCGTTCACCGCGATGACGACGAGCATGGATGCGACCATCCTGATGTTGTAAACAGAACCTGGATTCATCCGAAACAATGACGTTTTACCATTCGTGCACCCAGGTTCCTCGTTGAGTACACCATCGCAGGCACTCCTGTCTGTGATGTAGCGTTAAGGGTAACCGCATCCGCGGTCTCCGAGCTGATGGCCTATGCTGCTGCAAAAGTCGTCGAACTGCTCGTGCAGATGGTTGTTGTCTTGCAAACCGCATCTGTTGACTCAGGGATCGAGACGTGACGGCAGGATCAGTTACAGCCATGCGGCAAAGATGCCTGTCATCTCGATTGTTAGTGATACGAGGCCGTTGGGATCCAGCACGGCGTTCGTATTACCCTCCTGAACCCACTGATTCCATATTCTGCTAACAGTCATTGGATCTCGACAAACGCGAGCACCAATGTAGCGATACGATAAACCATAATCGCGATAGGCTACAATTCGACCTTTATGAAAGTCAGAAACATGATGTTACGCATTTCTCCTCCTTACACGAGGCATCACACCAACGTTTCACCAGGCAACACTGGTCAACTGTTGTTTGTCTATGAGAAATCGGTTGCTAACGTTCCTCATGTCGGCACGTTGTAGGTGTCGGTACCGGCGCCAACCTTGTGTGAATGCTCTGAAAAGCTAATCATTTGCATATCACAGCATCTTCTTCCCGTCGGTTAAATTTCGCGTCTGTAGCACGTCTTCTTCGTGGTGTAGCAATTTTAATGGCCAGTAGTGTACATAACGGATGTACGAGTACAGGTTGTAGACGAGTGGTTGACGATATGTGGAAGTTTTGGGTCTCGCCATAAGTCGTGCACGGATAGCCTAATGATAAGGCGACCTCTCGCGATAAGCGGGAACTTTCGGGTTCGAGTCTTGGTCCGCCACAATTTTTCATTATCGTTGTTCCTTTATGATTGTTCATATTCGCAACTGTGAATAATTTCGCTTATTTCATAATGGCTGTAGTCGCCGCAGTGGCCATTTCGTAATTCAGAATAACACGGCCACTGCAATATCGTTTTAATTGAAAGTCGCTTGCCCGGTGTCGGCGGCTAAATGCGATATTGCAGTGCCTGGGTTGTTCAGAAGAAAGATGCATTGTTCCTTCGGTCATGCATTCGGGCGAGCGACTTTCAGTTAAAATGCCTTCCCTGCACGGGAATAAGCTGTACATAATGGGCGTACGAGTGCAGGTCGTAGATACGTGGACGACAACATAAGGAAGGTTGGGTGTGACTGTGAAGTATGTTCGGATAGCCTTTTGGTAAGGCCACCGCTCGCGGTATCCGGGAACTCCTGGTTTGAGCTCCGGTCCAGCACAAATTTTCATGTATGCGTGACCGAAGCAACATTCTGAACGACACAGGCACTGCAGCATTGTATGAATTTAAGTGTTGGGAAGTCTCTTCTGAAGAAATTTGTCTGTAGTGTAGCCTTACAGGGAAGTGGTACGGGGACAGTAAGCAGTTCAAACAAGGACAGAAGCTTTTTAAACGTGACGAATATGTTGAAAATTAGATTGGTAGGTCTAATATTTAATGAAGATGTGCATTGTCAACTTCTCGCGACGTAATGAATAGTCCATTAAATTTCGGGCATGCAGCCGCGCAAATAAAATTTCCTCCACTGATATTTCGGCCGCCTATCGTCCGGCCATCCTCAGAGTGAGTCACAAGTCTGACGACAAGATGCCAAGCGCGGCCTTATATGCTCCACCGCGGCGGTACTGCGCTTGCGGGTCGCAAACGCTGGTTGGCTTCAGAGAAATATGTTTACACATGCGCCGTCTGTGGCGAAGGCGTACAGACATTCGTTTCGCTTATCGATGTACGATCGGCGGCGGTGACGCCATGACGACTTCTCTGCCTGATTCCATGCTTTGTCCAAATTAAACCATTATCTCTATTTATTAAATTATTAGCTCATCTAATCTCTATAGCTTCCTTGAAGACAGATTCCCAAAAAGAAGAGGTGGATGTTAAAATCTTCACGTCACACTAATTCATGGAATGCCCTGTATAAATACAAAGTTCGGCCACAGCTGACTTTAATGAAGATATTCGAAACAGAACAAAAGGAAGTGTGTGTGTGTGTGTGTGTGTGTGTGTGTGTGTGTGTGTGTGTGTGTGTGCGCGCGCGCGCGCGCTGCGGGGGGGGGGGGGGGGGGGGGGGCTGTTAAAATTGCAGAAGGAGACCACGTCTTGAATATAGTAATCAGGTTCATATGGATGTAGGTTGCAATAGTTACGCAGAGATGAAGAAGCTTCCACAGAATGGACTAACGTCGATACCTGCATCAACAATTCTTGGGAGTGAAGACCACAGTACTAGATAGAGTTCATTAGTTTATGCCTGGCGGAGATTCATCCCACCTTCTAGGCCTCGTACCACACGAAATATAAATAAACCCTCAGCAAGCGGTGATTTAGTGTAGTCGTTAGCCTCTAATACGTCCAGTCGGGTCTTCATCGTTCAGTTGGCCTCGTCTGGTTATGAAAAACACTGAAAGGCATTGGTGTATGCCAAACGACCACAAGCACAAAATTCAAATTGCTCTGAGCACTAAGGGACTGAACATCTAAGGTAATCAGTCGCCTAGAACGTAGGACTACTTAAACCTAACTAACCTAAGGACATCACACACATCCATGCCCGAGACAGAATTCGAACCTGCGACCGTAGCGGTTCCGCGGTTCCAGTCCGAAGCGCCTAGAACCGCGTGGCCACACCGCCTGGCCCACAAGCACATGTTGCAGGACACCATGCGTGTAAGCAGATCTGAAGTATCGTAGATATACTCGAACGAGTTTGGTTTTTTTTTTGTTTTTTGTTTTTCAGGTGTATGCTTACAGGAACTTTCTCTGGTTGTGACCAGTACTGTATCTTGGAGGATTACGAAGCACTTCATTTTCTAAACATCTGTTGAGCTGCCAGAATGTTTCATTATCCAGTCTTGTTTCTTCCGGCTATCCTTCAGGAGTTTACTGCAAAAAAAAAAAAAAAAATCAGTTTGTTGAATGAGGGTTTAGGGTTAAACATATGAAATGTATTCGCAGTTGCGAATATGGACTACCATCAGCTGTATGATGGACTGACGACAATGAAAATTTGTGCCGCACGAAGAGTCGAACGCGGATTTCACGAACGGTCGCTTTACCATTTGCCTGCCTGAGCACAGCTCACGACTAGACCCAAACTTCCGTATGTCGTCAACCATGTGTCGACAACCTGTTCTCGTATATCCATTATGTATATACCCCCACGGGAGAGACATTTTACTTGAAAGTCACTATCCGGTGTCGGCGGATAAATACGAGATTGTCCGAATTACGACGTTAAGTTTTAACATCGTAGCTCGGAATAACACAGGCATTGCAATCTCGTATTAGGGTTAAGCGTCCCGTCGACATTTAGATGATTAGAGACGGAGTGGGGCACAAACTCGGATTGGGAAATGAGTAGAGAAGGGAATAAGTCGCGCCTTTTCAAAGGGACCATACCGAATTTGGGACAATCACGTTAACTTAAATATGGATTACCGGAGGGGGATTTGAACTGCAGTCCTTTCGAATACGAGCCCAGCGTCTTAACCAGTGCACCACTTCGTTCTGTAGGATGGTTCGGATAAAATGAGCAAGTCACATTCTTCTAGATGTCTCCTCTAGAAGTCCTTCATGGCATACACTGCATCAGCATCGTGAGTTACGAATTACCGCGTAAAATGACGTCAGCTGCTAGAATATCACGCTGCCTTTGAGGAAGGTAAAACTCAAAACGTGCTGCAGGGAGCATTATGCAGTAATAAGTAACCCTTTGGATGCAATTACAAAGGACTTCACGTTTGTCTTGAGCAATAACCACCATTCGCTTCGGCTTCGCCAGTTCGTGACGACTCTTCAGACGAGAAGAGCAACTGTTTCCAGTGAGAGAACTAACACGATAGCGAGGCTGCGTTCTTCATGCCGAAGATTCACGTACACTGACAGGCGTTTGTTCCTTATTCGTCGAACCGAAGAAATACTTTCGCTGATTTCCTGTGACTTACACGTACGAAGCTCCAAGAAACCAATCCGGCAACGATTTTTCCTTTACGTATTTTATCAGTAAATACGAGGCGTATCCAGAGAGTAAGTTTTCCGATGTTGTTTCCTTTGAAACAGATATTTTTAACCGGGAAAATCACACATGCGAGACAGATCAGCGAAGTGACAGTCAAATGCCGGCCGGATAGGTCCCGCCTGGGGCTAGTACATAGCCAGCAGTGCCCCGAAAAGGCGTCTCTTATTCGTTCTCTCGCCACCTTCGAGGTTCGGTCTATGATGAGGTTCCTTAACGCACAACGCGCCCATCGAAATTGACCGTCAGCTCTGTCAGGTCTGCAGGCAGGACATCATGAGCAAATGGTGCATCGCTGGTGTAAGCTTTTTTCTGAAGTCTTCAAAGTGTCCATGATGAAGATTGGGCCACCGTCCCTCATCAGTGATCACCTTGCTGAGGTGGACAATCGTCACCTCACGATTACGGAGCTCAGCGCCATTTCCCGCAGATATCGCGATCCTTGTTGCGTGAAACAGTCACTAAGCACTTGCTGTTCAAGAAATTGTGGGTGCCAAAAAACCTGACTCCCGAGCAAAAAACGAAACGCTTTGGATCAGCACTGACATTTCTGCTGCGGTATCGTGATGATAGCGAGGAGTCCCTCGACAGGATCGTCACGGGCCATGAGACGTGGATTTCTCACTTGACCCTGGAAGCCAAGCAGCGATCAAGACGAAATTCGAACAGGAAAGTGGCAGTGCAGAATGTGATGTGAACGATGTTCTGGGACAGGATGGGCATTCTACTCATTTACTTCCGGCCCAGGGGTGCAACAGTGAACGCTGACTATTACTGTGAAACAATGTGGAAGCTGCGACATGCCATTCAGAGCACGAGGCGTGGAATGCTTACTGCGGGTGTTGTGCTGCTCCGTCACAATGCTCGTTCGGATACAGCTCGGCTCACAGCAGCTGTTTTGCAGAAGTTTAGCTGCGAGCTGTTTGCTCATCCACCATATAGTCCTGATCTTGCTTCCAGCGATTTCCATCTTTTCTTGCACCTCAAGAAATTCGTGTCCTCCAGTCAGCGTTTTGACAACGACGAAAAGCTGAAGATCGCTGTCACACGCTGGTTCCATTAACAGGCGGCTGACTTCTACGACGCAAGAATACAAAAGTTGATCCCCAAATATGACAAGTGTCTCAATTCTTTTACTATGTCAAAAAATAGCTCAAAACATTGCTGTACCTGTTCCCAATAAAGGTTATCATGTAACTACCTTGCCCTTGTTTTAAAAAAAAGGAAACTTACTTTCTAGATACACCTCGTATTACGCAAAGCTATATTTTTTTGCAGATAGAGGTAGCCTAGCTCTGCAGCTGCGCCCTGCAAAAATATATACATCAACAGCTATCATATTATTCCAAGTTCAGCAAATGGGCTATCCCTTAAGAGTTTACGAGTTTAGTCCCTACTGTTTTCATAAAGCATGTTACGTGTAACGGTTACATCTTCACTATTTCATCAACGGTTACATTTACCAAACAAGGCCTTAAACGAATTACAGTATGCAAATAGGAGAGTATCGTTGGGTCTCGTAACTTTTCACGTGCCGAATTATTGAGGTAATTGGTTTTTTTCCTGGAATATTTTGCCTTTTATCTATGGCCTTCAATGGCGCGTGATGAAGAGTGTAGTTCTGTAATGCTTGTTACTGCGTGCCCGGATAATGAGAGTCCGAAACGCGCCGGCAGAGCGCCATTAGTTTGTGTTTGCGCGGCACTCGATGTTAATCTGATTTTCGCCGACAGACTCTGTCGCAGCGGTAGCACAGTTCTCAGCATGCTTTAACGAAATGTTTAACTGCAAACCCTATCTCATTATACTCCCATTTTCGAGACCTATCGAATGCCATCAGAAGAGCATGTCGTTCCATTAGAACAAAAATATCCTTCTAATAACAATATAATTCCGCGATCGGAAATCAATAGCGTGCACTGCCCATTGGCCGATGTGTGACCCTCCGCCGAATGACGCCATTAAATGTCAGTATGGACTCCTAAGTCACTAATGTCGGCTTTTCCAAACCGGATCCGTTACGTCTCTCATAAACCGCTCACTCACTGCCATCATTCAGTTAAGGTGCTCCACGTTACGGTCCTCCCAGAAGGACATTTATTCTAATATCAGGAATCGAAACAGGGTTCCCTACACGGCAAACTCGTCGAATCTGAGCTACGAAGATGCACACAATATTACTGGATGTTTCTATGATGGTAATACAAACTTCCAGAGAAGCGAAATTTTACGCGACCATCGTGAGTTGTAGGGACGGTAAAGCACTGCAATATCCTGAGATGGCTAATCGTAATGCGAAGGCCGTAACACTCCTGCTCGTCTGTCATTCTGTCTTTCTCCTGGAGTCGAAGTAACCACGGCTAGGGTCACTATTATTACAATATCCCTGCGCCAATGCTAATCAATATCATTTGAAGCATAGAGATCATAGTGACGGCTATTAAATGTCGCTACTTGAGTGGCGAAAACAACTTTAGCTTAGCTAAGTTGATAAAATTAACTTTTTGCAAACTCCAACATAAATGAGAATTCTGTAACTGAGCAGGTTCCTTGATTAACGTACAAGATCAAATCCTACCGGAATTAGTTTAACATCAAAATCTATTCCACAATCGAGAGAAAGATCCCGACCGTACGCATGGCAGTAAATTCTCCAGCACTTGAGTTAGCGCGCATCTCGTTAGTACAAAAACCACCACCCCCACTCTATATCCCCTAAAGAAGCGATCTGCCATGTGTAAAACAGCGTCAGTAGCTCTGTTTTAAGGAAAGCTAGTTTTTATGACACATCTGTTTATCACGTCGTGTCTTAAAAACTATATGTCATACAATGCTATAATTCTGCATGTCGTTCAACGTTACATGTGGATACTATCTGCAAAATATGTTGCGAATAGAATTAGCAGTAAAGAAGTAATAAATTTAAATCTCATGCCTGATGCTAAAGATTTACTGTGCGAACAGCGAAAATGTAGTAACCAATAGACTTTTTGCTTCACCATTTTGTGTGGGTGGGTGGGAGGGAGCAGCGAAAAAATATTTCCGAAAGGTTTGAAATTATGTTTAAAGTGTGATGGAACTCGCTAAGCGATCTCATTTTCAAATACTAGATAAATAATGTCCGTGTATATGCGCACTTTCAGTTACTATTCTCAAGAAAAACACACAGTTCCTAACAGTAATACTTGTCTTATTGTGTTAAAGTTTTAACATAAGATTATACGTCTTAATGAGCAGATTATAACTGCATTTTAAATTTGATCAGTAATAACGCGAAACATTGAAAACCAACTTTTCGTTGCCCCCAGGAGCCGTTAGACAGACAGCCTGAAACTCATACTGGGTTACGGGATAGGCACTTTAGACAACTCATATTATTGTTGGCGGCTGTTACTGATTTCCCAGGTCCGGTTATGTTCTAGAAAATTCTGCATGAACAACATTATCAGGCGTAGAGCAACAATTAAATAAAAGAAAGAAACAAAACAATAAATAAATGCAAGGTCAATAAAACTGCATTCTGTGTTTACGAACTGGAATGTACAGTCTTTCATCCTGGGTGAAATGGCGATGTATTCTTCCACGAAATTTTTTGCGTCGTCGTTGTCACTGTAGAATCTTGTATCAGGGGAATATCTTCTTTCTGCAACACAACTGCACACATATATTAACAGGGTTCTTTATTTACCAGAACAGAAAGCTATTTATCTTTAAGCTGGTCCCTGTGTTGTGGTACAAATTCTTCCATAATACTCCACGTTAGCCTCATTGCTGGTGAAGTACAAGTCCCACTATGTACACTACTCTGGTCACTATGTATTGATTGCCTCTGAGCTAGAGACTGTGACTGACTGACTGCAACTGCAACTGTGCTGCTATCTGACTGGCTGACTGGGCCCTTTGGTCCGCAGCGGCGATCTAAATACTGGGAGTCGAGAGGGCGTTGGCGGCTCGTTGCTTGCGAATCTGTCTTTGGCCTCTTTCCTGATAGGCACTCTTGATTCAGTGCCTATTATCGATCTTCCTGCAACCTCTTTGCCGACTGGTGTGCTGGTGGCAGCTTGCACCAGCACGAAACTACCAGACCCAGTGTCATGTATGGATAATCAAATGTAAGCTGCAGTGAAACTGACAGGTTCCATATAGGGGACATCTTATGCGTAGGTGGTCCGCTATTCAACTGGTTAAGATAAACAGGAGAATCGCTATTCCGATACAAAAAAAAATGGAGAACCAACAAATGATGTGGACACCCAACTTCTAACAAGCTTGCGTGATAAGCCTTGAAGGAGATGCCACCAGTGTCAACCGACTTGGGCATCCCACACAGTACTGTGTGGAAAGCAGCAGTAGCCACAACTCTGCCACTTACAGGTTATGCAAGCTGAAATTCTTAATGACAAACATCATTTTGAGCATTAATTGCATTAATGTGGTTTTAACAGGTAATCACGCTGTAACAGCATGTGTTCTCAGAAATGATAAGTTCACAAAGATACATGTATCACCAGAATGAGATTTTCACTCTGCAGCGGAGTGTGCGCTGATATGAAACTTCCTGGCAGATTAAAACTGTGTGCCCGACCGAGACTCGAACTCGGGACCTTTGCCTTTCGCGGGCAAGTGCTCTACCAACTGAGCTACCGAAGCACGACTCACGTCCGGTACTCACAGCTTTACTTCTGCCAGTATTCGTCTCCTACCTTCCAAACTTTACAGAAGCTCTTCTGCGAACCATGCAGAACTAGCACTCCTGAAAGAAAGGATATTGCGGAGACATGGCTTAGCCACAGCCTGGGGGATGTTTCCAGAATGAGATTTTCACTCTGCAGCGGAGTGTGCGCTGATATGAAACTTCCTGGCAGATTAAAACTGTGTGCCCGACCGAGACTCGAACTCGGGACCTTTGCCTTTCGCGGGCAAGTGCTCTACCAACTGAGCTACCGAAGCACGACTCACGTCCGGTACTCACAGCTTTACTTCTGCCAGTATTCGTCTCCTACCTTCCAAACTTTACAGAAGCTCTTCTGCGAACCATGCAGAACTAGCACTCCTGAAAGAAAGGATATTGCGGAGACATGGCTTAGCCACAGCCTGGGGGATGTTTCCAGAATGAGATTTTCACTCTGCAGCGGAGTGTGCGCTGATATGAAACTTCTGCCAGGAAGTTTCATATCAGCGCACACTCCGCTGCAGAGTGAAAATCTCATTCTGGAAACATCCCCCAGGCTGTGGCTAAGCCATGTCTCCGCAATATCCTTTCTTTCAGGAGTGCTAGTTCTGCATGGTTCGCAGAAGAGCTTCTGTAAAGTTTGGAAGGTAGGAGACGAATACTGGCAGAAGTAAAGCTGTGAGTACCGGACGTGAGTCGTGCTTCGGTAGCTCAGTTGGTAGAGCACTTGCCCGCGAAAGGCAAAGGTCCCGAGTTCGAGTCTCGGTCGGGCACACAGTTTTAATCTGCCAGGAAGTTTCATATCAGCGCACACTCCGCTGCAGAGTGAAAATCTCATTCTGGAAACATCCCCCAGGCTGTGGCTAAGCCATGTCTCCGCAATATCCTTTCTTTCAGGAGTGCTAGTTCTGCATGGTTCGCAGAAGAGCTTCTGTAAAGTTTGGAAGGTAGGAGACGAATACTGGCAGAAGTAAAGCTGTGAGTACCGGACGTGAGTCGTGCTTCGGTAGCTCAGTTGGTAGAGCACTTGCCCGCGAAAGGCAAAGGTCCCGAGTTCGAGTCTCGGTCGGGCACACAGTTTTAATCTGCCAGGAAGTTTCATATCAGCGCACACTCCGCTGCAGAGTGAAAATCTCATTCTGGAAACATCCCCCAGGCTGTGGCTAAGCCATGTCTCCGCAATATCCTTTCTTTCAGGAGTGCTAGTTCTGCATGGTTCGCAGAAGAGCTTCTGTAAAGTTTGGAAGGTAGGAGACGAATACTGGCAGAAGTAAAGTTGTGAGTACCGGACGTGAGTCGTGCTTCGGTAGCTCAGTTGGTAGAGCACTTGCCCGCGAAAGGCAAAGGTCCCGAGTTCGAGTCTCGGTCGGGCACACAGTTTTAATCTGCCAGGAAGTTTCATATCAGCGCACACTCCGCTGCAGAGTGAAAATCTCATTCTGGAAACATCCCCCAGGCTGTGGCTAAGCCATGTCTCCGCAATATCCTTTCTTTCAGGAGTGCTAGTTCTGCATGGTTCGCAGAAGAGCTTCTGTAAAGTTTGGAAGGTAGGAGACGAATACTGGCAGAAGTAAAGCTGTGAGTACCGGACGTGAGTCGTGCTTCGGTAGCTCAGTTGGTAGAGCACTTGCCCGCGAAAGGCAAAGGTCCCGAGTTCGAGTCTCGGTCGGGCACACAGTTTTAATCTGCCAGGAAGTTTCATATCAGCGCACACTCCGCTGCAGAGTGAAAATCTCATTCTGGAAACATCCCCCAGGCTGTGGCTAAGCCATGTCTCCGCAATATCCTTTCTTTCAGGAGTGCTAGTTCTGCATGGTTCGCAGAAGAGCTTCTGTAAAGTTTGGAAGGTAGGAGACGAATACTGGCAGAAGTAAAGCTGTGAGTACCGGACGTGAGTCGTGCTTCGGTAGCTCAGTTGGTAGAGCACTTGCCCGCGAAAGGCAAAGGTCCCGAGTTCGAGTCTCGGTCGGGCACACAGTTTTAATCTGCCAGGAAGTTTTACATGTATCACATTGGAACAACCGAAATAAAATGTTCAAACGTATCTACGTTCTGTGTTTTAATTTAAAAAACTTACCTGTTACCAACTGTTGATCTAAAATTGTGAGCCATATGTTTGTGACTATTACAGCGCCATCTATCACAAATCGAAAAAAGTGGTCCAACTACAACATTCATATTTCTTTACGTACTACACGAATATGCAATAAAAATGGGGGTTCCCATTTAAAAAACGCTGTAGATATCCGTTTGACATATGGCAGTGCCATCTAGCGGGCCAACCATAGCGCCATCTCGTTTCCCCCTTCAAGCTAGACAACTTTCGTTTTTTTGTAGTTTTTTCGTTTGACGCTTATTTCGTGAGATATTTGGCCTGGTCACGATCAATGGATCACCCCGTATGTACCTGCCTTGTAGACCCCCAAGCTACAGCTGTGAAGAGGAATCAAAATATACAAAGTGACTAAAGTCTTGGGATAGCGATATAGAAGGTGACAATTATTGAACTATAAGAAATAAAATCGCCATAACTTTTTAACAGTTGGCATTAGGACGTCCAGACTGCACGCCTGAATGCAGTGCATGATGGGAATTAGTGTGGTTTGGTTTAGCGATGAATTCCACTTTCATTTGGATGGGTTTGTCAATAAGCAAATTTGGCACATTTGGGGACTGAGAATCCGCATTTAGCGATCTTGAGGTCTCTTCACCCTCAATGCGTGAGTGTGTGGTGTGGTATTCCAGTCACGGAATAATAATATTCCTTGATGTTACAATGACTACCGAACGGTACAAGAAGTTTATGGAAGACGATTTCATCCCCATTATCCAAAGAGACCCTGATTTCGACAGGATGTGGTACATGCAAGACGGAGCTCGACCGCATCGAAGCAGGAGAGTATTTTGTCCTGGAGGAGCACTTTGGGGGCCGCATTCTGGCTCTGGCGTACCCAGAAGCCACTGGCAAGGGCCCCGATTGGGCGCCGTATTCTCCGGATCTGAACACATGCGACTCCTTTTTGTGGTACTATATTAAAGACTGGGTGTACAGCAATAACCCTAAAACCATTGCTCAGCTGAAAACACCCACTCAGGAGTCATCGACAGCATCGATGTTTCGACACTTCAGCGGGTCATGCAGAATTTCGCAATTCGTCTGTGCCACATCATTGCCAGTGATGGCAGGCATATCGAACATGTAGTAACTAAATCCGAATATCTGTAGTGGCGTTTGCATGTTGAATAAAGCGTTTGCACGCCGTAGGTCGTAACTAATTTACGTTTTTTGTTTTCTTCGTAGTTCAATAGTTGTCACCCTGTAGATTTATACAGATGGCTGTACTATCGCGTACACACGGTATAAAAGGGCAGTGCAGTGGCGGAGCTGTCATTTGTACTCAGGTGATCCATGTGAAGAGGTTCCTGACGTGATTATAGCAGCACAGCGGGAATTACGAAGGCTGTTTGGAAAGTAAGGTCCGATAGGACTCGAAATGGAAACCACAGTTAAAACCCGATGAAGCGTTGCAAATACTTGTTAGCCAGTGTCTCTAATGTATCTGTCGATTGCATCACGTCGCTCTTCTCAGTTCTGAGCGCACAGTGAACATGTGAATATGTCTAGAAAGCAGTGTCTCCCGCTAAGTACGAGGGTTGGAAAATTAATAGTGGCAACTAAGTGATGGAACGTTAATTGTGGCAACCATTTATTTACAGCTCGTACAAAATACATACGTGTTTCAAAGTTTTACTGACCCTCAAAGTAGTCACCAGTAGTTGCCAGCGATGTGGGAGTCGTAGGATACTCTTAGCAGTGCCATTTGTGTTGACAGTTCTAACGGCGCGCTCTATTGCCGGACGAATTTGTAGCAGTTCTGAAGCGAATGCCGTAAAGTGTTTCCTTCAGTTTAGAGATACAGTTGAACACACAAGGGCTTAAGCCAGGGAAGTGTAGCAGGTAGTATAGCACTTAGCAGCCCCATCAGTCAAACAAACCAGTAACAGATTGCACTGTACATGCTTGAGCATTATCCTGCAAAATGACTTTTAGGGCCTGCAGAAAGTGTCATCGCTTCTGCCTCTATGCTGTTCATTTTTGGAACACAACCTACGACCAGCTTAGAGATAGAAGTGATGACACTGTAATATTGTTGCATTAATTTAATATGAAAGCGGTGCTGATAGACAATAAAAGCGGGTTAAAAGCTGTGAGCTATCTGAGGAAGTTAACCTTGCATTACTGAGCAACTGTTTCACCAGGTATCCAGTCTAGCTTACCAAATTTCCAACCAGACTAACATTAATTATAATCTTTTAATAGTCATACGAAAACCGGTGTTACATATATAAAAAAAGAGAATTTAAATAAAAAGAAATAAATCAGTTTATATTTGGAAATTTTTTTTAACATTGATCATTGAAATTTCAGCATGTTAAACTTGTAACTAAGCTGGTGCCTTATATAGGATTGTGAAAATGTGAGTTTGTAATCTTACGGAACACATCAAATATGGAGCCAATATTGGGAGACTGCATACAACACTACATTCATAAAATAACACACGAAGAACGTTGAAACATATGCAAGAGGAAATTAACCACAACCAACCGATTCAATTTTCACCCAAAGAAGTTACGTTCGTAGCGCAATCCTGTCCGTCATGTAATTACCACACTTGGTATACTAAATTCATACTAACTCTCTGTGAAATCTTCCCGAAAAGAATAGCTGAGGGCTACTTTGATGATTATACCACATGCTTCACGTGGTCAACTTGGTTTACACAAAGAGTGTAACTCCACAATAATTTTGATAATTAAAATAAATTAGATCGAAAAGCAATTTACAAAAGAAAAACCTCGAACTGGTTACTATCGTCTTACAATTAACCTGATGGGTCAAGCAATTGTATAAGCACGTGGTACTGGTCTCACAAAGTGCACCCCACGTGGGTTGAACATAAAGAAAAGTTGCTATATTGAAAAATATTGTTAAGACGAGACGTTATAATCTCATCCACATTCGCATTTAAGATTGATGATCTTAGTTACAGTTTCTGATCAACACGTGGTTCCACTTTACTCACAAAGTAGTGACAAACCAACTACTGGAAGATATTCTGAAGTTGACACTCGAAATACACTGCGTTGCAATTTAAGATAACATTAGATAGTTTAAAGCTAAAACCTGAAATAAAGGTGATTAAATTTTCAGTTAGGCTGAACTTAAGAAATCCATTGTCCTGCAGACTTAGCAGACACCCGCTTAGCCGGAGATCTTACCATTTCAGACGCTCGCCGCGGACAGACTGACCTGCGCTCCTACCGAGCGTGCTTCCCAGATACAAACGGAAGTGGCCAGAGAGGCAGCTTCCTTTACCAACATGACAAGGGACGGACAGGACAATACTAAGGATAGAAACCTCTTTGGTTTTAGAAAGCGTAGCTACCTGTTCAGACGTTGGTCCTACTGTTCTCTAGCAGACAGGCTTGTCTACTACCATCCAGCATGCAACTAGAAATACATTTGCTCATTCATCCTCTCACACAGAAGGGAAGGGAGATGACAGTATCTTATCATATACAGTATATAAAAGAAAGCGGATGTAGGTTTCGTATGAGACTGTGAGACATGAATTACATATAAACTGTGTTTTAAAGTATAGTAGTGTGACAGATCGTTCTTGTTTATGTGTAAAAGTAACACATTTCACTGCTCAGTCTCCTCCTAGATAGTCAGAAACACCACAGTAAATTTAGAAGAGGAATTTGTGCCGTAAATGACAACAGATTTAAGAAATTAACATGAAAGGAATCCAACAGAGACCTTTCAACACTTTCTGCAGGACCTGACCATCATTTTGAAGGACAATGCTCAAGCATGTACAGTGCAAGCTTTTACTGATTTGTTTGACTGATGGGGCTGCTAAGTGCTATACCACCTACTGCACTCCCCTGACTTAAGCCCTTGTGTGTTCAACTCGGTTTCTAAACTGAAGGAAACACTTCGTTATTCGCTTCATAACTGCTACAAATTCGGTGGGTAATAGACCGCGCTGCTCGAACTGTCAACACAACTGGCACTGCTAAGAGTACCCTACGATTTTCACATCGCTGGCAACGGGTTATATACAATACTGGCGACTCCTTTGAAGGTCAATAAAACTTTGAAACACATATGTATTTTGTACGAGCTGTAAATAAATAGTTGCCACTATTAAAGATCCAACCCCCGTACGAGGGCCTTGTGAGAGTTTTTGCCTGATGTTATGCAGCCCACATAGCATTACTGCCGCGCGTTTCCTTCTTCATGACAATTCTCGGTCGCACTTTGCGGGGGGAATTGAAGAAGCTCCTTCAGCATTTTCGATGGGAATGTTTGATCTCCTACAATACAGCCCCTACTTGGCTCCCTGTGAGTATCATCTTTGCTTAAACGAAGACAACATTTTGGCACAGACAACGAGCTATAAACCAGTATAGAGAATTAGTGCAAAGCACTGGCGGCTGCATTCTATGGCAAGGGTATTAGAAAGTTTGTACAACCCTATGACAGAAGTCGGAACGGCGACTATGTAGAGAAGTAACTGGAAGGTGTAGCTAACTGTTGCCAATAAAATATTTTTGATTTTCAGAGTGGTTTCCATTTCGCGACTAATCGGACCTTACTTTCTGAACAGGCCTCATAAAACACTGAATGAGGAATGACAGTTGGAGCTAGACGTGTGGAACATTCTATTTTGGAAATCGTTAGGGAACGCAGTGTTCCGAGATCCACACTGTCAAGCGTGTGCCGAGAATACCAAACTGCAGGCATTACCTCTCACCACGGATGGCGCAGTGGCCTATGGCCTTCACTTACCCACTGAGAGCAGCGGCGTTTGCGTAGAGTTGTCACAGCTAACAGACAAGCAACAGTGCGTGAAATAATCGCAGAAATCGATGTTGGACATATCCTTTAGGTCAGTGCGGCGAAATTTGGCGTTAATGGACTGTGGCAGCAGACGACCGACGCGAGTGCCTTTGCTAACAGCACATCTCTTGCAGCGCCTCTCCTGGGCCCGTGACCATATCAATTGGACCATGACTGGAAAATTGTGTCCTGGCCATATGAGTCCGATTTCAGTTGGTAAGAGCCGATGGTAGGGTTCGAGTGGCCCAGACACCACGAAGCAGTGGACTCAAGTTGTCAACAAGATACTGTGCACGCTGGTGGTGACTCCATAGTGGTGCAGGCTGCGTTCACATGGAATAGACTGGGTCCTCTGGTCCAACTAACCGATCACTGACTGGAAATAGCTATTTTCGGTTACTTGGAGACCATTTGCAGCCATTCGAGGGCTTCATGTTCCCGAACAACGATGTCGTCTAACCGGGTCACAATTGTTCGCGATTGGTTTGAAGAAAATTCTGGAAAATTCGAGCAAATGATTTGGCCGCTAAGATCCTCCCGGCATGAGTCGTGCACCGGCTACACTTCCGCCATCACGCACTGTTGCAGAAGCAGCATAGCTCAGGAGACTTCCAACGAGTTGCTGAGTCCATGCCACGTCGACTTACTGCGCTATGCCAGGCAAAAGGAGGTCCGACACGATGTTAGAAGGCCTTCTATGACTTTTGGCACCTCAGTGTAGATTTGCAGTACACTTATCGGCGGTCACTACCAATCATTGTTCACGGGTCCTTATGTATTTCTCCCCATTAACTGCAACAGTGTATGCTGCGTTTACTTAGACAAATGCTCCCCATCTTGTGGGGAGATATCCCACTTGACCTTCGTCCAAGTACGGAATTCCAACTTGATGGTGCTGAAGCTCAATTTGAAGGAACATTAAACTCTAATCTTCCTTCCTTTCTTCTTTCCTTCCTCGCAGTTCAATTTGCACTTGTTTCTCGTGAACACCTGCATATTCACTGAAATCTGAATAGGAACGAGAGGACTTGTTCACCAAATATAACCATGACTAATTTCTTTCTATGAAAAGTCTTCTGCAAGAAATACCTGCTGAGACTGAAGAGGGTCTCACCGCCAGCGACATTATTCAAAATACACCAGAGTTGTTCGAACAGATATGACATAATTTCGTACAACGATATCTGCCTGCGTGGAAGTTGGAGAGCAGCTGTTGTTAATGTAGTCCCCTCTGCAAATCGTGCAAATATGTAGAGTGAGCTCTTTGAGATAACAAAAATATTTATAACTACACATCGGATTACAGTACGGAAATATGCTTGTTCAGTATTTTTTAAAATGCCGTCTGATGATATCACTGTTGATTCCCGCCCCCCCCCCCCCCTTCCCTCTCCCCCCCTCCCACGTGCCCCAACCCCATGAGGTGGGGCGGGGAAGAAGCCTTGAATTCTTAAACAGAAACATCCTTTTTTTGTATTGTAGATTCGCATTCCACGGGAAAATGCATAATTTTTGTATGTAACACTTTTGTCGTTGGACGTATGGTGCTTAATCGACATGTAACACAGTCGTGTTCAAAAACGGTTATTATCTCAAGAAAAAGAAAAATAAATTTGCTTGAGGTGTGTCCTCTCATCTGAAACCGACGGGATGCTGTCGTGAGGTGTGTCTCTACTTCTCGCCAACGGGGTAATTGTTTGTTAGGATTGCTTCACAGTAAGTACTAAAAAATGTCGCCATCCACTTTGGTGCATATATTTATCCGCACATGGGTGATTCGACACAATTGACAAATATTTCCGATGTAAACTGTTGCATTAGTGTTAACGCCGAATCATGTTATCGTGTATTGTCTGCGCTTCAAAAACTTTGCTCCTCAACTAACCCACCAAACAATAGTCAGGTGAAGTAAGATCTGGCGATATTATAGGTCTAGATATAAGACCGCCTCTTCCGGTCGATTGCCGATTGTACACGCGATCTAGTACTTTGCGTGCTGCTACAGAAAAAAGTGCTAGACAACCACCAGGTTGAAACGACAAAATATGGTTCAAATGGCTCTGAGCACTATGGGACTTAACTTCTGAGGTCATCAGTCCCCTAGAACTTAGAACTACTTAAACCTAACTAACCTAAGGACATCACATACATCCATGCCCGCGGCAGGATTCGAACCTGCGACCGTAGCGGTCGCGCGGTTCCAGACTGAAGCGCCTAGAACCACTCGGCCACTCCGGCCGGCTTGAAACGACACTTTGTCGCAAGTCTGCAGGCAATACGGGAATTTGTCCTCAAAGGATTTTCGATATTTATCACCATTTAAGGTGCCATCGATAAAGGAAAGAGCATTGAGTCTGTCATCATCATCATCATCATCATCCACATACTGGTTTCTGCAGAGAACATCCTTCACTGGTACAAACAAATGGAAGTCGGAATGTGCGAGTGCTGGCTGTAGGGTGAGTCAGCAAGATCACTCCAGTGAACTTTTGTGAGGTCTTCTAAGGTGCACAGACTTGCCAGACGTCCAGTTGATCAGTGACGTGCTTGATTGTGATCCGTCGATAACCTCGAATGAGACTGTCCGCACGCTCCAACACTGCAGGAGTCACAGCTGTGTGCGATCGGCGGGCAGGCGGGATATCATACAGGTTGCGATAATGACAGACCTACGAATATCTGCGATGCTCTGGTATTCCGTCAATTCAATTCAGTGACAGCTCTCTGCTTGGAACACTCCTCCGTTACAGACGCCATTTTGAAGGCTGCGTACAGAGGAACTTCATGAAACTGTAGCGACTTTACTGGCAATATTCCACGATGTCTCAGAATAAATTCTGCATTTTTCAACCAAACTGGCAGAGAAAAAAAAAAATGTGTCGCATTAGTTATTGAAGCGCCTCCCGTATTTTTCGAAAGTCTTGTGCTAACGTAATATGGCTGTGGACATGCAGCCCCATTGTCGTCCAGTGTTTTTTAAGCACCCAGCACAGACAGACGTGCAACAATTGTTTCCGGAGTGCGTGACTGGTGCGATGCGCCAGCTGTTGCCATCTCCTTTTGTGCTGCGCCCTCGAGCTGAACGGCAGGTGTGTGGGTTCGCAGGTGCTGCACAAGTTCCTGACGCCCAAGCCGCGGCGCAACGCGACGGGGGCGGCGGGGGCGGCGGCGGCGGCGGCAGGCACTGCAGCGAACGGCAGCGCGGGGGCGGCGGCGGCGGGCCTGCCTGTCCCCAGGCCCAACATCTCCGACATCCGGCGCAGCATCGAGCGCTACAACGAGATGCAGACCATCCACAACGAGGAGGTGTTCGGGCCCGTTCAGAATGACACGCTCATCATTGTCGTGCAGGCAAGTCAGCAGACTGGATGAGTCCGGTCCTTCTTCTTATCTTCGTTATCATCATCATGAATCATCTTGTTGTTGTTGTGGTCTTCAGTCCTGAGACTGGTTTGATGCAGCTCTCCATGCTACTCTATCCTGTGCAAGTTTCTTCATCTCCCAGTACTTACTGCAACCTACATCCTTCTGAATCTGCTTAATGTATTCCTCTCTTGGTCTCCCTATACGATTTTTACCCTCCACGCTGCCCTCCAATGCTAAATTTGTGATCCCTTGATGCCTCAGAACATGCCCTACCAACCGGTCCCTTCTTCTTGTCAAGTTGTTGCCACAAACTCCTCTTCTCCCCTATTCTATTCAGTACCTCCTCATTAGTTATGTGATCTACCCATCTAATCTTCAGCATTCTTCTGTAGCACCACATTTCGAAAGCTTCTATTCTCTTCCTGTCCAAACTGTTTATCGTCCATGTTTCACTTCCACACATGGCTACACTCCATACAAATACTTTCAGAAATGACTTCCTGACACTTAAATCTATACTCGATGTTAACAAATTCCTCTTCTTCAGGAACGCTTTCCTTGCCATTCCCACTCTACATTTTATAACCTCTCTACTTCGACCATCATCAGTTATTTTTCTCCCCAAATAGCAAAACTCATCGCAAATTCAAATTATTTTCGAAATGGTTGAGGAAAGAAAATAGAAAAAATACGTGACTACCTCTCTGTGACACGAAAATAAGACTTAACGGCTTTAGAAAGCTGCTGATACCTAGGGCTTAGGTGGTCGACAAAATGTTAGAATGTTAATGCAGGAGAAAAAGAATATAGCCCAATTTAATATGGAAATAACTGAAAGTTTATGTTAGAATGAAACTGCTAATGTAATATTAAACTATGTAAGCCTGATGATGGGCTGTGAAAACTGGTTGTTAAACAAAGAAATTTTCTCAGTAGCTCTTTCTGATACTCATAACATACTTCTGACATTAAATCTGTTGGTGCAGCAATTTAAATTTTGAACTTTAACAGCCCATTAACTCATTGTTTTCGAAAAATTAAACTGTAGTAACTCTATACCTATACTAATAATAAAACTGTAAAACAGTCCCATCTGTACACTGAACAGATTTGCCAATAACTAATTGTGGATGATGTAAGGAGTGCAACAGAATACAATAAAACTATTTTTAAAAATTTTGTATGTATGCACAGATAATTTGAGCTTAGCTAGGTGCAACTTACAAGCTTTAGTCCATCAGAATCGGATCACGGGAAAAAGATACTTGAATTTAAAGTTTTAGGAGAATGTTCCGCTTAGAAGTTCGATGTTTACCCCAGTGTCGTGGTCATCACGGTGTAGTGCACCAAACTACCAATCGGTGTTCTGTTCGATTATTTTTTATCTCAGTGACAGAACTACTTTCGGACGCATATATCAGGGACAGAATAAAGCGCCACAATCTTGTCTTTACGAATAAGACCTAACGTTGAACTTACATTCGTACGATATAAGTATTTACTGATTTTGCTTTGTGCGCTGAAAAACTAACGAAACTACTTTTCTCCTTCCGATAAGTTTTATTTATACTTGACTTCTTGATTAGAAAAAAACGAATTTATTGAATTTGCTTAGTGATTTGGGTGGCTACTTATGTGATTTCATTTTGTTTAGAAATAAAAATGCCTAGGAAACATTTGACTCTTTGCCAAGACACTGGAACGGCTAAAAGACTATGGGGTGTAAAGAATCCAGAGAAGATCTTGAGGTGAGAATTGCTGTGGCTTGAGTACATCAGGCTTTAACTCGCTGTTTGGAAACTCCTTCCGAAAGCGAAGGGTGACATAACTGATAGTGTCATGTATTATCTCGCTCCTCACCATACACCATGCATTAAAGTCCTCCTCCCATAGATACTTGGTGCTACCCGTGTATAGCCGAGGCGGGCTGCCTCATAAACTGCTAACACACACACACACACACACACACACACACACACACACACACACACACACGCGCACGCACACACACACACACACACACACACACACACGCACACGCACCTCGTCATGATTGAGATTATATTCCTATTTTTACGAGGGTGATTCAATAATTAAAGAGACAAATTGGTCTTGAGAAAAAAGCGTTTATTTTTACAAAACTACTTTTTCTACTTTTCAACATAATCCCCTTGAACATTTATGCATCTGTTCCATCGGGCTAGAATCTTTTTTATTCCGGCTCCAAAGAACACTTTATCTTGATGTTTGAACGAATTTCCCACAAACTTTTTCACGTCCATGTTGTCCTGGAACCTCTTCCCACGTAATGCCTCCTTCAGTGCACCAAACAAATGTAAATCACTAAGTGCTAAATCAGGAAAGTAAGGGGGATGAGGCAATACTTCCCAGCTCATTTTGTCGATGGTTTCGCCGGTTAGTTGAGCAATATGAGGACGTGCGCTGTCACACCTCCTCTGAGATCCACTTCTCTCTCTCATGACTGGCTTCACCTTGTTTAAAAGCAAATCCGAGTGGTACTGGCTATTCACTGTACACTGCTCTTCGAGATAATCGCAAACAACCGGACCTTCAGCATCCCAAAACACCGACAACATGACTTTTCATGCTGATGGTTGGGTTTTGAATTGTTTCTTGACAGGTGAGTTGGTGTGCTTCCACTCCATGCTTTGTCGTTTTGATTCTGGCTCATAATAGTGAACCCAAGTTTCATCACAAGTTAAAATTTTGTTGAGGGAGTGTGCACCTTCTCTTTCATAACCTTCCTTTAGTTCTGCGCATACTCTCAACCTTGTTTCCTCGTGTAGCCTCGTCAACTCCTTTGGGACCCATCTTGCACGTGTTTTGCGGTACTTCAGCTTGTTACAGATAATGTTATGAACTGTGTCAGTATTAACTTGAACGCTATCAACTATCATTTCCACAGTCACACGGCGGTCGGCACTTATACTGTCATCAATTCCACTTCCAAGTGAGGGAGTTGAAACTGCAAGCAGTCGGCCAGAACGGTGTTCGTCAGTCACTGAGTCGGGACCATTTTTGAATTGCTCTACCCACTTGTAAAAATTTGCACGATTCATACAACGTTCACCATAAACTTTAGACATTCTACAGTATATATTCACTGGTTTCTCGCATTCAGCAAGTAAAAAACGAGAAACAGAACGTTTTTCAACAATGTGGATTTTCGAGCGGACTCGCCATCTTAAAATGTATTTTTGAGGATTTATAAATAAAACAATGTTGGTACATCAGCTGATCAGGGCTCATTCCAGTGATGCCAACTTAAAGCCATAAAAGTATCAAACTTGCCCTACTAAAGGTTTTTTTTCTTCAGATCAATTTGTCTCTTTAATTATTGAATGACACTCGTATATGTCGTCAGGACCATTATAAACCAATAAACCCGCAGTTCTTTAAAGAATCGAAATCCTGTATATAAAACAGCTCTAGATGTCTACTTTAAAAATAAGTTAATGTGTTAAATAGTTGATGTTAAGCACGTAAGCGAGAAAAAGTTTAGAAAAGGTTTGAAATCGTGTTTGAAGTCACTGAGTGTTTCAAAATACTGAATGGGTATAGTCGGGGTGATACGCACGTAATGAGCTACACTGCCTCGAGTCATAGACACAGTTTCTAAATAAAATACTTACGTTGCTGTATAAATCTAACAAGATCATAGCTCTTATGAGTAGATTATCACAGCATTTAAAATCTTTAAATTCGGTCAATAATTGTATGAAATATTAAAAACCAAAACTTCATTGGTCATGGAAGCCTTCAGATAGGCAACTTGCAACTGGAATCGTGAACCACGAACAATCAACTATGAACCGATTTAGTCGGTTAGTAAGTTAGATGACTGAAGCAGTTTCACCACCATAACTACAGTGATGAGCCCGAAACATTATAACCTCCTCTTAATAGCGTGGTAGTTCACTTTTGGAGCTCAATATAGCAGCGATTTTGCATGGTATGGATTTCCGAAAAATTTTGCGCCCATAGTTTGAGACTACGAAGCTGCCGATAACATGCCAGGAATGTTCTACCGGGCTCAGGCCAGGCTTGTTTGATGGTCAAGGCAGCAATGCGAGTCATGTTCCTCAAACCACTGCACCACAATTGTGGCCTTGTCACACAGACATTTATGTCCCTGAAGGATGCTATCGCCGTCAGGGAGACATTAAGCGTGGAGGGATGCAGGTTGTCCGAACTAATGTCCACGTATAGTCCGTAAAAATTAGTTGTGACTTTTGACGTTTGGCTCACCGGGTGGAGACATGACGCCGTTGGCCAGGTAACACCCATGGCTAACCGGCTTTCCCTACCACGCCGCCAGCAGTTCCGTTGGTAATGCGGCACTGTTGCCACGCCATGGAAAAACAATACCACGTGTTGTCGCGCGTAGGGGACACCTATGTTCATTAACTCTCGTTGTAAGTTGATATTTTCTGGCAGTGAAGTGTTCTACATCGTCAGTATGTGAACGAGTGTTTCGTGTTGGCGCTACATTAATAAATAACAGTGGAGTACGTCTGAACAAGAGATTCGTAATAAAAGTGTTCGTCCAAGAACACGTTCACCGGTTGTGAATATAACGTTCTGTTGCAAATATTCCTCCGAATTCGACAATAGTAATTGACAATGCGCAATGCCACCCGATTGTGATGGATGAAGCCCCAACATTGCAGCGGAGGAAAGCGGCTATTTTTTCTCTATGTACAAACAATGTTCGATCGTATAAAGTTGAACCTAGCTTGTATAAGCTGAAGTTAATGGAACCTGTAGTACTGTACAAGCCAAAAACTCCACACTGACAGGTCGTCGAAATGGCTAACGGTAAACAACATAGTGTAGTCAGGCATCCACTGTATCATACTGATTTAAAACTGTATGAGAATATATGGGCCTAAGTGAAAAGTACTGTGGCAAACCAACAAGAAATTTACTCTCAGTACGGTTGACATGCTGACAAAAGAACTCATTGTAAATATTTCATCATAGGACTGGTCTCAAGTCGTCAACCATACCATGAATGTAATTGAGGAGACAGGGATTCATGAAGGACGGTAACTAGCTTTGAGTAATACTTTACTTCTCCTGTTGCTGTGTTAACATTTGCATCTTTTGCCTACACACAGCGGAGTTTATACAGGTATACATCTTACTAACATTCTAACGCAGTTGAAATTGTGGCAGAATCCTAACCCTGTGTGTTATTAAACTAGCAACCGTGGGCGATACATATCAATAATGAGAACGCCCATTCTCAGTATAAAAATAAATGCATTATTTCATTTTAAAAAAATCTGTGATTGCTTGAATATAGCGGTAGATATAGAAGTTTCGCATATTAATCGTATGGAAAAATACTGTTCACTTTGCGTGGTATCATTTGCCAAAATCTTGTTTCGATATCGCAGCTACTTTGAGATACGAGGAATTGATAAATATTTCATTCTGGCCTTTCCACTGGTGAGTACGTTCGTGACGGAGCCCTTTACATACATTCCATTTTCTCGACACTGGAGACACAGATACCCTTCGAGGTTTAAAGAATAATTTAACATGTTATCTAAATTTCATATGCTGCAACATATGACGTAATACACACCTAACGCAAATTCATAGTGATCCCTATTTTTCACTTAAACTTTAAAATTTCTTGCAGTAGTTTATCCAATACCGAAATAACACCATAACGATGATCGTTAACGAAATGATAGGCAATTCATCATAAAGCTATAAGATGTGCGAAGAGTTTATTACCGTATAGTTTCTTTTAAATAATTTGAGAACGCATGCTCTAGACCTCGGGCTATGTTACAAGTCAGTGTTATACCTAGATTGTGAGGAGAGGGATAATTAAATGGCGGAAAATTTACGGCTGTAGGACGGCTTAACATATGGAAAATGAGATTTTCATTATTCACTCACTGTATTTAACATTTATCATTCCTTTAAAATTGCATAACATCTTCAATTAAATACAGTTCAATCACTCGTTCTGACATTTTTCATAATTATGGCACTTTTTAACTGCGAATCCTCTAAGAGCTGTCTTGAATCTTCACGATTCTCTCTCAAGAACCTTGATGTGGTTAGATACGTACAGCAACCAGTAATCAGAGTCGGAACTGCGTCTGCAAAATCACAAGGATTATTAAACATTCTTGCTGTCACTAATTACAAGCAATGTAATTGACAGAGTAGTATTACTAATATTTGCTGTAATGAAAGCCACTGAATGGGGGGATGTTTTACATTTCCAAGAACGATCTCATTTAAATAATTAAGTTCATCGAAACACTTAGAAACAAAACTCTCGTCTGACGAAGACAGTCCGAAGACGCAGTGGCAATTTCTCCATATCTGTTCACAATGATATTTTGGATTATCGTGTTACTGAGCGACTGAAATGTAGTTCAGATACCTGTGAACATAACAATACGTTAGAATTCGTTTTCTAAACACGAACTTTTACGGTATGTATGGCTACTTACATATTAATTACACTGTTAATATTTTCACAATTGTTGCTTTTATACAAAAGTAAAGCCAACAGAAGAACAAATGTAAAATATACTTAGCTACTAATGACCGTTTTGTTGAGATGCAATTTTCTGTGTGAACAAGTGTAACTTTTTCATGCGGTGATAAGTCGCAGGAGTCACAGAAGTCGCAGAAATAGCAGTGGTAGAGTGCGGAGGGATACAAGCCCTGAATTCCTTAACTGCGATTCTTAACTGCAACAAATCACTGTTAAGAATAACAGATACTCAAAAGTAGCATTCACAGAAATTACTGATATCGGAAAATCGCAGTTTAGTCCATCACTACTTCCTTCCACCCGTTCCCTACTGAACTGTCAAAAGTCGCAACTGATTTTAAGCGCACTTATAGTCGACAGCTCTCAGGACGTCTTCGATTACTACCACAGGAAGCTTCGTAACATAACACTGCCCCCAAATGGAGTGCATCCGTTGCACGCTGCATATTTCAACTATCTGCCCCTGTTGGTAGTGTATTCGGGCACGACCGACAACCTGCTGTAACAAGAAATGTGATTCGTCAGACCAAGTAAGACGTTTCCATTGATTTATGATCCAGTTCACACTGTAATCGTAACTGATGAAGGGGTCAACATGGGAACACTTGGGGATCATCTGTCACGGTGCCCTATGTTCAGCAAAGTGCGTTGAATGGTGTGCTCTGAAACACTCCTGCCTGTACCAGGTATGTTGTCAGATCTGCCTCACATTGCCTCCTATTCTGCTTTACACAGCGGGCAAACTGAGCTTTAAGTTCCCCACTTGGCACCTGGGATCTTTGTACACAAATCACTCTCACACTACAAACACTTCATGCTGGTGGACAAAACAGTTCAGTCAGCACTGCAGCCACCATAAACAAGACCTTTCAAAATTCTTAACAGAGGCACACATGCATCTGACATTCTTGATAATGAAAAACCACGACTGTTTCAATCAACCAGTTGAAACTACCATGGGTTCTCTGGGACAACATCATCCCAAATGCCCTGAACAACAGTGACGGTGACTACCAATCACTACCAAATGCAAGGGTGGTCAACACCAATGCAGCACACCCTCTTATCATTATACTTGATCTCAGAGACTACAGCCAGAACATTACTGTCAAACTCGTTGATAACAACCTGTGGCTCACTGACTACAGTGACAACACTCCGGCATGGAACACTGCACACATCTGACAGCTTGATGACCATATGCATACGCTATCCAACGGCATTGATTGTGCCTCCATATCATCCCGCCTTTCAAAAGATGGCGTCCTCACCACCACCTACCTGAGGGTACTACTGAGATTGCCGACTGCACCCCGTCGCAGGATGGGGCAGATCCTGATGCAGAGGTAATCCCAGTGCTACCACTCCCGTCATTTCCAACAGCACTACAAAGTTCCCAGTTTGGTTTCAGCAGGCATCTTGCACACCATTCGCTACTCTATACAGAACCAGTGTTTTACATGACACGACTATGATAAATGGTCCAGCTGTGTTTTGCATTGCAGCCAGCCAGGACTCATCTAGTCAGGTATACCTGTGCATGCCAAACCAGCCAGATGATGAAGCCATTCACATCTCCCCTTCAGTGCTCCACACTATGAGAGGTGTCTCCACAGGGATATCGACATTAGTTCCTGGAGCTCAGTGTTCAGCCGCACCTCACATGGTGAACAGACGCTGGCCAGGGTACTGGTGGTTACCACACATATGTGTCTGGACTTCTACACATGCTTTATCCACTTTATAAAGCTTTCCCCTTCCGCCAGTTCCACCGTTCCGATGATCTGCATCTCCGCTTTCACTGCCATTGAGGTCTTCGCTGTTATCTTTGCAAGGAACCCTTACAAGGTAATATCACCCAGATCAGGTGAACCAAGGTTTTTTAACGATGTGTTACTCCTCCCCCCCCTCCTTTTTCAACCAGGCTTTGAACAGGCTTAGACATAGTTTGTCAAAGTACAATACTTATTTTCTTATTCAATAAGACCAAGGCATCTCTACATCAGGCAATTATGTTGGCACACCTAGTTCCCCAGGCACGACTGGCAGTTGTTGTGGATGCTAGCCAGCAAGCCATTGGTGAAGCTCTGCACCAGCATGCTGAAGGCCATTGACAGCCCCTGGGTTTCTCCTCCCATAAACTTACATTGTCACAAGTTAAATGGGGTGCTTACGATAGGGAATTGCTGGCAGTTTATAAAGCTGTCAGACATTTCTGACCACAAGTGGAAGCTTTTGCCTTCAGTAGGAACATGGATGGCTGCTCACCATACCAATTTGTTGTTGTTGTTGTTATTGTCTTCAGTCCTGAGACTGGTTTGATGCAGCTCTCCATGCTACTCTATCCTGTGCAAGCTGCTTCATCTCCCAGTACCTACTGCAACCTACATCCTTCTGAATCTGCTTAGTGTACTCATCTCTCGGTCTCCCTCTACGATTTTTACCCTCCACGCTGCCCTCCAATGCTAAATTTGTGATCCCTTGATGCCTCAAAACATGTCCTACCAACCGAGCCCTTCTTCTAGTCAAGTTGTGCCACAAACTTCTCTTCTCCCCAATCCTATTCAATACCTCCTCATTAGTTACGTGATCTATCCACCTTATCTTTAGTATTCTTCTGTAGCACCACATTTCGAAAGCTTCTATTCTCTTCTTGTCCAAACTAGTTATCGTCCATGTTTCACTTCCATACATGGCTACACTCCAAACAAATACTTTCAGAAACGACTTCCTGATACATAAATCTATATTCGATGTTAACAAATTTCTCTTCTTCAGAAACGCTTTCCTTGCCATTGCCAGTCTACATTTTATATCCTCTCTACTTCGACCATCATCAGTTATTTTACTTCCTAAATAGCAAAACTCCTTTACTACTTTAAGTGTCTCATTTCCTAATCTAGTTCCCTCAGCATCACCCGATTTAATTTGACTACATTCCATTATCCTCGTTTTGCTTTTGTTAATGTTCATCTTATATCCTCCTTTCAAGACACTGTCCATTCCGTTCAACTGCTCTTCCAAGTCCTTTCCCGTCTCTGACAGAATTACAATGTCATCGGCGAACCTCAAAGTTTTTACTTCGTCTCCATGAATTTTAATACCTACTCCAAATTTTTCTTTTGTTTCCTTTACTGCTTGCTCAATATACAGATTGAATAACATCGGGGAGAGGCTACAACCCTGTCTCACTCCTTTCCCAACCACTGCTTCCCTTTCATGCCCCTCGACTCTTATGACTGCCATCTGGTTTCTGTACAAATTATAAATAGCCTTTCGCTCCCTGTATTTTACCCCTGCCACCTTTAGAATTTGAGAAAGAGTATTCCAGTCAACATTGTCAAAAGCTTTCTCTAAGTCTACAAATGCTAGAAACGTAGGTTTGCCTTTTCTTAATCTTTCTTCTAAGATAAGTCGTAAGGTCAGTATTGCCTCACGTGTTCCAACATTTCGACGGAATCCAAACTGATCCTTCCCGAGGTCCGCATCTACCAGTTTTTCATTCGTCTGTAAAGAATTCGCGTTAGTATTTTGCAGCCGTGGCTTATTAAACTGATAGTTCGGTAATTTTCACATCTGTCAGCACCTGCTTTCTTTGGGATTGGAATTATTATATTCTTCTTGAAGTCTGAGGGTATTTCGCCTGTCTCATACATCTTGCTCACCAGCTGGTAGAGTTTTGTCAGGACTGGTTGTCCCAAGGCCGTCAGTAGCTCTAATGGAATGTTGTCTACTCCGGGGGCATTGATTCGACTCAGGTCTTTCAGTGCTCTGTCAAACTCTTCACGTAGTATCGTATCTCCCATTTCGTCTTCATCTACATCCTCTTCCATTTCCATAATATTGTCCTCAAGTACATCGCCCTTGTATAAACCTTCTATATACTCCTTCCACCTTTCTGCCTTCCCTTCTTTGCTTAGAACTGGGCTGCCATCTGAGCTCTTGATATTCATACACATGGTTCTCTTCTCTCCAAAGGTCTCTTTAATTTTCCTGTAGGCAGTATCTATCTTACCCCTAGTGAGATAAGCTTCTACATCCTTACATTTGTCCTCTAGCCATCCCTGTTTAGCCATTTTGCACTTCCTGTCGATCTCATTTTTGAGACGTTTGTATTCCTTTTTGCCTGCTTCATTTGCTGCATTTTTATATTTTCTCCTTTCATCAATTAAATTCAATATTTCTTCTGTTACCCATGGATTTCTAGCAGCCCTCGTCTTTGTACCTACTTTATCCTCTGCTGCCTTCACTACTACATCCCTAAGAGCTACCCATTCTTCTTCTACTGTATTTCTTTCCCCTATTCCTGTCAATTGTTCCCTTATGCTCTCCCTGAAACTCTGTACAACCTCTGGTTCTTTCAGTTTATCCAGGTCCCATCTCCATAAATCCCCACATTTTTGCAGTTTCTTCAGTTTTAATCTACATGTCATAACCAATAGATTGTGGTCAGAGTCCACATCTGCCCCTGGAAATGTCTTACAACTTAAAACCTGGTTCCTAAATCTCTGTCTTACCATTATATAATCTATCTGATACCTTTTAGTATCTCCAGGGTTCTTCCACGTATACAACCTTCTTTCATGATTCTTAAACCAAGTGTTAGCTATGATTAAGTTGTGCTCTGTGCAAAATTCTACTAGGCGGCTTCCTCTTTGATTTCTTAGCCCCAATCCATATTCACCTACTATGTTTCCTTCTCTCCCTTTTCCTACACTCGAATTCCAGTCACCCATTACTATTAAATTTTCGTCTCCCCATTCAGACAACTTGAATTCATTGCCCAATTCATGACAGACCTGCAGTATATAAAAGGAGCTGAGAATGTCATGGCCGATTTCCTTATCACAGGGAAAACCCAGACTTTTTGTACTTAAAAAATTGTGATGGCAATTATTTGACAGCATCCATGGGCTGGCTCATCCGAGAATAAACACCAGCATCAAACTAATGACGGACAGATGGATGTAGCCCAATATAAAGGAGGACTGCTGTAGTTGCACAAAAAGTTCTTAGATTGTCAGATGGCCAAGGTTGGATGAGATATGCATAAAGTGGAAGGAGACTTCCCACTTACGACACAATGTTTCACACATGTTCATCTGGACATCATGGGACCTCTATTGCCTTTGGAAGAATACTCACTGCAGTGGACTGCTTCACCATATGGGTGGAGGCAGTTCCATTGTCAGACATTTCCATGGAAATGGTGGCCAGGTATTTTCTTCATTGTGGATCGCACATTTCAGTTGCCCTTTATATGTCACCACAGACCAGGGGCATAAATTCGAACTGATGCTGTTCTCAGAATTAGCCAACCTCCGTGGTTTCCACCATCATCACACAATGGCTAACCACCCAAAAAGCAACTGAATGGTGGAATGCTGTCATAGAACATTAAAAGCTGCTTTAATGTGCCATACGCAGTCTTTGTCATCAGCTTTGCCACTGGTTATGTTGGGCCTTTGTACAGCATTAAAAGCAGATTTAGGAGCATTCACTGCAGAATTAGTTTATGGTGAACCCTGAAGACTGCCCTCAGAATTCTTCACCAATCATACTGGGGCACCACAGACCAATTTGCCTTATGTATTGCAAACGGTGTGCGAGTGTATGGCCAGACGTCACCCATCTGCTGTCTTGAGGCCTGGGGCAGTAACTAGTTTTATGCACACACGTAATGCTATGGACAGATGCTGTCAAGCCGCTGCTGCAGCCCCCATATTCTGAGCCCTGCAGAGTTCTCTCCCGAGATGGACACACCATACATATAGATCAAAATGGCAAGACCCAAGAGGTTTCACTGGAACGTGTCAAACACACACATATGTTACTAACTGAAGAGGATGTACACACTGAATATGCCATGTCACCTTCCACACTACTGGATGTGGATAACACTGTCTCGGAGCCACAAGAGGAAGTAGCACCATCACTGCCAGCACCGGGGGCTGAAGAAGATCAAGCAATGCCTTCAATACACTATAAATACCCCATGCCCCTACATTATCAGTGCTCCACTCTACGTGGGAGGGGGGGAGGGGGAGGAGGAGGAGGAGGAGGAGGAGGAGGAGGAGGGGCTGTGTGGGACTCACCAGAAGAACATCTGTGAATGCACAATGAAACACAGTATTATTTTGTGGCAAAAGGTGCATGGATGATCTGTTTTACTCTTTGATTTTTATTAGTTTTCTTTGTATTGACTTAGATTTTTCAATGTATTGGTGTTTGGGCTTTAGGAAGTTATTGCCTGACTACTACTTTGTATCTCTTTAGCGGACAGAGAGAAGCTTTAGTTGGCTAAAAGCCACTGAGCTTTCCTGACTGACCCATTCTGCTGGTACTGCTACTCTACTGATGACACAATATTTGCTGCCTTCTTTTATACTGGTAGGTCCATCTCCAATGACATCTAGTGGTCAGTCCAATATTACATTAGAGTGAGTGGGTACTTTTGATCATATAGGTTATGTTCATTTCATCATTTATCACATTTCCATTCTTAAACTTTCTTTATTCAACATTCACTGACAGAGCTAGAGCATTTCATTCATTATTCATGACTTTTTCCACCCTTGTTTTCATTGTATTTGTGGCAGCCTTTCCCTACTTGTTTATTTTCCTCTTTATTAATTCTACCCGTAATGCCATTTTTAATGCTGTTGGTCATTGATCTGCAGAATTTTCACTTCACCATAGTCTGTCCTGAATTTTTGACATCCCACCTAATGCTATACCCCTCTTTCTTTATAATACTGAATTTGGCTACTTATCTTCAGTAGTAGGTTATTATCTGATTTTGCATCATCACTTGGACATCATATGCTGCCCTGCATTTTGTTCTAAATCTTTCTCTGACTTGGATTTACACTAATGAGTATTCTTCCAAGTTGTTTAGATAAGTATCCATTCTACCCTGTGATTTGGGGGCAACATATTCACTACAACCAGTAGTAGTAATTACTAAATTTCCTCAGACATTGTCTCTTTTTAGTACTGTCAGCTTGTGATGTGAATAAGCAAACCTATACAATGCTGTTGCTGTCATTTTGTAAGAAAGTAAACACCACTGTGTTACCCATTTTGCTGTTCACAACCACAACAATGTTATGTTACATAATACACTGGTAACATTCTTACTTCACAACACCCATCTGACCAGATGTCTCTTTATTATTTCCATTTCACTCCACTAACCTTTACTATTTCCAACTGCAGTCAATCCAGAGTTTGTGATCACCACTATATAGCTTTCAGTTTTCTAATCTAACACACATCAACATGTACAACACTAGCCATACATGCAATTGTCGTGAAAATACCCCAATCCCCTTCCTTGAGCACGTCTGTCTTGGAGAACGGTATGGCTGGTAGTTTACTTCAAACCTTTTGACAAGGTAGTGGCCATCCAGATATCATTGTGAAAAACTAAAAATCCAGTGAAGAAGTGGAGTCACTTTTGTATCCTTAATATAGTTTATTTCATTGCATTATGGATATCAAATTGACTGAGCATTGATAACTATCCCCCCATCCTTAGTGGTAATTACCCATGTGACAGGAAAGAGGATATCTTGAGTATCTGCCCCATTGATCTATATGCCTTTGATGTGGCTGTAGCACAATGTGTAAGATTTCCTATATTAGAAGTCATTCCTCATGAGAAAGATTATTTTTATTGAAAATATTAGTTTTGATTGTGACCAAGTGGAACTGTATGTGTAAAAACTCATTTATATCTAAAAACAAAGATGATGTGACTTACCAAACAAAAGTGCTGGCAGGTCAATAGACACACAAACAAACACAAACATACACACAAAATTCAAGCTTTTGCAACCAGCGGTTGCTTCTTCAGGAAAGAGGGAAGGAGAGGGAAAGACGAAAGGATGTGGGTTTTAAGGGAGAGGGTAAGGAGTCATTCCAATCCTGAGAGCAGAAAGACTTACCTGAGGGGGGGGGGGGGGGGGGGGGGAGGACAGGTATACACTCGCGCACACACACACATATCCATCAGCACATACACAGACACAAGCAGACATTTGTGAAGGTAAAGAGTTTCACAAATGTCTGCTTGTGTCTGTGTATGTGCGGATGGATATGTGTGTGTGTGCGAGTGTATACCTGTCCTTTTTTCCACCTCAGGTAAGTCTTTCCGCTCCCGTGATTGGAATGACTCCTTACCCTCTCCCTTAAAACCCACATCCATTCGTCTTTCCCTCTCCTTCCCTCTTTCCTGAAGAAGCAACCGCTGGTTGCAAAAGCTTGAATTTTGTGTATATGTTTGTGTTTGTTTGTGTGTCTATCGACCTGCCAGCACTTTTGTTTGGTAAGTCACATCATCTTTGTTTTTAGATATATTTTTCCCACGTGGAATGTTTCCCTCTATTATATTCATATCATTAATAAAAGCTCATTTAGAAATACAATGACCAAATGTTCTCATCTCTGTTGCAGGTGCACACAAGGATTATTTACCTGAGGCATCTAATTGTCAGCCTTGCACAAGCAAGGGACATAGATACTGTACTGTTAATCTTCAGTCATGATTACTATGATGAAGAGATTAATGAGCTTGTGCAGAGCATAGACTTTTGCAAAGTCATGCAGATTTTCTACCCTTTTTCCATACAGACACATCCAAAGGAGTTCCCAGGAGAATCCCCAGGGGACTGTCCACGCAACATAAAGAAAGAGCAGTAAGTATAGTACATTTTTACCCCAAATCTTAACACTCATTCCTACCTTGTATCTGTTGTACTGTTACAATTAGAAAACAGCAGATACGGTCTAATTATTCCTTTTTGTGTGAGCTACAACAGATTATGTGATATGTTGTTTCAAAATATTTATGCAAATATAAAATTACATAACTTGAGCACAAATTGATCTCACTGGCCATGTGTGTAACAAGCTAAACTCGCTATTTTTTGCTCCTACAAGTATTCCCTAATTCCACCTTACACACCCATGAAAATATGTGAATGCATTTACTCTGTGAATGAAACACTGTCTTATGTTCGAAATTAAGCATTTACCCTACACAAAAGTCAGTCACATGGCAATAAACACAGACAGTAATGACAAATCCTTCACAATTATTTTAAAAAAATACATTTTGCCTGTGGTTCTTAGTTTATCTGAAAAGTGTTTACCAATAAAACACACACACACACACACACACACAATATTGAAGATATCAAGCTGAGAAAAAGTAAAGTAATTTTGTTCCCCTAAGTAAGGTCATGCTAGTTGACTAACATTAAAACATTTTGCAATTTGCAACTATTGTGTTTTGTAAACTAGAGTTCTGGTTTAAACAGCATTGAAACACTCACTACATTTTGATACTGTTCTACAGTATAACAGCCCTAGCTTACTGGGAAGTTCATTTGCTGGCTTAATCTCTATATACAAAAAGACAATGGACTGACTGACTGACTGACTGACTCATCGTTGCCCAGCCCAAACCGCTAAGGACAGAAACTTGAAATTTGAAGGAGGTATGGATCTTATATTTTAGGCAACGTTTACGAAGGGATTTTTCATAATTTCAACCCTAAGGAGGTGAAATAGGAAATGAAGTTTTCATTTTAAAAAAGTAACTATTAAGGCAAGTTTGAAGCTAGACTTACAAAAATTAGTATTTGGTTTCTCAGTCAGAAATAAAGAAATCTGTGTTTCACCATTTTTGGAAAATTAACTCTAAGGGAGTGAAATAGTGGGTGAAAGCTTTTTTGAAAATATCTCATTATTAAAGAACTACTAAAGCATTTTTAGAGCTACATCTGTGAACATTGGTATCTGACTTCTTGGTTACAAATTTAAAAAAATATGTGTTTCAGTGTTTCTGAAAATTAAACCCCTAAGGAGGCGAGATTTTTTTATGAAAATATTTTATTACAAAAGCATTTTTAAAGCAAAATCTACGAAATTTTAAATTTGGCTTCTCTGTTACAAACAAAAAATAAGTATTTCACTGTTTTTGGAATTTCAAACCTTATGGGGGTTAAATGGAGGATGAAAGGTTTTATGGAAATATCTTTTAAGCTAAATATATGAAAATTTGTATTTGGCTTCTAAGACACATGCATGTCATGTTTTTGGAAATTCAACCCCTAAGGGGGTTGAAACATTTTGTGAAAATATTTTTTTGTGAAAGCATTTGTAAAGCTAAATCTTTGAAAACTGGTATTTGAATTCTTGGTTGAAAATAAAAAAAAAAATATTTGTTTCAGTGTTTCTGGAAATTTAAGCCCTAAGAGAGTACAATAAGGGATGAAAATTTTTAAGGAAATATTTCATTACATTAAAAAATTTTAAAGCTAAATTTATGAAAATTAGTATTTAATTTCTCAGTTGAATATAAATAAATATTTGTGAGTGGGTGAAAGTTGCTATGGAAATATCTTCACAAGAAAGCAAAAGTTATGTTTAACAAAAACTTCAGACTCCGCTACCAGAAGCACATTTTGATCAGAAATACATTGGAAGAGACCATACATATATGGCCTTATTTAGCATGAAAAGCTTAGAAAGTTTTTCAATTTGTGAACAAATAAAAATTCAATTAAAAAAAAAACATATCTCTGCAAGCCATACAGTCCATGCGAGTGAAGCAGTGGGTGCTAAGCTAGTATATGCAAATGGAAAAATGACAATGAACAAAGTGGAGAAAATCGCAGTTCAATTACTGTGATAATGCAAATACCAGACTGGAACCAACATTGATAATATGTTTATCTCTAGTAGTCCTGTAGAGGTATATTTGTGAAATGTAAGTGGAAAAGGATTTTCCAGATTTTACTGATTTCTCCATTTTTTATTGATGAAAAAGGCTAAATTTTAAGATCTCAGATGGGGGAAGAAGCTTTTATCTCAAATGATTTGGGTGATGTCATGTAAATTATAAATACCAGTGGATAGACAGGTGTTTAAACCTCACTCCTTCTGAAAAAACATATAGTGTCCCAAACAATCAGGCAGCTTCAGTTCTTATTTAGGGACTGTTGCCTGTCTTGTGGGGGCTCTTGTCATAAAACAGCTGTTATAATGAGAGTTTTATCATAACAGGAGAGCTCTTGGGTGTGTTTGCGAGAAAGTCATATTACATTATTCGAGGCAATCAGGGGAATAATTTAGTTTCACTTGTGAATTTTGACACTTTATGAATGGAGAGTATGTTGGTTTAATTTTTTATCGAACCACAATTTTAGAGTACTGATCTGAACAATTTATCATTCACTGCAACAGTTGCCTATCAGGGGTAAACACATAGAATGAGGGTTGCCCACTTCTTTAATCTTCTAAGAAATTACATAATCATTCAAATTCCTTGTAACAGTTTCTCAGGAAAAAGGCATATACTTTTAAATGAATTGTAGCATTCATTATTCAGTAACAATGTTGAAGCAAGTGTATATGTAATACTCCATGCAACGTACCTTTTCATAGTTAGTTACATATTTAATTATTTATATCTAAAAACAAAGATGATGTGACTTACCAAACAAAAGTGCTGGCAGGTTGATAGGCACACAAACATACACACATGTTTGTGTTTGTTTGTGTGTCTATCAACCTGCCAGCACTTTCGTTTGGTAAGTCACATCATCTTTGTTTTTAGATATATTTTTCCCACGTGGAATGTTTCCCTCTATTATATTCATATTAAATTATTTGTTTTTATTCAGTCCCATAGATTAAATGAGTACAGTGTGTGTATTTTCCTATAGACAGGAACACATGATTTATATCATCTGAATTTTCTTAATGTTGCATTTGTACTTCACAAAGTTTTAAGAGTGACTTATTGTGAGTAATCTACATTTATTTTCTATTTTCTGTTTTTCTATTTAGTTTCTACTGAATTAACAAAACATTTTTCTTCCTTACATGTATTGTGAAATTATAGCCTGGTGAAATGTTAACTAAGAAATGAGAAAAATAATTCATTTAATTCTTAATGTTTATTTCCATACAATATGGAAAAAGTATTATGATGTCATGTCACTATGAAGTTAAAAAATTTGTTCATTTATTTCCTACCAGGGCCAAGGAAATGATGTGCAATAATGCTTTATACCCTGACTTATATGGCCACTACAGAGAAGCAAAATTCACTCAAACAAAGCACCACTGGTGGTGGAAAGCAAACAGGGTGTTCAATCAGCTGGATGTTACAAGAAATCATACAGGTATGCTGCACACACAAGAGTCAGCACTGAAGAGCTAAACTACAACTTTCAGATAACAGTTACTTATGAGAGAATAGACCTCTGAACTTTTTGTGTAGGAATGTTTCAGGTTAACTATGTGCATTGTTACAGGGATGGTGTTGTTCCTAGAGGAGGATCATTTTGTTGCTGAAGACTTTATTCATGTCATGCATCTCATGGAAAGAACTTGTAAAGTCAGTTGTGACAGGTGCAACATTCTTTCCCTTGGCACGTACCTGAAAACCTACAATTATTATGGAGATTCAAAGAAAGTAAGAAATATTTGTTTACAAGTTTAAATTGTTAAGAATATTGTTGATAAATGAATATATTTGCATCCTCTATCAGAATATTTGTTTATGTATTAAATCTGGATCATTATATGTGGTATCCCAACTTAGCTAGAAATACATTGTTTCACTGACCTGGAATCAACTGACCATATACTCAAAACATTTGAACCTGGTAGTATTTCAAGTGGCATTTTATTGTCAAGTGGCATTTTATTGTCAATGAAATGTGAATACATAAATTGCCAACTGAGAGCAGGGAAATACCAGATTAGTTGCATTATACTTACAAACATTTTCAAAGGTTGTAGAAACCATTGGATCAGCTGGAAATGTAATGGTAAAAGTTTATTGGGGATCACTTGCTATGATGTAGATCATTTCCCTAAAATAAAAGTAAAAAGGCTAACAATCTGTAATTTGGCTCCATATTGTACAATGGAGACTTTACAAAAAAGTAAAATCACTTATAAAGACAAAGATTCACTTTCAGACACAAGTACAATGCACCCATGTGCGTTGAGAAGAGTTTCAACAAATACTGACAAAAACCTCACAAAACTACAACATTATTTCTTGATCTTGATATTTCATCTCTTATGAGAACTTCATTTTTAAAACAAAAACCTGCAAAACAGAGTAGCTGTATTTTTGTGAAACTGAAACAAGACGGAAAAATGTAGATCAATATGCATTCTTAATACCCTCTTTAAAACTGCATTTATATTCTCCTGATATTTTTTATGCTAATCTATTCCTGTGCTAGTCCTTTTATTCATATCTCTTACTCTGATCAACTTGGCTGCCCTTACTACATGTCTACAAAATGTATTCACATATTACTTAATTACTTCATCTTGTACATACAGTACCTCTACACATTTGTCAGTCTTTCAACTATTTTGGTAATAGCCTTCATTTTTCCTAACTTAAGATTATCTGCTCATGTTTGCATGCATACTACATCCAATGTGCTCAACAATCTGTGTGATATGTACTGGAATTGGGCTACAGTCAGAATTTATTTCCTATTCTGGTCCTTTTGGTGACCAATATTGGATAGTTCAGTATAGGTCCCATTAATTTCTTACTTCTTTGGTAAGGTTTTCCTGTGGACTTCCTTTCTCAAATATTCCTTGCAGTATATCCTCAGTTAACATAATAGTTTAATATTTCAGTATTTCAAGTGCTTCAGTTTCCTCTTTTTCCAGTACTCTTGTGGTCTACACTTCAATTTCAAATGTGCAGTTTTTGAGCATTGAAACTTTTTAAAAAGAATATGTACAATTAATAATTAAACACCTTGAAGTACAACTTAAAAGACAGTGTTAAACTCTCCACCACAGATTGTGTTGCAGCAATAAGTGCCCCATGTCAAGTAGACTGGAGACACTGCCATGTGTGTTGTGTTACTCTTTCTTGCTGAAGAACACATCTGATTCCAGGCACCTAGAATGTGCTGGTTTTATGCTGTCAAAAACCACAGACAAATGAAGGTCTTAAATATCATGTTTCATTAGGAGGCGATGTACAAAGAATCTAAAATTTTATTATTTAAAGTTTCTCACAAAAATTCAGAAACAGTTTACCAGGTATAATTATTTTTAAATCATTACTTATAGACATGCTGAATACAAGATGGCAAGAATCAACATGTTACCTTCAGTTTATTCAGAAGAGCATAGTATGTAATACGTGGCAAATTTTCATAGTGTAAAAGAGCTTCTCACTCACCTACTTACTGTTTAAAGTCAGATAAATGAATTATCCGACTACCTAAAATATTTTAATATTAAATTTTGTAATTTGGAAGTAAGTATCTTGTATATGTTTCCACATATACTTTGTTCTATTTGTTTCCTGGTTCAACTGGACTGGGGTATGTCAATCTAAACCACAACTTCACAATTTTGATTATCTAAATTTTGCGTGACCAGTTATCAGTCAAACTGCCCTCTTTGTTATCTTTTTTTTTTCCAGATGTTCATTAACTCTTATATTTCCCACAGAAAATGTTATTTCTAACAAAGTATTTAGTGTGAAACAGGTTACTAATACTAGAAATATGTATTTCATGTTGCAACTTTGTTTACAATGTATTGAATGAGAGCTTCTTAGTTTCTGATATATTTAAGCTGGTGGAAGTTGATAGACTGCAGGCCAGGACTGTTTTGTGTGCAGCTGTAGGCAAAATTGCTGATGTAACAATACAATACTTGAGCATAACATAGCCACTACCAAGTGAATGCCATGGTGTCCCCTGTCAAGATAGTAAGCACAAGTGTAGTGCCATAGCTGTATGAGGTAAGGGCAGCATGTGTACCCCTGCACCACCACTATTCCCATTGTTGTCTGTGTGTTGGGCTTGGGTAAGTGGAGCTGGCTTTCTCTGCTCCACAACCACCCCCCCCCCCCCCCACCCCCCAAAAAAAACTCATTCAACATGTCTTGAACAAACTGCACACAGTCAACCAGTAGTATGCTCTGGTGTAATCTTTGTAAGAAACTTGAGTGTGTGTTTCGCACATATATTTTCCACATGTGGAAAAATATATATAAAAAATACTTAAATAAAGCATAAGATTCAGTACAGTAATTGCCAAAAACCTTCTGATCTGATGAATATACAATGTATTGAGTCTCTAGATATGAATTAGGCAACTCAGTTGCTTGCTTTAAGGATTTATTAATACAACTTCTTTCATTACTTCTGCTGTATTTTTTTCAATTTTAATCTTCAGCATGTCAATCCCTCCTTCCCTCTAATCTTCGCCACTTGCTTAGAATGTCATTGTTTAATTTTCTACCTGTAATTACTCCTCTTTTGTTTAATAGGTAATTCATCAAGATCATTTAATTTTTCTTACAAGCATTCCTATCCATGAATCAAAAAGACAGGGCCATCAGTGTACCTTAAGACTGATGAAATGGCTACTTCACTTACTGCTCATGTTCTGAGATATTCTGTCGTGTACTTTGTTTCCTATTATAGCAATTAACCAGGAAGTTTACTGCACTTAATTCAGGACAATTGTAAATTAATGCCTCTTGGATACATAGAACACACACAAATTTTGAGAATAGAATGAACAAATCTGCATGAGTGTATTTTAGCATAAAAGCTGCACTCTGCCATAGACAGAAAGGATGAGACTGTCGTTCTTCAACAACAAGTTCAGTTGGGAATCAAAGGTCAATCTGCTTTTGAGATTACTTTCCAGTTTGTCTCAATCTGTTTTGGTTCCAGAGTTGTTCTGCTTAAAATTAGAACACACACAATTTCTAAGCTAAATGGTACTCCGGTAAAAGACTTCCTTTTTGCCAAGATACATATGTCAAATTATAATAGGATATTAAAACTGGTTTCAAATTAAGTTTAATGATACATTAAAATAAATATAATGCATAAGAAAAGTAATTTGTACATTGTGATTTAGGACATGCAAGTCCAATAAATATAATACATATTCTTAAGTGCTATGAAATTCAGCAAGAACATTCCATCACATCACATGACAGTGCTCATGTCATATAAGAACATTAAACAATATTGATTATATACCTGAATTTTATGAGTACATAATATTACATAAATATAACCACATAAATAAACAATATTAAATAGATATATAAAATTGTAGATTTTATTTTGCTTGAATCACTCAGTGTTTGCTTAAGGAATGCATATCATGTAAATAAGTGTATGGTGAATACCCTAGTTGCGCAGCATCAGTTGTTAATCATATAAGGTTTGCAGTACTATATTGACTGATCAAATGACTACTGTAATCTCCTGTTATCCCTGGTAATAATGTTTTTTACATATAGGAGTGCATGTGAATGATTGCAAGACTAATTTCATCTTAACATTTTGAACAATTTCATTTTATTTCCGCATTTAAAAAAATGAAATTTCTTCTCTTTTGTTGATAACATAATATAAAGTGTTACTTATGGAAACTGCTTAAATGTAGAACACAAGGAATGCTTTTACCTGCAAAAGTTGAGTCTTCAAAATTAAAACCAATAAGAATTTTTTTATTGGCATTTCAAGACCTAAGACAACAGAAAGCCACTAGTAAGCAGGACAACTATTTTTTATGAACTGAGAGGTTTGGACAGGGGGAGGGGGAGACAAGAGAGTTTACTGAAGAACCGGTTTTTAAAAAATAAATAATATTCTTTAACTCCATTACTTAAAACATGTTGGTTACATGAAGTAATATAATACTTCTGTTTCAACCACAATAGTATTACAATATTTTCTATTGACAAATCCAGGGAAACATGCACAGTTCTGTAATACACAGAACAGTCAGTAATGGCCCTTCATTATTCCATTGATACTGCAACTAACATATACCACTAACCTGCTGTGAATCACAAGTCAAGAGAGTGAGGGGAGATGACAAATACTCAGTAGCAATGCTAACTTCATTCCAATAGTTTTGTTTTGGATATTTTCATGCCATGTAATTTCTGCTCTGACTTCTTACAGTATCAGTAATTCAATAAGTGTTGTGTGTACTACTCTGGGAAACTTTGGTTTTGGATGAAACTATGTTTCACCACTAGTGCTTGACTTCTTGTTCTTTTTTATACACATCTTAATATAATGATTTCCAGTTCTATAATAAAATTGTTGTATTGATATGTGTTGTGCACTTTATGTTAAGCTTCCTTCAGCTTTTAATAGTGACACAATATTTTCAAACTTTGCTTGCAAACTGCTTTTTTGTGTTAGAATTTTTTTAAATCTATTGCAGTTTCTATTTGGTGATATTTCAAGCTGTATATAACTGTATAAACAACATTTGTTATAATATGTCCCCTCTTCCTGGTTACAAATGAGATTGTTTGTAAATGTACAGATAACTGTTGCACTGTTGATTCTAATCTGTGTTCCCCTTCAGTTACCTTGTATTTTAATAATCTGTGTAAGATACAAAATTTGCTGTTTACTGTAGAGATCACCATTAATTTTTCCTAATTGTAACATACATAAACTGTCACTGAAACATAACTTTTCAGCAGCAGCTTCACTCAGCTTCCATGCACTGTCATGCTGATTCACTTTCTCACTTGCCTCTGCTATATGTGTGTGTGTGTATGTTGTGTTGTCTCTCTTACATTCCAGAAGGAGGCTCTGAGAGCCATGAAACGCCACCCGTCTTTCTCTGCAGGCTCAATTCCTCCATCCTGGGGCTTCCAGATACTCCCTTCTCTCTATCAGCATTACCAGAAGGTATAGGATTGCTGGCTAACAATGGCACTCGAAATGTAGCCAATATTGCCATTTGACAGTAAAGTCCCTGCAAGTCTGCATGTTGCAATATTCTTGTGGCTTATTCACTGACATGCTATGTATGTAACTATGCTTGGATAATGAACTACATTTGTAGAATACTTTTAGCACTCATGCACGTAGTATGACTTAGTTATAAGAGCAAAAATTGAATGTTGGCTGTAGTATTATTAGGAATTTGTGTGTTGCACATGAAAACAAATAAATTAATTTACTTTATAACTTTTAAATTGAGACATACTCTAATCTATTCAGGCAAGTTTAGGAGAAATTTCTATTTTTAATTTATAAATTTGCAAATAGGAGCGGTTGAAAATATCAAGATCAGAACAATTATATTCATGTTAAGGAGTAATGATGACTGATGGCTAGTAATGGTGAAGAAAAAAGGTGTACAAATAAGGATGGTGAAGTAGTAGATCTCAAGAAGAAAAAATTTGGTTCTGGGAACATTAATAATCTTTCATATATAAAATGAGGGAAAGTCAGCCACTCACCTACCCCAGATCAATGCATGGAGCACAGTAACATGTAACAGAAAATAGCATTTACAGTGGCTTTTGAGCATTAGCTCCTTTTCTAGCAGTAGTACACACATTCAAACACATCACCGCACAACAAGTCTTGCTGTGGCCATGGGAGTGTATATTTGGATGTCTTTGTGGTTGTGTGCATATGAATTTCTGTACTATTGCTACAGAAAGATGTAGTGCTAGAAAGCTTGTGTGAATGCTGTTTTCTCTTATGAGTTATTGTGCTCATGCATTGATCTGTTATAGGTAAGTGGTTGCCTTTTCCTTATTTTATATATTGATCCATCCAGGAATTTCCATTATTGTTAAAAATATTTCATACATTCCTAAGGATTTATACCACATTCAGTGCATTGTAAGTTGAAGATAGCCATTTTGCAAAGCAATGGAAATTGGAACTTCCACAATGTCATTTCCCTGAGTGCTTTATGGTGTGGCTGATTCCAGTATAGTTACAAATATGTTTCTTAAAATATTGGAGTAATTACACTTTGGAATACAGCTTCTATATACTGCGAAAACATAGTCTGTATTTCATCGTTATGTTTTTGTAGTCCACCCAGTAAGTTCAAATATCATGTTTAAAGAAATTCAGCATGGAGACCATAGATACTAGGAATAGTTCCAGTAGAAGTATGAAGTCTCCTACATTCCTTCAAGATCAGTGTGGACTGAGTGAAGTCATACATTAACAGGCAGAAGCAGACACTCCAGGCCATTTCAGTAACAACAAATTATGTCTAGTACTAACCTGCTCACACTGGTAGTTATGGGACTTACTTCTAGATTACTTTCTATATGTACACAAAATATTAGGCAAAAATACTCATCCTCTTATAGCACTCAGAAACTGTTTTTATTTAATACCTTAAGAAAAGGTTCTATGTAACTTTACAAAGACCACTGTCTATTTATTATCATGAATTATGTGGCATTTCCATCCCTGATTCCAAATAGGTTCACTGTAGTCAGATAATAAGTACCCAGTCCTTTATAAAATGAAAATCTTCCCTCTGTCTCACTTACAACACCATTCAGGCAAGAAAGAGCATCACATTACATTTAAAAATAGTGACAGTTACATTCATAGAAGCATTATTTTGTACAACATGTTGGTATGTTTTGAACAGATTCTCAATAAACATGTGCAATGACTTCTTGTTCTGTTGTGGACAAAATGACAGTATTTGATGAAAATACATGGGTCATAAAGGTTCTAAAGAGGTGATTGTGCAGATTTCATGCACTGCACAGACAAAAACTGTCATCGTCACAAATTTCTTTAGTACTTGCGCTCCCTATAAGGTACATGTCATCTTATTACCCAAAAAAGTTAATCCTTTTTATGAAACAGTGAAGTATCTTTTCTCTATTTATCATTTACTTTCTGCACAAAAAACCTTCAAATATTTCACAATAAAATATTCCACTTAGAGGCTATTTTTCAGGGGTTGTGTTATTGTCCAGTTGTATCAGAAAGTGAATAAAATATTGCATGATTTTTCTAATTTTTCAGAAAGTATATTCTCGCCTTCCATCACCCAACAAAGTATATCATGATCTCGATGTGCTATAGTATGTACCCCCCTCCCCCCCCCCCCCCCCCCCATAACACATACTCCAGGGCACTTTAACAAATTCAGTGCACTCTGTTTACATGGGTGGTACCTTGCACTGGCTACCTTCTACCTGTGCACAGAGAGCAATACAATATTACTCCCATATTATTTCTTTCAATGTGAGTTGTAAAGCTGCACTGAGGGAAAATCCCTTATCTTGATTAATGACATTTCTGTTGCTTCCTTAATATACTGGCCCACAACTGTACTGCCAAGCAGACAATCAAAGTCTTTTTATGTGCTCTTGTCCCAAATTGTGCTCATCTAGAGGAGATTTGTCTTCCCACCAGAGCTCTGCATACTTGTCCAGTTTAAAATTGTGAGAAACAGTGCTGTCTCTTCCAACATATGGTTTGCCACAGTGGCAAGGAATACAATTCTACAGAAGTAGAAATGCTTGCATTATCTTTCACACTTCCCAGAAGATTTCTTATTTATTTTTTGTTGGTTATAAGTTGATTGTTACCCTTTCCTTTATTTTTCAGATCCCCTCCCCCTCCATTACTGATGTTTATGCTGGATTTGAACTTTTGAAATGGACACAGCTGATTTCCTTCCCCAGTTTAAAAGTTTTCTTGTCTCTATTTTGGGAAAGATAATTTTATATTCTTTTTCTTTTCTCTTGTTCCCACATCTTCAGTGCCCTTACAATACCTTAATTTCTGTATCCATTAGAGGTATGATTTTTCAGCTAACTAAACTCCTTCAGGAAGTACCATCATCACATTTAGTGCTTGCTCTGTGCACTGTTATCATCATTAAAGACCAACTGTTGTCCCTGGATGCTGGCAACTAGTTACTGAAAGATAAATGACTATGAAAAGGTATCATGGAAACATAATATTGCTTTGTACCACATTCTGTCAGAGCCTCCGCCAGAATGGTCATTCTATGGAGATTTGAAAAAAAAAAAAAGAGACGGAAAGACGAGCAGTGGGAGGGGGGGGGAGGGGGGAGGGACAATACTGAGTCTGCCTCTAGCCACCTGTAAAAATAAGAGGTCTTCTGTACTACAGTCAACCAGGAGCCATATTAATTTGGAGTTCATTGTGTTCTTACAAATGATACAAAATCAGACATAAGACAGACATGGCACTGTGCATGGCTATGTTACATTGAACATAAACAAAACTAAGACATCAGCAAGAAAACAAGTCTGCACTAATTGAGCACTTTTAAGATAAAAGCATACAATGAATTGTGAAAATATGTTCATTGTCGGTTTGGCAGTTACTTTCTGGGACAGTGTAATTAAGAAAGCAATTAAACTATAAATGTAAGTCTAATCTTGTTAATCAAATAAGGAAGGTAACCTTAGTCCAGCTTGGTAGCAGAAGCAGTAATATTGGAGTGACTTTATTCAGCACCTCATGGGATAGTAGGTGTAAGCTCCACCCTAATAAACAAGCAGTGGTGAGGTCATTAAATTTTACAGGATTTAACACTATGGCATATTCAATAACTACACAAGCATATGCATTATAATGCACACACACTGCCCATGAAGACTATGCATCTGAAACACATCAGACTCACTGCAGATTGATGTTGTTAGTAACTCAAGAAGATTTCACTTCACCGACATGCCATGTGAATCTTCTCGTTGAGTTCAGTAACCATAGACTTACAGTACTGTCATTCACTTGTGAAATTTGTTTTCAACAATCCATCTAAGTTTGAGAGTAATAGAGATATTCACAAGTTCAAAACTTTAAGGAAAGATGATCTACATTACCCTTCAATGAATCTAACTTTGGCGTAGAAAGGGCTGAATTATGCAGCTATCAAGTTCTTTGACAGTATACCCATGGAAATAAAAGGTCCGACAGACAACAGTAATGTTTTCAAAAGCAAATTAAAGAGCTTTCTACTTAACAACTCCTTATGTAGCATATAGGAACTCTTAAGTGGAGATAGTCAGTTAAAAAAGACATGTAAATGGTCAGCATGTGGCCATAAAAATATTTTTTTCTTAGTTTTTATTTAGTTGTATACAAGTGTTATACGTTTATTCTGTTGTCACATCCACATCATCAATTTTTATCAAGAATGTGACCCATGGGATAAGTAACTAACAACTCATGTACATCTGGCAATGAAATTGACAATACTTCCTTTGAAAGATCAGAGAAACTAAACATTCAATACCTATAGTCACTGTCTTCAGCTGCACTGATGATGTCTGAGCAAATTTTAATAAGACAGATGGTTTTTATTTGATGTGTACTCATGCCAGCACACATGTTCATTACTCCAAAACTTCTGTGTATATCTCATACCATAAACGTAAATACAATAGAAAGAAACTTCCACATGGGAAAAATATATTAAAAACAAAGATTCCAAGACTTACCAAGCGGGAAAGCGCCGGCAGACAGGCACATGAACAAAACACACAAACACACACACAGAATTACGAGCTTTCGCAACTGGCAGTTGCTTCGTCAGGAAAGAGGGAAGGAGAGGGAAAAATGAAAGGATGTGGGTTTTAAGGGAGAGGGTAAGGAGTCATTCCAATCCCGGGAGCAGAAAGACTTCCCTTAGGGGAAAAAAAGGACAGGTGTACAATCGCGCACACACACACACACACATATCCATCCGCACATACACAGACACAAGCAGACATCAAGTCTGCTTGTGTCTGTGTATGTGCGGATGGATATGTGTGTGTGTGTGTGTGTGTGTGTGTGTGTGCTCCCTCTTTCCTGACGAAGCAACTGCCAGTTGCGAAAGCTCGTAATTCTGTGTGTGTGTTTGTGTGTTTTGTTCATGTGCCTGTCTGCCGGCGCTTTCCCGCTTGGTAAGTCTTGGAATCTTTGTTTTTAATATATCATACCATAAACGAATTTATTCATTTATTATATCTGTGTAGTGGAGACAATATATTTCAGGAGCTTGAGTGGTGTTTGTGCATCACTATTTTAGACATATAACTCACTGAGGTAAGAGTCTATACAGTAAATAATTACTTTTTCTCCTTTTTTAAGGAATTTTCTTGAAATGGATCATAGTGGGTGCAGCTTGTGTTTCCATAATGGGGAAACCTGCAACACCTATCGATCAGAAATACACAGATCACAAAAATTTTTGCATCACCTTGGTTCCAAGAGTTCTGGAACCTGTACAAAAATTTGAATAGAGATCAACATAAACAACATTTCCACCCTTTTTATTGCCCATGAAAACCACACACTGCATGTTGTACCACTATATAGTGAGACCTTCAGAGGAGGTGGCCCAGATTGCTGTACACACTGGTACCTCTAATACCCAGTAGCACGTCCTCTTGCATTGATGTGTGCCTGTATTTGTCATGGCATTCTATCTACAAGTTCATCAAGGCACTGTTGGTCCAGATTGTCCCACTCCTCAACGGTGATTCGGCGTAGATCCCTCAGTGTGGTTATTTGGTCACATCATCCATAAACAGCCCTTTTCAGTCTATCCCAGGCATCTTCAATAGGGATAATGTCTGGAGAACATGCTGGGCACTCTAGTCGAGTGATGTCGTTATCCTGAAGGAAGTCATTCTCAAGATGTGCATGATGGGGGCACGAATTGTTGTCCGTGAAAATGAATGCCTCAACAATATGCTGCCAATATGGTTACACTATCAGTCAGAGGATGGCATTCATGTATCGTACAGTCATTATGGCACCTTACATTACCACCAGCAGTCGGCAAAGCGTTCAGCTAAAAGTTTACATACTTTATTTTCTTTCTGTTTCATAATCATAGGTAGTGTATTTATCCAACACCATCACATTTCCCAACACTTTATTGCAACAAATAGTAGTGAAAGTCATTTTTGGAAAGATCTTTAATGCTGTGTATGATAGCTTTGCTGCATGGTTCATACTTTTCATGTTTTCAATTCTAAGCCTGAGATGCTTGAAGTTTCGTGGTGTGTTCAGTCTGCAACATTTATAAGTTGAAACCGTGACATTTCTGTGATCTCATGGGTCTTGTGCTGTGATTGTGATTTTTGGATGAATTAATAAATAACCAATTGCAGTCAAGTCAGACAGTGACATAGCAAACAATGTTGAAATTAGCTGTTGCATATTCCCTGGCATGGTAACACAGTGGAACAAACTCACTATTGAGAGAGAGAGATAGAGAGAAAGCTCCTGTATGAAAACACAAAAGTGAATAAAACATTTCCAGAGAAAACAGGACACAAACCATTTCTCCATCACAAAGGTAGTCTGTCTGCTTGTGATGGAGACCTGATGTGGGACAGTTACACTGAAGAGACTGCGCCTTCTTGAAGTCCACAAGAACTGTACTCTGTAGAAGCCGCATCAATAAACCTCTCCTTCATGGAGCTAAGTTGCATTTCAATGTACAGCCTGTTAAAAAAACGATCACTTGATACTGGATATAAAGTTTTAGTTTGACTGTCATTCCATGAATTCATGTCAGAAAACTCTGAAATGCTTCCTCATAATTTAAATTCTGCAATCCAGTTGAACAGAATGGATAGTGTCTTGAAAGGAGGATATAAGATAAACATCAACAAAAGCAAGATGAGGATAATGGAATGTAGTCGAACTAAGTCGAGAGGTGCTGAGGGTATTAGATTAGGAAATGAGACACTTAAAGTAGTAAAGGAGTTTTGCTATTTGGGGAGCAAAATTACTGATGATGGTTGAAGTAGAGAGGGTATAAAATGTAGACTGGCAATAGCAAGGAAAGCGTTTCTGAAGAAGAGAAGTTTGTTAACATCGAGTATAGATTTAAGTGTCAGGAAGTCATTTCTGAAAGTATTTGTATGGAAGTGAAACATGGATGATAAATAGTTTGGACAAGAAGAGAATAGAAGCTTTTGAAGTGTGGTGCTACATAAGAATGCTGAAGATTAGATGGGTAGGTCACGTAACTAATGAGGAGGTATTGAATAGAATTGGGGAGAAGAGGAGTTTGTGGCACAACTTGACTAGAAGAAGGGATTGGTTCATAGGACATGTTCTGAGGCATCAAGGGATCACCAATTTAGTATTGGAGGGCAGTGTGGAGGGTAAAAATCGTAGAGGGAGACCGAGAGATGGGTACACTAAGCAGATTCAGAAGGATGTAGGTTGCAGTAGGTACTGGGAGATGAAGCAGCTTGCACAGGATAGAGTAGCATGGAGAGCTACATCAAACCAGTCTCAGGACTGAAGACCACAACAACAACAACAACAACAACAACAACAACAATCCATTATTGAAAAATGTATTTTAATATATATTTTGGGATGGCTCCACCACAGAGCCTTTAATTATGATCCACTCCTGGATCACAGTATTTACGTGGGTCCTTGAACAATAGCATGTGGTGTTGATTTTGCACTAACATAAAATGACTTGTGCCTCACTTTTCCAATTCCCTGATAGCTATTTACATAAAATTTAATTTAAAAGCAACTTCATACAATAATGAACTTTCATGTATGTATCACCTAAGTTTTCAGTATTCCAACACATTCATCATTACAATTGTTAGTTATTATTATAGGTAACAGGTGTCAGTTTTGCTACAGGCTGCATTTACTTTATTTAAACTACTTCATTGATTTGAATATTAGTGATCAGCCTTTTGCTTACTTACTTGTACTTCCTGAACTCTTAGAATGTATACATCTCTTATTTCTAACACATCGGTAATTTACAAATAAGTTTCTATTATTTTTTTCTATTTCCCTTCCTTTATATATATATATATATATATATATATATATATATATATATATATATATATATATATATATAACAGAAAGAAACTTCCACATGGGAAAAATATATTAAAAACAAAGATTCCAAGACTTACCAAGCGGGAAAGCGCCGGCAGACAGGCACATGAACAAAACACACAAACACACACACAGAATTACGAGCTTTCGCAACTGGCAGTTGCTTCGTCAGGAAAGAGGGAAGGAGAGGGAAAAATGAAAGGATGTGGGTTTTAAGGGAGAGGGTAAGGAGTCATTCCAATCCCGGGAGCGGAAAGACTTCCCTTAGGGGAAAAAAAGGACAGGTGTACACTCGCGCACACACACACACATATCCATCCGCACATACACAGACACAAGCAGACCAGGTCTGCTTGTGTCTGTGTATGTGCGGATGGATATGTGTGTGTGTGTGCGAGTGTACACCTGTCCTTTTTTTCCCCTAAGGGAAGTCTTTCCGCTCCCGGGATTGGAATGACTCCTTACCCTCTCCCTTAAAACCCACATCCTTTCATTTTTCCCTCTCCTTCCCTCTTTCCTGACGAAGCAACTGCCAGTTGCGAAAGCTCGTAATTCTGTGTGTGTGTTTGTGTGTTTTGTTCATGTGCCTGTCTGCCAGCGCTTTCCCGCTCGGTAAGTCTTGGAATCTTTGTTTTTAATATATATATATATATATATATATATATATATATATATATATATATATATATATATATATATATATATATATATATAAAACAGAAAGAAACTTCCACATGGGAAAAATATATTAAAAATAAAGTCTTTCCGCTCCCGGGATTGGAATGACTCCTTACCCTCTCCCTTAAAACCCACATCCTTTCATTTTTCCCTCTCCTTCCCTCTTTCCTGATGAAGCAACTGCCAGTTGCGAAAGCTCGTAATTCTGTGTGTGTGTTTGTGTGTTTTGTTCATGTGCCTGTCTGCCAGCGCTTTCCCGCTCGGTAAGTCTTGGAATCTTTGTTTTTAATATATATATTTAAAACAGAAAGAAACTTCCACATGGGAAAAATATATTAAAAATAAAGATTCCAAGACTTACCAAGCGGGAAAGCGCCGGCAGACAGGCACATGAACAAAACACACAAACACACACACAAAATTACGAGCTTTCGCAACTGGCAGTTGCTTCGTCAGGAAGGAAGGAAGGAGAGGGAAAAATGAAAGGGTGTGGGTTTTAAGGGAGAGGGTAAGGAGTCATTCCAATCCCGGGAGCGGAAAGACTTCCCTTAGGGGAAAAAAAGGACAGGTGTACACTGGCACACACACACACATATCCATCCGCACATACACAGACACAAGCAGACATATTTAAAGGCAAAGAGTTAAGGGCAGAGATGTCAGTCGAGGCGGAAGTACAGAGGCAAAGAAGTTGTTGAAAGACAGGTGAGGTATGAGCGGCGGCAACTTGAAATTAGCGGAGGTTGAGGCCTGGCGGATATCGAGAAGAGAGGATATACTGAAGGGCGAGTTCCCATCTCCGGAGTTCGGATAGGTTGGTGTTGGTGGGAAGTATCCAGATAACTCGGACGGTGTAACACTGTGCCAAGATGTGCTGGCCGTGCATCAAGGCATGTTTAGCCACAGGGTGATCCTCATTACCAACAAACACTGTCTGCCTGTGTCCATTCATGCGAATGGACAGTTTGTTGCTGGTCATTCCCACATAGAAAGCATCACAGTGCAGGCAGGTCAGTTGGTAGATCACATGGGTGCTTTCACATGTGGCTCTCCCTTTGATTGTGTACACCTTCCGGGTTACAGGACTGGAGTAGGTGGTGGTGGGAGGGTGCATAGGACAGGTTTTACACCGGGGGCGGTTGCAAGGGTAGGAGCCAGAGGGTAGGGGAGGTGGTTTGGGGATTTCATAGGGATGAACCAAGAGGTTACGAAGGTTAGGTGGACGGCGGAAAGTCACTCTTGGTGGAGTGGGGAGGATTTCATGAAGGATGGATCTCATTTCGGGGCAGGATTTTAGGAAGTCGTATCCCTGCTGGAGAGCCACATTCAAGGTCTGATCCAGTCCCGGGAAGTATTCTGTTACAAGTGGGGCACTTTTGGGGTTCTTCTGTGAGAGGTTCTGGGTTTGAGGGGATGAGGAAGTGGCTCTGGTTATCTGCTTCTGTACCAGGTTGGGAGGGTAGTTGCGGGATGCGAAAGCTGTTTTCAGGTTGTTGATGTAATGGTCGAATATATATATATATATATATATATATATATATATATATATATATATATATATATACTGTAAAACTGATGTCACAATTGTGATTCAGTGTAGGAAGTAGGTGAAAGATAATTGTTCTCATAAAAATAGAAAAGTTCACTAGAAATGTTTAAAAAATTTAGTCAAGGTGTTGACATGAACTAAATAATGCCTTATTCTGTGCTTCTAAGTGCTACTGTTATCACATTTCAGCTTGGTAAACATATTTTGCATAAATTTATGTATACTAAGAAATATTCCTCCCCTTCAAATGCTCCCACTCTGGCAACTACAAAACAGAAATTCAATGATAGGCTAAATGTAAGCTCACTACTATGTTGTTAGTGGGGTAAATCTCTGCTTGTGAACTGAAATCCAACGACATTGTACAAATGTGCACTGATATACAGTGCAAAATACTTTAAAATGTACCACATGTTACAAAAGAAAGCTGCTATTTAAGAATTTGTCTTTGTAGATGCCAAAAATATCACAAGGGCCAAATTGCAATAATGGAATAAAATACAGCTTAAACTGAAAATCACATCATTCAGAAAAAAACATATTATCTTTTTACTACTTCTACAATGATAATAATAATAATCCAGAGTGAATTTTCAGTCAGCAGTGGAGTGTGTGCTGATTTGAAGCTCTGTGGCAGAGTAAAACTGTGCACCAGACCGGGACTCGAACCTGTGACCTTTGCTTTTGTGGGTAAATGGTCTACCAACTGAGATATCCAAGCACCACCCATGATCTGCGCTCACAGCTTTACTTCCACCAGTACCTCGCCTCCTACCTTTAGAACTTCACATAAGTTCTCCACACAGAACTAGCACTCCTGAAAGAAGGGGAGAGCACTTGCCACTGAAAGTTAAAGGCCTCAGGTTTGAGCTCCAGTGCAGCACATAGTTTTATTCTGCCTGTCGGGAACTTTCAAATAATAATAATGATAATACTAATAATAATAAAGTTCCAGCATACAGACATTCACTGTGATTTTATAAAAAGCAGATTAAAATTTTACAACCAAGAGAATGAAAAATATAGCTGACTACTGAATAGTTGAATACTGAAACCAGTAGTGAAGCAAAAGCACTGACCTCAAAATGAATTGGAAAAATAAAAAATAAAAATTAATCAGGCAATGACCTAAATTCTTGCCTGGTGAAAGGTTACCAGCTCAGTGCACCAGAAGCACATAACTCACAGCAGCGAGGTAGTATTGTGATGGCAGCTGCCAGATATTTGCTTGAAAACAACCCATCGTGTTTGTGTTGATGTCAGACTGTTTATTTACAGTGGTGGTGTTATTAGTGGGCTGAAGCTTCAGCAACCAATGGCATACGACTTTATGGTTGGTGGCTATATCGCATGTGACAGCTTTGAGATACATCATCTATCCCTTATGAAGAGAGAGATGGTGGAGCGATCTTGGAGATGATGTGACATGTGAAGGAAGGAGGCATCTTGGGGTCAGGGAAATGGTCCCTAGACAGGGTGCTTCTGATGACTGAGGTCTAGACCCAGGGAGCATTTACCAAAGGCAGGCGGTTAAGACATGCCCATGACCAGTGGGACTGGAACAGACAAAGACTCATGGGAAGGCTCATAGGAGCAAACCTGAAAAAGAGAGGTGTTACGTGTTGTCAACTTGGCTGCCAAGGGTGACAATGGAGACAAGACACTGACATTATAGAGGATCAGTCTGGCTGATAAAGGCAACAATGGAGACAGTAGCCAACATGGCTCAGGTTTGCATCTAAACTTCCAGGAGTGCACACCCTGAGGCCTGGCAAAGTCCAGATTGTGGCCCATGTATCATGTGCATAAGAGGAATGGTTAAAACCCTGCATGTAGTATGAGAGGACCCTGCAGCCACATGTTGTATCACCAGCTTGAAAAGGTCCTGAGACACGATAAGGGAAGAGTAACATGTGGGAGGATTGATGGAATGCATTGAGTCCTGTGATGATGATTATATGAAAACAGTTCAAGAACATAAGACTTGTTCCTCTTTGGTATGAAAGACAGCATAATGATAGGAGAAGTGTATGTGATCCCATAGAAATATGCATAAGAGACCTGATGAGAATGGGTTACAGAAACTTAATGTTGGATGGCCATCATAAAATTCCAAACAGCTCATCACAAAGTAACTAACAACAAAGTGAAAACTTTATAAGCAGTCAAAGAAATCTTTAAATGTTTGTGTCATTTTAGAGATGAAACAGAGACAAATATGGTTAGTAATGGAAATAATAATAAGCTAGAACTATGCCAGATAAGGTGCATAGTGTAAGAAGAAAGAAAAGGCATCTGGATGAAGTGATGGTGTTTCAGTCTGAAGTATTAAAACTGGAGATAAGTCACACAAAAATAACTTGCAAAATTATTTGTTGGATGTCTTCAGAGGAAACTAATTTCCCAAAATTGGGATTATGTTGTTAATATTGTCCTTCACAAAAAAGGAAATTAACACAACATTAAGATCAATAGACCTGTCAGTCCTTCTCCATAATGTACAAAATAGACTAAAATTTTTATTGAGGTGTAGATGAAAAAATTGATTCTAATCAAGCAAGGAAACAAGTTGATGTAAGAAGTTGTTAAAGTACAGTGGAACTATTGTAAATTGTGAACCACATTATAGAATAAAGCAGTTAAGTCTGAATTTTAACTTTGTCTGGGATTCTTTGTGTTTAAGGAAGCTTATGACTTAGTTCCCAACAAATATTTCCTAACTGCTCCAGAGAAACAAGCATTAATTCAACTGTTAGTATACTGAAGATTATAGACACCAATGTTACAGTGTCCGTCAAAATTTATCAGAATACTGGGAAGTTCATGCTAGGAGCACATTAAAATTATTTCTAGCAGTCCAGGAGGAAGACTTCAGATTTTTAATTTGAGAAAATGAAGACAGAATACATCTTACTGTACATTCTGGTTTTCTTATAGTGAAAATAAAATTCAATGACCAAGGAAGAACTTAATATGGCAAGTTTGAAAAGTAGGGCTGAAAATCAATTAATGAGATTAATCAGTTAATAAGACTATAGTACTGTATAGTCAACAGATTGAAAATAATGTAGTACAAGTTAATGGTGAACTCTTGAAGTGATGAACTTTTGTATTTAGAACAGTTTAAGAAAATAGTTACATAGTCAGAAAAGGAAGGGAACAAAAGTAAAAATGGCCTGGCATACTTTTTGTAAACCAAGTGTAAAGCTTCAGTGTGCTTCAGACAGAAAGTTTACAATTGTGTAGACAAATCACAACAAAAGATGAAAATAAATATTATTACAGAGTAAGGCCAACCAAGGTTTTTCATTTCTTTGTACGGTCCTAAATGGCTCATTTGCTCCAAAATAAAATAAAAATAAAGCTCCAGTCTCTAATTCCATCATTCAACATTTTGGTTTAAATTACTAATTTAATCTTCAGTATACTATTCTGGTTTTTCCAGAGGCCACGATCACTTCCCCTCCCCCTTCCCCCTGCACCGCCACCAGCATCCTGTTGCCCACTGCTGACCACAACTTCCTGGATCTTCATCTACTCTAGATCAGCCTGCTTACCATTGCCTCATTGACTTCATCAGTGTAAAAGCACTCCAGTGCAGCATCAGTGGTGTTCAAACTGTTCCTGTTATCAAATTTTCATTTTGCTTTCTTTCTTTCTTTTTCTTCAAAATATTTCTGAATAGTTTTGTTTGATTTGCCATAGTATCATGTTCCTTTTATCTTTCCTTGAAACTGTCACCTTCTCTTTAACAGCTGCTTTGTTTCATTTGAGATTTTCTTTTCCTTTGATTTCTTTTTTGTTTTTGCAATATGTTTCATTGTTTACATAACTATCTTTTGTGTATATTGACCTTGCTGTGTAATATAATCTGCTATACCTTCCTATTGTTAGAGAAATGATCATAATCTAGAATCAAACACAGTTAAAGTGCTTAACAATTTGTGCTAATTTCAAGAATGCTGTGCGGGAGTGGTTCACAGGGCAATACAAAAATCAGGTTTTTCCATTCATTCAGAAAGCTTGTAGGCTGATACAAGTGTTGCAAGAGACATTATAAATCAACTGAGCAATATACTGTTCATTAGTATAGACTTTATACAGATAAAGCTCAGAATCCATTAAATCACATAAAAGTTACAGTGAATGAGCAGTGATGACACCTGCAGTTGAGTCGGCATAAGATGGTCCGTGACAGTTAGTAGTGCTGTTGCTCGCTTTCAGCTGTGTGGTGCTAATGGCTGAATGCAAAAATATAGTTGTTCATATAGCTGTGACAACAATTAAATGTTGCCACAGAGACACTTACAAAATCACGTTACATGATTGGTTGAGGTAGGCATGCAAAGCTGCTGAGCACAGCCCACAATAATGTCAGGGATCTTCTTTGTACACTGACTTGAGTAGATTTGTTATATTCTTTCTGCACTGTTTACATTTATTTTCAAACATGGATGTCATATAGAACAAAATTTTGTACTACTGTCTGTATCTAATACCAACTAAACATCTGTCACAAGTACTGTATCTATATTGCTTCTGGTGACAAAGGCTATGATTCCTTGTCCTAACTGTTCTAATGATTTTATATTTAATCAAACAATGAAAAATCCAGGATGGAATGTAACAATACTATGAAAACGAAAGTTGCTACTTACCGTATAGTGGAGATGCTGAGTAACAGATAGGCACAACAAAAAGACTCTCACAATTCAAGTGCTCTCTCTCTCTCTCTCTCTCTCTCTCTCTCTCTCTCTCTCTCTCTCTCTCTCTCTCTCTCTCTCTCTCTCTTATACAAATCTAACTCACACACATGCAACTGAAACCACATTGTGAGCAGCAGCACCAGTGCATGTTGGGAATGGCGACTGGGTGGACCAGTGCATGATGGGAGTGGTGACTGGGTGGGGGTGAGGAGGAGGCTGGGGAGGGAGAGGGAAGAATAGTATGGTGGTGGTGGTGGTGGCAGACAGTGAAGTGCTGCAAGTTAGACAGAGGGCAGGAGAGAGGAGAGAAGGGGGGTGATGGGGGAGAAGGTAGCAGAAAAGGAAAGAAATAAAAAGACTGGATGTGATGGTGGATTGATGGCTGTGTAGTGCTGGAATGGGAACATGGAAGGGGCTGGGTGGGTGAGAGCAGTGACTAATGAAGGTTGAGGCCAGGAGGGGTATGGGAACGTAGGATGTATTGCAGTGAAAGTTCTCACCTGCGCATTTCAGAAAAACCGGTGTTGGTGAGTAGGATCCATATGGCATGGGCTGCAAAGCTGTCATTGAAATGAAGGAGATCACGTTTGGTAGCATGCTCAGCAACAGGGTGGTTCACTTGTTTCTTGGTGAAGGATATCATGTTTGGTAGTGTGTTCAGCTGTCTGATACATGAATGGACACTGACAAACTGAGGCCAAGGAACAAGTGGGAAATGAAGGCTGTCATTTAGAAATTCCACTTCTGTAGGTAGCAAACTACACTCAGATCTTGTACAAATGCTGCAAATTTTAACAGTGCTTCCCACTCCAAGAAGGAAGATAAAGTCTTTTCTTTCTGGGACTCAAAGCTGGGAACCACCACTTAAAAGGCAGTTGCTTTAAACACTGCACTACCCAGACGCAGTGTTTATCGCAAATGCACAGACTATCTTGGCATGCTCCCTGTTCAACTCACTTTCCCACCTACTGCCACCTATCTGCAGTCCTCGTCAATGTCCTCCATGCTCACTAGTTTTAGATTCCTGCTGGAGATCAAACAAAAATGTGCATCAGCACTGAAGGTAGTGGATTCATTGCCCATCAAAGCAAATTAATTATAAGAATTTGTGGTGTCTGTTCTTTCAGGTATGTCCTGCCTACTAAGCAGGAGATATCAGGTCCAAGTCCCAGTCTAGCACACAATTACACTTACAACTGTTGATTGTGCACAAAGTCCCTATGCAGCTGATATCGTTAGCTCCTTTTCCTTTTCCCCCTTTCCCTCCTTTCCCCCTTTCCCCTCTTTCCCCCCTTTCCCCCTTTCTCCCTTTCCCCCCTTTCCCTTTCCCCTTTCCCTTCCCCTTTCCCTTTCCTTTTCCCTTTCCTTTCCTTTCCTCAATTTACAAAATATGTATTACAGCTGCAGATCTAAAGTGACATGTCCGAAAGAACAGACACTATTCTGAAAAAACAGACACCACACATTCATATAAGTCTCAGTATCTGCCAAGACTGTCTTGTTGTATCATCCCAGGTCCTACAATATGATAAGTGCTTTAGCAGAAGCAAGTCACACTGGCTCAGACGTATTACCGGCAACAGCATACTAGTAATTGTTTATTAGGTTTGTGTAACTATTTAACACATAATGAGCATTTATTGCATAACTACATAATAGTTAATTAGCATTTATATACTCATAAATGTGCAAGCAGTAAGTGCTTCTGCTAAGAATCTGAATTTAACTATTAAGCCTCTTAAAGCCTACTATATTTGCTATCTTGGTGACTTTAATTTTGTGCTTAAATAATACTAATGACAGCAGTAGATAGCTGTGCTAAACTGGATATCACTGATTGTAATCATGCTTTCAAGCTCCAATATTACTGCTACTGCTTTCATCAGATATAAGAAAAGTGCTTGAGTGATTATTACATAGCTCCAGTATTTGTAATAAAATTTTGAGTTTGTTGTTGTTTAAACCTTGTTACTGTACAACTGAAAAAGAAATAAACTTATTGTAACCATTATAATGACAATTTCAGAATTCTATAACACTTAAACAACAAAAATATATACATCTATTTCAACAACAGGTCTACTAAAATGTTTTTTATCATACTAAAATCCAGTGTAGGTGACGTAAAATTCAGTTTCCACTAGCAACTACCACAACTTCTTAGAAATGCTAAAAAGGCTAGAATAAAATATGAGATATTCAAACGGTTGTGAAAATGCTCTAGTAAATTTAACATCTTAATTGTAAACTGATTAGAAGTGACTGACTGCAAAAATACATCTATATTACTGCCAAAAAGTGTTTTTATTTTACCATATGTATTTTGTTTTATTGATTTAAAAAATCATCAGTAGTGTCAAATCAAACATATTTACAATATTGTTTTTATAGTATGTATAAAAACAGCATCTTTTATAAGCTACTGAAGTGTGTTTTGATGTACTGCATTTTCAACTTTTTTGACTTACTACCAGAAGCGTGGTTTGCATGCACATTTCTCAGCTATTACTGCCATTTTCTCTGGTCTGTCTGGCCTGTTTTCAATCTCACCTGCAGCTCATGATCTACAGCCAGATCAAAATTAAAAATATTTTTGATTCTGAACCACTAACCTTATTTTTAACACAATAAAAAAGAATATGTATGGAAAAATAAATACAAATTTTATTAATTAGAGGGACAAATTTAAAATTCCTTAAGTAACTATACACATCGTGACTAGACAAATGAAGAATTTAAGTGCTTAGTAAATGAAGTGATTCCTTTAAAAAATTCTGTTTTGTTTCTGTAAAAAACGTGTGGGTGTCATGATTAAAGGATGAGGGAAACATATGGTATAAACTACTTTACATCCTGAATCTAACTGCTCTCATTTTACATATAGACTGCAGTCTACATCAAAAAGTGACCATGTAGCATTTACTAGAGGCATTCAAGAGACTGTTAGCATTTATTCCAATATACACTGATAACATCAGTTGGGGTTTTTCTTCCCCTTTTTATGAATTACTGGAGTCATACTGAGCTGACTTTTCTGTGCCATAATAAGAGCAAATCAAGAAAAGGTCACACAAAAACTTGTAAATGTTTAATCATAATGTGTAGGCTTTCACAGGCAGCATCTTCATTAATTAAAACTTTCGCGCTAAGAGGCTGTGGTTGAACAGTAGGAATTCTTTCTCCTGGCATTTTGTTGCCATCTGTGGGCAGCATCATGTTTATCTTTGTGCTTCAGACTACGAATTAAGCAGTGAATGGGACTTTTTAAATTTCAAAAGTCATATGTTCATATGTCTGCAATTGCACAGAAGTTGATAAAGAAATGGTGCTGCCTATTAACCAATTTACATGAAGATCCTGAAATGTATTACAATAATTTCAAAATTAATAATTTTGCAATATTAATACTACAATGTCCTAAGCTATGTAGCTATCACATGCTGCTGTAATGGCTTTTAATCAGGAGGTATTCAGTCTGCACAAAGGTGAAGGAAGAAACTATCACCATCATTATTAAGTCAGGTAGTGGATTACTATTCGTGATTACCAGATGGGATATCGAAGTCCTTAGTTAAATCCCAGACCAACTCATAAAACTGGTGATGGTAACAAACCTGTTGAATGACAACATTAAAGTTACTGACCCATTTTAACTGTCAATTTGCCATTACCAGGTTTCACTATCTTCATTCCTTTTTTTATTCACAAAGTTCTTCCTGAGGAAAAATAAAAACACTGCATTGCAAAATCGTTTACTGACACACCACCCACAGAGTGTGGATTTAAGTCATCGTCCTCTGCCCACCCTCTCATTCTCTCATGAAGAATGGACTCAGAAAGAAATGAAAACAACACGACAGAAGCAGAGTTACCAACACAGGTAAACAATATAATTACAAGGCAGTAAATTAATTTATAGTTAATTTCAGAATCTAATGCCTCTAGAAAGTAACATTTTTCTGACTCCAAATTGCACAATTTTAACAGCCCTTTGTCTGTTCTCCAAGTGGGTTACTACTATATCTACATATAGTTGTCCCCTTTTCCATTCACACCTGTGCACATTGTCGAGCAATGAGATGGAGTCGCCATATGTAGTTCAACAAACTAAAGAATAATTTTCTTTATGTACTACTGGGTTTCTACTGTCCATCTCCTTACCTCCTTACTCAGTCTAGATGTGTCACTTCCTCTCTTACTGTGTTCTTGACACCTTCACAATATGTTCCTTTTCTCATAACAACTTTGTGAGTTCCACTCTTGAAAGCAATTATATACAAAACATACCCAGTCATTTGCCTTTTGTTTGTCACTTGTTAGTACAAATATATCCTTTGTATTTTTAAATGTATCATAATGTTTTGGGATTTTCATAGGCTGAGGTGACACCATGGGTGAGCAGTAAACATAATATGGGAATGGCATTCAACCGCACAACTTGGAATGACATTCGACGTTGTGCTGAGTTTTTCTGCATCTACGATGACTACAACTGGGACTGGAGTTTGCAACATATTTCACAGGGCTGCATGGCACACAAGTTGTATGCAATGGTCATGAAAGGGCCTCGTGTATTTCACATTGGAGAATGGTATGATCAGTTTTCATATCATTATATAAAAATCTCGTTTTTGCACCCACAAGGCAATTTAAAATGAATATAATGATTATAAATGGCTATAAATATTTCATATATAGCAATAAATTGATAAGAATTACACAGAATGTAAAAGAAAGCTCCAAATCCATAGTACTGAACTGAAGGCCAGCACACACACAGTAATGCATAAGTGAAAAACTTCATGTCGTTGAAAGTGACTGTGTCAGATCATTTACAGAAGATATTCTGTGCATTAGAATATAGCAATTGTCATTCTGTCATGATAGTGCAGAGAAGATTTTGTCAGTGATGGAACACTTAATTTTTTAACTTCCACTTACATTCTCTGTATTTCTCATGGATGTATTACTATGCCTTAAATAGTTATAGCTATTTTTAACCTCTGTATTCATTTTGAATTGCTCTGTATATGTATATTTTTTTTACGCATGAGATATGACATACAGCATATATCTAACATAACAGGACCTTAAAATTCAACTAAATCACAGTGTTAAAGATAGCCACTGTTCTTCTGTAGTTGTCAGGAAATCCATAAGTGACAAGTAATACTATGCATCTTGTTGTGGGAGCTACAGTTACCCACATCTAAAGTCACTTATGTGCTAAGAATTCATGAAATAGTGAAGACAAAACTCAAACATTGATGTGAGTAAAGACCAAGAGCTGTGGACTGCATATACAGGTTTAGACATGAATTAGTGTCACACATTGAACTGTGTTGTTCTTCCATGTTCCAGTCCAAGAAATGTAGGATCAAGAAACGTGAAAGAAACTTCTCAATGTTGATAAGCACCTGCAGAAGCTAAAGCTTGGAGGAAGAAGCGCCAAGACTGCAGGACTGATGCGTGCGTGCTCTCTCTCTCTCTCTCTCTCTCTCTCTCTCTCTCTCTCTCTCTCCCTCTCTCTCTCTCTCTCTCTCTCTCTCCTGCTGAAATCTGTAAACTTGAATATATTTTCACCTTTCTGTTAAATTACAGAAAGTAATTCTTCTGACGAGAGTTATATTATGTCTCCTGTCACAATTAGTAGCTGTAAAGGAACATTGCATATTCAGTCAGTGTGGCATTACAGGAACTTCATCAGACAGCTGCAAATGACAGTCTCACACCAATCTGACAGATAATTATGCGTAATATGTTTTCTGTGATGCCACTGTATGGAATAACTGCCAAGCCAGCAGGTATCATAATATGTTGTGTACTGTCATTGTCATCCCACCTTGAAGATGCCTGATGCCCAACTATACCAGTTTACATGAACAAACAGTAACCAAAACTTCCAAATAGCTTGCAGTTTTAAACTTGTTAACTATACTTTGATTAAAATTACTTTGTACTAGATATTCCAGCAAGTCAAATGGTAGGGGCCAGCCACCATCCAGCCACAGTGCCGTGCACTCACTGTGTCACTGTTTTGAAGGTTGCATACAGTGTCTTGTGAATCATGGCTGGATCCATGATGGCAACACTGCCCCCTGCAGTTGAAATGCGTCCATCACAGAGTAATTTTAATTGTAGTATAACAAAAAATACTTTCAAGTGTGGCAGTCACAATTCATCAGCTAGGTATACATTGGATAACAATCACTTTAACACAATGAGTAGGACTGAGCCAGAGATGTCAAAGGTTCTGTGACAAGATAGGCTGCAACTTCCTGATTTGTGCATAGGGCTGAGAACTGTAGGGTCCCTCTAAATGGGTTAGATGTGCACTATACAGCAGGGGCTGCTACTTGGGCAGCTGACTGCATGTGGGGTGCACATAAGGGTTTTTTAGATTAGCTGACTCTCCATCCAATCCAGATAATGATAGCTGTAGGAAACCCAGAAGTATCAGTGTAAGATTGAAAGAAATGCCTTCCACAGGTGAGAGTATTAAAATCTTAATGGTTAACTGCCAAAGCATTCACAACAAAGTGCCAGTGTTCAAAGCACTCCCAAAAAGCAGTGAAGCTCACATAATACAAGGTACACAAAGCTGGTTGAAATCTGAAATTGATAACAGTGAGACTTTTGGGGAAAATTTGAGTGTATATCGAAAGGACAGGCAAATGGGAAATGGAGGTTGTGTATTTGTCATGGTAGACAAGAAACTTAGATCCACTGAGGTATAAATTGACGCTGCATGTAAGATTGTTTGAGCAAGACTCAGTATCAGGGTGGACATAAAATAGTAATTGGATCCTTTTATCACCCACCAGACTTGTCTCCTGATGCAACCAAAAACTTTAGAGATAAACTCGGTTTACTTGTATGTAAGTTTCCCAATCATACTGTAATCATTGGTGGACACTTCAATCATCCAACTATTAACTGGGAAAATTACAGTTTTGTTAGTAGTGCGCGTGATAAGACATCCTGCAAAACATTACTAAATGCCTTCTTTGAAAACTACCAAGAACAGATAGTTATAAACCCCACTCACAATGGAAATATATTGTATCTAATGGCAGCAAATAGACATGACCTTTTTAGGATGTCTACATCAAAACTGCTATCAGTGACAATGACATGGCTCTGGCAACAGTGAATACCAAATTACAAAGAACAACTAAGAAAAACAGAAAGATATATCTGCTCAGTAAACTACACTCCTGGAAATGGAAAAAAGAACACATTGACACCGGTGTGTCAGACCCACCATACTTGCTCCGGACACTGCGAGAGGGCTGTACAAGCAATGATCACACGCACGGCACAGCGGACACACCAGGAACCGCGGTGTTGGCCGTCGAATGGCGCTAGCTGCGCAGCATTTGTGCACCGCTGCCGTCAGTGTCAGCCAGTTTGCCATGGCATACGGAGCTCCATCGTAGTCTTTAACACTGGTAGCATGCCGCGACAGCGTGGATGTGAACCGTATGTGCAGTTGACGGACTTTGACCGAGGGCGTATAGTGGGCATGCGGGAGGCCGGGTGGACGTACCGCCGAATTGCTCAACATGTGGTGCGTGAGGTCTCCACAGTACATCGATGTTGTCACCAGTGGTCGGCGGAAGGTGCACGTGCCCGTCGACCTGGGACCGGACCGCAGCGACGCACGGATGCACGCCAAGACCGTAGGATCCTACGCAGTGCCGTAGGGGACCACACCGCCACTTCCCAGCAAATTAGGGACACTGTTCCTCCTGGGGTATTGGCGAGGACCATTCGCAACCGTCTCCATGGAGCTGGGCTACGGTCCTGCACACCATTAGGCCGTCTTCCGCTCACGCCCCAACATCGTGCAGCCCGCCTCCAGTGGTGTCGCGACAGGCGTGAATGGAGGGACGAATGGAGACGTGTCGTCTTCAGCGATGAGAGTCGCTTCTGCCTTGGTGCCAATGATGGTCGTATGCGTGTTTGGCGCCATGCAGGTGAGCGCCACAATCAGGACTGCATACGACCGAGGCACACAGGGCCAACACCCGGCATCATAGTGTGGGGAGCGATCTCCTACACTGGCCGTACACCTCTGGTGATCGTCGAGGGGACACTGAATAGTGCACGGTACATCCAAACTGTCATCGAACCCATCGTTCTACCATTCCTAGACCGGCAAGGGAACTTGCTGTTCCAACAGGACAATGCACGTCCGCATGTATCCCGTGCCACCCAACGTGCTCTAGAAGGTGTAAGTCAACTACCCTGGCCAGCAAAATCTCCGGATCTGTCCCCCATTGAGCATGTTTGGGACTGGATGAAGCGTCGTCTCACGCGGTCTGCACGTCCAGCACGAACGCTGGTCCAACTGAGGCACCAGGTGGAAATGGCATGGCAAGCCGTTCCACAGGACTACATCTAGCATCTCTACGATCGTCTCCGTGGGAGAATAGCAGCCTGCATTGCTGCGAAAGGTGGATATACACTGTACTAGTGCCGACATTGTGCATGCTCTGTTGCCTGTGTCTATGTGCGTGTGGTTCTGTCAGTGTGATCATGTGATGTATCTGACCCCAGGAACGTGTCAATAAAGTTTCCCCTTCCTGGGACAATGAATTCACGGTGTTCTTATTTCAATTTCCAGGAGTGTAGTTTAATCATTAGTGTCATTTCTCAATAAGGAATTTGAAACTTTCAGCACAGGGAGGAGCATGCAGAGAAATTACTGCCTAGATTTAAAAGAGTAGTTGACTATGCACTGGATAGATACATACCCAGTAGGACAGTTTGTAATGGGAGGGATCGTGCGTAGCACAGTCACTGCATAATAGGTATAAAACAAAGCATTGGTCTATAGCTATAGAGATGCTGAATGAAATGTGTTTGGCTCTCTAGAGAATGATACCTGATACCTTCAATGACTACCATAGCAGAATATTGTTAAATGATTTCAAAAAACCCAAAGAAATTCTGGTCTTATGTAAAGGCTATTAGCGGCACTGAAGTTAGTGTCCTGTCCCTAGAAAATGAGATAGGAACTGAAATTGAGGGTAGCAAAGCAAAAGCTGAAATACTTAATTCCATTTTCAAATGCTCCTTTACAAAGGAAAACACAAGAGAACTACCCCAGTTTATGCCTTGTACCACTGAACAGATGAACGGAATACGTTTTAATAACAGTGGTATAGACACACACCTGAAATCATTAAAACTGAAAAAATCTCTGGGGCCTGATGGAATCCCTTCAGATTTGATGCTGAATTTGCATCTGAGTTAGCCCCTCTTCTAACTATAATCTATTGTAGATCCCTTGTACAAAAAAACTGTGCTCAGTTCTTGGAAAAAAAGCACAGGTGACATGCATCTATAAGAAGGATAGTAGAAGTGATCCACAAAACTATTGTCCAACATCGCTTACATTGATTTGTTGTAGAATCTTGGAACATATTCTGAGCTCAAACATAATGAGGTACCTTGAACAAAATGAGCTCTGACATGCCAGCCAACATGGATTCTGGAAACATCAGTCATGTGAGCCCCAACTCGCACTTTTCTCACATAACATACTTAAATCTTTGGATCAAGACAGGAAGATGCAGTATTTCTTGATTTGCGAAAAGCATTTGACTCAGTGTCACACTTACACTTATTGTCAAAAGTATGGTCGTATGCAGTATGAAGCGAAATTTGCAATTTGATTAAGGACTTTTTGATAGGGAGGACGCAGCTTGTTATTCTTGATGGGGGTCCATGTATCACAGAGGAGTAACTTCAGGCGTGCCCCAGGGAAGTATTTTGGGACCCTTGCTCTTCATGTTGTATATAGATGATCTTGTACACAATATTAATAATAACCTGAGACTTTCTGCAGATGATGCAGTTATCTATGATTAAGTACTGCCTGGATAGGCTGCATAACTATTCAGTCAGATCTTGATAAGATTTCAAACTGGTGCAAAGATTGGGAACTTGCTTTAAATGTTAAAAATGTAAAATTGTGCACTTCATAAAACAAAAAAATGTAATATCCTATGACTATAATATCAATGTGTCTTTGTTGGACTTGTCCAACTCATACAAATACCTGGGTGTAACACTTCATAGGGATATGAAATAGAATGATCACATAGGCTCAGTTGTGAGTAAAGCAGGTGATGGACTTCAGTTTATTGGTAGAATACTGGGGAAATGCAAATAGTTCTAGAATATTGCTCAAGTGTGTACGTCCCGCACCAAATAGGACTAACAGGGTGTTTTGAACATATACAGAGAAGGACAGTACAAATGGTCACAGGTTTGTCTGATCCATGGGAAAGTGTCACAGAGATACTGAAGGAACTGAATTAGCAAATAGATGTAAACTATCCTGCAAAAGTCTATTAACAAAGTTTCAAGAACTATCATTAAATAATGACTCTAGGAGTATACTTCAACACCTTATGTATTGCTCACATAGGGATCATGTGGATAATATTAGAATCATTACTGTATGTACAGAGACATCCAAATAATCATTCTTCTGGTGCTCCATTCATGAATGGAAAGGGAAGAAACCCTAATACGGGACGTTCTCTCTGCCATGAGCCACACGATGGTTTGCAGTGTACAGATGTAGATAGCATATTTAATTTCTGCTTTATGACAGCAATAAAAGCATGAAAACCGAGCCATGACATCTCCCATTGTTGTGTCACTGATCTCTACCCCTGAGCTGAAACACAAATCCTTTGCAGTAATTCATGAAGATGTCTACTGACTGGCTCACACAGTGCATCTTAAAGTTTGATGTCTCTAGTCAGTCAGTTTCATAGGTCTACAAGAATAGTGATTAAGTTTAAAGCTGCTTTGCTTTTCCCATTTCACAGTAGCATGGCTAACTGTGTATCTGGGGATGTCTGTGAAATATCTCATAGAATGCTTGAACTTCTAGACCTGTGCAGGTGTGCTTAGTACCCTCTGTTGCTTCATTTTAGATGCATTTTTATGCTATCAGATGCATAGCATGAAGTCACATAGAGTACATTCACTGGGCTGTCTAGAGACTTTGGGCCACAGGATGTATTTCACACAGATAATGAAACTGAACAGTGAGTCATCAGTATTTATCACGTATTTGTTGATACACACATCAACCAAATGTATCAAGATTATATATAAGGCACATCTTCTTATAACTGAGTCAAATGCGAGAGACAGCAAATGCAACTGTTGCATAATTTTTCTTACCTTCTTGATGACACATATAGGAATTTTTAATGTTACATGAGGGTGCATAACCATAATACTCCAAGCTCTGTAGTTCACTGACCTGCAAGGCAGTCAGATTTATCACTAATGGTGAGTGTATTAATGCTAATTACTTGTGTGCACATTACAGAAATACTAGAGGAGGAACGTTTGGGAAACATGTGAGCCTAATGAAGCTGTATTGTGAATGAATAATCACCACCATTACTTTTTTAATGAATTGTGCTATTCTTTAACTCATTTTAGGTATCATTTCCTTTGTGATCAGTTGGACTATGAGAGACTGCAGCAAACAGTATTATGTTCATAGTCTAAAAATCAAAACATGAGATAGGGAACAGTAGCAACCAAATTGATAAAATAACATCAAACTAACTTTATTTCTATATTTAACTAATGAAGATTTAACTATGCAACAAATTCTGTGAACATTGCTCTTTAATTACAGTGGTGTCCATCACAAGAAAGCCAACTGTGAATCTACTGCAGTAATTTCAAAGGTGCAACATGTCCTGAAATTTGCAGCAAAACATCTGTATCCTACACATCTGACTCTGACAGTTACAAATGGCAACAAGAAGCAGAAACTACGAAAGGGTAATGGTGGCTGGGGGGATATTAGAGATCACCAGCTATGCATCAATATGACAAAAATAGGCAGGTAGTACACATTTGTCCCAGAACTGTGGGTTAGGGACAGAATACTTTTCATGCTAGAACTCTCTCTATGTGGAGAATAAATGTTAATCTATAGTTACTGGAGTGGTGACTCACACTTTAGTGCCATGCTCTGAAATCTTTATTTGAAGTCAAATCTTCTAGCTGAATTTCTTGGATGTGAAGTATAAGACTTTATGCACATTTTATATTTGATGCTTCCAGATGTGCATGATCAAACAAAAGTGACAAATATGCTTGAAAAAAAAGACTTTCATGCAGATTTTTCTGTCTGCAAAGCACCATTTCTTCTAATTGGAACTGTTTTGTGTAAGGCAATGTAACAGTGTGATACATTGGCAATACAAAAATCTGCATTATTTTTTGTGAAAATGATTTTTTGTGAATGTTTTCCATGAGGTATGCTACATAAAGGCACATGGTTCTAGATTTATGTACTGTTCTAATTAAAAGTATATAATTTTTATTGAAACCATGTGTAAAGACATGAACTAAGGCTATTCAGTGTAAATGTAAACACAAATGCACATATTTTTAATGATCATGTGACAATTTGTATAAAAGTGCATCTATGTGTGTCAAAAAGATGTTAGCATTAGATTCTAAAAAAAAAAAAAAAAAAAAAAAAAAAAAAGCTCTTGTCCATTGAGTGCAAATCATTGACTGCTTGGTTTATTTTTATATTCTAATTATTATGTCACATCCTATATAAAGCTTTGTATAGAAAACATGTTATATATTCTGCCTGGTGAAAACCCATTTCTGTGATCCAAAACTTTTCAAAATATTGTAGCTGTCTTTTATAATTAATATTGGTTTTCATTTTGGCAAGCTTAAAATAGGTATATTTGCTTCCAAAGTGATGTAACCATGCTCAAATTATTTTTAAGATATTAATCTGTAATAATCAGTGAATTTATATGAAACAAAGGATATCGTGTAAGATTTCAGTAAGCATCGGTATTGAAAGAACTAAAGGTAGCTTGTGTAAAACACTGTGGTACATTGAAAAAAATGTACTAATATATTTGTATAAAAATGATTTTCTACTGTAAACTTGTAGTTTCAATTGTCTGTAAGTAATAAAATGATTTCCATGAGTGGAGTTGGAAATTGGAGCAGATGCCTCATATGTGCAAAACTTCATAAGGATTCTCTGATTAGAATTTTCTGTGCTAATCATAAAACTTAAAATACTTTAGAGGAGAACATTTAAAGAAGATATAAATCTAGCTGCAGGCACGGAGGGTCCAAATTAAATCTGTTTGTTGGAAACAGATTCATGCTTCCTTACCAATCATCATGGCAAGATATATATGTGTGTACAGCTAAAATGGTGCTAATGGATGTTAGTTTGTGTAGCAAATATTCTTCATCATCTGTCTTTGTTTTATTGTATCTGCAAGCTTTATAATAGATTAAAGTTGTTTTACATACTGTTCTGTTTTCTGACATTGCAAAGGAGATAATTAATGAAGCACAAAGTTAATGCGCTTACTTCTGATGAAGTATATTGCTGACAATATTTATCAGTCTTACCAGTAACTGCTTACCAGAATTTGTTTTATTGCCTGTCTTTTTCCATTCATAACAATTGTGTATCTAGTCACGTAAAATAATGTTCATATGTTTCTGTTATATATATATATATAAAAATTTAAGTGCTCTTGTTTCATAGATCTGAATATTTAAAAGCACCTTTTTTTTTGTTTTTTGTTGTTGTTAACATGAAGCAGTCTGTGGATGGATTGAAACAATAAAGTGGTAAATAATAGCATAAAACTTTCTGGCTAAAGAAACCGTTATATTACATTATGTACATACATGGAAATTTTGGTGTTCTGTGTATGTTACACTGCTATCCTTTTTATATCAGTGGAAACCAAATAAAATTTCTGAGCAAACTGATTAATTTACTCTTTGGCATTCTGCCACATAAATTTCAACCTATTTTCAGTGTAAAATCATAGCAAAAACATTGTTATTGTATTGCATTTCTGTGTTGTGTTATTAGTGAATTCTACTCATTTATTGATTTTGAATTGTCTGAACAATTGTAAAGGAAAACTTTTATTGTCATTAAGAACAATCTTCTTTACATAATTTCTCATCTACTGTGTGCCCTTTGTATACAGGGTTTTAGAAATTCCCACTACAAACTTCTAAGATTTGTAGAGAGGAGTGAGTACGTAATACTTTGAGTAGGAACTCATGTCCAGAAATGTGCTGTTTCTGTTTTGTGTTGGTTTAAGTTCAGTTGTTTAACTCATCCACTTCTGCTTATGGAGTTGAATTAGACATGATGCAGTACAGTTGTTAGGTAACAATTAAGAAGTAAACATAATGAAACACTGATTTATCACTTAAGTACATTTGTACTAACATTTAATATTACACATTTACATTAATACAAAACAAAAAAGACCCAGCTTACTGTATGTACAGCACAGTACCACCACATTACAACAGCCACTTTGTATGGTGACCACCAGCGTTCTCACAGACATTGCACTCACACAGTATGTTCTGGTATGCAGTCTCCATCTCACCTGGTGTCTCTTCAATTTCTAGTACAGTGACCAGAACTTGTCCCAGCAGATCTTCCTCTGTCTTCACAGGAGTCTCCTAAATTAAAGCATACTACCCTACAAGAAGTAGTCCACAGGAGTTAAATCCAGCAATTGTGGTGCCCACATGGTTTAACCACTTCAGACTAACCATCTTTCACCATATAATCTGATGACATGTCTCCAAACTGCATGTGAGAAGTGAGGTAGTGCACCATCATGTTGAAACCACATTTCATGATGGACCTAAATGTGGCACAGCTTCCAAGAAGGGGTCAAATGTGTTTTGTATGAAGATAAATTACGCAGTACCAGTTAGCTTGCCCAGTCACATGACTGCCTTGAATACCTGCCTACACGTTAATACCAAACTTGTGCTGAAATCCTTGAACATGTGTGGCACGAGGGTTTTTGTTTGCTCAGACATGGCTGTTTTGTGAATTCTGAGCACAGTCCCTAGTGAACTGAGATTCGTATATGAACAGAACTCCTTGTAGAAAAAGGGATGCATTGATGCAATGTTGCAGGAACCACACGCTGTAGGCAACGCATTCTCGAAAATCAGCTGGATGCATAGCACATACCCCTTGTAAGTGGTACAGACATAATTGTTGGTCCCTGCATAACACCCCAGACAATACTGTGACTAACACACATTGTACACGTAATTGTTAGAGTGCACTTGTTGATGGATTCTGTTCAATGCGATGCAATACATGTTCTGCATATTCAGGCATGCAGCATTGCCATGGAGCACCACAATCCTGCCTCATCAGTGAGAAGGTACCAGTTCCTAAGAGCTGCTGGATAATTCGGGCAAAAAGTTTGTGTGATGGCGTGCTATGTTATACAAAACATCTGTGATACATATGACTAGCAGCTCTTCCGTTACCTCGTGCTTCATCGTACCCAAGTAGCATGTCTGTGTATTCTGAAAATGTGCACCAAATCATGTTTACTATATGGGAGATGAATAGGCAGTAAGCCAGACATTAAGTGACATCAGGTGATCGTCTGACATAGTGCACCTCATTCTGTCTACCCTACTGCACACCAGGATGAGCAACTCAGCAACTCTCTATCCATAAGAAAACATGGATGCATTACACATCTGAATTGAAACCATCATAGAACGGAAATGATATATTTCCAGACATGCATTCCTAATCAAAATATTATGTACTCATTCCCCTCTACAAGTCCTAGAAGTTTGTAACAGGAATTTCCGAATACCCTGTATTTTTAACAGAGTTATTTATGGATCTATGAAACTGTATATTTCCCTTTTTACTTAAACTTGACAGGTGTAAATGCCTTACTGTTGCCATTTGACCATTATGATGTTCACATCTCGGTCTTGAAAGAAATTTTGATTTCGAAATAAACTATCAGTGGTACGCAGCTTTTCTCAGGGAGCTGATATGAGATTTTGTCATAGTTGAAATAAAAGGATACAGTATAAGAAGCAAAAAAAATTATAGGACGTTTTTCTAACTACTTAAAATACTTGTTTATGAACAACATTTTTCATTCTGTTATCCAGGATATATATGAACAAATTTTTCAAATTTACTACTCAAGAGCAAGCTACGTATAGCTGACTGTGAGAGAAGCAGGAGTCTTTGAGGTTGATACCTCAATATTTTAAAGTTAGTCCTTGCACTTCATTAACTGCAAAACTGTAGGTTAATTTGATTATAAATTGCAGTCTTTTAAATTGGAATGGCAGTTCAGTACAGATCAGTGGTATTCTGGGGATAAATGGTGTGTGTCCTTCATACTTTCTAGTCACAAGTTGAGCTTCGATAATGTTATTCAATAGCTGTTTGATGGTCATCCTTGTTCCATTACATAGGTTTGGTGAGTTGAGATTTCTGAGGAATGTGATCAGAGATCCAATTTTAAGTCAAAGGCAGTGTACTGGCATTCCTGGAACTTGCAAAGTGTTTAAAAATTCTATGGAGGCATTCACTCTTTCTTCAACATTTACCATTGTATTGATCGACTTATGTATTCTTTCTTCGTTGGGAATTCTCTTTTGAATATTAAAGTTGATATCATCAGCAGTATTATTTTTTGTTGTCAAAAATTAACAAATACACAAAGTACTCTTTACACACTTCATTTTCGATTTATATTCAGTCACTGTTTCACTTTGACAATTCACACATCACTGTTTGTTTTTATTCACTCACTGCACTACTTTTTCAGTTCCTCTCTTCGTCACTGATAAGAAACAGATGTTCGAATCCACGACTGGTATATACCTCTACCAATGGGTAGCCCCACCAGTAGTGTATTCCAGAATATACCAAAAAGGCATTGAATGGTATTATATATAACACTAGTCTACAACTTTACACATTTCCAACCCTTGTGACAATTTTTCAAATTATTGTTTTAGAATAGAATAGAATAGAATGCAAAAAGATTTTGTAAAAAGTCAGCTAACTGATTTTCTGTAGCAATGCACTTACTATCTGTTTTCCTTTTCAAATATAGGTAAGGCTCCGACTAATTCATATTTAACATATATTGTATTCCCACTTACAGAGAGAGGCAATACAATACTGATTTTCTCTGCAAATAGTTTTCAAATTTTTTAGTTTTGGAATAGCTTGTAGGAAGTACAGTACTCAGGATAGTAGTCATGTATGATAACAATTAATGGGTCATACAGTTCCATACAAATCTATTTTATTGTATACGAGATACAAAGCATGTTGTCACAAATATCAATCACGGCAAACTAACTGCAGAATCAGAAAGGTTAGCTGAGCTACCTCAGAGCAGCAATATTGTTCCAGGTGACTCCACAGTGTTACGCTCCCTCAGAACCGCCCCCCCCCCCCCTCCCTGTAGTGTGGCAAAAGGGAAAAAGCTGTGTGCACTGGTGGGATGTCGATACAGTGGAGGCGTTAATCGCTGAAATGTCATCAGCGACATGCACCGGTGGGCACATTGTACAGGCAAAGTGTGAAGTGGGAGGAGCTGCTGAAGGCCGAGGAGAGGGGGATGGCAATGCAGTGTAGGCAGTATGGTGGTCCATGATCAGCGACACATCGGGAGGTGTAATGTCATCATCAGTGATGGAGGAGGAGAGCAGCGTACCTGGTATGATGATTAGAGCAGGCAAGGCAGTGGTGGAGGCAGCTTCATTCCCAGTGTTGACAGTGGGAATGACGTATACGGGGACAGTGATGATGAGTGCTCCATTGTTCGTGAAGTGAGATGTTAAACCTGTTGTATCGATGGAGGAGGACAGGGGCGTGACATGTTCAATTGACCTGGAAACTATGCTGGTGCCTACATGCCTGGTGCCTACATGCCTCTTTGCAAAATTGGCAGAGATGACTAACAGTGAGTCACTTAGGGTGACATCAATATCTTCTAGTAAAAAGTCACTCATATGTAGTTGTACTTTGAAGCGAGTGTCTGTTGACTGTGGAGGTGTCGGTGCAGGGCATGCCACTGGGCAATTGGCTAAAGTCCATGCAGTCTTCAGTCTGTTTAAAGACACTGTAGTGGCTTTTCCTGACATGGTAATGTCAAATGTGTTGGTGGTCTGCTCAAGTATGTGGTACAGGCTGCTGCAGAGGGGATACATAGCTGGCTTGACAGCAACTGTGCACAGCAGACTGTGTGAACATATGTTCCAAGTCCATGTGAATAAAAATTGTAGGCTTTGTGTGATGGGTAGTTGGTGGCACATAGATGTTGTGTATACTCTCATGCAGTGCTGCACTAGATCCAGCAGGTTGTGTTTCAGTGTAACTTTACCCTGAGTGACGAATTCTGCAAGTAGGCACAGTGGTTCATCATATAGGACCTCAGCAAGTGAGGCGTTCAAATGTTCTTTATGAGCAGTCCTAATTCCAAGAACCACCCAGCACAGGGCATAATCTGTTCATGACTGCGAGTGGTGGATTAATGCTGCCTTGAGTGTGTGATACCATTGTTTCACTAGGCCATGGTGGTAAGCAGTCACATCGAAATGACGGGACTCGCAAAGTTGGCACATTTCATTCGACAAGGCAGACTCAAATTGCCAGCCTTGATCTGTTGTCAGTGATATAGGACAGCTGATCCTGGCAATCCAGCTGCAAACAAAGGCCTTGACACCTGTGTCAGCTGAGACATGTGGTAATGGGGCAGTCTCAACCCAAAGCATTGTACGATCAATCTGCTAAGGCAGTTGTGCCGAAACTGGGTGTTACAAATTCATGGAAGAGTTGCAGTGTGTGCACATATCATGCATAGTGGTAGCAGCTGCCAGTAAACATGGAATGGGTGGAGGGGATGTGACACCACTCAGGTGATGTGGCGGCAGTTATATCATGGATGATGCGAGCAAATGCTGTATGACAACATAGACTGTGTTGGATAGTTCACTTTTATGTCCAGAAAGATCACTTGAACCCATGTGTTTTGTCCAGGAGGCAGTGAATAGCTCTAAATGGTTTGAGGATATTTTGGTGGCAGCCATTGTTGACCAGCTATCATGGCACTCTGATGGGTGTCCATATAGTTTTGCAAAACTCTGGGAATGTTAATGCACATAGTCACTAGCACTAAAGGAGTGTCAGTGGGAATAAGAGTCATTATTTTCTGCGTGGAAGCTCGGAGCATTATGTGTAGTGACAAATGGGGTGGCAGGAAGTCATTGTTCACCCGGAATCACATTCATTGTCATAGCAAAATTGCAAGGCAAATAGTCACATGGCATCATTACAGTGCTGTCACTAGTAAGACCACACTGAGAATTTGACTCTCATTGTTGGCTGGCATTGTGTGAAGTAGCGCGAATCTGGTGTGGTAGAAGAAGAAACAATGGAAGTATTGTCATTAGTTCACTACACACTCCCAAATTGGACACTTCACACAGTTTTTGGTGAAACTATACCAATCTGAGGCACAGGAAGTTCATGGAATTCACAGGCATTGACAAAGAGGTGAGACTGACATCCCTTGGAGCAGTAAACAGTTGAGCTGGAGGTAGCTGCAGCATTGTAGGATTGCATTGTAGGATAACAGACTGACATGGGTGATTTTACATTTTAAATGTGGCACAGTTGAAATTTAAGGGCCACCACTGTAGGAAGTATGGCAATCGGCATAATAGTTATGTAGAATAACAACTAGCAGGTCTACGATTCCATAAAAATATATGTTATTGCTCTTCAAGGTGCAAAACATGTTGTTACAAACATCAATCAAAGCGTGAAAACTACAGGTCCAGAGAGGTTAGCTGAGATACCTCAGGGCAGTGATATTTTTCTAGGTGACTCCATGAAGTCATGTCCCCACAAGCTGCTCAAACCACAAATATTCTACAGCATAAGTTGCAAGCGATACAAATTCTGCTTCTGTAAGAGAATGCTACAGTATTTTTTTTTTCAGCTCCCCACCTTACAGTGTTACTGAAAAGCTTCATAGCATAACCTGATGTAGATTTACTGTCTGAGCTATTGGCCCAATCAGCACCAGCGTAAGCTACTACTTCATTGTTTTTTTATGACGCATCCTGTAGTCTACTGTGCCTTTTATGTAACACAGTATTTTCTTTATACCTTTCTAACAAGATTCCTTCCAATCACTTTCATAATGTCTGAAACAATGAACAGCATAACTTAAATCAAGTTGCATTGTTTAAGTTACATAAAGAAAACATCATATCAATCCTCTGTGAGGCACTTTCTCGTGCAATCTCTTGCTCAGCTTCTCTGTTATTCAGTTCTGTGGGTGAGCTAATTGGCTTGTGGAGGACTGAGGTGTGAATACCAAAGTAGAATAATGTAGGTGGTAAGTACAGACAACATACACCTTATTGCCAATATTGAGATACACCAGAGTGTGTGTGTGCACATAGCTACTGTTCAGAAATAGTGCTGTAGTGAAGCTCTGCCCTTCTGACAAAAGAGTTTGCTGAAGCAATCCACAGTTGAACTGCCGCAGAGCCCCCGCTGCCCAAAGCCTCCCTTCCCCCCAAAAGGACAGAGCACTTGGGCGGCGAAGGGAGGGGGAGGTAGAGGTGGGGAGGGAGGTTGAAGGGGAGGTAGCCATAGGTCAGTGTGGATGACATCACCTTCACAGAGTCAGGTGGTGTTTTAACAGCCATCCTCACTCTGTTAGTATCAATATTAGCAAAAGCAACTAACATGACAAAATCAGAATTTAATTATAATGCTGCTTTTTGCGCAGTAATAGGAAATGAGCAAGTGACTGATAAAAAACAATGGAAGTTACTAACTCTGATGTTATTGATGTAGTATTTCTCTTTGGCAGATTGTCTAGTTCAGTGATCTCACTTCCTGTAAGAGGGATGGATTGTTGCTTTCATATATGTATGGTAAAATGTAATAATGATGTGGGAACTGAAATTTCTCTTAAGTTTTTTAATGTGTGCCGATTGATTCACTTCACAGTAATCATAACACTTTGTACAATTTGAAGAAACCATTTATAAATACCAGTATTCAGTACAGCTCAACATGATTGGATCCATCTCATTTCCTATTAACTGTACTGTACTATATTCCAGAGCCAACCTAGAGATGGGTGTTACCAAACTGGGTTAACTTGGATTGAGAGGATTTTGAGGCAACCCAAGTAAGATGGTTACTAACTCAAGTTGTGTCCATGTGGTGCATGGCGCTTGCTGCTATCAGTGATGTTTTAGCAAGAGGGTGGAGTTTACCGCTGTCGAGCCAAGCTAACCCGAGTTGAATCTATGTCTATAGAACAGGACATCACTCACTGTGATCTGAAGTGCAGTAGTTCATTGTGATTTATTTCTTTGATCAAAATTTGTAAAGCGTTTGATAAGTGTTATTTACAAGTGAGTCTATACGGAATATTAGCATCACGGCAGCTTATACATATCCATATTAAACTTTGGAGTGCAAAGTTACTGTGGGAAACGATGACGAAGCGGTAATTTTACACCATTCATGATTGAACCACAGTATTTCACTACTTTAATATTATCTGACTGTTGCCAAAATCCTTACAGCAATTTCCCTGTGTCAAATAAATGTGTTTTGAACTGTGGTCTGTAGCACAGCAACCATTCATGCACATGATGAGACATTTGGTCACTTAATATTATCCAGTCACCATAAAATCTTACAGCATATTCAAAGCGGCTCATGAATGTATTTTCAAATTTTGTCGTGTAGAGTTTCATCCAATAATGCTTGCAGTGAGGCATTTGGCTACTAGATTGCCAATTATGAACTGACCACAAGGAAAAAGTTTACTGATATGTTAGCAAATTTATATAATACTGAATATATAGCTTGTAAATAAAATAGAAAGAAACTTCCACATGGGAAAAATATATTAAAAACAAAGATTCCTAGACTTACCAAGCGGGAAAACGCCGGCAGACAGGCACAAGAACAAAACACACAAACACACACACACAGAATTACTAGCTTTCGCAACGGATGGATATGTGTGCGTGTGTGTGTGTGTGTGTGCGCGCGAGTGTACACCTGTCCTTTTTTTTCCCCCTAAGGGAAGTCTTTCCACTCCCGGGATTGGAATGACTCCTTACCCTCTCCCTTAAAACCCATATCCTTTCGTCTTTCCCTCTCCTTCCTGAAGAAGCAACCATCGGTTGGGAAAGCTAGTAATTCTGTGTGTGTGTTTGTGTGTTTTGTTCTTGTGCCTGTCTGCCGGCGTTTTCCCACTTGGTAAGTCTTGGAATCTTTGTTTTGAGTATATAGCTTGTGATAAAGAATGACAATAGCTGGAACATATTGTTTTGATATCAGATATTTGTATGTCGGGCAATGAAAAAGACATATTCAGTTTAATTGCCAATCTCATATAACAAACAAAATTGCAATCATACCGGTTTGCAAACCTCACAGGTGCTAATGAGAGAAATGAATGTTGTTAGAAATTTCCTACCAACTCAAGTTTGGTTACCATATCTGAAGAGCATTTATAACACGAACAAACCAGAACCTGGCAAATGACGTCAAAAGTTAATTTAGCTTTTCATGCCAGCTCGGTCTGAATGAGCTAGGGTCAATTCACTTTATGAGATCGTCTAGCTTGGATTGAGATTATTACTAACTCAAGTTGAACGAGCTGCACAGCAGGTGGTCCTGAGTTATGGTTTATTTCACGCTGGTTCGAAATTTGGCTACACTATGATCACCTGACAGTTGTCAAAATCTATACAGCAAGTTTCCAATGGTTCACAATTCTGTTTTCCAAACTTCGAAACAAAAGACCCAAAACTGCGACCTTTAGTGCACAATGCCATCATGCTTGTGAACAGGCTTTTGGCTGCCTTATGACTGACCAATATGAAAATTTGTACTGTGAATTTCTAATGTTTCACAAGTCTATTTTCAAAGTGTCAACGAAAGGACCCAGTATTGCAGTCTGTAATGCAGTATGCTGTCCTAAGCATGAACAGCGATTTAGCTTTCTTGAGATCACCTGGTGGCTGTCAAAACCTATAGAGTATGTTTCAGGTTTTTCACTAGTAAATCTCCAGAATTTCAAGCTATAAAGTGTACATTTTCTGCATTGATGCCTGCTTTATTCTACTTAAAGATCCCTACCTGGATCCTATCCAATTTGGTGACCCAGTGATGAATATTAGCACCTACTACGGATAGCTCAGAGAACTCCGTCAACAACAAAGACCAACTATCATGCTTTGGCCAACCATACCATTCCTAACCTTGCACAATATCACCTGTATCAATGTGCCATACAGACAGGTAAGCTGCTTTACTCCACCCCCATGCTGAGAAATGGTATGCTCATGTCCTGCACAACTTAACTGAAGTGCTCAAAATACATAATTTTTTTGAAGTATCGGAATGTATGATACTACACAGATTAAAGTAATGATCATCGTCATTAATGTAACAGTTATTGTTTCCTATAATCATTGCTTTTATGAAATGTTAAATATATTTGTATCTTTTTGGAAATGATTTCAATCACACTGATAGTGTACACTTATCATTGGATGTAAATATTGATGTAGTCAAATATCTGTGAGCTATGGTATCTTTGATGTTAATTTTTGTGGAGCAATACAGTTCAGTCTAGTCGAGTCATGAGTTGGTTGTAGTTGTGTGATGGTGTAGTTGGCTGGACAAATGATAGACCAACTTGAGTATATGCCAAACTGAGTTAAGCTATTTGAAGGTTTGAGTAAACCAAGTTAAACCAAGTTCAGATGAAAAAACGACATAGTGTTCAACACTGTTCTCTCAAGGTAAACACATCAAGATTGATTTCAGTTACCCAACCTGAGCCTTGTGGTTTCCCAATCATTCATTGGAGAGCGTCTGCACATGTAGCTAATGTTCAGAGCAAAATGGCACAGGCGTCTGGAGCCAACATCGTAAGGGACCCTCAACTACCAAGCAAACAGGTTAGGCCGTAGAGATTTCCGAAATGTGTCTTTTTCTGTAGAATATACAAGGGTCATTCAATAATTAGAGACAAATTGATCTGGAGAAAAAGGTGTTTATTTTTACAAATCAATACTTTTTATACTTTTCAACGTAATCCCCTTCAACATTTATGCACTTTTTCCAACGGGCTACAAGCTTTTTTTTTTTATTCCAGCTCCAATGAACTCTTTAAATTGATGTTTGAACCAATTTCCCACAAACTTTTTCACATCCTCAGTGTCCCTGAAACTCTTCCCACGTAATGTGTCCTTCAGTGCACCAAACAAATGGAAATCACTACATGCTAAATAAGGACTACAAGGGGGATGAGGCAGTACTTGCCAGCCCATTTTGTCGATGGTTTCATGGATCATTTGACCAATGTGAAGACGTGTGTTGTCTTGCTTGAGAATCACACCTCTCCTCTGAGATCCACAATATCTCTCTCTCTCTCTCAGCTGGCTTTACTTTGTTTGAAAGTAAATCCGAGTAGTACTGGCTGTTCATTCTATGCTGCTCCTAATCACAAAAAACTAGACCTTCAGCTTCCTGAAACACCGTCAATGTGACTTGTCCTGCTGATCCTTGGGTTTTGAATTTTTTCCAGACAGGTGATTTGGTGTGCTTCCACTCCATGCTAAGTCCTTTTGATTCTAGCTCATAATAGTGAACCCTAGTTTCAACACAAATTAAGATTTGGTTGAGGAAGTGGTCACGTTCCCTTTCATAATGTTCCTTTAGCTCTGTGAACATTCTCAACCTCGTTCCCTCGTATAGCCACGTCAATTCCTTTGGGATCCATCTTGCACATGTTTTGCGGTACTTCAGCTTATTACAGATAATGTTAAGAATTGTACCAGTACTAACTTGAGCATGATCAACTATCATTTCCACAGTCACACGGCGATCGCCACTAATAATGGCATAAATTCGACTTGCAAGTGAGCGTGTTGAAACTGCCAGAAACTTGTTCACAGTCACTGAGTCGCTACTATTTTTGAACTGCTCTACCCACTTGTAAAAAATTTGCACAATTCATACAACCTTCGACATAAACTTTTAGACATTCTAAAGTATATATTCACTGGTTTCTTGCCTTAACCAAGTAAAAAATAATAACAGGACGTTATTCAACTAATGTGGGTGTTTCGAGTGTACTCGCCATCTTGAAATGTATTTTTGAGGTTATAAACAAAACAATGTTGATACATCAGCTGATCAGGGCTCATCCCAGAGCTGCCAACCTAAAGCCATAAAAGTACTAAATTTGCTCTAATAAAAAGGTTTTTTCCCCCGTCTTTGTCTTTTTAATTATTGAATGACCCTCGTATATGCATAAAGCTTGGAGATTCACTCTAAGGGCTCACAGCTCCAAATGAATGCCATTGCTGAAAGGCAAGTGTTGGAATACAATTCATACAAAATCAGTTTTCCCAATTTAAATGAAACTGCGATAAATTAGAAAGGACTAGCATATGTTAGTGGACGCCTTACTGATATTTTAATTGTGGTGTGTGATGTCTAACCTAGCCCAAATTGTAGGGTAGGTAGGGAGGTGATACTTTCCATTGAGAGTTGGCAAAACCAACCAATGTAATGCTAAATAAAGTTTGTGGTAACAAACTGACTTGTTGTGTTACCTAATGTTTATGCTCCTGCTATATATTATGCAATTTGCCATCTGTGATGAACCTTTCATCATAAAAACTAAAACCGTAAGATAAATTCAAAGGATATTACATAAAGGGCATGTTCGAGGCATTTTGATGCATATTACATTAACAACAAAAAATGCCAGGGGTGATAGTATATAAAGTGTCTTTTGCCTTAAAAGAAAATGTTAAATAGCAAGAATGTAATGCAGATGGAAATGTTAATGTATTTCCCAGTTTGCAATAAGGGTATGCTTTCAAAATACAAGTATTTATTTATTTATTTTTATCCATCTTTGAGCAATTTTCCAATCAATTTCATCACAGAAACTTTAAATTTATTATACAAATTCATTTTATTGGCGTAGTTACAGTACACACACTAATAATAATATAAGGCACATAAAATATATAATAGAGAATAATTTCTTAATTATACATAATATACAGAAGTAGCAAATAAACTATTGACATACTAATGTAATTACAGATTAGTTTACAGCCAGAAATAATTTAGCACCTTTGCTCATCCTTAGAGCAGTTTTGAAATTGTGAAATATCGTAGAAAGCCTTTTCTTTCAACCTTTTTTCAGTTTTTGTTTGAAAGTCGTTAAGGGAGGCATGATGCGCCTCTGCAGGTGAACAATTAAATAATGTTATGCCCTGGTATACATAACTAGGCTGCGTTTCTTTAATCTAGCTTGTGGGCATATCTATCTGTCTCATTTGCCTGGTTTTATACTGGTATAAGCTTCCCTTAAGATGAACCGTAGTTGTTTTAAGTTTTCTTTTATCTTTAGTAGGCAACAGTATATAAAAAGTGGTGGGACTGTCAGTACTTTTAGGTCTAAGAGTTTGTAACTCCAGAAATAAGTCTGATAGCCATTTTTTTTTTTTTTTTGCCGGATGAAAAATTATCACATACAAGAATAGCATATTGTAGATAGCAGTGACAGAAGGCATAGTGTGAGTTAAGTAACAGACGTGTTTTTCACGGGTGTAGTCAAGTAGTAAAAAGGGTAACACATGAGAGCTTTCTGCATACACCATGTGATCAAAAGTATCTGGACACCCCCCAAAAACATACGTTTTTCATATTAGGTGCATAGTGCTGTCACCTACTGCCGGGTACTCTATATCAGCGACCTCAGTAGTCATTAGACATCATGGAGAGCAGAATGGGGCGCTCTGCAAAACTCATGGACTTAGAATGTGGTCAGGTGATTGGGTGTCACTTGTGTCTTACGTCTGTACGTGACATTTCCACATTCCTAAACATCCTTTTAGGTCCACTGTTTCTGATGTGATAGTAAAGCGGAAAGCTGAAGGGACACGTACAGCACAAAAGCATACAGGCTGACCTTGCCTGTTGACTGACAGAGAATGCCAACAGTTGAAGAGGGTCGTAATGTGTAATAGGCAGACATCTATCCATACCATCACACAGGAATCCCAAACTGCATCAGTATCCACTGTAAGTATCAGGACAGTTAGGTGGGAGATGAGAAAACTTGGATTTCATAGTCGAGCAGCTGTTCATAAGCCACACATCACGCCGGTAAATGCCAAACAATGCCTCGCTTGGTGTAAGGAGCGTAAGCATTGGACGATTGAACAGTGGAAAAATTTGCCTGGAGTAACAAATCATGGTACACAATGTGGTGATCTGATGGCAAAGTGTGGGTATGGCAAATTCACGGTGAACGTAATCTGGCAGCATGTGTAGTGGCAACAGTAAAATTCGGCAGTGATGGTGTTATGATGTGGTAATGTTTTACATAGAGGGGGCTTGCACCCCTTGTTCTATTATAGCACAGGCTTACAGTGATGTTTTAAACACCTTCTTGCTTCCCATTGTTGAAGAGCAATTCGGGGATGGCGATTGCATCTTTCAACACAATCGAGCACCTGTTCATAATGCACGGCCTGTGGCGGAGTGGTTACACGACAGTAACATCCCTGTAATGGTCTGGCTTACACAGAGTCCTGATCTGAAACCTATAGAACACCTTAGGGATGTTTTGGAAAGCCGACATCGTGCCAGGCCTCACCGAAGGTCATCGATACCTCTCCTCAGCGCAGCACTCCATCAAGAATGGGCTGCCATTCCCCAAGAAACCTTACAGCACCTGACTGATCATATGCCTGCGAGAGTGGAAGCTGTCGTCAAGGCTAAAGGTGGGCCAACACCATACTGAATTCTAGCAATACCGCTGGAAGGCACCTGGAACTTGTAAGTCATTTTCAGCCGGGTGTCCGGATACTTTTGCTCATATAATGTGTGTGGTCTGTGTGTTTGTACCAAGCTATTTTGAAATCAAGATATTTAGAAGTAGCGTAACAGCTCAGCACTCATTTTCACGGCTTGATAAACTGAAAATGATGTTCACTGTCTTTTCATAGCTGATGGATAGCTCATTGACTTGGAACCATGTATCAAGCTGGTTAAGGTACTGTTTGTTTTTCAGTTTCAGTTTGTTTACGTGTTTCTCAGAGCTAATGAATATTGTGTCATCAGCATGAAGTACAGATTTACAGGGCATGTTACTGGGAAGATCATTTACAAATATAGTAAAGAGTAAAAGGCCAAATACAGAACCCTGAGGAATGTCTCAGGTTATACCTAAGTATTGCAAGCTTTGGTTATTGTAAAAATGCAATTTGTTTCCTGTCACTGAGATAGGAGTTTATGAGGGAGAGTTATAAGTCTCTGTCTCTGTAACTTCAAAGTTTTGCCAGTAGTACTCTATGCTTCACTGAATCAAATGCTTGCTTATGTCGACTAGAATGCTTCAGCACATAACTTTGATTCAAATGAGGTTTAGATAAAAGAAATGATATCTTCAGCTGCTTTCACTGTCGATAATTTGGACCTAAAACCATATTTAGATTGAATCGGAATACTGTTTTCAGATAAATGTCTGCAGATAACCTGTTTCATATAGTATTTTATTATTTTGGAGAGAACAACTGCCAGTGAAATTGGATGATATTTATTTGTGCATATCTTGTTACCCTTTTTATGAATATGGACGACACTCTGGAAAATGGAAACTAACATAAATCCAGTTTATTAGTGTACAAAGAGGTTTTGACATCAGGTTCACTAGTTTCATTCACATAATTTGGTAAGCCATAAATGTCCTCAAATTCTGATTTTCCCAGTGTTGTTAGTGATTTAACCATGTCACATACTTGTATTTGTGTCCATTTGAAAGCTGACAAAGTGTCTGCACTATTTTGAAGAAACTTATTGCCAGAAATAGGGTCTAGATTAGGAGCATCCATTCAATTGGAAATATGCTCACCAGAAGTTGGGATGATAGTGGGGTTTACGGCCTTGACAAAAAAATTGATTAAATTAAGTTGCAGTGATATTGACAGCACCTGCGGTTTCTTTAGAGTTTCTATCTGTACCCAACCCTACTTTTAATAATCCACCTTGATGCCTTACTTCTATTATTCGAACTTTCAGTGTAATTTTCATTTTCCCTACATTTGGCTGTATTTATTTGTGATCTATGATGTCCTTTGAGGTTTTTATAAGTCGCTTTGTCCACAATACCGCTTTCTACATTTCATAGTAAATAATTACCAGGAGCCTTTATGTCTGCAAGTCAGATAGAAAACATTTGTTTTGTGTCGGGTGCCTGAGTCTTCTGACTTTATTACTATACTGCTTTTTGGCAACTGGTGAAGGTGTACTGAAGTGTTGAATATTCTTCCACCTGAGAAATAGGTTCGATTGCGGTGTTGTATTCTGTTTTGATACCTTGCACATGTAGCCTGAAGAGTTACATCACTGTAATTTTCACAGATTAAATGCTTTTTGCTAGAATAATTGAAACACGTGATACCACTATCATCAAAACAGTGGAAAAAAACAGGCTCTTCTGATGCAACATGCGTAACCACAACAATGATTATTGTTTTTCTCGTGACAATACATTCGTTGACTTTGTGAACTTACCATCAAACTGTCAGCTTTCAGCCTAATCTAAACATTGGGCTATTCTACACATCTACCTGCCATAACACATAATCAGAAAATAATACTGACTCAAAACTAACGACCATATCATATTTGCTCAAGTATACCACACGCCACAGATTAATTACACCAGAGTAAGTAGTTAAGATGCAAATACAATAATGTGTTGAGAATGTTGTTATCAATGACCCTTAATCCACAGCTGTGTATCTAAGTTCGTGGTTGAATCCTCGTTGAGAATTTAATAAATATATGTGCAACATTTGTGATGTGGAATAATAAATATTACTACTACTGCTACGAAAAGATAACCCAAGACTCAGCGCAACGCTAGTAAAGACTAAGCACGTGTAAATGGCCACTCTGGCTCGTAAGGCATCATGGTAGCGTGACCGTGCAACAATTATGGGTTTGCTCAGTAACACTTTAGAGTGCCGCTGCTGTCATACGAAATCACACGCCAACCCACAACTCCAGGTGTAGATCCAGTGGGCGTAGCTCACAAACAGGATGATTGTACCTTCTCATCCAGTCTCTTTCTAACCAACAAATGGCCATCCCTGGCACTGAGGCAGAACCAGCTTTCATCAGACAACACAATATTCCTCCACCCTGCCCTCCAGTGAGCTCTTGCTTGACACCACTGAAGTTATAAATGGCTGTGGTTTGGGATCAGTTGAATGCATGCTGTAGAGCTGTCCTTGAAGTAACAGATTTGTAGCAGTTCCTTGTGTCACTATGGTACCAACTGCTGCTCAAATTCCTGTTGCAGATGCTGTGTGATGCGGCAGAGCCATGTAGCAAACGCAATGGTCTTTACTTTCAGTGGTGCCATGTGACCATCTGGAGCTCAGTCTTCTTGTGACCATTCATTCTCGAGACCACCGCTGCCAGCAATCACGTACAGTGCCTGCATTCCTGCCAAGCCTTTCTGTAGTATTGCTGAAGGAACATCCAGCTTCTCATAGCCTTATTACATGAACTCGTTCAAATTCAGTGAGGTGTTGATATTGTCGTCTTTGTCACTTTAAAGGCATTCTTGACTAACATCAACACACCACGTCCAATCTCGAAGGTAAATGATACTCACGACCGGTAAGTGTGCATTTCAAACAAACTTGAGTTACATCCTCATAGTGACGCTACTAGCGTCACTCTCGTGCGACTGGTGTGAAACTGGAATAGACATCATCTTTCAGATGTAGAAACACGCCTACCAACTTTCGTTTCCATCCCATAACTCTTCCTTGGTGGTGCGATTTTATTTCTGTCGGTGGATTTTGGTATTTGGTTAACACATACAGTATGTGTACTGTCACAACGAATTTCTGATTTATAATATGTAATACGTATTAAAGAAAAAGAACTCAGTGGGTTTTGACTGAATGTAAAATGGTGAGTGATGGCCTACAGTTATTTTATAGGTCTGGATGTAGTTGCTTGTTGCAGATATATAGCTCATAGTCTGGTTTCTGCGAGATGACTGCTGACTATACCACCTAGACACTTCATGTCGAAGCTGCTGACAGTGAAATACAAGCTGCTGATATACCCTTAATTTTGCAGAGTATGTCTACTGCATACCCTGCCAATGCATTTTTGAATAAATCTTCTCACAGATTCAGCTTAGAATCGATCAATTTGTTATGCACGTAGATCTTCAGTATTTGGTTATCATATGCAATTTTTGGTTAAATTATACTTGACAATGTGTTATAATCGTTTCAGTGTTTTTAAAATCTTTTTTATATTTGCTGTCAAAAGTTGTTTGATAATGTCTAATGGCATATTTGTCTTCTTTCTCATTTAATTAACAACAAGATACTTTCTTGCAGATTAAAACTGTATGCCAGACTGAGACTCGAACTCGGGACCTTTGTCTTTTGTGGACAAGTGCTCTACCCACTGAACTACCCAAGCATGACTCACGATCTGTTCTCTCAGCTTTATTTCCGGCAGTACCTCATGTCCTACCTTCCAAACTTTACAGAAGCTCTGCTGTGAAACAAGCAAGACTAGCACTTATGGATGAAGGGATATTGCAAATATATGGCTTAGCCACAGCCCAAGGGATGTTCCCAGAACGAAATTTTCATCTGCAGTATATATATATATATTACAGTTTACAAGTGTTAATCTCGATTAATCTGTTAATTCATTCCAGATTAGATGTAAAGTCCAATATTCGGTTGTATTTTGGATTCAAATTTATCACAAAGTCTTTAATTTCTTTTGTTTATTACAGCTGGTCATCTTGCTCACTGTACTAAAACACTGACAAATGTAATGGCATTATTTGCACTCATTAATTCACTTTCACATTGTGTGCATAAATATAAAGAAATAACCTTCAGCCTTGAGTAACCAAGTTTGAATTAAATTGTTCTACAGCAAATCTTGTAGCAGAATTATAGCTGAGATGAAAATAATGTTTTACTCTTCTTTTTAAGTGGCTTCTTCTTTCTCAGTTTTCAAATCTACATTCTTCACAGAAGATTCATATTTTACTTCTGGGTCGCCATATGAGAGGGTTCTCGCTGGAAAATGAGTCTTGATGCATATTAAAGTATATTATATATAAACTATTCTTCCAAACTTTTGAAAATATGACCTTCAAGTGGTTTATATGACAATAAACATTTACTACCTGACCATATTTAGATACGTTTTCAATGTGAAAGTATCCTTAACACTAAAATGCTCTGCAGATATTTTTCATAAGTCTTCATAATTCTACTGCTGGATGATGGCCTCACTGAGGAATCGTAACATCACCTACTCTGAGGCAAATTTGTTGTGGCATAAAGATTTCGGCGGCCGACTCCCAACTGCTGCATACCGCCCAAGGAGTATCTGAAACGAATAATACAATTCAAAACAAAATCTGCACTATGACATAATATCATATGTATAAATGTACACTTTATGCGTTATTTGAAGCATAACCTCTAACATAAGATTAATTAACAACATGTCTACTCATTTATAGAAGATGAGGGCACAGAAAACTTTGCAGTTTTGACTGTTAACGGAAAAATCCCGAGTGTAATTCCGAAAAAATTCTGTATTCCCACAGTCCAAAATACTGACTGGATTTATGAAACAATGAATTGAGGTACAAAGATTGTTCAACCATAACCTTGTGTCATAAGTCTGATGTGAAGATGCACACTTACATCGCAGAATAACATCAGCAAGAGCTATAAAAAGGAAATCAACAAAGAATATAGTCATAAACACTACCCAAGAACTCTGTTTGTGTCATCAAGATTTTCAAGTGTTGACCACCTACTGGAATACATATATGCAGTCGCTGGTGCAAGGACTTCGATTACATTGCACATGTTGCAACAATGAAATGTTTTAAATAATTTTGAGTCATTGGAACTTGTACATGGACTTCATTTTGGAATTTACCCCAGAGAAATAAATTCAGATGTGTCAGATTAGGCGAATGTGCAGGCCGATGATAATGCCATCGCATCCTATCCTGTGACCAGGAAAGAGTTGAGTGAACACTTTCCTGGTCACTAATGAGTAGTGAGTCAGATACCTATCATGCTGCTACTACACCCATCCACATATTTCAAGTGGAGAGGTGGTGACACTTCAGTAAGAAACTGTGTGTGCTTTTACTATAGCCTATAAAGTTTCTTCAGTGATCTAATCACCAGTCACATAGTCTCCAATAATTCCATGCCAAATGTTCATACTCCACTGCCTTTGATGTTTTACCTACCTCATTCAGTGCAGTTGATGTGTGATCCAATAATGCCCATTTTTTTTTATCCAGCCATCCACAATGTGCATAGAAATCTAATGTCCCAATGCATCATAAGTGAGCTACAGAACTTCATGCATCTTCTGCAATCTCACAGATTCAACTGCTGGTGAAGTGACACATGATATATGTAGAAACCCCACAGAAGATGCGTACAATGCAGAACTAATTTATTCCAGAGATACTAACAATGTCTGTGAAGCTTACATATGAATTATGAGCAACATCTGTCAGAACATCTGTTTTGCCCATTTTTCTCTTTGTAAGCTTGCTCCTTGTCTTCTGTATAGTATTCCATTGCCATTCAAATAAATTTTTTTTGCAGCTTCCCTGAATTGTCATTCTCGTTGAACACAGTCTGTTGGGATAACTTTTTGTGTAAAACTCTACTCTTCTTTTCGTATTCCTTCTGTATTATCCATAAAGAAGTTGCATATCTAGTTTGTCTTGGCTTGTGAGAGCCTTCATTTTTTTTCAAATCAGCACTCCACACACGTGAATGACTGAGACAGAATGAAATCTTCGCTTCTTCTATGCAGCTACTATACTGGTAGCACACCAGTGCAGCACTGTTTCCAGCTTTTCTTATGTGACTTATTTTATTTTTTGGGTATGAAATCACCGATTTACACATAAGCTATCAATCAGTTTCCCTCTCAAAACAAGTAAACCTTAAGTTCTATATACTGCAATTACTCCAGAATTAGTAATCAGATTTTGAAGATTTAAACGCCGTTGGATTCGTCTCTTTTAGGACTATGATAGTAGCAGTAGAAATCACTGTAGTTCTATTTGAAAGAAGTGAAGTTGGTACCGATATCTCTGCAAATAATTTAACTATGAAAAATTGCTACAAGTAGCCTAGTGTCCACGTTTTCACAATACATCTGGGTGAGACAGAATTACTATGTTTTAATAGTTTTCGCAAATTTCTGGGGTGAACAGCTTACTTAATCACCATTAACAATTATAGTTTGCTAACTGGTGGTTATTATACATAGAGTTGTGTACATACCCATACTTATAGTGCAAATTTCGCATGATCAACACAATGCATATTCTGTATTGATTGAATAAACATCAAAAATTAAAAAAGGGCTCTAACATATGTCCTTAAACCGAATAATAAGTTCCGATTTTTTGTATCACAGATGATGTTTCATAACCACACTTTCAATGTTTATAACAGTGGCAAGGAAGTGATATTGTGTTCCTGTTCCATCTAGTATGAACACACCTCCTAAAAGGAAAGGGCGAATCATACATCATTAACAAGTAGTGACACAGTTGAACCTATTCCGTATTGCCAGAATCATCAGCCTTAGAATCTCATATAACAGGTTAGTTTGGAAGACATATTGTACAGTCCAATATAACTCTCAGTTCATTAAGGGCAACTGATCACCCAGATTCCAATTAAAAAGATAATCATAATTTAATGACCAGTAAGCTCTACTTTGTAATTAATATAGTATGTAAATAATTATGAACTATTATCATATCAGGCCCATAGAACTTGTTCACTTGGTAAGAAAATCCTAAATTATTCCAAATAGCATTCAATAAAATCGTATTGTACCATGCCACTCAGTTTCCTTTGTCATCCAAAATACATGAAGTAAAGTTTGGATTGACATAAGTATTGTTATTATTACTCTATGTAACTTATGCACATAACTTAATTAACTAATTATCAAAATAATTGTCAGACTTTGCAAAATAACGAAACTGAATATATGTAAACAAATCATTAAAAGGAATTTTCTGCATAACAACGTTAATACTAATAAAAAGCTGTAAATCATATTATATCGAACACATAGTAGGAACATTGTACTTAATTTTTTCATTAGTAATTAATGAAGTTATTAACACCATAGTTTGTTCTGCTTATTTGATGTAAATCCAAGCGATAACACTAATTCCTGGCTAAATTGTATGCATAAAACAAATGAGAGCAATTGTAACATTTCCATATGTATGTCAAAATAACTTGACATGATCATTTTTAATTGTAATCTCTAAAAATTGCTACACCAACAATCAAATAATTCTTTGTAAATGTATATAAGTGTGAGAATTGTGGAGCTTGGGTTTCATTGTTGATTTGGTGTTTGCAACAGATGGCATGTGTTGCTTTGTGTAATAAAATATTAAGAAATGTATAAAGGTATACCACTTACTTACTCAATTCTCTTATCAAAGCTGAATGGATTATACATCCAAATCCTGTTCTCCTGAAGAATTCCAGCACATCAAGGAACAAATAGTTAAGTACCTGAGTTACAAGACTCATCTGAAATGTTTATATTTTGTTGAGTTTTAAGCAAATGTACATAAATCGTTTTCATTTATAAAAAGGAGGTTACATTCATAATGTAACATAACAGTTAATGGCCAATAATGCAAATCCTGCACTTCCAGATGGTACAAGTAAAAGAACAATAATTTCATCTCTCACTAAGGAGGGATTGACAACTTTGGTAACAAGAAAAACAAAAGAAATGGCAGCAGTATCAAAAAAAATAACATGACCAATGCCAACAGTAACAGAAACACCCATAGAGCTAACAAAAGCAGCACAAACAGGAACAGTAACAACAACAGTAGAAAGGGCAACAGCAATATCACATGTAAAAACAAGAGCTGCCGAAACAGCAACATCTGTAGCACCAGCATCATTATCAGTGACCATAGTATCAGCATCAGTATCAACAGAAATTGCATCTCCAACAAAATTAATGTCATCAGCACAAACAACAGTATTGGAAGTGGTACCATCAACAGAAGCTTTAACAGTAACATTACAAACTGTAACAGCAGCTTCATCACCAACAATAGCAGCAGCTCCAGCAGTAACAACAGTACAGGTTAAAAGCAGGAATGAAACCTGCAGTAGAAGATGCAGTCTCAGATGTTGTGGGTGGATGTAAAACACTCGCTCCTCTTCTTATGAATGATTTTTACAGCTGAAGGCAGCAAGAGAAATTCCATAAGATAAGAAAGATTAAAAATATTTATCAAATCGTTCACAATAATGTGTCAAAATACTCAGTGCTTCGAGAATGAAGTACCGGGCTTAGAAGTAGCTTTAAATAATTTAGCTGATATCTCTTTCATTTGTTTGTCTGGATACTGCTGCAAAGTTAGTGAATTAAGACTTATAAGTATAAACAATTTTACATTAGCACTTCATTACTGCCACAATGCTTTTGAAAATGGTAGAGTATGCATTTATGGAACAGCAGTACTAGAATTCGAAGCAAAAATGGAGATGGATCAACTAAATACTGAAAAACATTTTGAATCATGTACCATAGAGATAAAAATTAAGAATAACAATAAAAAACTGATCGTCTTAGCGATATCCAGAACACCACTACGTAAAAAAATTTATTTTTTAAAAAAATGGATGCAACGTTAAATGCTCTTTACAATAATGATGCAAAATTATTATAATGAAGGAATTTTAACATTAATATTTGAATTGAAAGCGAAGAAAGAAGGTGGAGTTTGAGAATCCCAAACAGTTTTCATATGAAACCTCAGTTTTTCAGATCGTATTGGAATAACGACGTTGTCATTTTCCTCATTAGACAATATCTTCTCAAATATCCAAAATGGTGTCACTGAGGCTCTAAATTTAAATTTATGCATTTCAGACCACAATAAGTATAAACTATTCTGTACCTAAGGAGTAAAAAATAAGTGAGAATATAAAAGGCACTCCAGCACAGATTAAATGAAATTTTTATTCAAGACTTAGGAAAAGAATCCTCGAAAACTTTAGTTTCGAACCCAACAACCAACGAATGATGCAATGCATCGTCTGTTATTTTGTTGTTCCTGATTGAGACATATATTCCAATCAAACAAAACTCTCATCAGTGCCATGCTAAGGAAGAGCAGCCATAGAGCCTGCTACAGTTTGTCTAGTGAAACTCTAAGACACCTCAATAAACTTGAAAAAGAAAACAAAGCCCAACACTGCACACACTATGTTACAGAATATAAGATAATTTGTAGGAAAGTAATTTAAACAGCTAAGACAATGCCTAAGCAATCACAGAAGTAACAAAATAATAAAAAATGTGAAATGTAGTAAGCAAATAATTAAGGAAAATATTAAAATTCAAGAGAATATTCCAGAATGAGATTTTCACTCTGCAGCGGAGTGTGCGCTGATATGAAACTTCCTGGAAGATTAAACCTGTGCGCCCGACTGAGACTCGAACTCGGGACCTTTGCCTTTCCCGGGCAAGTGAACTACCAACTGAGCTACTGAAGCACGACTCACGCCCGTTTTAATCTGCCAGGAAGTTTCATATCAGCGCACACTCCGCTGCAGAGTGAAAATCTCATTCTGGAAACATCCCCAGGCTGTGGCTAAGCCATGTCTCCACAGTATCCTTTCTTTCAGGAGTGCTAGTTCTGCATGTTTTGCAGAAGAGCTTCTGTAAAGTTTGGAAGGTAGGAGACGGATACTGGAAGAAGTAAAGCTGTGAGTACCGGGCGTGAGTTGTGCTTCGGTAGCTCAGTTGGTAGAGCACTTGCCCGCGAAAGGCAAAGGTCCAGAGTTCGAGTCTCGGTCGGGCACACAGTTTTAATCTGCCAGGAAGTTTCATATCAGCGCACACTCCGCTGCAGAGTGAAAATCTCATTCTGGAAACATCCCCAGGCTGTGGCTAAGCCATGTCTCCACAGTATCCTTTCTTTCAGGAGTGCTAGTTCTGCATGTTTTGCAGAAGAGCTTCTGTAAAGTTTGGAAGGTAGGAGACGGATACTGGCAGAAGTACAGCTGTGAGTACCAGGCGTGAGTTGTGCTTCGGTAGCTCAGTTGGTAGAGCACTTGCCCGCGAAAGGCAAAGGTCCAGAGTTCGAGTCTCGGTCGGGCACACAGTTTTAATCTGCCAGGAAGTTTCATATCAGCGCACACTCCGCTGCAGAGTGAAAATCTCATTCTGGAAACATCCCCAGGCTGTGGCTAACCCATGTCTCCACAGTATCCTTTCTTTCAGGAGTGCTAGTTCTGCATGTTTCGCAGAAGAGCTTCTGTAAAGTTTGGAAGGTAGGAGACGGATACTGGCAGAAGTACAGCTGTGAGTACCGGGGGTGAGTTGTGCTTCGGTAGCTCAGTTGGTAGAGCACTTGCCCGCGAAAGGCAAAGGTCCAGAGTTCGAGTCTCGGTCGGGCACAATGTTTTAATCTGCCAGGAAGTTTCAAGAGAATATTGTTTTGAAACACCATCATGGAGTTTTACTCAGAAATCTAACTTCCGCAAATTACATAAATTACTTCATAATTACCCCAGGCAATGTGAGTGACAGTCAAACCTAAGCTCCAAAGAACAAAGTGTTAATTGCAAGTCCTACAAATAATTTCAATGTTCTTAAAATATCGGTTGTAAAACAGTAAATGATGACTTGTTTCTACGATCTAAGAACTACCACATTCATTAATGCTTCAAACTACTTGTTGTTGTTGTTGTTGTCTTCAGTCCTGAGACTGGTTTGATGCAGCTCTCCATGCTACTCTATCCTGTGCAAGCTGCTTCATCTCCCAGTACCTACTGCAACCTACATCCTTCTGAATCTGCTTAGTGTACTCATCTCTCGGTCTCCCTCTACGATTTTTACCCTCCACGCTGCCCTCCAATGCTAAATTTGTGATCCCTTGATGCCTCAAAACATGTCCTACCAACCGATCCCTTCTTCTAGTCAAGTTGTGCCACAAACTTCTCTTCTCCTCAATCCTATTCAATACCTCCTCATTAGTTACGTGATCTATCCACCTTATCTTCAGTATTCTTCTGTAGCACCACATTTCGAAAGCTTCTATTCTCTTCTTGTCCAAACTAGTTATCGTCCATGTTTCACTTCCATACATGGCTACACTCCAAACAAATACTTTCAGAAACGACTTCCTGATACATAAATCTATATTCGATGTTAACAAATTTCTCTTCTTCAGAAACGCTTTCCTTGCCATTGCCAGTCTACATTTTATATCCTCTCTACTTCGACCATCATCAGTTATTTTACTTCCTAAATAGCAAAACTCCTTTACTACTTTAAGTGTCTCATTTCCTAATCTAATTCCCTCAGCATCACCCGATTTGACTACATTCCATTATCCTCGTTTTGCTTTTGTTAATGTTGATCTTATATCCTCCTTTCAACACACTGTCCATTCCGTTCAACTGCTCTTCCAAGTCCTTTGCCGTCTCTGACAGAATTACAATGTCATCGGCGAACCTCAAAGTTTTTACTTCGTCTCCATGAATTTTAATACCTACTCCAAATTTTTCTTTTGTTTCCTTTACTGCTTGCTCAATATACAGATTGAATAACATCGGGGAGAGGCTACAACCCTGTCTCACTCCTTTCCCAAACACTGCTTCCCTTTCATGCCCCTCGACTCTTATTACTGCCAGCTGGTTTCTGTACAAATTATAAATAGCCTTTCGCTCCCTGTATTTTACCCCTGCCACCTTTAGAATTTGAGAAAGAGTATTCCAGTCAACATTGTCAAAAGCTTTCTCTAAGTCTACAAATGCTAGAAACGTAGGTTTGCCTTTTCTTAATCTTTCTTCTAAGATAAGTCGTAAGGTCAGTATTGCCTCACGTGTTCCAACATTTCGACGGAATCCAAACTGATCCTCCCCGAGGTCTGCATCTACCAGTTTTTCCATTCGTCTGTAAAGAATTCGCGTTAGTATTTTGCAGCTGTGGCTTATTAAACTGATAGTTCGGTAATTTTCACATCTGTCAGCACCTGCTTTCTTTGGGATTGGAATTATTATATTCTTCTTGAAGTCTGAGGGTATTTCGCCTGTCTCATACATCTTGCTCACCAGCTGGTAGAGTTTTGTCATGACTGGCTCTCCCAAGGCCGTCAGTAGTTCTAATGGAATGTTGTCTACTCCGGGGGCCTTGTTTCGACTCAGGTCTTTCAGTGCTCTGTCAAACTCTTCACGCAGTATCGTATCTCCCATTTCGTCTTCATCTACATCCTCTTCTATTTCCATAATATTGTACTCAAGTACATCGCCCTTGTATAAACCTTCTATATACTCCTTCCACCTTTCTGCCTTCCCTTCTTTGCTTAGAACTGGGCTGCCATCTGAGCTCTTGATATTCATACACGTGGTTCTCTTCTCTCCAAAGGTCTCTTTAATTTTCCTGTAGGCAGTATCTATCTTACCCCTAGTGAAATAAGCTTCTACATCCTTACATTTGTCCTCTAGCCATCCCTGTTTAGCCATTTTGCACTTCCTGTCGATCTCATTTTTGAGACGTTTGTATTCCTTTTTGCCTGCTTCATTTACTGCATTTTTATATGTTCTCCTTTCATCAATTAAATTCAATATTTCTTCTGTTACTCAAGGATTTCTAGCAGCCCTCGTCTTTGTACCTACTTTATCCTCTGCTGCCTTCACTACTACATCCCTCAGAGCTACCCATTCTTCTTCTACTGTATTTCTTTCCCCTATTCCTGTCAATTGTTCCCTTATGCTCTCTCTGAAACTCTGTACAACCTCTGGTTCTTTCAGTTTATCCAGGTCCCATCTCCTTAATTTCCCACATTTTTGCAGTTTCTTCAGTTTTACTCTACAGGTCATAACCAATAGATTGTGGTCAGAGTCCACATCTCCCCCTGGAAATGTCTTACAACTTAAAACCTGGTTCCTAAATCTCTGTCTTACCATTATATAATCTATCTGATACCTTTTAGTATCTCCAGGGTTCTTCCACATATACAACCTTCTTTCATGATTCTTAAACCAAGTGTTAGCTATGATTAAGTTGTGCTCTGTGCAAAATTCTACTAGGCGGCTTCCTCTTTCATTTCTTAGCCCCAATCCATATTCACCTACTATGTTTCCTTCTCTCCCTTTTCCTACACTCGAATTCCAGTCACCCATTACTATTAAATTTTCGTCTCCCTTCACTATCTGAATGATTTCTTTTATTTCATCGTACATTTCTTCAATTTCTTCATCATCTGCAGAGCTAGTTGGCATATTAACTTGTACTACTGTAGTAGGTGTTGGCTTCGTATCTATCTTGGCCACTATAATGCGTTCACTATGCTGTTTGTAGTAGCTTACCCGCATTCCTATTTTCCTATTCATTATTAAACCTACTCCTGCATTACCCCTATTTGATTTTGTGTTTATAACCCTGTAGTCACCTGACCAGAAGTCTTGTTCCTCCTGCCACCGAACTTCACTAATTCCCACTATATCTAACTTTAACCTATCCATTTCCCTTTTTAAATTTTCTAACCTACCTGCCCGATTAAGGGATCCGACATTCCACGCTCCGATCTGTAGAACGCCAGTTTTCTTTCTCCTGATAACGACATCCTCCTGAGTAGTCCCCGCCCGGAGATCCGAATGGGGGACTATTTTACCTCCGGAATATTTTACCCAAGAGGATGCCGTCATCATTTAATCATACAGTAAAGCTGCATGTCCTCGGGAAAAATTACGGCTGTAGTTTCCCCTTGCTTTCAGCCGTTCGCAGTACCAGCACAGCAAGGCCGTTTTGGTTAATGTTGCAAGGCCAGATCAGTCAATCATCCAGACTGTTGCCCCTGCAACTACTGAAAAGGCTGCTGCCCCTCTTCAGGAACCACACGTTTGTCTGGCCTCTCAACAGATACCCCTCCGTTGTGGTTGCACCTACGGTACGGCCATCTGTATCGCTGAGGCACGCAAGCCTCCCCACCAACGGCAAGGTCCATGGTTCATGGGGGGAGATATCGTAAACACATTGCTTTCAGAGCGCGAGTTTCCAAGAGGGTTAAACATTTCAAAAGTGAAACCATTGTATAAAAAGAGCAATCTCTTGTCAGTAAATCACTATGGTTTTTGCAGAGGCATGCATACAGAACCAGCTGCTACTCAGTTAACTGAGTATATTTTAATATGACTAAACAAAAATTTCGAAATTAGGGGAGAGGTACTTGAAATTACTTCAAAAACATTAAAAACCACAGTATCATATACAGATGCGATATTCAGGCTGTACAGGCAATGTTCTAGGACCTCTCTTACTCTGTTTTTATGTAAATAATATCGAGCTGCTAATGAATGGTGCTCATATATAGGCTTTTGTTGATAACACAAATGTTATTCTAACTGATATAAACCATCGACAACTAGAGTTTTGGAAAATATACGAAATTGTTTCGAAATGATTAAGTTTACCTTAAAATTTCTATGAACTAAATATATTCATTATAGAAAAACAAAGTCAATCGTAAGCTAGATCTCAGAATTCAAAATAAACAAATTAAGGAGATAGATGTGATCAAATCTTCAAGTGTGCTTACTGGCGAACATTTAGACTAGGAAGCCCACATCTTGTATATCACTAATAAGCTGAGCTCTGTGTTATGTGTAATTAATTGTGTGTGTAGTTGTTGATACTGTTGTACAATTAATAACAAAACAGAGTAGTTTATATTCGGAAAATATTATTTGTAAGGTACCATTCGTTATAAGCCAAATATCACACACTCGAATCAACTAACACCTAGACTTCCTGCTTTGTGCACTCCAAAAATGTCGTTTGTTTTCAATGAAAAATAAAGTCAAGACAAAGATGAATTAGTTACACACCTATACGCGATGAACATAAATAGCTCTAAATCATCCACTCCTTACTGTATGTAAGTCAGTTACTTGTAAATTTTGGGAAATTTCACAACTCGGCCAAATTGGATACCTTTCTTTTGTGAGTGTCTTGGAGATTTGGGCAACTCATTCAGAGATAAGTTATCCTGTACACCACTGTTGTCTGAGTTCACAAGGATGTAGGCAGTTCTCAGTCTGTCATGTTAGGTGTTAGTTGGCACATCCTCAATTTGTAGAGTGAAATATATTATTTTTCACATCAGGACTTCATAGTGACCTTGTGGGGAGGCACTTGTTTGTCTTTCACTTTGTCGCTCCCCACAAATACATGAGTCGTACTATGCAGATCCTTACTAATGAATGGTGTTTCCTTTGTCTTGCGGAAATAGTCTGAAAGGCAAAGTATAACTCTATGTTGGTGTAACTGGCAAGTGAATGTTTTCCGAACATAGAATGAAAATCAACAGGCAAAGTTAGCAGCTGTTGGGTTATTTTTTCCTCTCACGCAGCAACACAGTCTATAGTCTTGTTTAAGAACTGGCGTATAATGTGAATTATTTCGAGGTGTGTGGCTGGCAGATACTTTCGCCAGCAGCAATTCATGCATCTAAGCTCGTACCTCCACAGGCTCTCATTATGTTTGACACTGTAACAGTCTAGATTGGTTGAAATATTAAATCTCCTTTGAACAGAGTAATATTTACCTCTTCTGTTTTGAAGAAAAGCTTACACCGTCCTGCTCTTTGATAAATAATGCAGTGTAATACAATCCCCTGGTTTTCTGAAGTTTGCAGTGAATCCAGGTATCATTTTCAGGATGAAGCAGTTTAGAATGAAAGAAACTGCCTCCATTTGCAGAAAATACATAGTAAAAACTTTAACACGAATCTACAGTATATTGTTGTCTGACATACATGCAATACGTCCACCTAGAATCACAGACAGGAATAGACATAGTTGAAGAGTGAAAGCATTTGATTTGAGCTTAAGGAAACACAAGAATAGAGATATATGATCATCTTTCTTTTCGTATATATATATATATATATATATATATATATATATATATATATATATATATATATATATATATATATCTTTTTAGCGTGGGTATGTATTTTATTGCATCTTTGCCCAACACGAATCTACAGTATATTGTTGCCTGACATACATGCAATACGTCCACCCAGAATCACAGACAGGAATAGACATAGTTGAAGAGTGAAAGCATTTTATTTGAGCTTAAGGAAACACAAGAATACAGATATATGATCATCTTTCTTTTCGTATATATCTCTTTTTAGCGTGGGTATGTATTTTATTGCATCTTTGCCCAATACAGTGTCCCATACATATACTTTATGGCTAATACGATCTATCACAAGTCCTGGAAGAACTGTAGGAATGATGTCATTGCATTTACTTTAGTATGCGCTCTGAAGGCTGCCTTCAGTTTTCGATGGAATCTCTCTATTTCCTCATTTGACTGTGGGTGATACGCTGTAGTTTGAGTTTAGAACCAAAATGCACAGAACCGCCCTGTTTGAAACTGTGCTCCTTGATCAGTCACTGATTGCTTAGGTGCCCCAAATCTAGTGATCCAGTAGTTATAATATGCTTATACCATTGCTTCTGCTGGAATATCATGTAGTGGAATCACTTCTGTCCAAGTACTGAATCAATCGATATACATTAAACAGTACATGAATTCATCTGAAGGAGGCAATGCGCCAATCAGATCGATGTGTAATACCTTAAATCGACCGTCTGTAATTGGAAACAGGCCAGTGTCTAGTCAATTTGTTCTTTTGGCATGCTATGCATAATTCTGCCCATTTTTGAATATCCTCTTTGATATTTGTCCAAAAAACATCTGCACATGCGTAATTTCACAGAAGACGTAATACCAGTATGACATACTGTGACAATGCTGAAAAACTGAATGTCTAAATTGCTAAGGAATAATGTTTCTTGTTGATATATCGCACCATAATTATCTTCCACGAGTGTTTTCATGTTGTTTAAAGTTCAGTGAGGTATGAGGACTAGAGTGAGGTTTCTCAAGTTCTTCATCACTCCATCACTTCTTGTAATCAACTGGTACTACTTCTTCCGGTCTGGATTGGCTGTCAGCCACACTATTTCCTTTTCTGGAAACGTGTCTGATATCTGTCATAAATTGTGTTATGAATTGCAGGTGTCGCAACTGCGTAGGGGTTGCCTTATCGTTTTCTTGTTTAAAAGTATGCGTCATAGGAGCATGATCAGTATACAGTGCAAATGAACGTCTTTCGAGAAGGTACTTAAAATACCTTATTGCGATGTACATACTGAATTGTTCTCTACCATATGTTGAAAGCAGTTGGTTCCCATAGTCCTTTCTGTAGTGACACTGCACTGGATGTAAAAGCTGAAGCCTCTACAAATAATGCAAGGCCATCGTTTCGTTCAGGAATGTTAAAAGAGCTGCCTTTGCAAGGCCCAATTTCCACTTCCCAAACTGCTTTGTTGCATCATCTCCCCACTGTATGCTTCTTTTGTCATTTGCTTGGTATTCTTCAAGTAATCATTTAGAATAGCTTGATCTTCCAAGGCATGCTCCAAATACCTTTGGTAAAAATTCAGTATGCTAAGGAAACGATGCAATTTTGACACAGTTCCTGGAAATTTGAACTTAGTTATCAATTATACTCGTTTTGGGCCTGTTTTCGTACGTTCTGGATTAATCACATGACTTAGAAAGTTAATTTTTTGAACTCCAAACACAGATTTATCAAAATTAATCCTCAAACCAATACTGTTCTGTCGTTCAAATATGACATTTCGATATTGAGTGTGTTCTTCTGGGGAGCTATAAGCTATCAGTATATCAGTAGTATGCAGAACAGTAATCTATATCTCTCAAAACTTCATCAATAAATTTCTGAAAGGTACTGGGTGCATCCTAGAGGCCAAAGGATACAAAATCGAATTCCCAAAGCCCAAAGGGTGTCACCACAACACCCTTTTCCTTGTCATTTTCAGCGAGTGGGATTTGGTAATTTGCGTTGAGGGTATCGATTTTAAGGAGTATGCTGTTGGCCACAAGGATTGAATTTACTTTATTTATGTGAGGTATTGGAAGGCAGCCAGGAAGGGTTTCTTCATGAAGTTGTCGGTAGTATCCACAAATATGGCACTGACCGTCCAACAGTTCTCTCATGTTCAGAGGACTAGCCCATGGGGATTTAGAGGGCGAATTGTACAATGAGTTATTAAGAATAGAATTCTTGTATATCCAAATTTAGTTTATGTGAATCTAATCTGTGAGCTTTTAAGACACTGGTGGTCCACTGCTGGTTGCAATGCAAAATTTAACATCATGCTTAATTTCTTCTGGTGTCAGAGTGGATTTTGTTAGGTCAGGAAATCTTTTAAGTAGTTCAAGAGTATTTGCAATTAGCATAGAGAAAACTAATAGAATAAGACAAATCAGCTACACATTATAGTGCAGTGACATGCAACTGGGTTTAACTGTCAACTAATAATTTCCTTTTCAGATCTGTTAAACTGATGAAAAATGCCTACACTGATTATACCTATTGTTTTGTTGGCTACAATGAAAGGCCTATCAAAACTACCTTTTAAACTTAAAGGCCAATTCACACGTCTGTCATGGCACTGTCACATCATGGCACCTCACGTCAAGGTGATTCACAGTGTCCGTCAAGTCGTAAAGTCAACTCAAGTCATGTGACCTCAAGTCGCATGGCCATCCTAAACTGTTTTTTTCGCAGAACTTGCGAGCTTGGTGAGATGATTTTCAACTCTTTTTATGAGTAAAGATAACATACAAAACGTGGTAGCAAATATATATAGATGCTGTAATCCACATTTGTACGAAAATGACATTTATTTGAATCAGATGGTTTGTAACTTGCAGTGATAGCTTGTACATTAGAGAAGGAAGACAAAAGTGCAAAAAAAATGCAAAAAAGAGTGTGGATTCGAACAAGAATGTGGTACAGAAGGGAAATTTCACACACTATACGAGGAGTTTGGGTGAGAGAAATCTGTGTTATATATTTTAGAAAGTCGAAACACCAGTTTTGCCATTTGCTTCGTCAAATTCATCCCAGAACTACTAAAACGAACACAGTATGAGCTGTCATCACATCTGGTGAAAAACTGGTCTATTTTAGGTTAAGTTAAGTTGCCAGTCCAGAACAATTTTTTGTGTTATTTCGCTTCAAGATGTATAGGTTTTCTTTCCATATTGTATTTGGATGTTAATAGTTTAACTGCATTATTTATGCTGCGGTTAGCTAGTGAAAACACATAAATATTGACCACTTATGATAGCAAAACTGTTTCACTTACAATCCAGAGAGCCACATAGCAAGAAATAAGCCTGCCACTAACACATATTTAAACAAACAGCTTTAATACATAACTTGACACATACTTTGCAAAAAAAGAGGATTTTGCCAGTGTTGCAGTGCCTGAAGGTTTCAGTCCATTTCTTTATGAGACATTATAAATGCCTGGCAACATACCAATAAAGTCCACTTACTAATCAGATTGTACCCATAGTTCTTTTTTCAATTCATGTTGAGCCATATTGCCATCTAATACATTGTAAAATATTAAATATGATGCCAGTATAAATAAAAAAATGTTTTATAAACATAGTACAAGGCAAGTAATTTAGTATGATCCTGTTGTAAAATTGAGACTTTTGCCTCGCCTCTTCAGTTAATCTTTGGTCATTTATTATAAATTTTATCAAAAGAAGTAAAGAAACAAACCAATTTATAATGAACAACATACGACTAATATCAACCACGAAGTGAAATGTGGAGATGTAAGCATGGCCGTGTCTCATGAGGAAATGAGCTTGGGGACACGTGATCAACAACAGATAGATGACGTCAGCTGTCAAAACTCTCTTCCCGAGAAACCCTGACAGTGACCTGACATGACGTGATGGGACAGGATGGCCATTGTGGACACCTCCATCTGAAATGCATTGCAAAGTGTTTTGATAGGACATGACGTGATGTGACGCGATGGACAGTGTGAATTGGCCTTAAATCAAGATTCAATAACTTTAGTCCACAAGTTGTAATCTCAGATCCATTTGCAGCCCAAAGTACATTTTCTGCCTCTTTAAACCTTTCCTTGAGGTACGCTGCTATAAAGGGAATATCAGCACTTATGCCAATCAGGAAATATAATCTGAAACTTTTATCTCTTACAAACAACCGATATTGAGAGCCTGGTATACCTGCTGTGCCAGTCATTCAGTCACTACCGTGTTTGCTGACTGGAATTCCCCTCAGTTTTCCATTGATCAGGTTGGACACATGTTTGCACTGTATCAAAATGATAATAGCAGTACTTTCCTGAAACATTGTATTTTGGCTTGCTGTTGCCTATGCCACAAGAATGTCGCCATAATTGATATTGTTGCTCAATAGACCTGGATTTTTGGATTTCAATTTTAAGCTCTTCGATTTTTGCTGGATCTTTCACTGCCACAGAAGTATCACACGTCTTCACTATCCAATCAGCCATTTGCGGTAGTTTGTCTACATTTTCTTTGGAAATTATTGATATATGTTGGACACTGCCATGAAGTTTTTGAGCTACAGAGTGAAACGTTCATTCCTCCATAACTGTTCGTTTTCCAAAGCAAACGACTGGGATTGATATCATCAATTTCTAATTCACTAACCAATTTCATAATTTGACATTCTACACTTTCCTTAAAATTGATTAGCAGTCTCTCCTTAGCTAATGAACATTTGTTGCTTTCATCATTGTCTACAAGATCCCATTTATCATCGCGAAATCGAGGCTCTAGCTGTGCTAATGAATAACTGAATTTGTTTGCTTCAATCTGTATTCCCACAACTGTAAATTGTGCTTCAACCTGACAAAATCATATATCACGTTTTTTAGTCCATAATGGAGGAAGTTCCATACTAACTTCTCCCACTTCTATTTTTGTGTCACTGCTTGGGATATTAATGTTCCCTCTAACTCCATCATGATTTTATTATTTAGATCACGCTAGGGTCACCGGTCTTGTTGTGCAATTAATCACCAAAGACAGTATTTTAGATTCAAAAATATTGGTTGTAATTTTCCATTTGTTACAAAACAAATATCTCACACTCAAAGTAAACAACTGATACCCAGACATCTTACTCTGTGCATTTCAAAATGTTATTAAAAAACAGCCTAAAGAAGAATTATTTACAGAACTATAGGCTATGAACATAGACATTTTTTTACTTTCATTACATCCATTATGCTATTGTCTATGGCCTAGCCTTCTGATGTAATATACACTCCTGGAAATTGAAATAAGAACACCATGAATTCATTGTCCCAGGAAGGGGAAACTTTAGTGACACATTCCTGGGGTCAGATACATCACATGATCACACTGACAGAACCACAGGCACATAGACACAGGCAACAGAGCATGCACAATGTCGGCACTAGTACAGTGTATATCCACCTTTCGCAGCAATGCAGGCTGCTATTCTCCCATGGAGACGATCGTAGAGATGCTGGATGTAGTCCTGTGGAACGTCTTGCCATGCCATTTCCACCTGGCACCTCAGTTGGACCAGCGTTCGTGCTGGACGTGCAGACCGCGTGAGACGACGCTTCACCCAGTCCAAAACATGCTCAATGGGGGACAGATCCGGAGATCTTGCTGGCCAGGGTAGTTGACTTACACCTTCTAGAGCACGTTGGGTGGCACGGGATACATGCGGACGTGCATTGTCCTGTTGCAACAGCAAGTTCCCTTGCCGGTCTAGGAATGGTAGAACGATGGGTTCGATGACGGTTTGGATGTACCGTGCACTATTCAGTGTCCCCTCGACGATCACCAGAGGTGTATGGCCAGTGTAGGAGATCGCTCCCCACACCATGATGCCGGCTGTTGGCCCTGTGTGCCTCGGTCGTATGCAGTCCTGATTGTGGCGCTCACCTGCACGGCGCCAAACACGCTTAAGACCATCATTGGCACCAAGGCAGAAGCGACTCTCATCGCTGAAGACGACACGTATCCATTCGTCCCTTCATTCACGCCTGTCGCGACACCACTGGAGGCGGGCTGCACGATGTTGGGGCGTGAGCGGAAGACGGCCTAACGGTGTGCGGTGCCAATGATGGTCGTATGCGTGTTTGGCGCCATGCAGGTGAGCGCCACAATCAGGACTGCATACGACCGAGGCACACAGGGCCAACAGCCGGCATCATGGTGTGGGGAGCGATCTCCTACACTGGCTTTACACCTCTGGTGATCGTCGAGGGGACACTGAATAGTGCACGGTACATCCAAACCGTCATCGAACCCATCGTTCTACCATTCCTAGACCGGCAAGGGAACTTGCTGTTCCAACAGGACAATGCACGTCCGCATGTATCCCGTGCCACCCAACGTGCTCTAGAAGGTGTAAGTCAACTACCCTGGCCAGCAAAATCTCCGGATCTGTCCCCCATTGAGCATGTTTGGGCCTGGATGAAGCGTCGTCTCACGCGGTCTGCATGTCCAGCACGAACGCTGGTCCAGCTGAGGCGCCAGGTGGAAATGGCATGGCAAGCCGTTCCACTGGACTACATCCAGCATCTCTACGATCGTCTCCACTGGAGAATAGCAGCCTGCATTGCTGCGAAAGGTGGATATACACTGTACTAGTGCCGACATTGTGCATGCTCTGTTGCCTGTGTCTATGTGCCTGTGGCTCTGTCAGTGTGATCATGTGATGTATCTGACCCCAGGTATGTGTCAATAAAGTTTCCCCTTCCTGGGACAATGAATTTACGGTGTTCTTATTTCAGTTTCCAGGAGTGTATATTCCTCTTCTGTAACTGTAATAAGCGTATTATTTAGACCAGACGCGTGTTTCTCTTTTGAAGCATCTTCAGTGGACAATATTTTGTCTCCTCCATCGCCAAGTAACTTTTGGTGGTTTTGTGCTGCGGTCACACAATATTCAACGTTTGTGTCGGCTGATCAGTGTTTTAGCAAATAAATGCTCTTTGTGTGTTCCACACACAAAAATTATATTTGGCATAGCTCAGAGCATTTCACTGATCCACAGCATATCCAAGTCCTAATGTTTCTGTAAGTCCACAGTTTCGTTTCATGTATTTTGTCTACTTCCTTTTGATTGATTGAAGTGCTTTAAAATAAAGCCAAACGAGCCCGAGCCCGGTGTAAATAAAACTTTTATTACAGTCGCGAAAGACGGAATATTTCTCTATATTACATACGATACCTATTTGGTACTTAAATTAAATGAGATATTGTTATACAGTAAATTTTATATTAAATATATGTATCTTGTCCACATTTCATTCTCAATATTGTGGCAATTAAAATCGACCATAGGGAAAGTAAACATTAAGGACTTTTACCTCTGCAAACTCTTCAACATTTCGCGCAATGGTTTACTACGTTTAATGCTGCACAATAACTGCGTAGAATATCGAAACAAAATTAGGTCATTTATGGGGGGAACGTATCAGTCAGGAAGATGTGTAAAAATCAAATTTTTGGGCCAAATAGTTTTTGTGAAATCGAATGATAAGTGTGTCAAAGCAATCGGAACACCATGTGTCTGCACACGCGAGCAGTACAGTGATCACAAAAGCGCCCACATCACGGAATGCTACGTCCCTTAGCAGCGAAAGGGTTAACGCGGCCGTGGTTGCTTTACTTCATAAACTGCGCGCTCCCCCATAAACGTAAGTTTGCGAACTATACTATACTATGGCGCTGCTTCTCTCGGCGCGTGCGACGTTTGCAACTGGCAACACAGCAATCTCCCGCGTCTGGGCGGGCATGTGCGAGCCGCCAAGATAAAAGAATCGAACTATATATGCATTGACTGCACGTCAACAATATTTTTAATCAGGTGATCATTTTAATGTTAATGAATAGTCTGAATGAAGCCATTAAAACTCAAATTTTTTGTATGTACAAAGGGCGTCCAAAAAGTTTTGCACAATCATCTGAAATTTTTTAATTTTTTGCAGGAGGAGAATGAATTTTTTTTTTTTGTGAACATACTTGGAACGTTTAGCTATAAGTTGTTGTATAAAATTATTTTCTTTTATTTACAGGTGAGCCACAATTGACCGTGAAGTAGATGATAGGTTGCAACAATGGTCGGTGATGGAGATCCTCTTCGAGACCGGTGATGACTCTGCCACATCGATTCACAGGAATTTGCTCCCTGTTAATGGGGAGGACACAGTGGATCGCAGCAGTATCGAGCGGTGGTTGCAGAGGTTAAAGAAGGTGATATCTCTATACTGGACAATTGACGATGTGGTAGACCATCGCAGCAGTGAGTAATGTGAATAAGGAGACCGTTGATCAAATCATCCAGAATGACAGATATGTGATGACATGACAGCTTGCTGAAATGACTCGTTTGTCATTAGGTAGTGTGGTATCACTGGTGCAGTCACTAGAGTACAGAAAAATCTGTGCATGTTGTGTGCCTAGATTATTGACAGGAGAAATGAAAACGATGAGGCAGAATGTGTGCAAAGGTCTCATGAAGACCTTTACTGGAGAGTAGAAACAGTGTTTTGATGGCTTCATTACCCAGGATGAAACATGGTTGTTTTCGTCCAAACCTGAGAGCAAAACCCACTCCACAGAGTGGCATCATCAGAGTTCCCCTCGGAAGAAGATACCACTTTTACGAACAGCAGGGCGAAAGGTGATGGCATTCTTCTGGGATCAGTGTGGTGTCATTTTCATTGACTTTTTGGAACCTGGCACCGCAATTAACTAGGACCATTACTGTTTGTCATTGGACAAGCTGCGATGTGTCATCAAGACCCACAGACCACATCTTCAGGGTCAGCTTATCAGACTACACCATAACAATGCAAAACCCCATACAGCCCTTATGATGCAGGAGGAAGTCAGGAAAATGGGTTGGAAAATTGTTCTTCATCTTCCATACAGTCCAGACTTGGCTCCATCTGATTTTTACCTCTTTGGTCGTCTGAAGGCCCACCTGTGTGGTAAAACATTTGATAGTGAGAACGACCTTATTTGCAGTGTCAAGCGATGGTGTAAAAGTCAATCCCCAGAATTTTACCAAAGTCCATTTACATCATGGAGAGGACGTTTGGCCAGATGCGTCACAGCTGATGGAGGCTACACTGAGTGGGCTCAATGTATAGCTAAATGTTCCAAGTATGTTCACAAAAAATTTCATTATCCTCCTGCAAAAAATAAAAAAATTGAATGCTCATTGTAAATTTCAACTGTATATATTCCAAATAAAAAACCTTTTATATAAATTATTTGTAATTCATCAGATCTCTATAAGCAATTTTGTATGCAATATTGTCACGTGTATAACCACAGCTGACTTTACAAAAGCTGGAGTCATGCAAAGTGGCGTAACAGTCTTTAAAAAAGATTTATGTAGGTGTTTGTTTGTTAATGAATACGAAATGCGTAATGTTTGTGTCATGCAGATTTACTGTGTGATGTGTTCTTGAGCAGATGGTGTGCTTAATCAGTTTTACTCTAATAAAACAATTAAACAACTTAATCTAGAAAACCAGTATGCAATGCCTATAATGAAATCAATCTCTCTGAAATTTACACAGACTTGTGAGCACCGAGTTCTATGGCCCTGTGTTACATGCGCAAACAAAGTTGACACTCAGCATGGTGACTGCTGGGAGTTACCGTAAAGGCATTTCCTATTTACAGTCACTCCCATCAGCCACCATGCCAAGTGTCAAATTTGTTTGTGCTTGTGATACAAACTGACAAAATTCCCTGTGCAAATAAACAGTCAAATAAATTTTCCATAGCTCTGGAGTCATAGTGAATGTAATCTTGATATTCTGTTCACTCCACAGTAGGCATAGAAAATAAGAAAATATCCAGTCTTGGCATGGTGAATACTTTTCTGATTCTGGCACATTAATATTTTTCTGATTCTGATTGAAAATAATTTCTTTCGAAAAATATCCATTGGCTTTAAATAAACATAGCATGGAAGACGATGAGACGCTGATAAGGAGATATGCTAAGATCGAATGCTTTAGTTTGAAAATTGTACTCAAAATAAGGTTTCACATTCACAAAATCTTATATAGAACATTTAGTATTAATTTCAAAATCAGTGAACTTCTCAATTGTTCTACAATTCTCACTTACACTCGTAATTAAGAACACTTGGATCGCTACATAGAAAAAGGCTGACGTATTTTGACTAAATAAATTCCAAAATTTCACTTCTCTGTATCAGGATTACAAAACTCACAAAATATTACAGATTGGGTATAACTAATCAACCTATACATTAAATCTGATGGAAAATACTTGGTTCCTACATTCAAGGATTAGTACTACAAAAATGAGCGAAATCTGCTTTGCGTTGCTGCATCATAAAATCTAAATATACAAAATTTCATTACAGTACAAATTTGTTTCAGTTTCTTTACCTTTAAGTTATAGTACCATTCATCACTTATTTTATAAAACTTGTCCATAGACCAAAAACTAAATTCTCACAGCTAACCACTAGCTTTAAGACTTACATCCTACCTATAATGGAGTGCAATTGCAACTGCTACTGCCCTCCATGCGCCCCTACTTAAAATCTATGCTGCCACTCAGGCAACATCTTTGGTTCAGTGGTATTTGACAATCGTTTCAGGTCATTTTGCATGAATTATATTACAAAAATTGGATCAATGTACAAGTGGACCCCTCAGAGTGGCAATGCTGTGAAGATGGTCTACCAATACAGCTGATACAGTACTGTATTCATGTTCTGTTGTTGTAAGTCAATAGTACTTAACCTTTCTTAAACTCCAGAATGAGATTTTCACTCTGCAGCGGAGTGTGCGCTGATATGAAACTTCCTGGCAGATTAGAACTGTGTGCCCGACCGAGACTCGAACTCAGTTTTAATCTGCCAGGAAGTTTCATATCAGCGCACACTCCGCTGCAGAGTGAAAATCTCATTCTGGAAACATCCCCCAGGCTGTGGCTAAGCCATGTCTCCTTAGTATCCTTTCTTTCAGGAGTGCTAGTTCTGCAAGGTTCGCAGGAGAGCTTCTGTAAAGTTTGGAAGGTAGGAGACGACGTACTGGAAGAAGTAAAGCTGTGAGTACTGGACGTGAGTCGTGCTTCGGTAGCTCAGTTGGTAGAGCACTTGCCCACGAAAGGCAAAGATCCTGAGTTCGAGTCTCGGTCGGTCACACAGTTTTAATCTGCCAGGAAGTTTCTTTCATAGACTGTTACCACTCGCTGCAATCAGACAACAGCTAGGGTCCCCTTCGACCTGCTGTTGCCCTCCCCCCTTGCCCCACATTATCACCAACTTTTGCACCTAACTAAACTGTAGGATGAAAAACTTTTCTTGGAACACTTTTATTTTTAAAATGGTGAAAGATGAATGATATTTAATTTGTGTGTGTTGTTAAACTTCCTGGTAGATTAAAACTGTGTGCCAGATCAAGATTCGAACTCCTGAGTTCGTGTCTCGTTCTGGAACACAGATTTAAGCTGACAGGAAGTTTCATATCAGCACACACTTCGCTACAAAGTGAAAATTTCATTCTGGAGACTATACTCATTGTTTGTAAATCACTTGATTGTTGCACTTCTTACTACTGAACTGTCATAAATTTGAAGACTTCAGGCTGTTAATGCTTTGTGTCTAACAATTCTAATAAGAATAATAGTAATACAGTGTACAGAACTATAGTATCCCTTAAGTAGCTACAGCTGTGAAATTCTGTCAGTTCATTTGTCTGCTTTGAAACAATTAATGATGCAAAGCATGGACTACTACAACTTGTAAAAGATATTTTCTTGAGATATTTAACATTTGTTACAAACACATTTCACTTTTATCATCAGTGATGTGGGACAAAGCACGACATATATGTGCACTGCGTGGTCTATGAGAGGAACTTGTAAAAAAGTAATGATATTTTGATAATAATTTAGTTTTGAGACTGAAACAGAATGGAATGACTTGTTTTTACCCCTCAAAAATTTCATTTTATACCTCAGGGGGCACTTACACGAGGTTGGGAACCACTGTTGTAACATGTGCAACTTCTGGTAAAATGTTTTCTCTAGAAGCTCAAACACGGCTGATCTCTCTATAAAGGCAAGTTTTCTTACCGATTTGTTATTATAGAAATGGTTACAGTACTAAAAGATAGTGAAAAAATTTGAAGATATACACTGAAGTGCCAAAGAAACTGGTATAAGCATGCGTATTCAAATGCAGAGATATGTAGACAGGCAGAATACGGCGCTGCGGTCGGCAGCGCCTATGTCAAACAACAAGTGTCTGGCTCTCTTGTTAGATCTTTTACTGCTGCTACAATGACAGGTTATCAAGATTTAAGTGAGTCTGAACGTGGTGTTATAGTCGATACACGAGCGTTGGGAGAAAGCATCTCCGACATAACGATGAAGTGGCGACTCTCCCGTACGACTGTTCCACAAGTTTACGCTGAATATCAGGAATCCAGTAAAACATCAAATCTCCTACATTGCTGTGGCCGGAAAAAGGTCCTGCAATAACAGGACCAATGATGACTGACGTCAGTGTACAAACCATTCAACAAAACATCATTGATATGGGCCTTGTATCCGTAGGTCCACTTGTGTAGCCTTTATAACTGCACACACCTCGCCTGGGTCCGTCAACACTAATATTGGACTGCTGATGACTGGAAACATATTGCCCGGTCGGACGAGTAACGTTTCAAATTGCATCGAGCAAATGGATGAATCCATGGACCCTGCATGTCAGCAGGCAAGTAAATACCGGTACTATAATTAGCAGGCAACATACATGTCATGAGAATATGTCAACCTCAAGTAAGAAGAACAAAGAAGATATTTTCATGTTCTCAGACAGTCATCGAAAGGGCTTAGCTGGTATCATGTGTAACATGCAAACTATACTTAAGGCGCTTCCATGGGTGAAATTCTAAAAAACTGTGAACATTTCTTGGAGCCTGGTAGAAACTGTTTAATAATCGGGGGTGCTAAGGACGTTTATAGGAATGAGGGTAAACTCGCTACAAGAGCGCTAGGAAGCACACTACAGAAAATTACAAATGTGAACTTCTGTGTTGCAAGTATACCACAAAGACATGATCTGATGGAAAAATGTTGTATCAACAAAAAAATCGGTGTTACTAATAGAAAATTTGAAAATAATATGCCAAAGCTTCCCGAATGCCACATATGTGAATGTACCATCTGCAGAAAGAAGTCATTTTACCAGGCATGGGCTACACAGAAATAAACTTGGAAAAGCATTCATTAGTAGAGAAATACTTAATGCAGTGTTAGCAGTTGAAGACAAGAATTGCCCTACAATACCACTACCACCACCCATCAATGCAACTGAAACTCTCCAACATAAAAATGAAACTGATTCACCGACAACAGATCCTGCGGTAGAATCTTCACTTGCCACAGAAGAAGCTGAAGCAAATGAAGCATCCTCAACAGCTCCAACAGTATCAGAAGCAGCTACAGACTATACAGCGGCATCATTAGCAAGAAATGTGCTTACAGCCATCGAGTCATCAGATACAACAGAAATTCCAGCATCAAAAGTTGCAGCACATCCAGAAGAAAGGAAGACATAATGCAGGAAACCCGTGTCATTAAAGGATTTTTGCTACCCAGCCTCAACACGAAGAAACCGTTGACACCAGGCAAGACAAGTAAGAGTTCCTCTCAACTGAGTTGTAACAGCTTAAAATTACTTAGCCTTAATATACAGTGTCTCCAAATTAAAATTCTATCTCGAGATTGAGGCCAGTGAATATTGTGCTGATTGTATTTGTATTCAAGAGCATTGGTGCAAGAATTATGAATTATAAAACATTAATATTTCCCCATATACCTTGGTTAGTCATTTTTCTACGAAGGAAGCCAAGAATGGAGGTGTCTGCATTTATGTGAAATCAGATATTAAAGTGAAAAACAGGCATGAAGCTGAAACTGCTGAGCATAGAAAAACATTCTGAAGCAACAGCAGTGCAAATGAATGTAAAAAGTAGAAAAATAACAGTCATGTCAGTGTATAGATCACCATGTGGAGATGCAGAATAAAGATTGAACTACTGAACATCTTACATCATGAGAAGTCATCAATAATTCTATGTGGGGGACTTTAATGTCAATATGTTGGTAGATAGTCCATTGAAAATTAAATTCCTCAATATTCTACACAGTTTCAACCGATATTCTACTATAAACAGTCCTACAAGGCTAACAAATATTTCAGAAAGTCGTATAGATAATATATTTTCAAATATAAAAAGCCCAGATGCAGAAGTTTTGAATATTGACCTAGGAATATCTGATCATAACTCACTTATTATTAAAGTGCTCACAGTTCCAATACAAACAAAAACAGTACTGCTGCATTCAATGTTTTCTCCTCTCTTTTCATGACAAATTTTGAAATGTGCTTTCCAAAAAGATTAGTTAAAATTAACTCATCTAGCCATAGACACACAAATTCTTGGATCACATCTGGCATTAAAAACTCTTCCAAGACTATGAAAAGACTAAACTCTGAAATTAAAACCACTACTGACCCTAATTTCAAAAAACATGTTATTAACTACAAAAACGTATATAGAAGGGTAATTAATCTAGCAAAAGTATTAAGTAATGATAACTAATAAGGATGTCAGACAATAAATCAAGGACCACATGGAAAATTGTAAAAAGCGAAATAGGAAAAAGCTCTAAAGACCAGTATATTGTACTTAAATCTAGTGAAAACATTGAAATAAAGAAGGAAGTCTAGCCCAATTACATTAACAACTACGTTCTTAGTGTACCTGATAAATTAAGCAAGAGCTATACCAAAAAAGAGAAAGCAATAGCTTCAAAAGTAGTCAATAGCATGATAATAAGTTACACTAATAAATATGAAATACTGAAAGTAATTAACAGTATGAAACACAAAATGTCTGCAGGACTGGATGAAGTGCAAGTGACAATAATAAAAAATGTTGCCACACAAATCTGGGAACCACTGGTACATATTGTCAATTTATCATTCAGTGAAGGTGTGTTCCCCCCAAAGGCTGAACATTTCTAAGGTTAAGCAATTATTCAAAAATGGGGATATACATAAGGCAGAAAAGTATAGACCTAAATCCCTCCTTCCATCTTTATCAAACATTTTTGAAAAACTGATGAAAATTAGACTCATAAGGTACCTTGACACCTTCGATCTTCTAAATTGTAATCAACATGGTTTTCGTACAGGTTACAGCACAGAAAGAGTTATACAGGCCTATATGGAAGAAATTATTAGAAATTTAGACAATAACAAATGTGTGGTAGGAATCAACCTAGATCTTTCCTTGGCCTTCGATACAGTAGATCATCAAATTCTTCTTGACAAACTGGAGGCAACAGACATCAGAGGAATTGGCTGGAAATGGTTTGAATCCTATCTCCAAGATAGAAAACCTCATCTCAGAATAAGCAAAAAATAAAGAGGGTTTATGATGCTAAGAAAGTGGTAGTAGGTATCCCTCAGGGTAGTGTTCTTGGCCCCCTATTATTCCTAATGTACACTCCTGGAAATTGAAATAAGAACGCCGTGAATTCATTGTCCCAGGAAGGGGAAACTTTATTGAAACATTCCTGGGGTCAGATACATCACATGATCACACTGACAGAACCACAGGCACATAGACACAGGCAACAGAGCATGCACAATGTCGGCACTAGTACAGTGTATATCAACCTTTCGCAGCAATGCAGGCTGCTATTCTCCCATGGAGACGATCGTAGAGATGCTGGATGTAGTCCTGTGGAACGGCTTGCCATGCCATTTCCACCTGGCGCCTCAGTTGGACCAGTGTTCGTGCTGGACGTGCAGACCGCGTGAGACGACGCTTCACCCAGTCCCAAACATGCTCAATGGGGGACAGATCCGGAGGTCTTGCTGGCCAGGGTAGTTGACTTACACCTTCTAGAGCACGTTGGGTGGCACGGGATAAATGCGGACGTGCATTGTCCTGTTGGAACAGCAAGTTCCCTTGCCGGTCTAGGAATGGTAGAACGATGGGTTCGATGACGGTTTGGATGTACCGTGCACTATTCAGTGTCCCCTCGACGATCACCAGAGGTGTACGGCCAGTGTAGGAGATCGCTCCCCACACCATGATGCCGGCTGTTGGCCCTGTGTGCCTTGGTCGTATGCAGTCCTGATTGTGGCGCTCACCTGCACGGCGCCAAACACGCATACGACCATCATTGGCACCAAGGCAGAAGCGACTCTCATCGCTGAAGACGACACGTCTCCATTGGTCCCTCCATTCACGCCTGTCGCGACACCACTGGAGGCGGGCTGCACGCTGTTGGGGCGTGAGCGGAAGACGGCCTAACGGTGTGCGGGACCGTAGCCCAACTTCATGGAGACGGTTGCGAATGGTCCTCGCTGATACCCCAGGAGCAACAGTGTCCCTAATTTACTGGGACGTGGCGGTGCGGTCCCCTACGGCACTGCGTAGGATCCTACGGTCTTGGCGTGCATCCGTGTGTCGCTGCGGTTCGGTCCCAGGTCGACGGGCACGTGCACCTTCCGCCGATCACTGGCGACAACATCGATGTACTGTGGAGACCTCACACCCCACGTGTTGAGCAATTCGGCAGTACATCCACCTGGCCTCCCGCATGCCCACTATACGCCCTCGCTCAAAGTGCGTCAACTGCACATACGGTTCACGTCCACGCTGTCGCGGCATGCTACCAGTGTTAAAGACTGAGATGGAGCTCCGTATGCCACGGCAAACTGGCTGACACTGACGGCTGCGGTGCACAAATGCTGCGCAGCTAGCGCCATTCGACGGCCAACACCGCGGTTCGTGGTGTGTCCGCTGTGCCGTGCGTGTGATCATTGCTTGTACAGCCCTCTCGCAGTGTCCGGAGCAAGTGTGGTGGTTCTGACACACCGGTGTCAATGTGTTCTTTTTTCCATTTCCAGGAGTGTATATAAATGACATTGAAAGGCCCAACAGATCATCAAAAATTATGTTATTTGCAGATAATACAAGCATAATTATAAGTGATGACAGCAAATCCTTATTAACGACTGCTGAAAAGGTTCTGAAGAGTGTGCAACAGTGGTTTTACGCTAAGAAGATAACACTCAATTGAAATAAAAGAAATTACATACAGTATGGTAAAGTAAATGAGAAGGATGATCACCATTTATCATTGAGTGACCATGAAATAGAGAAATTCTGGTCTAAAAAATTTTTGGGCCTGTACATTGATCAGCACTTGAGCTGGAAGACAATGTCACACACACACACACCCAAAAACCTCAATTCAGCATGTTTTGCACTGAGAATAATTTCTAGGGTTTGCAGTGCGGAGTGTACAATATTAGTGTATATGGGTTATTTCGATTCTATTATATCCTATGGAATACCATTCTGGGCTGCAACTAAATGTCGCTTGAGAGAGGTTTTTAAATTACAGAAAATGGCCATTAGAATTATTACACAGAGCTCCCCACAAAAACACTGCCAGTCCTTGTTCATGCAGCTAAACATACTTACAGTACCATCTTTGTACATATTAAAAAGCATACTGGATACAAGAACACACTTGAGTAGTTTACATGTAAATTCAGATCTTCATGACTACAATACGCGTATCTGTAAGAATCTGCATGTAGAAAGAACAAGAAAAACAAAAACTCAAAAACATGTGAGCCACTATGGAATAAAGCTTTATAATGCTCTGCCACTCTGCATCAGAGGAACAGAAGATGAAGGAAAATTTAAGTCAGAATTTAAAATCTTTATGATGAATAAATGTTTTTATAGCATAGAGGAATATTTTGAATCCTTAAATCACTAACTGATAGTTATATTGTCAATATCATGTTCTCATTAGTTGCGTGTCTCACTTACACTCTTTTAACTCAAAAGTTATGTTTAATATGTGTTTTCCAAAATGTAAAATATATATATAAATCCATCACATATGGTACATGTTAAAGGAGCATGTAAAAGAACAACATAATAATTCAATGTTTTAATTTTCACCATATTATATAATGTTAATTTTATGTATTTTAATTCAATGTTTTAATTTTCAACATAATGTTAATTTTGTGTGCTTGAATTGTAATATTCTGCTGCCCATATTCTGGACAGTATTAAGACAATTCCTATATCATGTAAATGATAACAAGGATGATAATAAATGAAATGAAATAAATGAAGGAAGACTGTTCAAGCTGGCGGAGGCTCTGTAATGGTGTGGGGCACGTGCAGTTGGAGTGATATGGGACCCCTAATACGTGTAGATATGATCTGACAGGTGACACATACATAAGCACCGTTTCTGATCACCTGCATCCATTGATGTCCGGTGTGCATTCCGATGGACTTCGGCAATTACAGCAGGAAAATGCATGTCCGTAATTCTTACAGAATGGCTCCAGGAGCACTCCCCTGAGGTTAAACACACCAACTGGTCATCAAATTCCCCAGAAATGAACATTATTGAGGATACCGGGGATACCTTGCAATATGCTGTTCAGAAGAGATCTCCACCCCCTCACACTCTTACTGACTTAAGGACAGCCCTACAGAATTCATGGTGTCAGTTCCATCCAGCACTACTTCAGACATTAGTCGAGTCCATGCCACGTTTTGCTGCAGCGCTTCTGCGTGTTTGTGCGGGCCCTATACCATTTTAGGCAGGTGTACCTGTTTCTTTGAATCTTCAGTATATAATAAAATGCATAGATGTAAAATGCACATAGCAATTCCAAGGACAAGCTGGATAATTTTCTACATTTCCAAGAGGTCTGCGGTCTATGCAAACACTTCATGAACAAGATATTTCGCACAGACTACAGATCTCTTGGAAATTTTCCAGCTTGTTGCTGCTTGTCTACTTCTGCTCGTATACTTGACAGTCTTTAATAGTATTCATTGTTGTATTTCAGACTGGCTACTGAAAGAGCAGAAGTACCCCAGAACTCGATCAAAATTACTCGAAAGTGCAACTCTAAGAATTTTCCCCGAACCACCACACTATATAAGTATACAAACAAAATCTGTCTGAGAATTTTTACTGATTTATTTAGGTTCTAATGAAAGAATATTGAAGGAAGGGCAAGCTCTTTATAAGAGAAAGGAGGGCTGGCTTGGAGAAAGTGTGACTAAAAAATTTACAGACTATGTGAAAATATATGTAATATTTATGGGAAGTGACAGGTCGTACCATACTGTAATAAATGAGTCATTATGTTTCTGCAGGTAACCAATGGAGGGAATTACAAAAATTCAAACTAATCTAAAGATCTACAGCTGTAAATTTTGACATCCCTAGATAGTTAAACTGAAAATAAGTGAACTAAACCTATATTCAGTAATCTCATACCTTGTTCTCATATAACAATTTCTAATTTTTGAATGTTGTTTTTCTGATTTAGAAATGTGGTGGTAAAACAGAGTAAAGCAAACTACATACCAAAATCAGACACCACCACATAAAATCTTATCCTGTCACAAACCATTTAAAACATTTACAAAAATTGAAGTTGTGTTCACACTGCACATGGTTTCTTGCTTTCTGTAATTTTTTAAAATATTTTTTAACTCTTACTGCCACAGGTATAATACAACTGCAGGTCCCTCCATATAAAATAAGTTTCAACAGCCTGTACTCAAAAGCATATGAGCCACTTCGATACCATTCTTTATAATGCTCTGCCAACATAGATAAAGAGATTAGAGACAGAAACAGCTTTAGTTCAGAGTTAAAATAATTTATTTTTGAGGACGGTGCCTACAAACTAAATGAATATGTTAGCATATGTAATCACTAGCCTCCCATTCGTTGTTGGGTTCTTTTGATTTGTTAACTGATGTACTTTCAATGCTGTGTTCGTCTTTGAAAAGAATATTTCTGTTGTTGGTTTTCTATTTCCTCTGTCTCAGATGCAGTTTAATACATCTATCCGATAATAGCCTAATTGTAATGGTTAAGGTGTTGTCAGGTTTTGATGTGTTTGCGCATGATACTTTTGTTAACAGTGCTACATGATGTGCTCATGCGTTTTGTTTTTTGAGGAATGCTTTAAATCGAATTGTCATGATTTATTTGCATCATTGACTGGCTTATTACGTATTTTGTGCTTTTCTGTAGTGAACTGTAATTTGTTCAAATAATTTCTCTTTTTGGTTAGTGTTTTTATTTTAAAAATTTCTTGTTTATTGATTTTCTCTTTGTGCCTGTTGCAGTCGCAATGTAGACGATGTATTTTGTGTTTGCCCCTCCTGTCGTGTACTGAGCAAGGTGTCTACTCCTGTGTCATTGTAATGAAACCACATTGAGGACTGGGGTTGATTCTCTGTCCAGCCACCCTCTCTTGCGTTTTCTATCATTTCCCCTTGTTGCTAAGGTGAATTCTGTGGTGGTACCTTCATAAGGCCATTGCGAATTTCCTGCCCTATCTTCACCTTATCCTATTCTATTTTGTTAATGTTTTATATTGTTTTTGTAATGTTTATGACATGTCCCAAACCATTGTACTAAATGGGCTGTGGACGAATAAATAAGCAAATTAAATGTTCCGCTTTTATGTTTCATAATTTTCGACATTTGTTAAAAGTGCTTTTGTGTATGTTTAAAGCAATAGATATCAATGATACTTTCGTGTGTGCACGCTTTAAATGCATGGTTGCATGTATTAGAAAGCGAAAAAGCTTTGTTTTTTTAATACGTAACTTGACGTCCATGCTGTGAGTCCGTCCGTCTATAGGACATCTGCACCGTTTTGTAACATTGAAGGCTCTGGCTTGCGTAGAGTAGGCTACAGTTTTTTGCTATGTGTTCGCTGACGAAATTCATGCAATGTGTGTTGTCTGTGTATGGAAAAAACGGCTACTATTACAGCTAAAGCAGTTGACGGTGATCACGCGTACATGGGGCTCCCAAAACAGGATTTCATAAACCCATTTCTCAATACCGCTTCTGAGTGGTCTTATAAACGCTTTAGAACTGAATCGGGAAGTCCGCTTCTAGTTGCCGCATTTCCAATTCCACAGTAGGTTTTCGCTCCAATGTAAATTCAAGCGGTCTTGAAATGTGCTTGGGCTATCAGGTTTCGCCTTGTTTTTTAAAACAAACTTTGTGTAATATGGACGGAGTGGCTTTTTGTGCAGTGAAGGAACTGAAGGGTAATTAGTGATTGTGCTGATTAACTCAGAAACTGTAACAGCTGTTTTCCAGGCGCCATATTTAACTGGGCTAACAAATCCACTCCAGACCTTAACAAGTAAACATGACAGCGAAAAACGATTTTGGAAATTTGTTTTTCGTCTTTCGGAAGATGGGTTGCATGTCAACGTAGTCGGTAATGTTCCCTTACGTTCCTTTGACGTCTAGTGAATCGGTGGTGCCAGGTGCTTTCCATGTCTCTGTAACTAAAGATGTTTGGTAAATTTGTCATATTTGCTAAAGGGCGGTAAAATTTGGTTTAATGTATTATGTCATATGGTCGCTGTGATATGATTCTCTACAAAGGAAGATGTGTGATCCTGGAGGTGTTCTTTCGATACTGTGCGCTCATTTGAGTTTGTTGTTGAACATTGCTATAAAACCTGAACATTTCAAATCGGCAAAGTTCAATGAGAATAAGGATAATAATGTGAGTGAATTTAAGTGAGTTGATTGTTGTCGTCACGAGTAACAGTTTAATTTGATTCAGGTGGTTACTTACTGGAATTTCACTTGGTTTACAAACACGTTACAGAAGGTATAACACGGATCAGAAATTTTCAAAACTTTTTTTTACACTGAAGCAGGAAGCTAGATGGTTCTCCGATACAGTTCATTCTTTATCATTTCTTTGTTTACTACATTAGTACATAACATTCGTTTGCAGACTTATCGCTCCAGTTCAGTATTCCTGTAGACTGTAAAACTGCCGTAATTTTTCACAAGCTAGCAAAAGACAACTGCTCATAAACGCCAAATAATGTATATGGTCGAAGATTATTCTTATATTCGTAGATAAACTGAATGGGATCTATTAATATTATCAAAATATAATGACAAAACAATTATTTTGAACCATAGGGTGACATTTTTAATGAGGTATTCCCTCAGTAAGAGGATGGAGTCTTCATTATCATGAAATTTCTCAAGCCAGCTGGAAAGTGCCCATTGAATGTTTTTAGAACCTATGATGAGTATCCAAATCCAGTCATAATTGCAACCATCTGTGCAGAAGCAATGTACCAAAGTGCCTGTTTTTGTAAAAGCAGTTTCACCACTTCATAAGGTTAATGTTTGTTTTGTGTGCTTAGTGACAACTACTCCCTCTCATTCTGGTTAACAAAAGAACAAGGAAAAACCAGAGGGACAAGATGTGAAAAGTAAGGTGGCTAGTCCTGGGAGCACCAGAATGATAGATGCTCTTACTTCCATGCCAAACTGTAGTCTGATAAGGACTTCAATGTATAGTACAGTTGGCTAAAGGAGATTCTTGATAGCTGGCAGCACTCTTACTATCTTTCATCTGTGAAGAGCTAATGGTTTGAGGTGAAAACATTAGTCACCTATAGAGCTGCAACAACACTGATCTATTGTCAAAGAGAGATTTACAAAATTGTGTTAATGTCTGGATAAGGTAGACTTACGAACCAGCTGCTGGAAGCCCAGAGTAACTGTCGGGGATCATCTTTTGCCAACTCTACTATAGTAATGCTAGTTGACTGCTGCGCTTTTGATAATAAATGCAAAATAGACAGTCCATTTCGTGCAGAGAATGTAAACATTGTTTTCATATAGGCTCTTACAAGCTTCTGTTCTGTCATCATTTTGATGCAGTCCTTTAGTGGCTTCATTTCAGGGTCATACTCTCAATAGAAAATCTCCTTGCCTATGCAGGGTTTTGATAAAAGCCTAATATTAGCACATTCTGTTATGCATGCAACTGCAAAATTTCCATAAACATGAAACGGGTTTTGTGAAATGAAGTGACAGTTGTCCCACTGATTTACATCATTGTGTAAGAGAAGGCCCACAACATAAATACCTCGTAGTTTATAGAAAAGGAATTCTGGTTGTTTGTAAGCCCTTCTTTATAAAGCATATCAATGAGATTGATACTGACTGGACAGGAGGAAAATGAAATTATACAAGCTAACTCTCAGGGGTTTCCTGATGCTTGCTGCTACCGAAACCACTTGAATATGACTTCTTAAAGCTCTTTGTTTTCTGCTGTTTTTATTCTTTTTCTCAACAAATTCCCATCTTAATTTTTAACAACAGACACAGTTTAAAATTGAGGGCTTTTTTTCTGGAATTGTTGATGCTCTCGTGCTAAACATCTCAGCCGACCACTTACCACTTGTGTCTTTGTCTTATTCTTCAAGGACTTAAATTTTACCCGCCAATGATAAGACAGTGAGTTTTCTTTTATAAGACTTATGTGGCACAGTAAATTAAAATTGACACACAAAACAAAATAAGACACAGAATATGCAAGATATAGCAACAAATCAGTGTACTCATTAAGTCACAACACAGACTGATGTAGGCTGTACTGAATGATGGGCACCACAAAAGCAACCATGTGCATACTGTACTTGTTGTTCACAGCAAGATTTTTTTCTTTTAATACATGTGCTGTGGATTGGTTTTACGATGGTAAGGAAACATTCAGTGTACTGTACACTGTAAGAGCTATTTATGAAAACCAACCATTTTAGTCATACAGCCAAATTTCTTTTTCCTCAAAGCAACCTGGATAATTGGTGATACAGAAAGTTTGAGTTCATATAATTGGAATTCGGTTGTACATACATGGCGAGTGCAGTGTCCCAAGTTATTGCAGCACCTACTTCCTTTCCTTTGCTGCAAACTCTCATCTCTGACTACCCTTGCTTCTCATCTTTTTCATGGTGGCAACTTCTGATGTCATCCTGGCTAATCCTTAGGTTCTGGTTTCCTTTCTTGCAATATTCTTTCACTCCTGGCAGTTTGTCTGAAGTAGTCCCCTTTTGCATTTGACCTTCATTTTGTACCCCCACCCCCACTTGGTGCCACTTCCCCTCTCCCTCCCCGACCGAAGAAATGCCCGTCTTCTTTGGCACCCGCTTGTGTTTAGACTCCCTCCTGGGACCCCTCTCCCTAGCATCCTGCTATCACAACTCAGCCACAGGGCACACACTGTGTGCCTCACAAGGTTGCCATTCTTCTTTGGTTTTGGACCTTTAAAAAGTGTGCTCTCCTTCTGTGCACTGCCCTCCTCAGCCTATGAAACAGAGAAGAAAAAGAAACATTAAGTCCCAGGATAAGTGCTCCCCCCCCCCCCCCCCCCAGTGCCTCCAGAGGTGTGACATTTCCCCTCAAAACCTGAATCCTTCCTGTTACTTATGGATGTGATCCTGTAATTGTTGGTGACGTATGGTGACCTGTCAGTGTGATTGGCTCCAGCGTGTTAGCTTCCCATTTGGATACCTGGTCTGTGATTAGTCAATGGGACTGTAATCAATACTGTCACCTTCCAGAGTTGCAATCCCTTATTGCCGTATACTTGGCAACTTGTGTAACTCTCCAGGAATCTCTTCTTACTGACACTCACTAACCAAATCTTTGTGGGTTCTGTGCTTTCTGTCCGAACTGATTTGCCCTTTTGAGGGTGTCTTATGGTGGCTGCATGTTGCTCTGTACAAATGTTGTTAGAGTACATGGATCCCTCTTTGTACCCCATTGGAAGCGGTTGCCATTTGGGTTCACTTGGATTCTGCCATCAGTTTGCATTCGCTATCTCCCTCCTGACAGACCATCTACATCTGCTGTCCTGACTGCCCTTCTTCATCAGGACCCCCCACCCCCGTTCCTTCCTCCTCCTATCACCTTTTGTGGGGAAGTGCTTGTGCGGATGGGGGTTCCTCATTGTCCAATTTCTTGCAGACCATAATCTGTGCCTTCTTAATGATGGTTCCCCTGCTTATTTTAGTGCTGCATGTGGCACTTTCCCTGCCATTAATCTTTCGCTCTCTTCCCCTCCCCTTCTTCCTTCCTTACATTAGGCGCCACACTATGACCTCTGTCATAGTAACCATTTCCCATTGCTTCTCTCGTTCCGTTTCCACCTACTGATGACAACGTTACCCCACTGGGCTTTCCATCATGCTGATTGACCTCCCGGGTCATGTTTCCAACTTTTTTGTCATGTTGTAATGGTGAAGTCATCCGTAATCAGTCCGGTAAGATAATCTGTGCAGTCGGCATTGCAGTTTCCTGTTTGATGGGCCCTGTTCATCATCGGCCAGTTTAGTGCCATTATTCACTTGTCCTCTGGTCTTGTTACCTTTAAACATCTTCCTGCCAAAGCCTGTTACTTAATCAGACAGAGAAAATGGATGTGTTGGGAACTATTTGTCTCCTCTCTAGGGTCTTCTGTGCATTTGTCACTCATGTGGGCTACACTCCTCACCCAGCCAGGTTGTCAGTGGCAGTCTTCCATTCTGGGCCTTGCCCTTGAAGATGGCCTTTGTACTGATCCGTCAGTTCCTGCGGGACACCTTGCGACCCATTTTGTGATGGCATTCGCATAAGCCTCCTATAGAGCTGCCTTCCTCCTCTGGAAATAGTGGGTCGAAGTTTCCTGCTTCTGTTTTATCCGTTGTCATGCGGGATCCAAAAATGAATCTTTTACTGAATGGGAGCTTCTTCTGGCCCTCTCTTCTTCGCACAATTCAGCTCCTGGCCTTGGTTCCATCTATAATCAATTGCTTCAACACCTCAGTCCTCAACAATGCCAATATCTCCTCCAGATGTATAACCATGTTTGGCTCCAAAGCATTTTCCCCTCTCAATGGACAGGCAGTAATGTGGTCCGTGTCCTTAAACCTGGCAAGGAACCGTCATTCCTTGATATTTATATTCCTTTAATCTCGGTACCTTTTATCTTCTTATTAGTGCGGCTTTTGGGAGGAACGGTCTCGAATCAGTCATCTGCTTCAATTGGAAACCCAGTTAGGCCTTTTCTCAGCATCAAATCTTTTCACAGTTTGCTTTGATCTTCGTAAGACTTAAGACACAGCTTGGTGCCATCATATTCTTCATACGCTCCACGAGTGGGGTCTTTGGGGCTCCCTCCTGATTTTTACTTACCAGTTCCCATTCATTGTCAGGATTGGCTCACTATGGACCCAGAAAAATGGTGTTCCACAGGGCTCCATATTAAGTGTCCTTTTTTTTGCTAATCACTATCAATGGACCAGTGACCTCTGCTAGACTGTTGGTCACCCTGCTCTGTATGTGGATAATTTCTGTATTTGGGCTAGCTTCCACTCGGCGGCCTCCATAGAATGACAGCTCCAGGGCTGGTGTGCTTCCCCATGGACACACACACACACACACACACACACACACACACACACACACACACACACACACACACACACACACACACACAGTTTTCAATTGTCTTCCCTTAAGTGGAGGGTGGCACTTTTCTGTCACCATACTGTTGTCCATCCTAATCTGGAGCTCTTCCTCGATGTCAAGCACCTGACCATGGTCGCCCGCCCCCCCCCCCCCCCCCCCCAGGTTCTGTTACTTACGTTCTTGGGTCTTTTTTTGGCATCAAGCTAAGTTGGTTGCCCCGTAGGCGTCACGTGAAGGGGGGCTGCTTCGTGAACTCAGTGGGCTTCCTTGCCCACACCTCTTGAGGCGCAAATCATTCAATCCTTCTCTGCCTTTACCAGCCATTAGTTCTCTCGTCTGGACTATGGTTGTCAAGTTTATGGGTCAGCTGCCCTTTCCACACTGCTCATCTTTGACCAGGTTCACCATCATGAATTCCCTTTAGCCACTGGTGCATTTCGCACTAGCCCTGTTGATCGTCTTCTGGTTGACATTTGGATCCCTCCCCTTTTGATTTGGCAGTCCCAGCTCCTGTTTCCCTATCGCTATCCACTTTCCCCTGCTCAATCTTCCCATTCTATTCTTTTTGTGGCTTCATGCCATTGCCTGCTGGTGGGCAGACTTACTTGTATCTGTTGGGCTCTGCCTATCTTCTCTCTGCCATGACTTCCTTCACTCATTCTTGTCTTCTTCCCTATGTTCTCTGCTGACAACCCCCCCCCCCCCGCCCTCCCCCCCCCCCCCCATTGATTGGTTCCTCGGCCAAGGATTAAGATGGATTTATTCCAGGGTCCAAAAGCTTCCATTGCTCCAATGGTGTTCCACTGTTCGTTCCAAACATCCTTACAGAAGTTTCAGGGTGCCATTGTGCTTTTACACTGTGTACTCTAAATCTGCTGATCATATTGGATATGCCTTCACATCTTCTGTTGGCACGGATCTCCATCTCTTGCCTGCCATGTATGGGGTGTTTACTGTGGAATTTATGGCTGTCTATAGGGCACCCTGTTTTATTAAACGGTTCTCCGCCACTCGAGTTTTGTTACATGCTGACTCAATGAGACACCTTCGGGCTACTGCTCGGTTTTTGGTCACTGCCATCCGTGACCTCACCCGTCTTCGTGATGCTGCTTGTTCAGTTGACTTCCTTTGGGTTCTTGGCCACATAGGTATCCCAGGTAATGAACTTGCTGATATCTGGATTGGAGGAGGGGGGGGGGGGGGGGGAGGGGCTGGTCACCGACCCCATGTTCACCGCAACCCCTCCTGGGGCGGGTTTATGGCTTTACATCAAATCCCTTTTTGCTCAATCGTGGACTGACACTTAGGACGCTACCCCACTGTTGGATAAACGTGGCGCCATCAAGGAGACTTCCATCGTGTGGCGTTATTCCCTGCGCCTCTCCTGCCCACAATCTGCCACCCTCTGCTGTCTCCGCATTGGCCATACTAGGTTGACCCATGGGTTTTTACTCTGCAGCGAGCCCCCCCCCCCCCCCCCCCCCCTCCTCCTTCCTCTTTGTAGTGATCCATATTTTGCTGGACTGCCCCCACCTTTTTATCCTCCACCCTAAATATGCCCACCCACCTTTCTTGTCTCGGGTGTGAGCGGACAACTCTCGCATGATTCCATCTGTCCTCTGTTTTCTTTGTGAAAATAGTTTGTACTCTCAGGTATAAGTCCTTGAATTTTCCTCAGGAATTTGAGTCCCTCAGTTAGCGTAGCTATTGGTTATGGATGCCTTGGCTGTGCCTCCACACTAGCCAGGGTCTTCCCGCCTTTTCCCTACATATTGTGTGGTCTGTTATACTTTTTTGCTTCCCCTTTTCTTGAGGCTTCTTCCCTTGATGTTGTCCCCATTGTACTGTGATAATGCTGCGGTGTAGGTGTCGGGATGAGTCGGTGGCGGTACTAGTGCCTTAATTTGCATAGCATTTCTGGGGTTCTCCTGCTCTCCCCCTTTCTACCCCACTCCTGTTCTTACATCTTCCTGCAGCCCTGATATCACTTTTCCTTCTTTGTTTGCATGTTATTCCTTCCCCTTGACTGGACTGTGCTTTTTGTGTTGTTCCTCCCTTGATTTCTACCATCCTAGATCATGGGACCAACAACTGCGCTGTTTGGACCACTCGCCCAAATCAATCAATCAATCAATCAACCAACCAACCAACCATTCATTTTCCGAATTTTTCTGTAGTATACAGACTGATGAAGAAAACATTACATAGCACCTAATGCATGCAGTGTTAAACATCGTGTGCACAATACCTGTGTAGGCTCCTATTTGTGCTTCAAAGCCAACACTGTACCCAGTCTGGCATGATGAGTTTGTTATGTATCCTTTTGGTTGAGCCCCATGACAACACAGGGATCCCACTGCTGAATGAGCTGCAAACTCACCAAGCATGCCAAGGAGTAGTCTTCTTGGGATATCAGGAGTCTGGTAATGTGCATCACGCCAGCCTGTTTTTGCTGTAGCTGGGTGGCACCTATGGGGAGAGTCCACAATAGAAGTAGGTCATAACAGGGTGGATGTTTCGCACACGAAATGTCTTAAATTACAGTGAAACAATCTCCTTTCTGATCGAGCTGTTTCCTTAAATAGGAATAGAAACTGAAACATACGTAGTTACTAACCTACTGCTGTTCTTATCATGGCTACCCATGAGAAGAGGGACAAGCCAAATGCCTAGGAGTGCAACAAATTTACCCAGTACTTAATATGTACTTGAACTGGTGGGGATACTTTCACTGTGATAAAATCATTATTTTGTGTGGAAAATACTGAAGATAAATTTGGAGAAGCTGAGTCATTGGGAAAAATGTGCAGTGGATCACTCTTGATAAAAGGCTTCTGTGCTGCACAGTCTACATCTCTTCGGGTATGTGACTGTGTGGATGAAATACCAGTTAGCATTGCTCCATGTAAGGCTTTCAATGTGGTCCAAGGATTCATCTTCCACTGAGACCTTACACTTCAAACAGGCGAAGAACTACTGGTTAATCTAGAGGAGAGGCACACCTTTTGTCTGATGCATCTGAAAAGGTCCCAAGGATAATAGAATAGCCTTACGCACCTTTGTTGTAGCCTTTGGAGCAAATGTCCTCCTACAAAAAGTCAGTCATGGTGTACGGGTGGGCATGAATCCTTACGTCCGACCATGAGGAGTTTCCAAATTCTTGCACTGTAGTCGTATGTCATCCTGCAGCACGGTGGACCCAAACTGTGGTGTCTTTGGATAATTATTCCATGAAGGTAGTCTTGTGAACAAGCATGTTTGTATGTCAATTGCACTGAAAGCCATCCTCCATGTTCATCATTTTGCCCTGTCTTCTAGAAGGTACGAGAACACAAGAATATAAATCTCTTGACTGTTATAGTCTTAGGTACGTAAAATATACATTGATATGACATCCAGTTACGTGAAACTTTTGGCCATCACTCAACTATGTCCAGTTTTTTCAAAACCAGTTCTCCCACCACCCCCTCTGTTGTAGTTCCTTCAACACCAACCTCGGGAACTCCTTCACATAACTGGCATCCGGAGCATATGCTTTCTCCGGCATTCACTGGTGAAAGGACCCCCTCTCCCAAGAAACTCAGATAGAGGTCCAACAACTGAAGGCTCTGCGACTTTTGGCGTCCTGGGGCTGTCCACTCTTCATCCATTCCCATGCTTGTAGTGAATAGGCTCTCGCAAGAATCTTGGCCGTCAAAGGTACCGAGGGGGAGAAAAGCAGAAGAATTATTGAGACAAAGTTGGTCCAGTGACTGGAGGTGCTAGATCCCCCCACAGTGATTCTGAAGCAGTTCTCATTGACAACCCTCATGGCTGACAGTCAGTGATCATGGGGCTTGACTGGCTCTCCTGACCACTTCACACTTAACCTGGTCACCCGTGACATTCAGTGGAGCTGCAATGGATATTATCGCACCTGCTGTAAGTACATCATCTTATTTCCTCCTCTTCTGCAATTTGTATTGCTTTAGAAGAAACAAACTTCACTGATGACCATTTCCAAGTGCTCTCTGGTCTTTATGGGTTCTGTGTGAATCTGGCCTAAGAGGACATCTGGAGAAATCTATATGTTGATCTGGGTGACGAGTGAGTGGATTCCTCTTCTTACAACACTGAAACCAGTGGGAGTGAAAAAAGACCTCAGCGGTTGCCTTTGGTAATGTTTATGTATCTCCAGTCAGACCACTGTCTTACCGTGAGTTTACCACCTTAACCAAATAATGACACACCCTTCCCTTTCTCCTAATGAAGCGTACCAACCCCTTTGTGGAGGATTACCACTCCATCTGGTAGGTGCCTTCTACTTGACTATCTTCTTACCGACCATAACCTCTGCCTCCTCAATGATGGCACCTACCCACTTCCGTGCCATCTACGAAACCTTTTCTGCTAATCTAATGATCTCTTCCCCCAGTATTGTGGCTCCGCTGCATGACCACTACATGACATATGACAGTGACTACTTTTCGCTGATCCTGTCGCTTCTTTGCTGCTGCCAGATGGACCGATTACTGCTCTGGGTGCTTCTAAGAACTATGTGGCAATTAGATGCCTCTGCTAATTCCTTCGCTCCATCCCTGTCAGATTGCATCGATGAGGAGGTGCAAGACATCTTCAGCATGATCATTCATGCTGCTGGAACTGCTGTTTCCCTTTCTACAGGTCCCCTTCACTACTGGCCAGTGCCACAGTGGACCAGACATTGCAGTAGGTGTTCAGGGTCACATAAGAGCCCGATAATGTTACAAGCAATGTTCTTCACAGACCACCTTATCAATTTTAAGTGACTGTGTGCCAGGGTCCGCTACCTAATTAAACACGGTAAGAGTGAATGCTGGGAGGACTATGCCTCCTCCCTGGGAATGTACGCCTCTTCATCGGAGGTGAGGGTCAAACTCCGTCAACGATCCAAGTTTTGGCCTTCAGTGCAGTCTTCATACCAATTCATCGTTTCTTGCTGAACAATTTGTGACACATGTTGGGACAGCATTTGGACCAGCTCACTCTTTCATCCCTCTCGTGCTCTGTTTTAATTGCCTTTAGATGCAGTTTGTCTTCTTTCTTGCCGCAAGTTATTTTCTATTTTAGAGACAGCACTCTGTTGAATGGTGGCTGCTCTTTCATGCAAGTGTGCCCATAGGGTAGTTAGTAGTGGGGTGGGGGGAAGGAGGGGGGCAGCAAGACCTGGGGTATGAGGTTTTTTAATATTTTGGAAGTCAAATCGTAACTTATGAGGATCCATAAGCAAGTTCCAATTGCAGCCCTGTTAAAAACCAGCATAATACTGACTTTTAAGTCATTTTCTTGAAACGAAAACACCTCGCTGTACTGTATTTTTTCCTTTCTTTAAGTGAATGGAGGGAGGGGTAACGACATTGTCCCCCTGGGGGTGGGCACCCTTGCTTTGACACTTTGACTACTGTGCTTTGACATTCGGGCTGCTCTGGAGCAGGGGTGGGATGTCTGTGGGTGGGACAACTCCCGTTGCGCTGAGTCCCAGGGATGCCCACCTGCTGCCGTACCTGTTTCTCTGTTTTTTTTTTTACCATTATGGGTGGTCCAGCTGACTTCCATTACATTTTTAATCTTCTCACTTTTACCATTCTCAATCTGCTGACTAGAAGACATTCTTTTGCTCTGTTCTGTTACTGTGTTTGCCATTTGTTGGTCTGGTGGGGGAAGATGTGGGGTGGGGATTTTATCACCATTGGGTGAGCTGTGGGAGACCCCTGATCTGCTCTTGCCTACATTCCAACCTAATCCATACAGTTCCCCATAAATTATCTCTCAGCTTTGCCATCGGTATTGCCTTCAGTGCCTCCAGCTTGCTGCTCCTCCATGCTTTCATCTTTAGAACATGTTCTTCATGGAAACCACTAATCTGGATAATCTGGCCATGGATAAAGTGGCTGATGGTCTTGCTGTTAAGTCCTGAACCCCCAACCAACAGTTGTCATCTGCAGCTGTCTGGTAGCCAACAGCTGATGTAGCAGAGTGTTGTGACCATCGTACACATGATAGAAGCTGTGACCAAACTCTTGCTCTGATTGGTTGTTGCTCTGGTAGCTATCCTATAAACAACTGTCAGTCACTTTGTTGATCCTATCCAGGAATACATTGTTTATTCTGTGGCTATAGTCACAATAGGATTTGACATTAGTCTGTGATTCATTGGTGCAAAAATTCTTTCTGCTGCTTTCTCATTGGGTGTTTACAACCAGCTACACATGCACCCTTGCGTTAGCTTCACAACTCTCTACCTGTGTAATTGACATTGGTCCGCAGAACTTTTAATGGCACTGCCCACAAATTAGCAAAAACAGTTGTGTGTACTGGGAGACTTTTAAGAAATGAAATATCAGAGAGAAGTAATAAACTCTGCCCACACTTAAACTAAAATTGATGTTGATGCTTCAACGAAATTTAGAATATGTAGCATTTTTTCTAGAACTAACAAGAGCATTCGTTTTTGCACTGAGTGATTTGAGATGTCTGGTTGTGGCTTCCTAGACTAATACCATAATGTTGGAAACTGCAGGTTTCCTCTAAACACCTTAAGAGTGCATTACACATGAGAATTTTGGGGAGTTGAGGAAATCAGGTCTTTATTTCACTTAACGAGAAAGATATGTGACTGTCAATGACTGCACTTGTAATTCACATACCATTTGAAACAATAAAAATGGCAAAATTTCAGGTTTCATGTTTGTTTATGCTGCCATAAAATGGGACCTGCCTCTTGTAATAATATTATTATTGTGTGTCATGGCATTTCATACGTGCACCTCAAAATGGCCATAAAATGGGACCTGCCTCTTGTAATAATATTATTATTGTGTGTCATGGCATTTCATACGTGCACCTCAAAATGGCAAACTGAATTCCTTTCACCACTAATAAATGTATTGATGGCAATGAGCAGTATTTGTGGTTTTTGTTGTTGTTGTGGCCTTCAGTCCACAGACTGGTTTGATGCATCTCTCCATGCTGCTCTATCATTTGCAAGCTTCTTCATCTCTAAGTAACTACTGCAGCCTACGTCCTTCTGAACCTGATTAGTGTATTCATCTCTTGGTCTCCCTCTATGATTTTTACCCTCTGTGCTGCCCTCCAGTACTAAATTATTGATCCCTTGATGCCTCAGAATATGTCCTACCAACTGATCCCTTCTTCTACAAGGGTTGAATGAAAAGTAATGCCTCCACCTTCGTTAATTGGGTTTGGATGGGAATATTTTAATAAGTAAAATGCAGAAATAATCCTTAGAATGTGATCTTTAATCATCAATATTAACTTTTCCACATAATCACCATCGAATGGGATACATTCCTGCCAACAATGAACAAGCTTTCTGAAGCCGTTACAGAAGAAGTCGACACACTGATTCTGCAACCACAGTCTCACAGTTCTCTCATAATAGTGTACCCACTTGTCATCTCCTGTCACAATTGAATGGAAAATGGTGTCACCTTTATTCTCGTAACGCGAGAGGAGTTCCTGGCATGTTTCAAGTTGGTGCGCTTTCATTTTAGGAGTCAGCATCCGGGGTTCCCTTCGTGCTGCACAAATCTTCCGATAGCCAAGCAAAGCAATAATATGAGCCACATGTTCTTGTGAAATGCTGATTGTGCTTGCAGTTTCTTTCTTTCAATCTGTCAACATTTTGTTTGTGAAACTTTGTGGTTGCGGTCACAGGATGTCCAACTCTGTTTGCCACACAGGTCAGATGTTCCTGCCTCAACATCTTTAAACTTACTCGCCCAATGATGCCCAGTTCTCACATCCATACTTTACACCGTAACAACACAACCATTCAATACTAAGACTTCCTGCCAACTGGAGCTGTAGAGAAGAGGCTACAGAACAAGCCAGTACCTGCCGCATACCAATGCTGCCAACTGTTGAAGAGTTACGAAGGTGGAGCCATTACTTTTCAGTCAAGTTGTGCCACAAATTTATCTTCTCTCCAATTCTATTCATTACTTCCTGTGTGGGTAAAGATCAAACATCTTTTCGGGTACCAGGCCCCAACACCTGTCCCCGATGTTACCACAAATGGTGAGTTATGTACCGACCAAATGCGATTGCCAAGCACTTTGCTTGGGCCTCTGCGTCGGAGAATTACCCTCCATCCTTTCACACACTCAAATGACGGCTGGAAGGCAACGTCCTCTCATTCACTACAGGTTGCAGTGAATCCTATAACGCCCCATTTACAGGGTGGGAGCTCCTCAGTGCCCTTGTCCATTGCCCCGACACAGCTCCTGGGCCTGATGGCATCCACAGCCAGATAATTAAACATTTCTCATCTGACTACAAGTGACATCTTCTTGTCATCTTCAGCCGGCTCTGGTGCGGTGGTGTCTTTCCATCACAATGGCAGGAGAGCACCATAATTCCAGTGCTCAAACCCAGTAAAAACCTGCTTGATGCGAATAGCTATCGGCCCATCAGCCTCACCAACGTTCTTTGTAAGCTGCTGGAACTTTGCCATGTCGGCAGTTGGGTTGGATCTTGGAATCATGTGGCTTGCTGGCTCCATGTCAGAGCAGCTTCCGCCAGGGTCGCTCTACCACTGATAATCTCGTGTCCATCGAGTCTGCCATCCGAACAGCCTTTTCCAGATTGCAGCACCTGATTGCTGTCTTTTTCGACTTACGTAAGGCGGACGACACAACTTGGCAACATCATATCCTTGCCACGTTGTGTGAGTGGGGTCTCCCGGGACCACTCCTGATTTTTATCCAAAACTTCCTGTTGCTCTGTACTTTCCGAGTCCAAGTTGGTGACTCCCATAGTTCCATCCATATCCAGGAGAACGGAGTCCCACAAGGGGCTGTATTGAGTCTCTCTTAATTTTTAGTGGTCGTTAACGGTCTAGCAGCAGTTGTCGGGCCCTCTGTTTCACCTTCTCTGTATGCAGACGACTTCTGCATTTCGTACTGACACTCCGGTACTATTGTTGCTGAGTGGCGCGTCCAGGGAGCCATCCACAAGGCGCAGTCATGGACTCTAGCCAACGGATTCCAGTTTTCAGCTGCAAAGTCATGTGTCATGCTCTTCTGTCGACATCGTACCATTCATCCGGAATCCGCACTTTACCTTCATGATGATGCACTCACTATAGTGGAAACATATCAATTCCTAGGACTGGTTTTTGACGCTCATTTGACGTGGCTCCGTCATCTTAATCAGCTTAAGCAGAAGTGCTGGCAGCACCTCAATGCCCTCAGTTGCCTGAGCAACACCAATTGGGGTGCAGATCACTGTACGCTGCTGCAGCTCTACAGAGCCCTTGTCCAATCCCGAATTGACTATGGGAGTGTGGTTTATGGTTCGGCAGCGCCTTCAGCATTCCATTTACTCAACCCTGTGCATCACTGTGGGGTTAGATTACTGACAGGAGCTTTTAGGATGAGTCTGGTAAGCAGCATACTGGTTGAGGCTGGTGTCCCTCCACTGCAGATCAGACGCGCACAACTGCTCGCCAGTTACACAGCACACATTGATAGTTCCCCTGAGCATCCGAATTACCGTCTCCTTTTCCCATCCGTGGCAGTCCATCTCCCACATTGGCAGTCCAGATCGAGGCTAACGATTGGGGTTCACGTGCGGTCCCTTCTCTCCGAACTGGAGTCCTTCCCTTTACCACCTCTACTTGCGGTCCGTTCACATACTCCTCCATGGTGTACACTTCGGCCGCAGCTTCATCTGGACCTTTTGCATGGCCCTACGGACTCCGTTAATCCCGCCACTCTCCGCTGTCACTTCCTCTCGATTCTTGACGTGTTCTGGGGCTCTGAAGCGGTTTACACCGACGGCTCAATGACTGATGATCACGCAGGCTTCACATATGTTCGTGGAGGACATACTGAGCAGCACTCCTTGCCAGTTGGCTGCAGTGTTTTCACTGCAGAGCTGGCGGCCATATCTCGTGCTCTTCAATACATCGGCTCATGCCCTGGCGAGTCATTTATCCTGTGTACTGACTCATTGAGCAGCCTACTAGCTATTGACCAGTGCTACCCTCACCACCCTCTGGTAGCATCCATTCAGGAGTCCATCTGTGCCCTGGAACAGTTCCGCTGTTCCATGGTGTTTGTGTGGATCCCAGGACACGTCGAAATCCCCGGCAATGAACTTGCCGACAGGTTGGCCAAACAGGCGACACAGAAACAGCTTCTGGAGATAGGCATCTCCAAAGCTGACCTATGTTCTGTCTTACACCGCAGGGTTTTCCAGCTTTGGGAGATGGAATGGCATAACAGCATGCACAACAAACTGAGTGTCATTAATGAGACTACAAATGTATGGAAGTCTTCCATGCAGGCCTCTTGCAGGGAATCAGTTGTCCTCTGCCGGCTCCACATTGGCCATACATGGCTAATGCATGGTTACCTACTCCGTCGCAAGGACCCACGTAAGTGTCGCTGTGGCTCCCAAATGATAGTCATCCACCTATTGGTGGACTGCCCACTTTTAGCCACTGTGCGACAGACTTTTAACTTTCCCAGCACCCTGCCTTCGGTGTTGGGCGACAATGCCTCCACAGCAGCTTTAGTTTTACGTTTTATCCATGAGAGTGGGTTTTATACTTCTATGTAGGTTTTAGCGCATGTCCTTCGTCCCTCTGTGTCCTCCACCCTAATGCTTTTAGGGTGGAGGTTTTAATGTGGTGCAAGACTGCCTGGCTTTCCCTTTTTATTCTTGTGGTTGACCAGCCACTGTTATCTGCTTTCATGTTTTACTCTCTTCTGTTTCTAGAGTCTCTCTGTTGTTTTCTTGTCCTCTTTTGTTTTGTTTTAGTGTTCATTGCCTTCCCTTCATTCTTGTGGCTTTTCCTTTCTTTCCGTTTTGTGTTCTATATTTCGGCCATTTTATTCTCACACTTGTGACATTGTTTTATTAGGAACAAGGGACCGATGACCTCATAATTTGGTCCCCTCTCCCACCTTTACACCAACCAATCAGCCCCCCAGGGGGCTCGCGGTCCTTTCGTGAGTACGTGCGTGGCGAGCACGGGGCCCCGAGCTATTGCAGCCTTCCTTCTTTTTCCGGGCTGCATTTCCTTTCCCTTCCCCTCCTTTCCTGTCCTTCATCCTTCCCTCCGACCTCTCCTCTCCCTCTCTTGGTGTCCCTACTTATGGTGTCCTTCCTTATGTTGGCCCTGCTATTCTCCTGGTTCTGTTGACCTTGCAATTCGGCCTTGTTCTGTAATTCCTTCATCCTTTTGGTATTCTCTGGTCCCCTCTGGGGTTTGACCTCCATCACTAAATTTTCTTCCGTAGTGTGAGCCATTTGGGGAAGAGCACCTTACCTAGTGTCTCCGGCGTGTGCCATCATCATTGATTCCATCGTTTCCTTTACGTCGTTGTTTGACGCTAGGGTCCATAGCCAGCACGGTAGCCAGCCCGTGTGGTGGGGTCGCTATGTACCCTTTTGGTTGAGCCCCCTGAAAACACAGGGATCACACGTCTGATACCTGAGCTGTGACCTCCTCATGTAAGCCTAGGAGTGGTTGCTTGTCGTCCTGGAGCATCGGAACTCTCAGCAATGGCCGCCGTGCCAGACGGCCCTTGCTGTGGCTGGGTGGCGCCCATGAGGAGAGCCCCTGATCGGAGTGGGTGGTATCAGGGCGGACACTATGCTCATGAAACGCATAAGAGTCCACAACTCTGGCCGTTCTCCGGCCGTCTCTTTGACTGGAAAAGATTCTTCACGTGCTGCTTCCTCTGCCCCTTCCGCCTTCCCTTCCGTGGCTACCCCCTGGGAGGAGGGCCAGGCTCGTCGGCTGGGGGCGAAACCTTTCCCTCGCTATCTGGTTTGCGCCAGAACTGATGGGGATACTTTTACTCATACGAAACCTATGTTTTTTGTTGAACACATCGAAGACAAGTTTGGCGAGGTGGACTCTATCAGCAAGATGCGGTCTGGGTCGCTGTTGATTAAAACCGCTTCAGCTACCCAGTCTGCAGCTCTTCGTGCCTGTACCCATCTTGGTACGATTCCTGTGTCAATTACCCCACACCAGTCCTTGAACATGGTGCAAGGTGTAATTTTCCATAGAGACCTCCTCCTTCAATCTGATGAGGAACTTCGGGACAATCTAAGCCGGCGGGGTGTTCACTTTGTTCGGCGGGTTCAGAGGGGTCCGAAGGACAACCGCGTTGACACTGGTGCCTTTATCTTGGCCTTTGAAGGGGACACCCTCCCTGAGAAGGTCAAGATTATGGTCTATCGGTGTGACGTGAAGCCATACATCCCACCACCTATGCGATGTTTCAAGTGTTTGCGTTTTGGCCACATGTCTTCGCGCTGTTCGCAGGCCCCCCTCTGTGGTGACTGTGGACATCCGTTCCATGAGGGAAGTTCCTGTGTTCCCCCTCCTGTGTGCGTAAATTGTCGTGGAAATCATTCTTCACGGTCACTGGATTGCCCAGTGTATCAGAAAGAGAAAAAGATACAGGAGTATAAGACTCTTGATCGTCTCACCTATACCGAGGCCCGTAAAAAGTATACACGCCTTCATCCAGTGACCCTGACAACTAGTTATGCTTCAGCAGTATCTTCACCCCCTCCTCCTCATTCCTTACCCCAGTCCCGAACCCCTTTCCTCCCCCCTCCCCCTGCGGTTCCCACACCATCCCCCCCGGGCACCGCTTCCTCTCCCCGGCTGGAGAAGTGTCCTGCTTCTTCGGCGTCTGCCGGTCATGGGCGCCCCTCGCGGGATCCCCCTTCCCGGCACCTTCCAGGCCAAAGGTCTGCTGCCACGTGGCCACCACGAGAACCACGGTCTGCGGGCCCTCAGATCGCCCGCTCTCTTTCTGTTCCCGATCTTGCTGTGGCTGGCTCCATTTTGTTGCACAGCCCTCCTCGATCCCAAACAGGAAGAAAGAAGAAGCACAAGTCCCGGGACAAGGAGTCTCTGGTATCGCCAGAGGTCTCGTCCCCATCTTCACAACCTAACTCTGACCTGTTATTCATGGATGTCGCCCCCTCCTTGTCAGTGACGGGTGGTGACCCACCGGCATGACTGACATTAGCCTGTTCACCCCCCAATTGACTCATCATTCTTTGGCTATCCAATGGAACTGTAATGGCTATTACCGTCACCTACCGGAGTTGCAATCCCTTCTTTCGTTTTACTCTGCGGCTTGTGTGGTTCTACAAGAAACTCATTTTACTGGTGGTCACTCACCAACCCTCCATGGCTTCCGTGCTTTCTGTCGAAATCGGGTCGGCCCCCTACGGGCGTCTGGCGGAGTTTGCACGTTGGTCCGAACGGACATTGCCAGCACGTGGATTCCTCTCCAAACTACATTGGAAGCAGTTGCTGTTAGGATCCACCTGGACTCTGGAGTCACAATTTGCAATCTGTATCTCCCTCCTGACAGAACTCCTACACCTGGCTCCTTAAGTGCCCTCCTTCAGCAACTTCCTCCTCCCTTCCTTATACTTGGCGATTTTAATGCACATCATCCCTTGTGGGGCAGTGCATTTCCATCTAGTCGGGGTCATCTCATTGACCAGTTTATTACCGACCACGACTTGTGCCTTCTTAACGATGGCTCCCCTACCCATTTCAGTGCCGGTCATGGTAGCTTTTCTGCCATTGATCTTTCTCTCTCTTCTCCCTCCCTCCTCCCTTCCCTAAAATGGTCACCGCACGACGACCTTTGCGATAGTGACCACTTCCCGTTGATTCTCTCGCTCCCTTCCCGCTCCCCCATGGACAGATCACCTCGTTGGTCCTTCCAACGTGCCAATTGGCCTCTGTATACTGCACAGGTCGTTTTTTCTCCCTCATTGTCGGATGGTATTGATGATGTCATACGTGACATGTCTGACGCGATTGTTCACGCTGCTAGCCTTGCTATCCCGCGCTCATCTGGACCATTTCGCCGCCGGCAGGTCCCTTGGTGGAGTTCGGACATTGCCGTTGCCATCCGTGATCGCCATCGAGCTTTGCAACACCTTAAGAGGCATCCATCCGTTGCCAATCTTATTACCTTTAAACGCCTTCGCGCAAAAGCCCGTTACTTAATCAAACGGAGCAAACGGATGTGTTGGGAACGCTTTGTTTCTTCCCTCGGTTCTGCTGTCCCTCTGTCGCGGGTATGGGCTACACTTCGCTCTCTCCAAGGTTGCCATCGGCAGTCTACCCTCCCGGGTCTTCACCTCCCGGATGGCCTTTGCACGGACCCGTTGATTCTCGCGGAACACCTTGCGACCCATTTTGCAACAGCGTCGGCATCAGCCTCCTATCCGGCTGCTTTCCTTCCCCAGAAACAGCGGGCCGAAGCTTCCGCCTTATGTTTTACCCCCAGCCAGTCAGAATCATACAACGACGCTTTTACTGAATGGGAACTTCTTTCCGCACTCTCCTCTTCTCATGATACGGCCCCTGGCCCAGACTTCATTCATAACCAACTGCTTCAACATCTCAGTGCTCCACAACAGCGACATCTTCTCCGGGTATTTAACCGTATTTGGCTCCAGGGTGACTTCCCTTCTCAATGGAGGGATAGCATCGTGGTTCCCGTCATTAAGCCCGGTAAGAACCCCCTGTTCGTCGACAGCTATCGGCCAATTAGTCTGACGAACGTTGTTTGTAAGTTACTTGAACGGATGGTAGCCCGTCGGCTCACTTGGGTCCTCGAATCTCGGCGTCTGTTGTCCCCTTACCAGTGTGGCTTCCGAGAGGGACGGTCTCCGATCGATCATTTACTTCGCTTGGAATCCGCAGTTCGGCAGGCCTTTTCCCAGCGCCGCCATTTGGTTGCTGTATTTTTCGACCTTCGCAAGGCCTATGATACGGCTTGGCGCCATCATATCTTACTTACACTTCATGAGTGGGGTCTTCGGGGCCCACTCCCGATTTTTATCCGCCAGTTCTTGTTTCATCGTTCGTTTAGGGTTAGGGTTGGTACAGTTTTAAGTTCTCCGCGAACCCAGGAGAATGGCATCCCTCAGGGTTCCGTATTGAGTGTACTTCTGTTCCTCATTGCTATAGATGGACTTGTGGCCTCCGTCGGTCCTTTGGTCACTCCTGCTCTGTATGTGGATGATTTCTGCATTTGGGTTAGTTCCTCTTCGATGGCCGCTGCAGAGCGTCAGCTCCAGGGTGCTATACGGCGTGCCTCTGCATGGACCATCTCACACGGATTTCAGTTTTCTCCTTTAAAATCGCGAGTGGTCCACTTTTGTCGCCGTGTGACAGTCCACCCCAATCCAGAGCTCTATCTCAATGCACAACGATTACCTGTGGTCCCACAGTTTCGTTTCCTTGGCCTTCTTTTCGACAACAAGCTCACTTGGCTGCCTCATATCAGACGCCTGAAGATAGGATGTTTCCGTAAACTAAACGTCCTTCGCTTCCTTGCCCACACCTCTTGGGGTGCTGACCGTTCCACCTTTATCGGGCCTTAGTGTTGTCTCGCTTGGACTATGGTTGTCAAGTTTACGGTTCAGCTGCCCCTTCTACATTGCACCTCTTGGATCCGGTCCACCATCGTGGTATCCGTTTGGCCATCGGTGCCTTCCCGACTAGCCCTGTAGATAGTCTCCTGGTTGAGGCTGGGATCCCCCCCCCTTTCCGTTCGGCGCTCCCAGCTTCTGGTTTCGTATGCAATCGCTGTCCGTTCCTCTCCCACTCATCCTTCCTATTCTATCCTGTTCCCTGCCCAAGGAAGTCGCCCACCTGACTCCCGCCCTCGGGCGGGTTTACCGGTTGGGCTCCGCCTAGCGTCTCTTCGCCGTGACTTTCAGCTTCCTTCCTTTTCCTGTATCCCACGTTTCCTCCCCAACACACCTCCTTGGTTAGTTCCTCGGCCCCGAGTTCGGATGGATCTCTGCCGAGGTCCGAAAGATTCCGTTCCCCCGATGGTGTTCCGTTGTTTTTTCCGCCGCATTTTATCTGAGTTTCGGGATGCTGTTTTTTACACTGATGGCTCTAAATCTGCTGATCGTGTGGGCTATGCCTTCACCTCCTCTGTAGGCATGGAAAATCATCTCCTGCCAAATGCATGTGGGGTGTTCACTGCGGAATTGATGGCGGTCTCCCGGGCCCTGGCCTTTATTAAACAGTCCAAGCTCAATCGCGTTTTGTTATGTACAGACTCAATGAGTGGCCTTCAGGCACTTGACCAGTGTTTCTCCCGTCATCCCTTGGTCTCCTCCATCCATGACCATCTCGCTGATCTCCACCATGCTGCTTGTTCTGTTAGCTTCCTTTGGGTCCCTGGCCATGTGGGCATCCAAGGAAATGAGCTTGCTGATCGTTTGGCTGGGGGAGCAGTCACTTACCCCCCATTCCCTGTCACCCCTCCTGTGGCGGATTTACGGCTTCATCTCAAATCCCACTTTGCGCAATCATGGGCCACATCCTGGGAGGCTACCTCCTTGTCTAATAAACTTCGTGCGATTAAGGTGACACCTGTCCCATGGCGTTCTTCCTTACGCCTCTCGCGAAAGGACTCAACCACCCTCTGTCGTCTTCGCATCGGCCATACCAGGCTGACCCATGGTTTTCTTTTGCGTGGTGAGCCACCCCCACTTTGTGGTTGTGGAGCTTTCCAGTCAGTGGCCCACATTTTGGTGGAATGCCCCCTTCTTTTAGCTCTGCGTACTAAGTACAGACTTCCCTGCACTTTACCCTTAATATTAACAGACGATTCCCGGATGGTTGAACTGGTTCTCAGTTTCCTCCGTGAAAGTGGTTTTTATTCTCAGTTTTAAGGATTTTCATCTCCCTCTGGAGTAGGGGCAGGGCGGTGAGGGTTTGGATGTCTCCCACTGTAGGCTGTGCTTGGAGATTCCTGACTCCCCTCCCTGGCCATGTTCCTTCTTTTTTCCCTTTTACTGTTTTTATCGCCTTTTAGGTTTGTTTAATCCCTTTTACAATCCTCCCTTTTACACTCTGGCGGTTGAACGCTTTTAAATAGCATGTGGTCTTGCATGTACTGCTTCACAGGTGGGATATTTCCTCTCTTGAGTTTGCCCATTTACTGACTTCCCTCCTTGTGTTTTTATCATTGACGACACAACTGCACTTTTTTTTTTTTTAGCCTTTTACCTTTTACCTTTATCGTTTTTGACTCTTCTGAGCTGTCCCTCTGTCGGAACTGACCGTCTTTGTAACAAGGGACTGATGACCTTGCTGTTTGGTCCCTTCAACCCCAATCAACCAACCAACCAACCAACCAATCAGCACTTCCTCATGTGTTACATGATCTACCATCTAATCTTCAGCATTCTTCTGTAGCACGACATTTCAAAAGCTTATATTCTCTTCTTGTGTACACTATTTATCATTCATGTTTCACTTCCATACATGGCTACACTTAACACAAACACTTTCAGTAAATATTTCCCGACACTTAAGTTAACAAATTTCTCTTATTTAGAAAATCTATCCTTGTCATAGTCAATCTACATTTTATATACTCTCTACTTCGACCATCATCAGTTATTTTGCTCCCCAAATAACAAAAGTAATCTACTACTTTAAGTCTCTCATTTCCTAATTTAATTCCCTCAGTGTCACCAGATTTAATTCGACAACATTCCATTATTCTCGCTTTGTTTTTGTTGATGTTCATCTTATATCCTCCTTTCAAGACACTGTCAATTCTGTTCGACCACTCTTCCAGGTCCCTTGCTGTCACTGGCAGAATTACAATGTCATCTGCAGACCTCGAAGTTTTTATTTCATCTCCATGGATTTTAATTCTTACTCCATATTTTCTTTTGTTTGCTTTACTGCTTGCTCAATATACAGATTGAATGACATCGGGGATAGGCTACAACCCTGTCTCACTCCCTTCCCAACCACTGCTTCCCTTTCATGCCCCTTGACTTTTATAACTGCCATCTGGTTTCTGTACAATAGCCTTTTGCTCCCTGTATTTGGCCCCTGCCACCTTCAGAATTTGAAAGTGATTATTCCAGTCAACATTGTCAAAAGCTTTCTCAAAGTCTTCAAATGCTAGAAATGTAGGTTTGCCTTCCTTAATCTATCTTCTAAGGTAGTTTGTAGGATCAGTATTGCCTCACATGTTCCAACATTTCTACGGAATTCAAACTGATCTTTCCCGCGGTCAGCTTCTACCAGTTTTTCCATTCGTCTGTAAAGAATTCGTGTTAGTATTTTGCAGCGGTGACTTATTAAACTGATAGTTTGGTAATTTTCTCACCTGTCAACTGCTGCTTTCATTGGGATTGGAATTCTTCTTCTTCTTCTTCTTCTTCTTCTTCTTCTTCTTGAAGGCTGAGGGTATTTCACCCATCTCATACATCCTGCTCACCAGATGGTAGGCTATCAGTAGTTCTAACGGAATGTTGTCTATTTCCGGGGTCTTGTTTCTACTTAGATCTGTCAGTGCTCTATCAAATTCTCCATGCAGTATCGTATCACCCATTTTATCTTTATCTACGTCCTCTTCTATTTCCATAATAGTGCCCTCAAGTACATCGCCCTTGTATAGATCTTCTATATACTCCCACCTTTCTGCTTTCCCTTCTTTGCTTAGAAGTGGTTTTTCCACCTGAGCTCTTGATATTCATGCAAGTGGTTCTCTTTCATCGAAAGGTCTCTCTAATTTTCCTGTAGGAAGTATCTATCTTACCCCTAATGATATGTGCCTCTGCATCCTTACGTTTGTCCTCTAGCCATCCCAGCTTAGCCACTTTGCACTTTCTATCGATCTTATTTTTGAGAAGTTTGTATTCCCTTTTGCCTGCTTCATTTACTGCATTTTTATATTTTTCCTTTCCTCAATTAAATTCAATATTTCTTTGTTACCCAAGGATTTCTAGTAGCCCTTGTCTTTTTACCTACTTGATCCTCTGCTGCTTTCACCATTTCATCTCTCAAAGCCACCCATTCTTCTTCTGCTGTATTTCTTTCCCCCATTCTTGTCAAGCATTCCATAATGCTCTCTCTGAAACTATCTACAACCTCTGGTTCTTTCAGTTGATTCAGGTCCCATCTCCTTAAATTCCTAGCTTTTTGCAGTTTCTTTAGATTTAATCGGCAGTTCATGACAAATACATTGTGATCAGAGTCCACATCTGCCCCCGACCATTATATAATCAATCTAAAACCTTCCAGTGTCTCCAGGCCTCTTCCGCTTATACAACCTTCTTTCATGATTCTTGAACCAGATGTTAGCTATGATTAATAGTCTTTCATTCTTTACCCTCATTCCATATTCACCTACTACTTTTCCTTCTCTTCCTTTTCCTACTATTGAATTCCAGTCCCCCATAACTATTAAATTTTTGCCTCCTTTCACTATCTGAATAATCTTTTGTATCACGACACATTTCTTCAATCTCTTTATAATCTGCAGAGCTCGTTGGCATATAAACCTGTACTACTGTGGTAGGCATGGGCTTCATGTCTATCTTGGCTAGAATAATGTGTTTACTATGCTGTTCGTAATAGCTTACTTGTGTTCCTATTTTTTTTTTTTTTATTTGTTATTGAACCTACTCCTGCATTACCTCTATTTGATTTTGTATTTATAACCCTGTATTCATCTGACCGGAAGTCTTGTTCCTCCTGCTACCAAACTTCACTAATTCCCACTATATCTAACTTTAACCCACCCATTTCCCTTTTTGAATTTTCCTACCTACCTGCCCAATTAAGGGATCTGACATTCCATGCTCCAATACGTAGAACTCCAGCTTCATTTCTCCTGATAACAACGTCCTCCTTAGTAGTAGTGCGCCCGGAGATCTTAATGGGAGACCATTTTACTTCCGGAGTATTTTACCCAAAAGATTGCCATCATCATTTAACCATACAGTAAAGCTGGTTGCCCTTGGGAAAAATTATATGTGTAGTTTCACCTTGCTTTCAGCCATTCGCAGTACCAGCACAGCAAGGCCATTTTGGTTAATGTTACAGGGCCAGATCAGCCAATCATCCAGGCGGTTGCCCCTTTAATTACTGAAAACACTGCTGCCCCTCTTCAGGAACCAAACATTTGTCTGGCCTCTCAACAGATACCCCTCCGTTGTGGTTCCACCTACAGTATGGATATTTGTATTGCTGAGACACGGCAAGGTCCATGATTTGGGGGGGGGGGGGGGGGGGCAGAATTTCTCATATAGAAAAAGGAATGAGTTAGTCTTGATCTTAGAAAGAAAATTGTCTTGTTTCAGCCTCAGCTCAAATCCACTGCTATGTCTCTTGCCATTATAGTTAATGGCAAGATCTTCTAGAGTCTCGAACACTTCTCTCACATTAGTAGTCACCTCCCGTGAAAATCTCCTGCTGGGACAGAAATTCTGTATCATGTGAAATATACAAGCCTACTTGCAGTGGTGTTGCAGAAAGGGCCTTAGAGCACCTCACCGGTAGTTTTTAAACCAAAAGCAATCTGGCTTAACAGGCATGTTGTATGATAAACCCAGTGTTCTGTGGTATATACTTTCAATGTCCTGTGCAGTTTTTATAAACAAAACAATCCTGAGAACTTGTTTAAGACAAGAGTTTTCCAATTTGTTGCATAAGCCTGTATCTAAGAGATACTTGTACAAATCTGTTTGCATGCAAGTGACAGAGTGTCAAGCAGGAGCAGTTGAAAATGCAGTATTATTTTATGCTTTGCAGCTTGTTTATTGGCCTCATCATTTCTTGCATTTAAGAAAATTGGTGCTACATGAAGTTGTACTAGCTAACATTATTGTGTGCTTCCTGGTGTTTGGCTGAGTGTTGGGTCACTGTGAGGATCATGGGATCAACAGAACAATGCATATGGCTACTGAAGTCATTTAATAAGCTGTTGTTGCTACTGAAATAATCCGTGTTCCATATGTTCTTGTTACAACTAATATTTTTGCTGGTCCTGCTCTACAAGTTTGATTAGCCTGTCCCATATGTAGACCAAAACCTTTAGAAACAATACATAAATTAGAATAATTACAGCATGTACAGAGACATTCAGACAATTGTCCTTCCCATGCTCGATACGGGAATGAGATGTACCCTCTGCCATGGACTAGGTGGTTTTCGGAGTATTGATGTAGATGAACTTCAACAAAATAACAAATCCTTTAGTGTAAACGCATAGGCTTCCGGGGCCAGTGTCAGTCAACATAAGAGTTCTGGGTATGGTACCGTGTCATAATGTATAAAACAGCTACCACTAGGCCCAGAAGAAGGCCAAAACATTGGTTTTCTCCAGCAGCAGTAGTGTTATACGTTATGGTGCGTTACCATATCCAGAAAACTTTTATGTCGAAATACCTTTGTGTTCAAATTCTCTATTGCCAGCTTTCTTGTCACTTTATAATACTAATGGATACTATCTCAGAATCTGTAAAATCTTATTCAGCCAACTTATTCATTCTCTAGGACTAAGAAGTGGATTTTAGACTCTCTGTCCTTATTGATTGTCTTCATACTTGTAGGATTTGGAGTTCAGCACATGGACATCATTTTCCTTAAGTAGTATGATTTAATGATTAAAAAGACTCAAAAAATTCACTTTTAAAAATTAGATTATTTCCAAGCTCTGTTAAATATAAAACTTGTAAAGCATAGTAACATTAACACCAGTAGCTCTTGTGATCTTGAAATCACTGGTTCGAATTTCAATAGTTACAACAGTTCTTTTTTTTCTGTTTTTATTTAACCTCTGTATTTACTGACAAATATTGAATCATAAATTTTTCATTAAAGTAAGTATCTTTGTTGTTTTAATTACTTGTTATATGAAAATAATCAACATTTGATAGAAACATTTGAGATGTCGTATTGTTATGTGAAAGAAGGCTATATATGTCGATAATACTGTTAAATATCTAAAAAAATAAGTATGAGGACTGTTTTTTCCTCCAACCTCTGGTCGCTTAGTATAGAAGCTATGCGAGCGGCAGAAAGTGGACATGCGCTGTAGGCTACTGCGCAACGCTCGCACTAAACACCCCGCCACTGCCGACCTCAAGGCATCAGTCTGCGTCGCACTAGAGCCACGTGAACATGGCTGTCGGCATTGTGTAAATTACGAAGTGTAATTCGGTTTCTGCAAGCAGAGGGGAATAGAGCAGCAGAAATCCCATTGGTGAATGAGCCGAATGTACAGCGATATCTCCATGACTGATGATGTTATGCATGAATGTTGCTGAAAGTTCAAAGATGGCCAAAATGAGTCGTACATGATGAAGGGGGTCAAGGACGCAAGTCTGCCCTTACAGCTGACCTCGTTGAATGAGTTGACAGAATGGTTAGAGAAGATCGTAGGTTCAACATAACTTCTTTGCCTATGGAAATAACAGAAGTTTTAAGATCTGTTGTACATTCTATCATTGCTGAACATTTAGGCTACAAAAAACTTTGTGCTCATTGGCTTCCAAAAATGTTGACGGACGCCCACAAAAGTCACCGAATGGTGTCAGCTTTGAATTTCCTTGACCGTTATCACGATGAAGGAACTTTTTTAAATAAATTGTTACTGAAGGTGAAACATGTATCCAATATGACACACCGGAAACAAAATGACAGTCACAACATGGATGCATCCAAATTCACCAAACAAACCAAAAAATTAAAAAAAAAAACATTCAGCAACATAAAGGTTACGACTACCATGTTTTTTGGACCAAAAAGGTATGTTGCTTGTAGATTTTATGCAGCCCAGAACAACTATGAATGCAGCTGCTTATTTTGCAACTTTACGACATTTGCGAAGAGCCATTGAAAACAAATGAAGAGGAATGCTGACTTTGGGAATTGTGTTGATCCATGACAAGATCGTCCACCCCCCAGGGGGTCCACAACTCTTTTGTGGATACGTACGTAGCGAGCACGGGACCCCGAGCTAGTGTGACCCTCCTTATTTTCCGGGCTGCATACCTTCCTTTTCCGCATCCTTCCCCATCCCCCATCTTGCCCCCCCCCCCCCCCCCCCCCCCCCACCTCCGCCTCTTTCCTTCCCTTTCTCCCCCTCTGGGAGTATGTTTTGTGCCTACGTGTGACGGACGCTAAAAAATGTAACACATTCTTCGCATTCTCTGCTTGCAAGTCTTCGTCCTTCTCTTTTCCTTACCTCTTCTCTTCAACCTTTTCTCCACTGCGGCTTTTGAGACCTCTCTTCTTTCCTTTCCCTTTGTTTTTCCCTTTCTCTTTTTTCCTCCCTGTGCGTGTCTGAAGGCCAACCCACGCATTTTCATGCGTAGCTGGTGACGGGGTAACTCGTAATTCCACAACCCCGGTAGACAGATAGGACACATACGTACCTGCTGGTAACGGCCAGGCCCAGTGAGGGTGATTACCCGAGCTGATACCTTCCGAAAGTGCCGATTGGTCCCTCCGTCCATTTCTCGGGAGGTGTGACCTGAGATGTGAACAATCACCTAAGGCGGGAGTACCCTCAGAGAGGGCCCCCACAAGGGTGGAGCGCGCCATTGGAGACGCCAGTAATCATGGGAGATACTTCCGCAATGGTTTCCTCATCTTCTACTATGTCTGCTCACAAGCGTAAGTTCAATGAGTCTCAGTCACATACAGTTCATTGTTGTTTCTCGGTCTGACAAAGGTCACGACTTCTCCACGGTCAACCCTTTCATTATTCAGAAAGGTGTCAATGCAATTGCAGGTCCTGTAAAGTCTTGTTCCAGATTACGAAATGGCACCTTGTTGTTAGAAACAGTCAGTGCCCTCCAGGCACAAAAATTGCTGCGTACTTCACTGCTACACACCTTCCCTGCCCGGGTGGAAGCGCACTGCACTTAAAATTCCTCACGTGGGGCCGTTTATACACGCTCCCTCGACGGATTGTCCGATGAGGAAATTCAACACTACCTGTCTGACCAGGGCGTAACGGCTGAAAAGTGTTGACACGAACATCGTTCCAACCCGTCCTGTCTTCTTGACATTTGACAGAGTTCAACTCCCATCGAAAATAAAAGCGGGCTATGAGATAATCTCCGTTCACCCTTACATCCCAAACCCTACGCGTTGCTGTCGGTGTCAGCGGTTCAGTCATACCAGCCAGTCCTGTTCCAATCTGGCCAAATGTGTTACGTGTGGCAAGGGTGCCCATGAGGGTGCTTGTCCACCTCCATCCCCTCATTGCATCAACTGCATGGATGACCACACAGCTTCCTCTAGAGGTTGCCTCATTTTTAAAGACGAAAAGCTCATTCAGGAAATCAGAGTGAAGTAAAAGGTGTCGACCTTTGCTGCTCGAAAATTATTCACCAGTCGAAAGCCCACTGTCTCTCAGACAGGCAAATACAGCACTGTCCTTACCTCTCCTCAGGCAACAAAGGAGGTGGCCACGCAGACTTGTGATCTCACCTTTAGTGCCACAGTCATCAGATCAGCGAGCTCAAAGATCGCCCGTTCAACCTCCCCACTTTCACGTGCTCACTCTTGGGCACACCCTTCATCGGGTTCTCCTAAATCTCAATCCCAAAAGTCTGACACCCAGACTTCCAAAAAAGAGCCTACTCATGAAGATTTTTTACGTACCCCAACTACACAACCATCGGTTCCTCCTTCATATAAACATCCTGTTTCCAAGAAGGCTAGTAAGAAACCCAGTTCCTCTCTTTCTCCGCCACGTCGTGTCTCATATACAGCACCACCTGGCGGTAGCCACCCTAGGCCGTCTCCTGTGTCGCCGCGGCGCACTGCTGGCGGCCGATCAACCGGCCGATTGCTGGTGGCAGGAGCTGCTCCTGAACAACCTATGGATCACGATCTTCTGCCTATGGCTGAATTCTGTTCCACGCTGTCGGTCACAAGCTCTGAGCAGTCGTTGAGTTGACGGCAACTTCGGTCACACTCTTTCATTTTCTGTCCACCCTATGTCCATTATCCATTGGAATATCTGTGGCATTCGAACCAATCGGGATGAATTGTCCATCCTCTTACGATCCTACTCGCCGGTCATCTTCTGTCTTCAGGAAACAAAGTTGCGTCCCCACATCACTTTGTTTTCCCCCATTTTCAGTCAGTCCGATTTGATCACCCCTCTCTTGAAGGCACTCCAGCACATGGAGGACTCATGATTCTTCTCCATGATACTCTCCATTATCACCGTATACCCTTAAACACTTCCTTCCAAGCAGTCACTGTCCGTCTTTCCCTTTCTGGATACACCTTCTCTCTTTGTGTTGTATACATTCCTTCGTCCACACCACTGTCACGAACTGATCTCCTTCATCTTCTTGGTCAGCTTCTGCCCCCCCCCTATTTGCTGGTTGTAGGCTTCAGTGCCCACCACCCGCTTTGGGGATCGCCACATCCTTGTCCGTGTGGCTCACTATTGGTAGACGTCTTCCACCAAGCAGATCTTGTTTGCCTCAACACTGGGGACCCTACATTTTTGTCTGCCTCCACGACAAATTTCTCTCATTTGGACCTTTCGGTCGGTACTGTTCCGCTAGCTCGACGCTTCAAATGGTTCGTTCTTACTGATACAAACTCGAGTGACCACTTTCCATGTGTCCTTCGATTGCAGCCACAACTGCCGTATATGCGCCCATGACACTGGAAGTTTGCCCAAACCGATTGGACGCTTTTTTCGTCTCTCGCGACATTCGATGACTGTCACTTTCCTAGCGTCGACGATGAGGTCACTCATATTACAGACGTTATTCTTACAACTGCGGAACGTTCAATACCTCGCACCTCCGAATTGCCCCGGCACCCCCCAGTTCCTTGGTGGAACGAGGCATGCCATGACGCAATACGTGAGCGGCAACGTGCTCTTCGCGTTTTCAGACACCACCCTAGTTTGGCCAACAGTATCCGCTATAAGCAGTTCTGTGCGCGTTGCTGTCGCGTCATCCACGGTAGCAAGAAGGCAAGCTATGGCTTCTTTACTAGCTCATTTAACACCTTCACTCCCTCCTCGGAAGTTTGGAGTCAGTTTCGACAGTTGTCTGACGTGCCTAGTTTCTCCCCGGTCTCTGGGCTCACTGTCGCGCATGATACATTAGTGGACCCTGTCGCAATTTCTAATTCATTGGGTCAACACTTTGCTGAGATTTCGAGCTCTTCAAATTACCCGCCAGCGTTTCTCCCGAAGAAATGTGCAGCAGAAGTGCAACCTCTTGCTTTCTCCTCTCAAAATTGCGAAAGCTACAATAATGTTTTCTCCATGCAGGAGTTCCAACATGCACTCTCTTCTTCTCGCCCCTCTGCCCCAGGACCGGATGGTATCCACATACAAATGTTGCTGCATTTATCATACCATAGTCTGCGTTACCTTCTTTGCCGTTATAATCGAATTTGGACTGACAGTACTTTTCCCCGATGATGGCGGGAAGCTATCGTCATTCCTGTTTCAAAATCTAGAAAGGACAAACGTCTCCCATTTAGCTATCGCCCCATTGCTCTCACGAGTAGTGTATGTAAGGTTTTGGAGCGTATGGGGAATTGCCGTTGAGCTTGGTGGCTGGAGTCCCGCAGTCTTTTAACGCCTGCCCAATGCGGTTTCCGAAAGCATCATTCTGCAGTTGATCATCTTGTTGCTCTCTCCACTTATATCATGAACAATTTTCTGTGGAAACGCCAAACAGTAGCAATATTTTTTGATCTGGAGAGAGCAAACAATACCTGTTGGAGGACAGGCATCCTCCGCACACTGTTCTCTTGGGGTTTTCGCGGTCGGTTGCCCCTTTTTCTTCACGAATTTATGGCAGAGGGCACATTTAGAGTGCGGGTGAATACTACTCTCTCCCGTACTTTCTCCCAAGAAAACGGGGTACCCCAGGGCTCCATGCTAAGTGTTGTACTGTTTGCCATTGCCATAAATCCAATTATGGATTGTCTTCTTCCTGATGTCTCGGGCTCCCTCTTTGTGAATGATTTTGCAATCTATTACAGCTCTCAACGGACCAGCCTTCTTGAACGAGGTCTTAAAGGATGTTTCGATTGCCTCCACTCTTGGAGCATCGAAACCGGCTTCCGCTTTTCTCCCAGTAAGACCGTTTGTGTTAATTTTTGGCGTTGTACAGAGTTTCTTCCACCTTCCTTACATCTAGGACCTGTCAACCTTCCATTTTCAGACGTCGCTACGTTCTTGGGTCTTATGTTTGACAGAAAACTGTGCTGGTCCTCCCATGTTTCCTATCTTTCGGCTCGCTGTCTGCGATCCCTCAACACCCTCTGTGTCCTGAATGGTACCTCCTGGGGAGCGGACAGAGTGGTCCTTCTCCGCCTCTATCGTGCCTTAGTGCGCTCAAAATTGGACTATGGACTCGGCCACCTATTCTTCGGCGTCTCGACTCTATCCACCACCGTGGATTACGTTTAGTGTCTGGAGCTTTTTACACCAGCCCTGTGGAAAGCCTTTATGCTGAGACTGCTGAACTTCCACTGTCCACTCTGCGAGCTGTCCTTCTGAGTTGTTATGCTAGCCATCTGTCTTCCATGCCTGCTAATCCGGCCCATGACATTTTTTTCGTCGCCTCCTTGGATTTAGGGTATGCAGGCCGCCCTTCCTCCCTACTACCACCGGGAGTCCGCTTCCGTCAACTGCTCCATTCTCTTTCCGTCCGCTTTCCTAAAACTTTCTTGACTACCTGGGGGTACAGCATCGCCTTGGCTCTGTCCCCGGACCTGCCTGCTCCATGACTTTTGTCAGTTTCCCAAGGATGGTACCCATTCACTTGTTTATCGTCGGGCGGCATTTTCTGCTCTATGTGCACAAATGAAGGAAGCCATATTTATTTACACTGATGGCTCAAAAACTTTGTTCGGTGTAGGGAGTGCCTATATTGTTGGTGACACCCCAAATCGATTTCGGCTTCCCAACCAGTGTTCAGTTTATACTGCGGAGCTTTATGCTGTTCTCCAGGCTGTCCAATAGATCCGTCGCCATCAGCGGATACAGTATGTTATCTGTTCAGATTCTCTCAGCTCTCTCCTCAGTCTCCAAGCTCTCTACCCTGTCCACCCTCTGGTCCACCGGATTCAGGACTGTCTACACTTGCTCCACTTGGGGGCCGTCTCTGTGGCGTTCCTCTGGATCCCAGGACACATTGGTATCTGTGGAAATGAGGCGGCCCATATAGTGGCCAAGGTTGCAGTCTCTCTTCTTCGGCCAGCTATTCGCACTATTCCCTTCGCCGATCTACGGAGTGTTTTATGTCGTCGTGTTGTTCTTTTATGGCATGCACATTGGTCGTCACTTCCCAATAATAAATTGCGGGACGTGAAAGTTCTTCTCTGTGCTTGGACCTCTTCCCCCCCGAACGTGTCGTCGGGAGGAGGTAATTTTAACTAGACTCCGAATAGGGCACTGTCTTTTTAGCCATTGACATCTTTTAAGTGGCGATTCTCACCCACTCTGTCCCCACTGCTCTCAGCTGTGGACGGTAAGACACCTTTTAATTGGTGCCCCTATTTTATTCCGTTACGCGCCCGTGTGCAGCTGTCGCCTGATATATCTTCCATTTTAGCAGATGACACGCGCTCAGCCGATCGCGTTCTCGAGTTTATTAGTGCCATTGAGACGATGTCAGTAATTTGAAGCTCTTTTTGGGGACAACCAACCCCCTTCTATAGTGGTTTTTTAAGCTTTCCTTCTGTTTTTAGTTTCCCAATTTTTTTGAGTTTCGTTCCCATTGCTGCTGGTTTCCAGTTTCGTTTTTTTACCTTTTCCTAAGTCACCGACTGGGCGCTAATGACCGTAGCAGTTTTGTGCCCTCAAAACATAACAAAAAACAAAACAAATTCGTCCACACACTGCTGGCACAACCCAACGGCTCCTTGAACAATTTCAATGGCACATTTTTTATCATCCGCCGTACATTCATGACCTCTCACCCAGCGGACTTTCACCTTTACCCTGAACTGAAGACGTGGCTAGGAGGTCAGCACTTTCAAACCAACGAAGATCTTCAAAACAACGTCAGTGCTCATTTGAAATCATTGGCGGCAACATTTTTTGAAGAGGGTGTTGCAAAGCTTGCCCACAGGTACGATAAGTGTCTCAATCTTTTCGGTGATTAAGTTGAAAAGTAGCCATAAGTTACAAAACTTTTGGTAATAAAATAAGTGTTTTCTACGAACTTGTCTTTTATACTGGGTGATCAAAGTCAGTATAAATTTGAAAACTGAATAAATCACAGAATAATGTAGATAGGGTTTTATTAGAACCAAAAAAATACAAAAGTTCAAAAAATGTCCGACAGATGGCACTTCATCTTATGAGAAAAGCAATAATTAGCATAACAAAGTAAGACAAAGCAAAGATGATGATCTTTACAGGAAATGCTCAATATGTCCACCATCATTCCTCAACAATAGCTGTAGTCGAGGAATAATGTTGTGAACAGCACTGTAAAGCATGTCCGGAGTTATGGTGAGGCATTGGCGTTGGATGTTGTCTTTCAGCATCCCTAGAGATGTCGGTCAATCACGATACATTTCCGACTTCAGGCCAATAATTGCACGGACTGAGGTCTGGGGATCTGGGAGGTCAAGCATGACGAAAGTGGCGGCTGAGCACACGATCATCACCAAACGAAGCGCGCAGGAGATCTTTCACGCGTCTAGCAATATGGGGTGGAGTGCCATCCTGCAGAAACATCGTACGTTCCAGCAGGTGTTTATCAGGCAGGCTGGGGATGATGCAATTCTGTAACATATCGGTGTACCTCTCACCCGTCACGGTAGCAGTTACAAAACCAGAATCACGCATTTCCTCAAATAAAAAAGGCCCGGTAACGGCAGATGTGGTAAATCCAACCCATACCATGACGTTCTCGTTGTGCAAAGGAGTTTCCACGACAGTTCTAGGATTTTCGGTAACCCAAATTCTGCAGTTGTGGGCGTTGACAGACCCTCGGAGCATGAAATGAGCTTCGTTTGTCCACAATACGTTACTCAACCAATCGTCATCTTCCGCCATCTTTTGAAACGCCCCACTCCGCCAATGCCCTCCGCTTCACTAAATCGCCAGGTAACAGTTCATGATGCCGATGGATAGCATTGTAGGGTACGCCTCAGTGCCAAACAGTAGTGTATGGAATCCCGGTGCGACTGCACGAGCGCTGAGTTCCCCGTGCGTAGATGAACCTGTTACAGTCTCCATTTCTTCCTGAACTGTCTCAGCGGCATTACACCTTGTGCTCGGTCGGCCACTACGGGGTCTATCGTCTGAACAACCCGTGGCTTCGAACTTCGAAATCATTCTCGCCACAGCTGCGTTTGTCAATGGACCTTTACCCATTCGAATCCCATTCCTATGGTGATAGGATTGCAATGCTGAACTAGCACATTCCCCATTCTGATAATACAGCTTCACTAAAAGCGCCTTTTTAGGTAACGTCAACATGCTGCGACTGCTGGTGCATCTGATTCTCTCTCTCATTACAGCTCCTTTTGTACACGATTGTCATGCGCAGTCACTGACATTTTGCTGTCCAGCACCACCTGTCGGACATTTTGTAAACTACTTCCCCTCCCCCTCCCCCCCCCCCTCCCTAATAAAACCTCACGTCGTTCCAAGCATGTGTGTCAAAGGTTGCGTTTCATTGGGAGGCCACTTAGAAGATGCAACAAGTCCACTAATGAGACAGCTTACACTACACTCGTTCGTCCTCTGTTAGAATATTGCTGCGCGGTGTGGGATCCTTACCAGGTGGGATTGACGGAGGACATCGAAAGGGTGCAAAAAAGGGCAGCTCGTTTTGTATTATCACGTTATAGGGGAGAGAGTGTGGCAGATATGATACACGAGTTGGGATGGAAGTCATTACAGCATAGACGTTTTTCGTCGCGGCGAGACCTTTTTACAAAATTTCAGTCACCAACTTTCTCTTCCGAATGCGAAAATATTTTGTTGAGCCCAACCTACATAGGTAGGAATGATCATCAAAATAAAATAAGAGAAATCAGAGCTCGAACAGAAAGGTTTAGGTGTTCGTTTTTCCCGCTCGCTGTTCGGGAGTGGAATAGTAGAGATAGTATGATTGTGGTTCGATGAACCCTCTGCCAAGCACTTAAATGTGAATTGCAGAGTAGTCATGTAGATGTAGATCTACATTATTCTGTGGTTTATTAAGTTTTCAAATATATACTGATTTTTTTATGACCCTGTATGTAGTGCATCGGAGTTTTTTTTTTTTTTAATGGCCCTCTTATTTTATTTTCTATTTAACTGTTTCACAGTTTGTGAATACTTATATTTTCATGCATCATTAATTAAACATACAAAGTTGTTTAAATTATGTGGTGGTTGTTAATTAACATTTTTTTCCATTTTATAATAAATATGAAATGAAACAAAAATAAAGTCATATTCATAAATGTAGCGAGAATTTCCCCCCATGAACCATGGACCTTACCATGGTGGGGAGGCTTGTGTGCCTCAGCGATACAGGTAGCCGTACCGTAGGTGCAACCACAACAGAGGGGTATCTATTGAGTGGCCAGACAAACATGTGGTTCCTGAAGAGGGGCAGCAGCCTTTTCAGTAGTTGCAGGGGCAACATTCTGGATGATTGACTAATCTGGCCTTGTAAAACTAACCAAAATGGCCTTGCTGTGCTGGTATTGTGAACGGCTGAAAGCAAAGGGAAACTATAGCCTTAATTTTTCCCAAGGGCATGCAGCTTTATTGTATGGTTAAATGATGATGGCGTCCTCTTGGATAAATTATTCCGGAGATGAAATAGTCCCCCATTCAGATCTCCGGGTGGGAACTACTCAAGAGGACATCATTATCAGGTGAAAGAAAACTGGCTTTCTACGGATCGGAGCGTGGAATGTAAGATCCCTTATCGGGCAGGTAGGTTATAAAATTTAAAAAGAGAAATGGATAGGTTTAAGTTGGATATAGTGGGAATTAGTGAAGTTCGCTGGCATGAGGAATGAGACTTCTGGTCAGGTGAATACACGGTTATAAATACAAAATCAAATAGGGGTAATGCAGAAGTAGGCTTAATAATGAATAAAAAAAATAGGAATGTGGGTAAATTACAAACAGCATAGTGAACACATCATTGTAGCCAAGATAGATACGAAGACCACGCCTACCACAGTAGTAAAAGTTTATATGCCAACTAGCTCCGCAGATGACAAAGAGATTGATGAAATGTATGATGAGATAAAAGAAATTATTCAGATAATGAAGGGAGACAAAAATTTGATAGTCATAGGTGACTGGAATTCGGTAGTAGGAAAAGGAAGAGGAGGAAACATAATAGGTGAAAAGAAATGTGAGTAAGGAATGAAAGAGGAAGCTGCCTAGTAGAATTTTGCACGGAACATAATCATAGCTAACACTTGGTTCAAGAATCATGAAAGAAGGTTGTATACATGAAAGAGGCGTGGGGATACTAGATGGTTTCAGATAGATTATATAATGGTAAGACAGATATTTAGGAACCAAGTTTTAAATTGTGAGACATTTCCAGGGGCAGATGTGGACTCTGACCACAATCTATTGGTCATGAACTGCAGATTAAAATGGAAGAAACTGCAAAAAGGTGGGAATTTAAGGAGATGGGACCTGGATAAACTGACAGAACCAGAGGTTGTAGAGAGTTTCAGAGAGAGCATTAGGGAACGACTGACAATAATGGGGCAAGAAATACAGTAGAAAAAGAATGGGTAGCTTTGAGAGAAGAAATAGTGAAGGCAGCAGAGGATCAAGTAGGTAAAAATATGAGGGCTAGTAGAAATTCTTGGGTAACAGAAGATATATCGAATTTAATTGATGAAAGGAGAAAATATAAAAATTCAGTAAAGGAGGCAGACAAAAAGGAATTAAAAACGTCTCAAAAATGAGATCGACAGGAAGTGCAAAATGGCTAAGCTGGGATAGCTAGAGGACAAATGTAAGGATGTAGAGGTATCTATTACTACGGTTAAGATAGATTTTGCCTACTGGAAAATTAGAGATACCTTTGGAGAAAAGAGAACCACTAGTATGAATAACAAGAGCTCAGATGGAAACCCAGTTCTAAGCAAAGAAGGGAAAGCAGAAAGGTGGAAGGAGTATATAGAGGGTCTATACAAGGGCGTAGTACTTGAGGGCTATATTATGGAAATGGAAGAGAATGTAGAGGAAGATGAAGAGAATAGACAACATTCCATTAGAACAATTGATAGCCTACTCTACCATCTGGTGAGTAAGATGTATTTGACAGGCGAAGTACCCTCAGACTTCAAGATGAATATAATAATAACAATCCCAAAGAAACCAGGTGTTGACAGATGTGAAAATTACCAAACTATCAGTTTAATAAGTCACGGCTGCAAAATACTAACATGAATTCTTTACATATGAATGGAAAAACTGGTAGAAGCTGAACTCTGGGAAGATCAGTTTGGATTCCGTAGAAATGTTGAAACACATGAGGCAATACTGACCCTAGGCTTTATCTTAGAAGATATATTAAGGAAAGGCAAACTTACATGTCTAGAATTTGTAGACTTAGAGAAAGCTTTTGACAATGTTGACTGGAATACTCTGTTTCAAATTCTGAAGGTGGCAGGGGTAAAATACAGGGGCAAAAGGCTATTTACAATTTGTACAGAAACCAGATGGCAGTTAGAAGAGTCGAGGGACATGAAAGGGAAGTAGTGGTTGGGAAGGGAGTCAGACAGGGTTGTAGCCTCTCCCCGATGTTATTCAATCTGTATATTGAGCAAGCAGTAAAGGAAACAAAAGAAAAATTTGGAGTGGGAATTAAAATCCATGGAGATGAAATGAAAACTTTGAGGTTCGTTGATAATTCTGTCAGAGACAGCAAAGGACCTGGAAGAGCAGTTGAATGGAATGGACAGTGTCTTGAAAGGAGGATATAAGATGAACATCAACAAAAGCAAAACAAGGATAATGGAATGTAGTTGAGTTAACTCGGGTGATGCTGAGGGAATTAGATTAGGAAATGAGACACTTAAAGTAGTAAATGAGTTTCGCTACTTGGGGAGCAAAATAACTGATGATGTTCGAAGTAGAGAGGATATAAAATGTAGACTGGCAATAGCAAGGAAAGCATTTCTGAAAAAGAGAAATTTGTTAACATCGAGTATAGATTTAAGGGTCAGGAAGTCATTTCTGAAAGTATTTGCATGGAGTGTAGCCATGTATGGAAGTGAAACATGGACGATAAATAGTTTGGACAAGAAGAGAATAGAAGCTTTCGAAATGTGGTGCTACCGAAGGATGCTGAAGATTAGGTGGGTAGATCACATAACTAATGAGGAGGTATTGAGTAGTATTTGGGAGGAGATAAATTTGTGGCACAACTTGACTAGAAGAAGGGATTGGTTCTTAGGACATGTTCTGAGGCATCAAGGGATCACCAATTTAGTATTGGAGTGCAGCGTGGAGGGTAAAAAATTTAGAGGGAGACTAAGAGATGAATGTACTAAACAGATTCAGAAGGATGTAGGTTGCAGTAGGTACTGGGAGATGATGAAGCTTGCACAGGATAGAGCAGCATGGAGAGTTACATCAAACCAGTCTCTGGACTGAAGATCACAACAACAACAGTGAGAATTTTATCAAAGGTGGGGGTGTGGGTTCCCAATTTGTTAAACAGTACCTTAACAAGGTTCGTGTCTTTAATTTTATTCTGAAACCACATTTAGTTGTTTATTAATTTTATGTACATAATTTGCTTTTAGGAGGTCTTAAAACAAATAGGATTTGGTTATAAAATTAAGCAAGAAGAGCTTTTCTTGAATAAATTTTATTTAGTTATGTAATTTTTTTTATTATCGAGTTGAGCCTCTATGGACTACATGGTAACAACCAATTTCATTTTAGTGTCTTGTTCCATCTTTGACTTCCTGCCAGTATCTTCGGAGCCCAGTAAGAAGCATCTGTTTATGCTCTTCGGATAATGGTCCTCTCTGTCTTCTGGACGTTGATACCATTTTAAAACCTTGGTAGTTGTTCACCAATCTTCTAAATTTGTTCCTGTCAGGAATTTCTCTTTCTGAGATACCAATCTGCCTAAGATCTGTTTCACATTCTTCGAACCATCTTGGCCTTGTTTTCTTAGATTAGATCTTAAATAACAATAATAATAATAATTTAATCTCTCTCTCTCTCTCTCTCTCTCTCTCTCTCTCGCTCGCTCGCTCGCTCGCTCGCTCGCTCCCTCCCTCCCTCCCTCCCTCCCTCCTCTCTCTCATATATTGCTAAATGAATTACAATTTGAGTGTATTGCTACTTTGCTAAAAAGAAAACATCTCAGTCTTCTAATATAAGAATCTAACATTGGGTTAAATAACTTAAAGTTAAGTTTCAAATCTCTTTTGACAATAATTATCTTTCTCTTGCTACAGTCTTGTATTTAAATTAACAACTTATCTAAAACCAAATAAGAATTTTTCAGCCTATCAAACTGTTGTAAGCTCCCCAATTCAGACTTCATTAAAATTCTTCAATTTCATTGATTAATGAAGAAATTCTTTTAAATTATTATTTCAACAGTCATCCTGAAACAATAGTAACCAAATTTATTTATAAAATAAAATGGAATTCACACATACTGTGAGCTACCTTGGGATCTTAACATTGATTAATGGGTTAATTTCAACTAGACTTCTAATATTTGCAGGCTCACAAGTCAGTTTGTATTTATCCATGATAATGTGGTTATACAGTCTTTGATGATGCTAATAAACATCCTCTACAATGCACAACATATGTTGTCATTTATATGACATTCATTTACAAATGCATTACAGTTGTGACGAAAATAAAAAGGAAGCTTCAGGATGGAATAATTACAATACTATGAATGGGATAGATTACTACTCACCATGTAGCAGAGATGTTTAGTCACAAATAGACGAAACAAAAAGACTCTTATTTGTTTGACCGCTATATGGTAAGTAGTAATCTATCTTCGAAGGATATCAGTATTAAGACATTTGACAGCAGAGCAGCATTCTTGTAGTAAAATAGGAAGGCATAATATGGTGGCATTCCACAAGTGAGCCATCTTTATATGCACCTGAAGATAAATAGTACAAGATGATGATAGTTAACTGACTTTCTATACAAATATGGATTTTAGTGCTGAGTGTCTCCGAAGAGATGTTCAGCTCACCTTCGATGAAGCTCTTTCCATTCAAGCAAAGAGGGTCTTCTTTTAAGGGAACAGGAATATGCCAGGAAAGAAAGGAGTTCAGAAGGAATTGACTGTGGCCTAAAGTAAGGGACCAACCACAGCATTTGCGTAAATTGAAAATGGGAAACCAAGGAAAACAATTTTTGGACCAAACCGTCTCCTGAATCCAGGGCTAGTAATTCAGTGCCTCAAGCTGTAGATCTACCCTGCAGATGTGTTCAACTACAGTTAAGTGTAATTACTGCATGTAAAAAAAGAATTAGTGGTAGAAAAGATTAATGTAAAAGACTATCGTAAAAATGGTCAGTAGGTTGTCATATTTTTCGTTGTTAACAGGCATTATGAGTGTAAACTAACATGTTCAATATTACAGTGAGAGACTGCATTTAAAATTCATTGAACAAGCAAACAATTAACCATCATCTGCGAATAACTCCAGGGAATATGACTGATAACATCAATAACCACCGATATCTCAACAAGTAACAGTTGCTATCATTTTAGGGTCTTATCCAGTTCGTGCCTTGAAAATGACAGAGGTTTACAACATGGTGGGAGAAGCTTAACTTCTCCTTGGGCAACATGTTGAACATTATAGTCTGCATAATTGAAAGGATACAAAATTCTAATCAAAAAGGCTAGGAAGTTACCATGATTATGTATGGAACTGATATGTTGACACACATTTTTTAAACCATGAGTCGTTAAAATTAAGAAACATTATTACTTTTTTCCAAAGTCTAAATTGTAATACCATTATCACTTCTATTTGAGACTGTTTCCGAACAATCTTATTGTAAATTTACGATGATAGGTTCAAGGCTTATATCCATCATCACTTCCCTGTCAAATTCTTCTTTCTGAAGATTTTCAGTATGCCCACGCTGTAGGTGGGATGTTGTCTGTTACTTCATTGTGTATTGCCTCATGCACAAGCGATTCACTATATGTCATCTTGAATGTTTTGTTTTTTTCTCCCGCACAGCGTTAAAACACTTTGCCCAAATTAATTCCATGGGGCTACAAAAAACAAGCTGCAGGAGATCGGCTTGAGTCTGGTTTATACTGTGTTTAATATTTATATTTTTAAGCCTTGAAAAATATCCACTTTTATGGTGTTTCTACTTGATATTTTCTCTATAACAGTTGGATTATAACTGGCAATGACTGACTTCGAAGCAAGGTATCACAGCAATTGTGAATCACATCACGAAACTGACAGCGTTCATTGCTGAATGGTAATAACTACTGTTTTTCTTACACGTAAATAAAAGTTTATTCTCAAGAATAAAACCAGAAGAATAGTCAGCATGCAGAATAATTAGCCAAGAACCTAACCATATGAGAACTTTAAAACCGCCAGTACAATCACTCATTTTCCGGCTGATCTCCTGCGGTTTATTGTAACTGACCCATGTCTCATCAAGGTAATACACTGCTGAACTACCTCCTTCTCTTGTATCGTGAATCTTTATATGGGATATAGTTCGTGCTGTACCTATGTTACTTCTGTGATCTGAAAACCCTCTTCTTAACATATATGGAACAAATGTCTTTTAAAATTCTGTATCTTGATGAAGCGCTTAACATTGAAGCTTGCGTAACTGAAAACATTTTTGTTATGTCGGGCATTCATCATTCAGTGGAGCACTTTAAAACATCATTGTTAAAACCATCCATTTGTATTACAGATTCCTTAATATTTCGATGCTTTCCAGGCAACATGAAACCAACTGTTTCTACTGTTCCTACAGCCCTGACAATTTAATCACATCTATAGTGCTACAAGAAAAAAAGGAAACAAAAAAATTGATAGTTGGATGAAAAATTCGGTTGTTGCGGAGTATGGCAACAGTGCAGCCTGTAGAAGTGAGATTCTCGCTCTCTAGCTGTAACTCTCTGCTAGTCACTCGGACAGAGAATGAATATTATTGGCTGTTAGTGGTTAGTCGAGGGGGATGTGCAGAATGGCTGAAAATTGTGGGCCGCCGCCTTACATGGTGTGAACTTTAGTGGACAAATAACTCAGTTTTGCTCTTCTTTCTTCTTGGAAACTCAAAGTTAGAAACTATCAGAACAGTACTTAGCACAAAAAAAGAAGGCAACATACATTAAATTCAACTACATGTAAGAATTGAACTGCTTAAAACAAAAATAACAACTGAACCCAAGTGAAGCCAACATATACAGTAGTTGGTTTTGGCTGAATTGTGGATATGCAATACATCAATAGTTTAAATGTATTGGTAGCCCTTTTTCATCATATGACTGAAACAGATCATAAGGGTGATCAAAATGTTTCTGTTCGAAGACTGTACAGTCCAGAACTGGTATGCTACTCAGGCAAAGTTGCCGGGAAGGGGGGAGGGGGTGATTGAGCCAATAGTTCCATTTAAGCCCCATGTTCAAGATACCCATTTCGTAAAACACTGTGTCTCGCTGCATGAAGACCTCTTTAACCGTCTGCTGTACATCCTCGTCCAACCCGAATCATCGACCCTTCAAGGCCTTTTTTAAGGGACCACAGGCATGATAATTGCGTGGGGAGAGATCAGGATTATAGGCTAAGTGCACGAGTGTCTTCCACTTGAGTTGGCGTACTTCTGAATTACATTTGTGATATGAGGACATGGCATTATCATGAAGCAGCAGCACCCCTTGCCACACCATTCCACAACTGTGATTTTTGATGGACATGCTGCCCCATACACATTCTTCATCCTCCGGTGGATGCCAAGTTAAGAATAACATCACATTGGTCCTGTTAGGACGCATTTGGTAATAACCTCACCATAGCTCTCATTTTCGTTTTACTGCACACGTCAGAAAGACAAGAATACCACATTAATCTCTTGCCCACATGTGAGTGCTCCTATGCACACACTGGAGTCTCGCTATGTTGCATATAAGCTGCAGAAACACCCTCAGACAGAAACTGTTTGATTACCCCCTATATCATTCAATTTCATTACATGGCAATTAGAAAAGTGAAGAAATTTAAATAGAGCCAGTCCATAAGATGCCCTTCTAAGAAAAGTAATGCAAATTACAATACTGACACATCAGAAGGCAATAAATGCACTAGAAAAAATTCCAATAAATGCAGGGAAAAGAACTGGTGGAAGATAAAGTCTGTTAGATTGTGAAGGCAGCAGCTGCAGGAGCAGTGTAGCAAATGGGTCTCATTATGATTGTAATTGCTTTGAAAACTTCTGGCAACTGTTGTAACGTTAAACTGCAACTGACTGTTTGTGTTAGATGACTCCATGACATGACTAGTAATGGTGGGCTTGCACCTGTTTTTCTAAGACGTGCTACTTGTGGTGGTGTGGGGCATGTGATGTTATCTATCTCTGCAGTATCTGTATCATTTCACTGAAAGCACGTATATTAGAGAAACAAAAGTAGTCACTTAAGGGGAAACCAGGGATCATTTTTTTTTATCCACAGTATTGTAACAACTGTTGCTGTGTGAAGTCCCATGTTGTTTGTTGAAGCTCAACTAGCAAATGAGTTCCTTCTATCTTTTTTATGTTATTCTGTCTGTTCCAGTAAGTTGCAGTCTGTGTCAGCCTTCTGAGGTCTTGGTGTACGGGCATGTATTTAGTGTTGTGATGATCATAATCTGTGATCAGCGAAGCATTAATTGCGCATGTATGACCTCAACCGTCCATGAACCACGATGCCATTTGGGATCCACATACAGCATTTGCTGGAGTCAGTCAGTGTGGAGCCAGTACGACCCCAAATCCAGCATTTTAACTGCTTGCAACCTTAGTTACTGGAGAGGCCCAGAGTAATTCTAGATTTGGTGTGGTACAGGAGAGATAGCGCTCCTGCTTCCATTTTTCTCTGTATTTTATCTGAGTACCATTACCATGTAGATGTTTTTATGGACGGGTGTAAGCTGGGAGACTCTGTTGGTTGTTCTGTTGTTTTCCCAGATCTTGTCCTCAAGGTCAGACTGCCTCCAGAATTTACCCTCTTCGACGCAGAATTGTATGCGATGTTGCGAGCACTGGAGCAGATGAGATGTTTTCTTGGTGTTACATTTCTTGTCTGCTCAGATTCTCTGAGTGCCCTTTACTCTCTCCATCATTTGTAAGCAGCAGACACAGTAATCCAGAATATCCAGGATGCCCTCCTACAACAACAACTGGGGAAGAAGGTGTCTTTCTGCTGGGTACTTGGGCACATTGGAACTGCGGGGAATGAAAGGGCGGAACGAGCAGCTAAGGAGGCAGGTTGTGATCGTCTGGTATTTTGGTGTTCTTTTCCCTTGCATATCACTTTGTTGTTGAGGTCTAGAGGCATGTGTTGATAGGAAGACGAGTGGCTGGCAGTGAGCAATAACAAGCTCTGTGTCATCAAGCCCGCAACTCGGCCATGGATTATTTCTTCCAGCCACGTTAGTGGGACGAGGTCCTTCTTACTCGTCTTCACATAGGCCACAACCCTATGACACATGGATTCTTACTCTGGTGAGAGGACTCTCCAGTGTGTGGTGCTTGTGGCGTGCAGATCACAGTGCACCACATTTTATTGAACTGCATTTTATTTGCCAACCAGCGGACTGCTTCGGATTTGCTGTCTGTTTTATGTAATGATGAAATGAATGTGGTTAGGGTTTTAAAGTTTTGTCAACTGTCCAATGTTTTTAACAAGATTTTAGGGATATATTCTTAATGCGTCAAAGGGTGGCTGGCTCATCCTAGATTTTTGTAAGTAGTCAGCCAGTCACATTTCCCTGTCCTTTTCTTTTAGTTCCTCTGTTGTTTGTTTTCGCTGTGTTTTAATTTCTTATTTAGCTCTCTTCCCTCCTAATTGGTTTAGTGCGTGTGATACAGAGTGACTGTGTGGCCATTTCGAGAGTATGCATGTACAACACTTTTAGTTCATCTCCACATTTGTTTGTTTTTATAAGTGTAAGGTCACTGATGACCTCGCCATTGGGCACCCATCAGATCCAAATGTGCACAACCCCACCCACCCACACACACAGTTTGAAAACACACTTGGTTACATTCAACACGACTCTACAATGTTCTAAACGTTTGAATGCCTCTTGTAGGTGTCGTTCCTCAGTCTCTGAGAACATGAACATGTCATCCAAGTATGCACACACAGAACGAAATGCCTTGAAAAACAGTCAGTGAATCTTTTCCATGTCTGCACTGCATTTCGCAATATTTCGTAATGTCCTCATAAGCCAAAGGTACATGAGTATAGGCATTAGCACAGTCTTAAAGTGCAGAATATCATCACACTTTGTAATACATAGTTGTAGTCTCTTAGTAGTGGTACAGGATATTGGTCAGGCACTGTGCTTGCGTTCGGCACATAATAATCTCCGCACACGCATCAGGCCCTACCTTTTCGTGGCACCAGATGTAACGCAGGGGCCACATACTTTTCGATGGTCTAACAATGTCCTTTCACAGCATGGTGTTGAATTCAGCTATTGCGATTACAAGATGGTCCGGTGCTAAATGTCTGGTTCGGCACGACATTGGTGGTCCACCCGTAGTCTTGATGTGATACATTGTACCCGAATGAGCTTTGCATTGTGGATGGTTGCACTATGATGAAAACCAGTGTCAGTTTAAACCGTAACACTGTCCACTAATCAGGCTTTCTGGCAAGAATTTGTAATGTACCAAGAGATCTCCACCGATGATTGTTTCCATGACATCTGCAACAGCGAAATTCCATACGGATGACATAGACCTATGTTCGGCTCCATTCGCTGGATTCCACAGACCGCAATAATCAAACTAATGGCAGCTGTCGGACGGATGCCAGTTGGTGGCCTACAGCAATGCAATGAATATTGTGGCAGAATGCTGACGTCCGAACCAGTGTCTATGAAGAACTTTAGGCCAGTACCTCTGTCACTGAAGAACAGGCGTCTGGATGGTGACGGATAATCGGTTGTTACTATGATTGACTGCGGTGGCATTTGGGTGGAAGCTTGGTGATGTACATTTTTGTGCATAGTTGCCAAATCTGCTATGGTACCAACACAGGCTGTTCACCTTGCAAAGATGTAGTGTTACTCAAAGACTGCCTCCTCAACTGTCTGCCGTCTCTTCTGCCTCTGTTGTTTCTGACATCGCCTTGTGACAACAATGCACTGATCTGTGTGCATGGTAAGTCTAATTTTGCTGTGAGCGAGTCATAATAGGTGCGCACGACCATAACTGAGGCTGTTGTACTGCTGCTTTGTACCATGACCTCACTGATCGGGGCAGATGTGATAGCTTCCTGTATGTGGTCTGCCAATTCTGTCACGAATCCAGTAGTAGCTTGTTAGTTTGTGATGCCACAATAGCTTCAATTTGCCATGGTAATCTACTGCTCCACATTGCGCACTGTAAGTTGTCTGATAGGTGAGGGTGTCCACTTAATTGCACAGATGCTTCAGTTAGTGTGACAGCTTAAAATTATCGATATCTTCTTGTGTAAGAACTTATCTTCCTGTGTAGCAGCAACTCTCCATATTAGTTCTGTCTTGAGTTTCTCGTTGGGGTGCACTGATTATGTCTCGCACCTCAGCCGCAGTGGTCCCACTGATTCGAAACGAGTGTGAACTTCTTGGTATCGGCTATAATTTCAGCACAACAAAAATTGGCTTCCACCTGTGTGAACCATTATAACACATTATCGGCCCAAACTGGCAGCAAGCGGACCACTAGGCTTCATATGGTGTGCTCTTCAGATGTCTCCTGAGCTCAGTAGAAAACACGGCTGTAGTTGAGTTCCTTCAGCGTGAGGATCACATTGGGATCACCACTTGTCAGGATTACTGTAATTAAAACTGATTGACACGTCACTGCTCTGCACTAGCACATAAAGTTGTTTTGTCAGATGCATGAATAATACAATATCTTAAGTAAATCACTTACAAAAAACCATGAACATTAATTATTTGTGAAATCAGCATGTAAATTAAATAAGGAAGCAAATGTACTTTGAAACAGCAACAAAATTCTTCTTTAAGCATTTGATATTTATTTGAGTATAAATTTAAATGTATTTGTTATTTTATTCATGGCTGTAATTTTCAGCAACTTTAGTATTATTTTTTCCTGGAAAAAATTCAGCGATCAGTTGCAAATAAATCTTATTATGGTGTACTTGTTTTGACAAATTAATCTGTGATCTTCAGAAGCCTAGAAAAATTGGATATTATAAATCTTCAGACCATAGCTATATGTTTATGTGAAGTATGAAAAGTACCTTACAGACCCGTTCTTAGTAGTGGTATAGCAGGTATCAAGGTCTTCATAGAAGCATAATGCCATGGTATGTGTAGCAATTTATATATTGTAAATAATAATTTTAAACAATGACACACAATTTACAGTTACTGAATCACATCTATGTATCCGCTGTGTTAGCAGCAAAGAACATATATAAAAAATATACCCAAGGTACATAAAGTTTTATTCAGGGTGGTGCAGATAAAGGTAGCCCATGTAAGTATAAAACACATGCAGTGAAACTACAGAAATGAAGAGTTGAAATGAACGTACCACTTCTTTTTACAGTGAAAAATAAGTTTATAGAAGATGTTCAAAGTGACCTCCTGCAATATCAGTACACAGCTGTGCACGCCTAAGCATATTCAGATACACCTGGCATAAATTTCAGATATATATGGCAGTAACTTCATGCCTCATGTCTTTCAGTTCTTGTATTGTGTGTGAATTTCTTTCCTAGATGCTTGCTTGCAAAGTGTCCGCACAGGAAAAAATCGCATGTTGTAGATCCAGTGAACATGGTGGCCATAAATGCTTGCTGACAGTTCATTCCTCAGTGAAGTCATCGTGGTCTCATTCCAGGGATACCTTAGACATGTGATCTGTTGCTCCAGCTTGCTGGAAGAAGCAGTATTGGCTTTAATTTTCAGAGAGTTGCACAAAATGAAGAAAAAAAATTCTGTATGTGCAACTGTGTTGAGTGTAGTGTCAAAAATATCAGTTTGATGATGTGTGTTCCTGTTGCACTGCACCAAACAGAAACAGTGCTCCATCATTTACGATGTGATGAAAAGTCTTACAAACCATCGTGGATGTTACTCAGAAGCCACATACAGTAATCTGCACATTTCTGACTGTCATCCTCCCACAATTGCTGCACCACTGTCAACAATACACCTTCAAATTAAGACTTTTCTCTATCCATTGGCAACTCCTCCTACTTGACATGCACCTATTGGCCCAATTTACATGTAGACTTTTTTGGGTACTGAATAATTGTTTGGAGAATGTCTGAAATAATTCTGGTGTGTGAATTGAAGGAATTCTTTGTCATTTTGCATAGATCCGTAGGTGTGTCAGTTTTTATTTAAACTGTATTGCTCTCTTTGCTGGTAATCCTCCATCTGGATACTTTACCCCCAAAATTTCCTAAACTGAATCTTTTTTCACGTATACTTTTACAATTTATATTCTTTCCTGTAACGAGAAAGTAATTTTGCAGGACAGAAAGGGGAACGTCTAACTTCACTGATGAAATAAACTGAAATACCAACAAAAGAGTGCTAACAACTGATTATTGCATAAAACTGTCCATTGTTATAGCTGTTAACTCTATTTCGGAAGTTGAAATATTGCATTGCCATTCAGAGAGTAGAAGGGCTACTTTTAACTGAGCCACTCTGTATGATATATTTGAAAGATCATGACACCCAATTCTACTATATGATAGGAATGACCTAATTCATATTTTATAAATGTCTGTAATACATTTTATACTTCACATAAATGTATAGGCTAGGTCTAAACATTTGTATCATCACTAACTTTATAGGCTTTTCAAGACAACAAATTAAGCTTTTGAAACCAGTAAAGCATAATAAAATTTATTTGCCACTGATGATTGAATTTTATCCTGGAAAAATGTATTATCTGTGTTATATCCCCCACTTCTGGTAGTGATACTGTAATAAGTTCATTAGTAGTATGTTCTAATCCCTCTTATGTTGTTACAGGTGCGTGAACTATGGAACGTTTTGCACAGTTTGTGTCTTGGCTTAGAATTGAAGCTTCCTGCAGTTAGAGGTAATTTTAATTAGGTATTTTGTAGACTTTATATTATGTACCTTTAGAAGCTGAAATATGGGGTATATTTTCTCAGCTTATAAAACCAGTGTTTAGTTCTATGAATACCATTTGAGTACTGTTGTTGATTTCGTATGAGGTATGAATACAGTTCTTCAACTGGAAACTCAAAATGTAAGTAAAAACTGATGATTATATATGGTTCACAGTAAGGCCACAAATCAGAAAGCATAGTAAAACTAATCATTTTTTTTTTTTTAGTTGAGAAGCAATGTGGCAGCTTTAAAATAGTGATATCTCAAAACATTTCTTATGTTCTGCAAGAGCTTAGACATGCAATTCATCCCAACATAAAATTAGTAGTGCGTGTTGAAAATATTTAAAAAAAATGTAAACTCTGAATTTCTTACTATAATTATATGATGACAAAAATCCTATGTGGAATACAGGCAACCACTCACTGGATAGATATGGTATTGAGCAGTGGATAAGAACACAAACAAGAAGTTTAATGAAACTTCCTGGCAGATTAAAACTGTGTGCCCGACCGAGACTCGAACTCGGGACCTTTGCCTTTCGCAGGCAAATGCTCTACCAACTGAGCTACCGAAGCACGACTCACGCCCGGTACTCACAGCTTTACTTCTGCCAGTACCTCGTCTCCTACCTTCCGAACTTTACAGAAGCTCTCCTGCGAACCTTGCAGAACTAGCACTGCTGAAAGAAAGGATATTGCGGAGACATGGCTTAGCCACAGCCTGGGGGGATGTTTCCAGAATGAGATTTTCACTCTTTCAGGAGTGCTAGCTCTGCAAGGTTCGCAGGAGAGCTGCCAGGAAGTTTCATATCAGCACACACTCCGCTGCAGAGTGAAAATCTCATTCTGGAAGAAGTTTAATGTTAGATTACCTTGGAAGCCTCTGTTTGGGGTTCTTCAGCTGATAGATGATTAATTGATGATCTGATGTTTTTCTGGCATGAGTGACTGCCATTCTCAAAAATTATCCTTCATAGGTCCTGGTCAACTATTGATTACTTAATTAATTTGCAGCAGAGTAAGTGGATAGTCTGTAAATAATTGATACATATGTTATTCCAATATTTATTGCAGTCACGGTACACAGGGGAATTTGTCTGAGGTGATTAATTACTGTTGGATTATCCCCAGAATGGAGAATGTGGTTTCTCTATTAGGAAAACCATGACCACCTAACAATGACAACCAGTTAAGAAGTATACTTCTTTTGCATTGATTGTAAGTCCTTGGTAGATTGTTTTATACATAATGAATGAAAAACATAAAACACTAGTGTAATATTCTATAATATTTATTATTTGTTTCACAAGCCAGTTTTTGGCTGTTATGTCGTCATCGGCTACAAAAATAAGTGTGTGTTGCAGTGAAATTTTTTTCAATCAAAAGATCCCATCCAGACAATGTTGTAAATCGCCCATCTTACTTTCATGCCCCAGTTTCCTTTATTTCAGTTTGTTGTGTTAAAAAAATACTTTGTATAATAACAGCTGCTTCACCCACTTGCTTAATATCACTTTTATATCTTATCTATTTGTAATTTATGCCCTATTAAAGACAATATTGTTTTGTTCAGCAAATCTTTAGAATACCGTCACCAAAGTTCATTTTCAATCCTTTTCTTTTATGAACCACTGCTGTAATTTGTCTGTAGTTTATTAGTTAATGTGTCACATATTTTATCGCAGTTAAATAATCTTGCATCACATTTACACTGAAATAATCCCTCTTATTTTATTCCTAATTCTAACTATTTTCTTCTATGGAAATGGAGATACTCTGTAGAAGTACTAGTCCAAAATCTTGGATCCAACAAAACTTCACTGTATCACATACTTAACTTCGTACATGATGATGGTGTAGCAGCCGCGGGTTTGTGAAACGATTAATAAATGTTGTAGTAGATTATTACACCAGTGTTGTGTGTTTTTCATAAAATACTTCTTGTATTGTTCTTTGCTACAATTCTTTATTAACATTAAGGAACCTTTGCCTATGTATAAAACAACTTTAAACATCTAATTACTCTCCAGGTGAGTTAATGTTTTAAATATTTATTGTTAAGCATGTAAGTGCAAAAAAGATTTGGAATTGTGTTTGAAGTGCATTGGAAGTTGCTAAGTACTGACGTCGTCGTCATCACACACTAGATGGGTATAGTCTGTGTAATTTCATGACTGTTTTAAGTGAAAGCTAGTTTTTCATTCTTCTCAAGGTTTTTGACATGTCATACAATGATATAACTGTGCAGGTGCATTCAGTGGTATACAGTCCGCAAAACATGTTACAACAGAGTTAGTGGGAGAGAAGTAATAAATTAAAATGTCTTGTCTGATACTGCAGTTTTACTGCACGAACAACAAAATTGGAGTAAGCAATAAACTTTTTTCCTATCATTATTTTGTGTGGGGTGTTAGTGAGAAAAAGTTTCAAAAAGATTTGAAATTCTGAAACTTCCTGGCAGATTAAAACTGTGTGCCCGACCGAGACTCGAACTCGGGACCTTTGCCTTTCGCGGGCAAGTGCTCTACCAACTGAGCTAACGAAGCACGACTCACGCCCGGTACTCACAGCTTTACTTCTGCCAGTATCTCATCCTGGATTTGAAATTCTGTTTAAAGTTTGTTGATAGTCATTGTATGCTCTCATTCTCAAATACTGGATAAATATAGCCCAGGTAATTGGTGCATAGCGAGCTATTGTGTCTCAAGACATGTGCAAAGTTTCTAACTGTAATACTTGTCTTACTGGTAAACCTTCAATATGGGGTTATATCTTTTAATGAGTAGATCACGACTGAATTTGAAATGTCGAAAATGAAATTTTTGTTTTCCTGGAAATCATTGAATAGAGAATTGGATCCAGTTGACCAAAAAATTAATCACAAAGTTCTAGTAATTAATAAGTTAATATACCAAACATATTCCGCCTTTGTACATGGAGGAGGCAGCTGTGCTCAGCTAACTGCTAGCAGTTCACATAGTTGTTCTATTTACTGGCTGGCTGCCTCATTATCATTTAAACCATTTAATGCTAACAGAATTACTTGTTTTGATGTACGAAAGAGATGGTTGATGCATATGTAACTTACATTTCCACATGAATACAGAAAAATTTTGCTGTGTGGGTTCAGTGGAACTAAAGCTACACAGTAAATTAAGCAACTCACAATTAATTTGAAATGCTATTTGATAATTTTGTAAGTTTGAATTTACAATTACTTACAAAAGTTTTTATTTACTTAGCTGAACTTGGCATGGAAACAAAAATTATCAAAATAATTTTAAGTCTAACAGCCCGAAGCACTTTTTTATCCATTTGTTTTGCAGATACGATGTGCTAAAATAATGGCATCTTTGGTTTACTTTTGTCACCTACATGCAACATGATGAGCATTTCAGAAAGGGGTTACTTACATACGTGAAATCTCACTTCTAAGCAAAAATATTAATATTTTCCCCTACATCATCACTTAACAATAATCTTATCTGAGCAGATAAAATTTCTGTTAAATATTATGAGTGAGAAGACACACATTATGTGGACATAATAATTTCCACGTTCTAACTAATTGTACAGTATATTAAAATATTGAAAATGTGTAGTATGTTGTTGCTGTTGCTGTGATGGTGGTGGTGGTGGTGGTGGTGGTGGTGGTGGTGGTGGTGGTGGTGATCTTCAGTAGACTGGTTTTATGTAGGTCTCTAAACTGTGCAAGTCTCTTCGTCTCTGAAAAACTGCTTGGGCCAACATCCATGTGAACTTACTTATTGTATTGTTCCCTTTTTTCTCTTTCTACAATTCCCCCCATCCACTCTCCTCCCTTACCAAATTGATGAGGATTTTGTGCCTCAGTGTGTGACCTATTAACTGATTCCTTATTTTAGTCAAGTTGTGCCTCAAACTTCTTTTTTCCTTGATTTGATTCACTACCTTCTTAGTAATTACCAAATCTACTCATCTAATCTTCAGCATACTTCTTGCTGTGGTTACATAAAGAATGCAATGCAGTGACATCATAACTTGTACAAACAAACATCATATGACACATGTAAATGGAAACAGTGAACAGTATGAAGAAAACCTTAAAGTGTCCAGAAAGCTGAAAATGTCTTTTATCACAATCTTAGTAATAACGACAAATTTTTCTTAAAGTGCACATAGAGGGGAAAGATACTTTATGATCACCACGAAAAAGAAAAACAGAAATAAATACAGATTTCATTAATTGTCTAAGACTTTTGTTCACAATGTGATTTTTTGATTCTTAAAGGAATATTTAAGTGTAAGATCGGTCCTGAAATTGAAAATGTGAATATCATATGTGTTGCAAAAAGTTGCATTCACTATAATGACTTAATTTTTCGGGTTACACTTTACTGAAAAATTTAAAGCAATTAAGGAAGGTGTATAACTTTGCTTCTGCCATTTTTTTCCCCAACATTTGAGGCTTTAATGAAACATATTGGTTACACATGTATCATTCAAAGTATTTTCCATTGCTGGCCACTACTTTCTTCCATCTTTTGGGCAGTGTACGAATCCTGCGTCGAAAAAATTGTTCATCTTCTGAAGCAATCCCCAAATCAATCCAATTTGTGACTACTTCATGTGATCGAATTGTTGGTCAGCCAGGCCATGCGCCATTGATCTAAACAGGTGATAGTCAGAGGGAGCTATGTCTGGAGAATACAGTGGTTTGGGGTAGGACTTCACATTTTAACGTTTCCAAGTATGTTTTGACCTCTTTTTTGCATCGTGGGGTTGAGTGTTGTTGTGCTACAAAATCACTTTATCATGCCTCTCGCTGTATTGCGGCCACTTGCCTTTTAATGCTCTGCTCAAACGCATTAATTGCATTCGATTACGAGCACCTGTGATTGTTTCACTTGGTTTTAACACCTCGTAGTACACGATGCCGAGCTGGTCCGACCAAATGCAGAGCATGATCTTGGAACCACGAATATTCGATTTGGCCATGGAAGCATGGCCGGGATATCCCCATGATTTTTTGCGTTTTAGGAATTTCATAATGAAACCATTTTTTGTCTCCGGTCACATTGCGGTGCAGAAATCCCTTCTGTTTTTGCATCTGAAGCAACTGTTCACAAACACCATTCAACGTATCTTGGTTTCAGCTTACATGGGACCCAATTTCTTTCTTTCTGAATTGTGCCCATAGCCTTGATACGTTTTGAACTGGCTTGCTGTGTGACTCCCACTAATCGTGCCAATTCTTCTTGAGTTTGACAAGAGTCTTCACTCAGCAGTGGCTCCAATTCTGCATCTTCGAAAACATTCTGTCTTCCACCACTATGCCGGTCTGCAATGTTAAAATCACCATTATTGAAGTGTTGAAATCACTCCGACACATTCTTTCACTGATAGATTCCTTACCATACATACCTGAGATCATTCAATGAGGCTCGGCCGCTGTTTTCTTCATATTGAAACTAAACAGTAACACGTCTGACAAATGACAAGAATTAGGCTCGTAAACTGACATTTTCAATCAAGAACAACTTTATGATGTAGACACAAATCGACTAATGTTTGACTGAGGTTATGTTGACCGAAGTCCAAGCTAACTGCCTGACGTCTCCAGTCTGTTGCTTTCGACCGCTACTTACCGTAGTCGCCACCTATCGGCAAACGGCGGAAGCAAAGTTATACACCTTGTATTTTCTTTCAACATTTTAAAATATGAGCTACATAACAAGGTAAGACTGCATGAAGAATTTGACAGAGCAGTAAAGGACCTAAGTCGAAACAAGACCCTGTGAGTAGAAAACATTCCATTAGAACTACTGATAGCCTTGGGAGAGCCAGCCCTGACAAAGCTCTACCATCTGGTGAGCAGGGTGTATGAGACAGGTGAAATACCCTCAGACTTCAAGAAGAATATAATAATTCCAATCCCAAAGAAAGCAAGTGTTGACAGGTGTGAAAATTACCAAACTATCAGTTTAATAAGTCACGGCTGCAAAATACTAACACGAGTTCCTTACAGACGAATGGAAAAACTGGTAGAAGCTGACCTCGGGAAAGATCAGTTTGAATTCCGTAGAAATGTTGGAACATGTGAGGCAATACTGACCCCATGAACTACCTTAGAAGATAGATTAAGAAAAGGCAAACGTATGTTTGTAGCTTTTGTAGACTTAGAATAAACTTTTGTCAATGTTAACTGGAATACTCTCTTTCAAATTCTGAAGGTGGCAAGGGTGAAATACAAGGAGCGAAAGGCTATTTACAATTTGTACAGAAACCAGATGGCAGTTACAAAAGTCGAGGGGCATGAAAGGGAAGCAGCGGTTTAGAAGGGAGTGCGACAGGGTTGCATTCTGTCCCCGACATTATTCAGTCTGTATATTGAGCAAGCAGCAAAGGAAACAAGAGAAAAATTTGAAGTAGGAATTAAAATCCATGGAGAAGAAATAAAAACTTTGAGGTTTTGCCAATGACATTGTAGTTCTGCCAGAGACAGTAAAGGATCTGGAAGAGCAGTTGAATGGAATAGACAGTGTATTGAAAGAAGGATATAAGATGAACATCAACAAAAGCAAAACTAGGATAATGGAATGTAGTCAGATTCAATGAGGTGATGCTGAGGGAATTAGATTAGGAAATGAGATGCTGAAATTAGTAAATGAGTTTTGCTATTTGGGAAACAAAATAACTGATGATGGTTGAAGTGGAGAGGACGTAAAATGTAGACTGGCAATGGAAAGGAAAGCATTTCTGAAGAAGAGAAATTTGTAAATAAGTGTAGATTTAAGTGTCAGGAAGTCTTTCCTGAAAGTATTTGTATGGAGTGTAGCCATGTGTGGAACATAGACGACAAATAGTTTAGACAAGAAGAGAATAAAAACTTTCAAAATGTCGTGCTACAAAAGAATGCTGAAGATTAGATGGGTAGATCACGTAAGTAATGAGGAGGTACTGAACAGAATTTGGGAGAAGAGGAATTTGTGGCACAACTTGACTAGAAGAAGGGATCAGTTGGTAGGACATGTTCGGAGGCTCCAGTAGATCACCAATTTAGTATTGGTGGGCAGTGTGGAGGTTAAAAATAATAGAGAGACAAAGAGTTGTATACACTAAGCAGATTCAGAAGGATTTAGGTTGCAGTAGTTACTGGGAGATGAAGAAGCTTGCACAGGATGGAGTAGCATGGAAGGCTGCATCAAACCTGTCTTTGAACAGAAGACAACAACAGCAGCAGCAGCAACAAGGTAACAATATTTTCAAATGGTAGGTGTAGAGTATCCCCCTCACTTGCACCCCCACCCATTTGTACTGCAAGGGTTAAGAAAAGTTCTTCTTAATTAATTTCATAGACCAGATACTGTTTGTATGAAGACCTTCAGAAAACGAATTATTTAACATATGAGTCTTTTGAAGATCCTTTTTAACAACTCAGCAGTCCCCTTTGATGATATCCTGGCTGGGTCCTTGTTGGGAGACATGTTCATTGCCAGGACAACTGTGTTACGAAATAAATATGTAGACATTAAGAATAAAGATGTAGTATGTCAGTAACATTTGTTTTATTTAAAAAGCTTTTCTAGTTTTCACTTAAAAAATTTGGATTCATTACTTTTCAGAATACCCTTGTATTTTTAAGTTCAAAGCAGGCATAGCTGACCATATATTTAAATGTTTTGGTTGTGCAACTGCCACACCCACTTCAGTGCCTCAATCACAGGATCCCAGGCCGTACTCAGCTGCAGTCCACCATCTTTATGGAGAGTGTTGCTCAATATTCTTATCTCTATTGCTTCCTATCCCAGAAACTGTTGGTCAGTTTAGTAATAGAAGTATTGTCGAATGCAATTCGATGCCTGTTTTGCAGTGCATGCTCTACTTCAACTGATTTTTTTGGGATAACGTAGGTGGAAACACCTTTCATGTTATGTGTGACGATGTTCAGTAGTATGCACTGTCTGACCAACATAAAACTGCCCACACCCATATGTTACTTTGTATATTCCTGGTGTTCACAGACTTCATTAGTTTCTGGATCTTTGCTGGGGGTTTGAAGACTACTGATTTTATGTTTCTTCAGGAACTGGCTAATCTTCACTGTAATTGAGCCAGAAAATGTTAAAAATGCAATCTTCTTCTCATGTTCTTGGGGGGGTCTTCTACTTTCATGGCTTAGCAGAAACTGATTGCGAAATTTGTCAGTTGTTGTAACTGTTTTCCACAAAAATTTTGCGTAAGCATATTTTCGGTGTCAGAGACTGTTTCAACTTGATGTACCAAGGTCCTCAGAACATACCATTTTTGTGCCAGGTGTTGTTAACTGGGGGTGTGCAGATACCGATATTTTGTGCGTGGGCTTGTGGTAAACACTGTGACCAAGATAGCCATTGGTTTTATGGCAGACAAGGACATCAAGGAACCATCCTTTTCTACTTCCACCATGAACTTTATGTTGTCAGGGATGTTGCTGATATGTTCCAGGAACACTTTGAGATTTGACGAAGGTATCATCGATGTAGTGATAAAAACAATTAGGCTTTCCAGGAGCCGTGTCAAAGGTGATGTCTTCAAAATGCTCCATAAAGAACTTCGCTACTACTGGAGCTAATGGGCTCCTCATCACGACGTCATCTGTCTAGTTGTAATATTCTCTACCATGTAAAATGTATGATGACATCAAGGTATGTTTAATAAATCCATAAAGATGCCATCAAGAAGCTTGGACTGCAAGTCAGTAGGGTCTGTGACGGACTCACACATAAATAGGGAAACCAAATAAAATCTAACCATAATATCTGCTGCAACAAGGAGTAGATGTTTAATTCAATTGATGAAGTCCACCATATTGTTTATATGGTGTGCGCAGTGTCCAACTTGTGTCGACAAGGGGCTGGCCAAATGCTTTGCAAGTCTGTAGGCCTGTGATCTTATGGTACTCACTATAGGCTTTAAAGGTCTATCCTCCTTACGTATGTTTGGTAGACTGAAGAGCATGGGTGGTCTGGGTGCCTGAGGGAGGAGGTTCATAATAACGCTCTCTTCCAGCTACGACCATTAAAGAAGCTTTGAAATTTTCTTCGCTATTCTGGGTGTTTCCTGCCGAAGGAATTGAGCCACTTATGTAAAGTTCTCAACAACAGACAAATTTCGCAAGCAGTTTCTGCTAACCCATGAAAGCAGAAGACTTCCGAATAAGACACAAAAAATATTGCATTTTTACCATTTTGTGGCTCAATAACAGGGAAGATTAGCCGGCTTCTGAAGAAACATAAAATAAGTACAGTCTTCAGGTCACCAGCAAATATTCGGCAGCTAATGAAATCTGTTAAAGATTATGTAGGCCTTGGAACACAGGGAATATACAGAATAACTTGTGGGTGTGGACAGTCTTAGGTCGATCAGACTGTCCATACTACTGAGAAGAGTTACATAGAACATGAAAGGTGATTCTGCCTATGTCATCCCGAAGAATCAACTGTAGCGGAGCACTGGAAAACGGACACCAAATTACATTCAACGATACTTCTATTATTAAACCAACCAATGGCTTATGGGATAGTGTAATACATGAAGCAATAGAGATGAAAATATCGGACAACAAATTCAATAAAGGCAGTGGACTACAGCTGAGTAAGGCCTGGAATCCCGTGATCGAGGCACTGAAGTGGGCATGGCAGTCGTGTAATCAAAAGGTTGCTGTAAACAGGGTGACAATTATTGAACTATATGACAAAAAACATAAATTTGTTAAAACTACAGCTTGCGCGCGCACACACACACACACACACACACACACACACACACACACACACACACACACACACACACACACACACACACACTTTATTCTACATGTAAATGTCACTACAGATATATGGATTTCAGTTATGACATGGTTGATATTCTTGCCATCATTGGCAATGATGCGTAGACAAATAGTGAAATTCTGCTCGACCCGCTGAAGTGTCGAAACGTCTATGCTGGCAAAGACCTCCTGAATGGCTGTTTTCAGCTCAACAGCGGTTTTGGGTTGATTGCTGTACACCTTGTCTGTAATGTAGCCCCACAAAAGGAGTCGCAGGTGTTCAGATCTGGAGAGTGTGGTGGCCGATCATAGCCCATGCCAGTGGTCTTTGAGTACCCCAAAGCCAGAATGCGGTCCCCAAAGTGCTCCTTCAGGACATCGAATGATCTCCTGCTTCGATAGGGTTGAGCTCAATCTTACATGAACCACATCTTGTCGAAATCAGTCACTTTGGGTAATGGGGATGAAATCATCTTCCAAAACCTTCACATACCATTCAGTAGTCACTGTGCCATTAAGGGACATCACACCAATTATTCTGTAACTGGACATTGCACATCACACAGTCACCTGTTGAGGACGTAGAAAATTCCCAATTGTGAAATGCAGATTCTCAGGCCCCAAATGCGCCAGTTTTCCTTATTGACAAACCCATCCAAATGAAAGTGAGTTTTGTCACTAAACCAAACCGTATTCACATCAAAAACCTGTCTGTCAATTTTGTGGACATTAGTGTTGGTGAAACACAACCACTGTTCTGTTGCCCTGGGGCTTAATGACGATGGTTTGAATTTTTTATGGGAAGAGATAAAGGTCTTCAACAACAATTTGTCGCAGTGTTTCCCAGCTGATTTCCACCTGTTGTGCAGCTCGTCTGACCGATTTCCTGGGGCTGGTTTGAAACACACACGTCTCCTCAATGTTTTCAGGTGTTTTCACCCTTTTTGGATGACTAACATTGCTAACACTGTCATTGTGAACACTACCCATCCTCTCAAATGTATGAGTCAAATTCTTGATTGTTGGCACGCTTGGACCGGTTGTGTTCACCTTGAACTCTGTCACAAACTTTCTTTGAGCTTCAGTTGGGCTGTTATTCCTCACATAGTAGTCCTTCACAAGTGCTATACGCTCAGCCACACTGTACCATGACATTTTCATATGCAAATGGCCAACAACAGCAAGGTGCGTGCGCATGCACATACTAATTCTCATCACGCCACGTGGCCTATCATGCAGTTTGAACATCTTAATGCAAATTGTTCAGAAGTTACGACAATTTTATTTTGTGTAGTTTAGTAGTAGTCATCCGTTATGTTGCTGGACTAGGGACGAGTGCATCATTTATGGTGGCGTGGCTATACAAGCATGGCAGTGACATTCAGATGGCAGTCAACCACTTGAAGACAGAGAGATGTCTGCCAAAATCTCAACAGCAGTTAACCATTTGATGGGGCTTAAAACCCAATAATATTTTATTAATGGATGTCGCCATGAAAGCATGCATTCGTATATAACATACCTCTATGGGGAGGAGACATGGCAAAGTATCAAACTCCTTGGTGAAGCTGCATGCTAAGAAGGCCAATTTATTAAGCTCCCTAACATTCCTGTAATGCTGGTGTGATGAGAAGACGATCCCACAATTTGCCATCATTATCACATTGACACTGCAGTGACCAGAAGAATATTTCGCCATGCCAGTTTTATCCTGCTGTGAAGACGATATACCAGAAAACAGCTGGACACAAACAGATTGGGACTGGATCAACACAGCAATGGTAGCACATCCAACATCATCAAGGTAGAGAATCACGGAGAAGCAGAAAGGGAAATTCAGTGGGCTTTCACTACAACAACATAGGACAGAACAAAAAAAATGTGGAACGCACCATGATCAATGTGGTAGCAAGAAACTTCAATGCAGGTGCCACCTCGGCACTTAATTGGCTCCTTCACCATGAAGTATCCCTTTTGCTGACTATTAAGTGGTGTTGAACAAGCAGTTTGTAAGTTTCCCAGTGAAACTGCAGAAGAAATTCACAAAGAACAAGCTGCATTCTTTTAAAATCCAAACTGCCAGCACCAAACATGACTAGAGCTGAACGTGATGGCCACAGAGCTCTTCGCAGCAATCCTCTCTCCGTCGTCGTGCCAGTTGCCAAGGGCATTGCTGGTGTCCTAATGGAATGAGCTGACTGTGACGCAAAAATCCAGTGGATGCTGGAGGAAGATACATACCAAAAACTACCTAGAGACCCAACATCCAGAATATTGAGGAAGATCTGGGAGCTTCTCAGTTGATCATTGCTGGAAGAAAATGTTATAAAGAACCTCCTCCATCAGGCACTCAGACCACTCGCATTCTACAGTCTGCCAAAGGTACATACAAAGGATACATCTTTAAGGCCTGTAGTGAGCACAATCAGATCGTCAACCTACAGACTTGCAAAGTGTTTGGCCAGCCTCATGTCTCTGCTTGTTGGACACTGTGACATGATATAAATAATACGGCAGACTTCATCAATCAAATCAAATGTCTGTGCCTTGGTAAAGGGGAATATTATGATTAGCTTATATATGGTTACCCTATTCACACACCAGACTTGCTGTCACGGCTCTTTGGCTATACCATTGTGGATTTATTTAAGTATGCCCTGACATCATATTTTTTACGCATTAGAGAATATTTCAACCAGGTGGACAGCTTTGCGATGGGGAGCCGATTAGCTTCAGTTGTAGGGAACTTCTTTACGGAGCATTTTCAGGACATTGCCTTGGATGTGGCAGTTGCAAAGCCTAGTTGTTTTTATCTCATCATCAGTGATACCTTTGTCATATGTCCAAGTGGACATGAAAAGCTCAAAGAGTCCCTGGAGTACATCAACATCATCCCTAACCACATAAAGTTCATAATGGAAGTACAGAAGGATGGTTCCTTGCCATTCCTGGATGTCCTTGTCCGCCATAAACCCATTGGGTGTCTCGGACACGGCATTTACAGCAAGCCCAGGGACTCTTTGAGCTTTTCATGTCCACTTGGACATACGACAAAGGTATCACTGATGAAGTGATAAAAACTACTAGGCTTTGCAACTGCCACATCCAAGGCAATAGTCCTGTATTTAAAAAAATGCCCCAATTCATTACATTCGTGCAGAAGCAGAGTATTTTTTAGGTATTTTCTGGCTCACTTAGTACTGGATGTGAGATTTTGCTGCCAGAGCAACACATACCAACCATTTCTCCCTTCCATTTTAATGTGTTACGGTGCCTGCATTTTTGATCCAGCAGTCTATGATGACCAACTTATTATTAACATACTCAGTTAATAGAAAATAATCAATTGCAGCCCCACCACCAAAAGCATTCCACATTTCACATGTAAAGGTATCTCTCTCTGCTTGTCATACAGCCTTTAAGGGGAGCCGGAACGATCAATCTCCTTCATGTTTAATTTTAGCAAATAGAAGAAACATTTTTTCTAGAACCATTAAAGATATTGCTCTGAAATTTGGACTACATGTTCAGTGAATATATCTCTACAAAGTTATAATTCCATGTTAAGAAATATTTATTGGATTATGTTTTACAATTTTTTTAAACAAGATGCTTATTTTTTCTCTAAAATTTTGCACTTTTTCTTCTATAACTCTTGAATTATACAATATTTTTTACAATTTGTTATAAAAATGAAGGAAAAAGAAGTAAACAATATTGTGTATAAATTTCATTGATTTTGTGTCAGCAGTTTTTGAGAAAATTTTCCTCAAAAATGAAAATTTTAAAGTTACGGGAAATGGCTTCCAAAGTTTTTTAATACATTCCTGCCCCATATGATGGATTATCAGCATCATCTTCTTTTTCCAGTGTTCTTTTCTTCCTTTTTGCTGCATGCTGTAGGCTTTTGTCTCTTCTTCCTGTACCTCTTAGCCTTGCTTCATCAATTAGGCGCATTATGGAAATGGTGTTGTGTCCTGGTTGGAAACCTAAACGTTGCACATTTGATAATGTTTCCTTCAGTGTATGTTGCCACTGCATCATACACTCCTAAATGCAATGTTTTTATCTGTACAAACACTCTTTTGGGAATCCTAATCCAAATTAAATTATTTGCGCTTTCATTTGGATTTTATGTAAACACTTTTCCAATGAACTTGACTGTGATAAATCTCTGAATATGGGCTTAATTACATCAATTACAGCATTTGGCAGACTGTTGTTATGGGCATATTCCTTTTCTGATTGGTACTTAAACTATGAGTCATCACCTGTGGGGGCACAGTGCATGTTGTGGGTGCTCATTTGTTGATGCAGTATGAAAAAATAATGCCCATACTGCTCTCCTCATATGCTCAATGCTTCTTGTATTTTGGATAATTGCACACCCATAATACCTCTGCAATCTATCAATTGCTTCATCTGTCAATCCTCCTCTTCCTCCAAGGGACTTACCATCACTAAGTTTCTGGGATCCTTATGTCTGCTTTAATTTGTGTAAGCGAGGCCCATTGCGCTTCAGCACATGTCCAATGCACTCCTGTTTTTTTAATGGGAATTTCATTGCTATAAGGTTTGAGATCCTCTACAGCTTTATATCCCTTAGAATCACCATCTCCTAGATAGTTAGTGTATCGTACAATATACCACTCCTGACATCAGCAAAAAATTGCTTTCACTCCCTCTACTTCCATCGCTCCACTTGTGCCATGAAAATTTACTTCACAATTTTCACTATTTTCGTCCTTTGTATTGCCCTTACATCTAAAATGTTTTGAGAGAATAGCAACATCAGTTACTTTGTAACTGTCTCCACTGGTAGCTGTCACAACTCCATTTAGAGATTTATGACCACTACGTTGCCATGATACATCCAAAGCAACAGTTAAATCTCTACAGTACCCATTATCTGTCACAGCTTCTTCAACTGCTTTCTTCATTATTGCTTGAGCAATATCTTCAGCAGAAGATCCCACCAATTCATTATAAAATCCAAACTTAGTTGGTGGTTTTGGAAAGTTCATAATTCCACATAACATTGTCCCTGCAGCACTGCCCTTGTCAATTCAATGCAAGCCATACACTAGCCTAACATTTATATCATACACGTTCTTTCCACCATGAGGAATACTCTTAGAATTAGAAAACTGAACCTCTTCAGCACATTCGTTACACTTCAATAACATTTTACACGCCAAACCAATGTGTGAAGCTATTTTCAATTCCAGACTTCTTTCTTTGCAAACTTGGCATAATACATTAGGTTTCAAAATATTACAGGGCAAGGAAACTTAATTATTTCATTCACATCATTACTGTCTTTTTCGTAGTTTTCAAACTTTTCTTTGCTGTCACAAAGTTTCTTGCTGGAAGAAGTTCTATCACATTCATTTGGAGTAGTCTGTGAAGCAGTCCACGCAACATTTCCCTTCGAAACAACAAAAGATTTCTTCTTCCACTCATTGTGCCTTTTCTTAAACACTCGATTGCTGAAACTAGGCATATTGATATCCACAAACCAAATACGTAAAACAGGTACGAGCAAAATTCGTCAAATACGCAAAATTGAACAGCAAAAACAACACAAAGCAAACTCCACAAGTCAACACACACGGTATAGCGTTTATACTTACCGATATGAACATTCACTTGTCACAGTGATAAAGTTATACAACGTGCACAATAAAACACTGTCTAATTCCGCAAAGATACCTTGCTTGCAGCTAGAGCGCCTTACATAGGCTCTCTACTAGCAGCCAGCGAGCGGCGCTGTAAGAGGTGACACACCAAGTCGTTACAACCGTTAGCGCGGCGCGTCAACTTGATTTGTTTCTTTCAGAAAAGTCCAAATAGTTTTATAATGAAAAACACAAAAACGTTAATTTTGTCATTTTCATCGTTCCGGCTTCCCTTAAATAATGCCGACATTGTGAGTGTTCAAGTGTATCGAATGTTGTAACACACACCTGATGCTCAGCGTCTAAAATGCGATGAGCTTGTGACTACGACTGTTGTTATTTTTAAAATGGTAATTTCCAAGAATGATTGCCTATCGAATTCGAGGGGTCCAAACGATACATATCGAGAGAGCGACCATAAATCGATAATGGTGGCGGGCGTTATGAGTATAGCCGGGTTCACACAGGCAACAAAAGTATTGCCACTGCGAATGGCGAACTGCAGTTGCTTTGTAGTTGCATGTGTGAACTCCTAGTTTTCGGTGGCGCCATTTAAGAAGCGCAACTTTTGTCACGCCACAAAAAGTTGAGCATGGTTCTACTTTGTTGCGCCATTTGGCCTTCTCCACAATCGAATAACGTCATTCGATTGCTACCTCGCGGTTGAATTCAAACCTTTCTAGTGCGTATTCGTTCGCAAATAGTGCTTTTGTTTGCGCGTTTGCTATTAATATGTCGAAAAAGTGGTCAACAGCGACTATTATGAGAATCTTGCAGGGGTATCAGGAACGAGAATACCTTTGGAACCACAAAATCGAATTATACAAAAACTGAAATTTGAGAGATTCTGCATTAATTGAAATAGTAAACAGTATGCGTGAATATGTACCTGGAATTGATATAGCTACAACAAAGTTAAAAATTCGAAGCATTCGAAGTGCTTACATGAATGAACATAAAAAAAGTACTGAAATCACTTAAGAGTTGTGCGTCTACAGACGGTATTTATAATCCCAGCATTGCTTGGTTTGAAGCTGCAGACCGGTTCTTAAAACATGTAGTGAGACAAAAGAGACGAAAAACACTTTGGTAAGTAACATTTTAAATTTATGACGTTTTCATAACATCTTATTTAGTAATATGTACAGCCGTTTAATCAGCTGATACAGGTGACGCCATTTTGCAAACTGCGCAATTACGAAGAATTTGTGGCGTTCTGTGTGAACGGTAGCTCACAGCGCCACTTCAAAATGACTTGACTTGTGGAGATACCTTCTTTGCGTGTGTGAACCCGGCTTATGTTTACGTTGGTCACTACTATAACGACAAAATAAAACCGTTACAAGAATACTTGTCACTACAAAGGACAAGACTAACCTTACTCGTCGTCGGTGTTATCATGTGAAGGTCCATTACGGTGGTCTGGATGGATATTTGGATGAGTTGAACCATGTATTCTTCCTGAAACTCGTTCGTTTTCCGCACTGTCCGCAATGAAAGTGTAACGTTATTTCAGCATCGTAACTGTTCTTACGAACACCACACTCCACACAGTGCCTTGTTTCCTCGACTGGTAGTGCGAAAAAAAGTCGAACAATTTTCTACGCTGGATAAACATGGAATTAGATTCTTCCACGTGAGACAATCCGAAGAACCGTAAAGTTCAACAGACATCAAACTCACTAAAGACGTAAATTGTCTGGGTTTCCCTGTCAACTCACGAATAATTCGCTGAGGTATGTAATTTAGAGCAAATAAGGGAATGATGCAAAACAGATAAAAATGATGATCCGCTAGCGGAGATGCATTATCCATTTACAATCGCACGCTCTACATGTATCGTTTGGACCCCTTGACTTCGACAGGCAATCATTCTTGGAAATTACCAATTTTTTTTAATGCATCTGGTATGCTGTTTCTTTACATAAGACTCATTCACACAGTGAAAGGAAAATGTTCTTTTACAGTTTCAAAAGAACAGTTCTTAATATATACTGAAAATTGCGAAAAAAATGTAATATAAGATAAAAATATCTGTACTCGATATTGCCATTTCGATATCGATATATCATGGGGAGATATTGCGCCCGACTTTTTTAGTGTCTCTGTACCTCCTAAGACAGCCTGACATTCTGTATCCATCCGACAGACATGAGATTGCTCTCAGGTTTGCTGGATATGAGTGTCTTCTGTAGCTTGAGCTCTTGTAGAATTATGCGCTAAATCGGACCTTATTACCCCAGTAGTAATAGTTTGAAATATGGTGCGAGGTGGTGTACCAACTCAATGTCATAAACCACGCACGCGATAACATCACATTTGCACTGTCACGGAATAATCTATCCACACTAAGAGTCTCCAGTTTCGTCTGTATGCCACAAACATAATAATGATGATGATGACAATAATAATAATAATAATAATTTTACTGTCTTTAAGCCATTAAAGCAATAGACAGTCATACACATAATACAATACAGTACATGCTATAAAGAACAGAATTGTTATTAACGTTACAGATTAATATCTCAGGTCATGAAATCCTTTATATTGTAGAATGGGTTTACAACTAACCAGTCATAAAGTGTTTGTTTGTATTGTTGCTCTGGTAAATTTTGTATACCTTGTGGAAGTTTGTTAAATAATTTGTGGTCCATAAGTTCATAACTGTGAAATGATTTTGACAGTCTGTGGTAGGGGATATAGATATAGCTGTTTGTCCTAGTGTTGTAACAATGTATATATTTCCCCGGCGTTTTACTTAAGGTAAGTTCTTCTTTGTGTATATTAAAACATAATAAATATGTAGGTTTATTACTGTCATGGTTTTTTGTTGAGTAAACAAAGGTTTACAATGAGCCTTGTATGGTGATCATTTAATTATCCTAATAGCTTTCTTTTGCAGCAATAGTATAACATGCACACAACTGGAGTTTCCCCATAAAATAATACCATAGGTTATGATGCTTTGGAAAAATGAGTAGTAAGATACTCTAACATAATTTTTAGGTACACAGTGCATTAATCGCCTTAACAAATAGATTACACTAGACAATTTACCACTAATATACTTAATATCTGGATTCCAAGAAAGTTTATCGTCCAAATATACCCCTAAAAATTTAACACAACAAGGATCATCTGATGGAAACTTGTCTTTTAAACTAAACACCATCTGCTGAGTTTTGCTTTCATTAGGCAAGAACCCATTTGCTATAAACCAGAGTGAAGCTTGCTCAATTGTCTCAGTAACACATGTTTTGTAGCTATTAAGATGATTACTGCTGTATCGTCAGCATAGAGTACTGTTCTGGATTTAATAAATGATGGCAGGTAATTTATCGTTATGAGGAAAAGGAAAGGGCCCAGCATGGATCCTTGTGGAACACCTACCTTAACTTGTTCTATACTGGACATTTCTTTCCCAACAGACAGCTTGCTTACGGTTTTGTAAATATGATCTTAATAGCTTAAGGCTGTTACCGTTAACACCATAAAAGTCCATTTTTTCGAGTAGTAGTGTATGTTCTACACAGTCAAAGGCTTTGCTTAGGTCACAAAAAGTCACTTGAGCAAAGCATTTATCTTCAAATACTTGATGGATGTATTTAACAACATTGTCTATAGCATCAATGGTTTCCTAAAGCCATACTGTGATCCACTTATTAATCCTAGGTTATCAAAGTAAACAGATAATTGTTGGTAAATTATGCATTCTAGAACTTTTGAAAAACTGGGACTATGGATATTGACCCGTAACTTGAGACAGAATTTTTATCTCCTTTTTATTTACTGTGACTACCCTCGACAGCCGGTCGGAGTGGCCGTGCAGTTCTACGTTACAGTCTGGAACCGAGCGACCGATATGGTCGCAGGTTCGAATCCTGCCCCGGGCCTGGATGTGTGTGATGTCCTTAGGTTAGTTAGGTTTAATTAGAACTAAGTTCTAGGCGACTGATGACCTCAGAAGTGGCATAGTGCTCAGAGCCTAACCTAGACAGTTTAAGCTCATAAGGGAAAAAACCCTCCAGTATACACTTGTTTATACAATATGTTAGGGGGTACACTATACAGTCTATTACTTTCTTGAGCATGTTACAAGACAGGTCATATATGTCTTCACTGTTTGATGATTTTAACTGCTTCACTATTCTTAACACAAAACCAGGGGATACCTCAGAAAAATTGAAGGTACTTGTGTTTGTTAGTGACCTAGCAACATTTTTTGACAGTAACTCTGATGAGCTCAGGTTTAATTATAGCACTTCCTACTTCAACTGATTTAATAAAAAAGTCATTATTTCCTGGAGCTAGATACTAATTTTGTCACTTCTTTTATCTTTTGTTACACTATTTATTAGTGTCCATGCTGATTTGCACTTATTGATGGATTTCTCAATACTTATGAGATTGTGTGCTTGTTTGGCTTCCACATTTGCTTTTTTGTACTCGTTCCTAGATCTAACATAAGCTAATTTAGCATGGTTGGTTTTCAGATTTCTATAAATATTGTACAACAACATAATTGGTTTTTCATAGTAGACGTGTACCATATTTAAAAATGTTAATGCTATCAGAAAGATATAATTTTCTTAAGTAGCCTATGGGCATCGTCAGCGTTCAACCTCTCTGCATACCAAATACCACCAAAATCGGACCGAGCGAGGTGGCGCAGTGGTTAGCACACTGGACAATATTCGGGAGGGCGACGGTTCAATCCCGTCTCCAGCCATCCTGATTTAGGTTTTCGTGATTTCCCTAAATCGTTTCAGGCAAATGCCGGGATGGTTCCTTTGAAAGGGCACGGCCGATTTCCTTCCCTAACCCGAGCTTGCGCTCCGTCCCTAATGACCTCGTTGTCGACGGGACGTTAAACACTAACCACCACCACCAAAATCGGTTCCAAGCAGTAGAGTCGTGAAAACGTAACAAAGTTAATAATAGTGATATTAGTATGGAAGCATGGATTAAACAAGTTGAGAATCGAATAAGTATTGTATTGGTTATTTTCAATCGTATTATGTAAAACATATCAAGGAATATGTAGCGTCGTCGGGCGCCATCCAAAACAGTTAATCAGCTCAGCTGATCGGCCGGCGTATGTCTGAAGGGTTCGCGCGCTGACCGCCAGGAGAGCTGTGAAACGCTTTCTCCTTGCTGCAGCGCGCGCAGCATGAATTTAATAATTTGCTTTAATTTTTTAGTATTCCTGTTACTGTTTTCCTCACGTAGTTACCAAAAATTGGTAATATTGGTTCCACTGGAAATGTTTCATAATGTTTTTTTTCTGCTGTTATGTGAACTTAAAATAAACTCCTCGTCTAAATAAAGTGCTGAGCAGAATTATACGTCGCTCGAATCTTATTGTCGCTGCGGACAAGAATGCGTAACAAGATCGCAAGTACAACACACAGGACTTGCGACAAATAAAGGTGTTTTCACAAATATAATAAAGTTTAAAAGGGAAAGAGTAAACGTTTTTCCTTTACTTGCGTAATATTATTTAAATCGATATATATTGTGCTACACAGTTTGTAAAGTTGCCTATCTTCTTTATCAGGGTTCAAGCTACCTCACACGAAATTTCATGGGTATCGTTTCAGTGGTTTAGTCATGAAAATGTAAAAGGCAGAGCTACCTTCACATTTACAATATTAATATGGAAGTATGGATTGGCATTGATTAAGTATGTTAAGGATTGTATAAACGTTGTATCTACCTGTTACCCACGACTGCTTTCGTGTATCAGTAAACTCAAATTAAATGTGCGCATGGCACTATTGGCTGGGAGACCCCTATTGGGATGTTCAGGAGCTTGATGATAGTCTTTTTATTTGACTCCACTTCCTCGACTTGCACGTCGATGATAACGCACATATCCAGACGCGAGCAGAACAAAACTGGGTGAGAACTGAACCCAGAAACCTTTGTTCGTTATACAGTGACGCTAACCACTTGACCACGAGCTGTTCACGAAAATGTGAGCGCAACTATTGTAACAGATGCTTGACGCTTAGCGACTGAAATGTGACGGGTTTGTGACTGATATTAGAATAGAAGTATGGATTAAACATGTAGAGGATTGTATAAACATTGTATTCATTATGTGGAATCGTAATATGTATAACACATCATACAATAGAAGCATTTTCACTAATGTGATAATATTCAAAAGTCAAAGAGTAAATATCTTTTTCAAAGAGTAATTATTTATACATATTTCGCGTTATATTCTTCAAATCAATAAATATGTTGTACTGCACACTTTCTAAACCAGCCTTTGTTTTTCCTTCGCTTTAAAGCTACCTGTAAACCAAATTTTATAAGAATTGGTTCAGTGGTTTAATTGCTCCATAGACGTACACCCACGATACTCTCGCCAAGCTGAGTGATTAATATTGAAATGAGAGATAATGTAGTTAATATTACATTTTAGACCAGTGCATTAACTTCTTCGCTAGGCTATATATTGAAGGTTTCGCTTTTCTGAGCGCATTTATATCGAAAAGAAAATATTTCGTAAAGGCCTATAATTGCTAGTTTTGTTTGCAGTTTAGTTGTAAATTTCGGGCGCGTGTAGATATTTATACTTTTACTAGTCTTAGCGGTCCAAAGTTAAATTAATTCGTATCTGTCGTACAGAGTTTAGGTACTTAATTAGAACTTTCGAAAGTAACTTTAAAAGTTTCTTTACATTAGCATTTAGTTACGTATTAGTATAGGCTACGAAACTTTAGTGATCTTGGGCCAAGTGATTCTCTGTTTTTGTGTAAATTTTTCTATCAAACCATGTATGACAAATGTGGTGGCTGAGTAGAAATCAGAAGGAGGGGGTGTTCTGTGAGGACTGTAGGTTATGGTTTGACTGGCACAATTGTAGTGGCAAAGAAAAACGGGGGGAGGGGGGGGGGGTAGATAACGAGGCTCTTGCACGGCGGCAATGTAGGTTATATAGAAAGGACAGAAAAATCACTGAATAGGAGGCAAAGATCTGTGCCCTTAAGACTGAATTAGAAAACGCGAATTTGGAATTATGTAGACTAAGGGAGGAAAAAGAGATGGGTGTTGGGAAGAGGTAGCAAGAAAAGGGCGGAAAACGGAAACTGTCGAAAAAAACTTAAGAAATTCTGTTAGTAAATCAGTTTGGCTTGCTATCTGAAGTAGTGGAGGAAGGGCCTCATCCAGATGTAGTTGAATTGAAGCAGAATATTAGCTTCAAGAAAAAGACAGGTTGGGATCAAATCAGAATAGGAAAAGAAGAATTCTGCTTCCAGGTAGCAGTCATGGGAGAGGTGTAGGCCAGCAGCTTCAGGAGAAATTAGGTGAAGGGTACCAGGTCACAGGTTTTGCGAAACCAAGTGCTAGCCTTAGCCAGGTGACAGAAAACTTAGGTCAGCTATCCAAGGACTTTGACGAGGGGGATCAGGTAATTATAGTTGGGGGAGCAGGAAACAGCCTGGCTATTAATCCAAGATATAATATTAGGAGTGACTTGAACAAAATAGGAGCAGAAACAGGGCACACATACATGGGGTTTGTGGAGGTCTTTCAGCACCATGATCGGCCCTTGGTAAACACTGCTGTAAGGCACGTTAACACCGAGCTGAACAGGATGCTCCAGACACTGGCAAAATCTTACATGTGTATTGTTCCAGTTGATGCTATTGGTAGGTGGGGGTACACTACACATGGCCTGCACTTAAGTAGGAAGGGAAAAGATAAGTTAGCTTTTCTGTTAGCAGATACTGTCACAGTCACACAAGGCATGAACCCTGTGGTTAATAGGACCAAGCAGACATGGTTAATAGGACCAGGCAGACAAGTTTTCTGGGTTAAAGCCAAATTTCAGACAGACAGTAATCAAGAAAAATAGAATAAAAGAAGTGTCATATACAGTAAATAGCGATAAAGCTAAGGGTAGTATCAGTTGATTTCATCAAAATATCAGGGGAATAAAAAATAAAATAGATGAACTGTTAGTGTGTTTAGATGATCTCAAAAATGAGAATGAGATTGATATACCTTGTCTGAACACCGTGTAACTGTGGGAATGGAAAGTGACAGTATAAATGGCTATAATTTAGCGTCATACACTTGTAGATCTAGCATGGATAAAGGAGGAGTTGCCAATTCCACAAACAAGAGTATAACTACAGAACTGTAGAAGTAAGCAAATTTTGCGTCAATCAGCAAGTTCAAGCGAAATTTAGCTAGATAGTGTAGTGTTGATATTAGCAACAGTGTACAGGTCCACATTAGGGGATTGGGAGCTATTCATCAAAAGGTTTGACTACCTATTACGCTGTCTGTCAAATGAAAACAAAAAGTTATTAATCTGTGGTGATTTCTGAAAGGAAAAGTGAACTAGAAGTGTTATTAAAGACATACAACTTAGAATTGGTGATCCGTTTCGCTACACAGTCACACTCTTAATACATATTGTATTTGTGCAAACTATCACATGCTTTCCCTGTGATAAATGGATTATCAGACCATAATGCACAACTGATTAACTTACAAAACTTAGCAGGGTGTAAGGTTCAGAAACCATTAAGTAAAAGTGTAAGGCTGGTCAACTGAGGTATGTACAGAGCACTTCAGAGAATGTTTAAAAAATGTTAATTGGTGAGGGGGGGAGTATATAATGAGCCAAATGGCAAAGAGAAATGCAAAATATTTCTTGATAAATTTATATCCCTTTTTGAACACTGTTGCCCCCCCCCCCCCCAAAAAAAAGAGAAATTACTGAATGTAACACCAAATAGTTTTCAAAGAAATCATGGGTCTCTACAGGTATTAGTGTCTTAAGAAAGGAAAAAAATATTGTATGAGTCAGCAAAAATTAGTAAAGACCCAGAAGTAATTTTACACTATAAAAATAATTGTAACATACTGAGAAAAGTGGTCAGAAAATCCAAATATATGTATATTAGAGATGAAATTAACTACTCTGGCAGTAAAATGAAATTAGTATGGAATGTTGTTAGAAGAGAGAAGGGGAAAAGCAACCACTGGGGTAGGTAGTTTTCCGATGCCTCTTCTTTTAGTCTTCTTCTTGTTTGTCCCGGCTTCTTGAGATCTCTTAATGAAGAGACACGATATAACAAGTTCTGTAGTGGTACAATGAAATTACGGAACAGGTGGTGATTTAATTTTTGAAACTGTCGGTTTATTGGCATTTGTGAAAGGAAAAACACTCTCATACGGTCAACTGTAACATTTTGTGTGTGTAATGGGACTTACTGTGTCCCAAATCGTTCTGATAAATTAATTAAGCTGCATTAAAGTGTTGCTAGGCAATGTAATCACCAAGGTGATACATGTCTCATTTAAAACTGAACTTTGATATTTTAAATAAGCTTTCGGTTCATTTTTGTCAAAATCAGTACTTGTCTCATAATTAACTTCCAACTTGGTGCATTAAGTCCGAAAGCATTTGCAACTTGTGTATGCGATTTACAGGACAGCTCGATCACGCACTGGCATTTAATGTATATCAAATCAAGTGTGCAAGTTTGGTTTCCCTAATGGGCTAAAACACTTTTTGTAATAACGTGACCTCATGTGAAGTCTAACTGGAACTGGATTTGTCTCCGTCCGAGTCAAAATCATAAAAAATAAAATGCACTGCACAGGACAGCGAACTGTACACGCACACTTTTTGCACTCTACATGATAACTCTTATCAGAGTAAAAGCCTCTCATAAATTCCCCCCTTTTTTTGCATACAAAAATCAAAACATTTTTATGTTAAACAGATAAATTATGGCATGCTATTACTAACTAAATATTTCCAATTCTTAATAAACTTCAAGAACTTGTATTTCATAAACAATAAAATTTATCGCCTGAGAGAAACTATTAGTTTGCTAAAACGGATTCAGATTACAGTCAACTCGTGTCTGGACCATGGCGTGATGAATCAACACTTGCTTGGAATGAACGAAATACCTGTACTGAAACATATTGTCCATTGAGTGATTTACTGACTTTTACGACAAATTTGGTACCCCTTGCATCGCCACAGTAGTATTACTATTAAAGAGAATGACACAGTCTTAACTAACAGTATAAGTAGCTAATGTCTTTAACAACCATTTCTTAAGTGCTGGTGAAAAAACTGGTTAGAATAGTTCAAAAGAAAAAGTCAAGCAGGACATGGGAGAGTCAATTTTGAGAAATATTAGATTATTTTTCATCTAACAACCTCTTGTGAAATAAGGAAAATCATTAAATCTTTGAAAAATAAATGTTATGTTGGAGTAGATGACATCTCTAACAAGATATTAAAACAACGTGGAGCAGTTATAAATGATGTTCTGAATCGCATCTGTAATGCAGCACTAACTCAAGGTATTTTTCCAGACAGGTTAAAATACTCCATTGTTAAGCATCCATACAAAAAAAAAAAAAAAAAAAAAAATGGACACCACAGATGTCAATAATTACCGGCCAGTATCCTTGCTTTACAGCATTTTCAAAAATTGTCGGGAAAGTAATGTACTCGAGTGGTTAGCCATCTTAGCAGTAATGAAATGCTTAGTAAATCACAGTTTGGATTTCAAAAATGCTGCTCCACTGAGACAGCAATGTGCAGTTCCACTGCCCACATAATAGTCTTTAAATAGTAAAACGTCACCAATAGTAATTTTCTATGACGTATCCAAAGCGTTTGATTGTGTGAACCATGGCAGTCTGTTACAGAAATTACAGTTCTATGGTATAAATGAAAGAGCATATGAGTGGTTTAATTCATACCTACAGACCCAGGAAGCAAAAAGTTTCTTTATATGGTTTATGTGATTTAAGGAAGTTTCCCACTTCATCTAATTGGGATGAAATGATATTAGGTGTTCCACAGTGTTCAATCACGGGTTCCCTTCCGTTCCTGATATACACTGTGTGATCAAAAGTATCCAGACGCCCCCCCCCCCCAAAAAAAAAAAAAAACACTTTTTCAGATTAGGTGCATTTTGTTGCCACATATTGCCAGGTACTCCATGTCAGCGACCTCAGTAGTCATTAAACATTGTGAGAGAGCAGAACGGGGCACTCCGCGGAACTCATGGACTTCGAACGTGGTCAGGTAAACATACAGCACAAAAGCGTACAGGCCGACCTTGTCTGTTGACTGACAGAGACTGCCTACAGCTGAAGAGAATCATAATGTGTAATAGGCAGAAATCTATCCAGACCATTACACAGGAATTCCAAACTTCATTAGGATCCACTGCAAGTTTATGACAATTTGGTGGGAGGTGAGAAAACTTGTATTTCATGCTCAAGCAGCTGCTCGTATGCCACTCATCACGCTGGCAAATGCCAAATGCCAAATGACGCCTCACTTGGTGTAAGGAGTGTAAACATTGGACAATTGAACAGTGAAAAGGCAGTGTGTGGAGTAAGGAATCATGGTACACAATGTGGCGATCCGATGGCAGGGTGTGGGTATGGTGAAGGCTCGGTGAACGTCATCTACCAGCATGTGTAGTGTCAACAGTAAAATTTGCAGGCAGTGGTGTTACAGTGTGGTCATGTTTTTCACGGAGGGGTCTTGCACCCCTTGTTTTGCGTGGCACTATCACAGCACACGCCTACATTGATGTTTTAAGCATCTTTTTGCCTCCCACTGCTGAAGAGCAATTTGGAGATGGCAATTGCATCTTTCAACACGATGGAGCACCTGTTCCTGTTCATAATGCACGGCGTGTGGCATGGCGGAGTGGATACATGACAATAATGTCCCTGTAATAGACTGGCCTGCACAGAGTCCTGATCTGAACCCTATATAACACCTTTGGGATGTTTTGGAATGCCGACTTCGTGCCAGGCCTCACCAACGGACATCAATACCTCTCCTCAGTGCAGCAGTTTGTGAAGAATGGGCTTCCATTCCCCAAGAAATCTTCCAGCAACTGATTGAACGTATGCCTGCGACTGTGGAAGCTGTCATAAAGGCTAAAGGCGGGCCAACACCATATTGAATTCCAGCATTACAGATGGAAGGCACCATGAACTTGTAAGTCATTTTCAGCCAGGTGCCCAGATACTTTTGATCCTTATCTGAAATAAGAAGTTAAACTGACATTGCTTGCTGATGATATGAGCAAAATTATTAATCCAGTAAAAGTAACTCCAATAGAAAATGATACAAATAAAGTCTTTGGAAAAAATATTGAGTCTGCGATTGGGCTCGCCCTGAACTTTGAGAAACACAGTACATCCAATTTTCTACTGCAAGAAGTACAATTCCTTCAATAAATATAACTCATCAACAGAAGTCAGTAGCCAGGGTAGAGCATACAAAGTTTTTGGGAGTGTATGTAGATGAGAAACTTAATTAGAAAATTCGTATTTTGTATCTCCTAAAATGACTAGGTTCAACATCTTCTGCAACCACAATAATTGCTAATTTTTAGGATATAGAAATTAGCGACCTAACATAGTTTGCATACTTTCACTCTATGATGTCATACAGAATAAGAATTTGAGATAACTCAACACTTAGGAAAAAAGTATTCACTGTTCAAAAGAAAGTGGTTAGAATAATGTGGAGGGCTCATAGTCACACATCTTGTAAGCATGTCTTTAGAAGGTTAGGAATTCTTACAACAGCTTCACAGCACATTTACTCAGTAATGAAATTTGTTCTCAACAACTTGGACCAATTTAAGAACAACAGTGACATTCGTGATCATAATACCAGAAGAAAGACAGACTTACACTATCCTCAACTTAACTTATATTTGGCACAAGAAAGGGGTTAAATATGCTGCTGAAAATTCTTGAATAGGAATAAATAAATCTGAAGGTATAATATATGCATTTTGTCCCATTTAAGAGATTGAGGTAGGCAATAAAGATTTTAAGCCTTTTTCCAAAACATACTAGTATTATAATTGCAAAAGCAACTCTCTCAATTACTTAGTTAAGTGTTCCATTGATCAGTCTCACGGTAACCGTTATGATGTAGAATGTGTTGAGTGCATAAGAAATACACAAATGAATGAAGTTCTTTTCCTCTTTTCTTTAAGGGGGAAAAAACTTAATTCATTTGTGCATTTCTTAAGCACTTGACACATTCCACATCATATCGGTTACGATGAGACTGAAAGAAAAACAACACGAAACAAGATACGTATTGAACTCGGAAGAAAGTTCCATCAAAAACACTAACTGTCAAATGAAAACGCAATGAGAGCGCTAATATACTTTTTAAACCGCTGACTTGTAAAGTGAAAAATTAAGAAGAAAAATAATTCAGAAAAAGTTGAGAGTTAATCATTCATCTTGATTTGTGTTGCATTATTATGGATTGTGTATGACATTAACATGTGCTCATATGTTCCTCGTCTTTTTGTGTGGTGTTGTAATATGTCTTTGTTAGCCGTATTTTGTTTGCTGTGTGCTCAATTAAAGTGTTCTGTGTTTAATATCATTCAAATGCTTACCTTCTATTGAAGTCAATCAATGCCACTGCACAGTTGAAATTCTGCAAGTAATCTCTCTTGGGAATGTAAAAAATTTCAAAATAGGTACTGATTCCAATCTCATGGCGGGGATCATAGAGCATTAAGCATTTGTGTTAACTTCCTTGCTGCACCATAGCACTTCAGATAAGAGAATCTGTGTAGGTCTTCTTGAATCCTGCAGTGTTACTCTTCCTGCTTAGAGCACAAAGATCAGCCGCCAATGACAGGCATGATTGCCTTGTTTGTTTGCAACATTGGTGAAACTTCAATCTTGATTATATTACAGGAAATTTCTGTCTGCAATAATTGCCCAGCAAATGACAGATTTGTTCAAAAGACAGCATTACATATCTACCTAAGGTGACAACTTCCATAGTAGGTGGGAGATATACACATTTGTCGAGGACAGGAAGAAAATTCCTTGCAATGTTGTCTCAGTTACCATGAAAAATCATGAAATGCTGCTTAAAACAACATACAGAGTGTCCCATTTATCTTATATTCACTGAATGAGTCAAATTTAAGTGGAGCAGAAGTGGCTCTCTTTACTTATGCTCGTGTGCCCCACCCCACCTACCTTCCACCAACACACACACACACACACACACACACACACACACACACACACACACACACACTCAAGTAACTAAAGTTAGTGTTTAACATCATTGATATAATATCAAAAGCACTAAGACACTACTCATAACATTTTTTTTTACTTTTTTATAAATATACCAGCCACAGAACATTATATTTTGCTTACAGAGTTCTCCCGGCACATAATATACAAAACGGACAGTCGCAACAGATTGACAACAGACAGTTGTGATCATCATATGTACTTCTTGGTTGAATGAAGGATGCTCTATACCTTCATGTGGCACTCTCACTCCTACAGACAGTAGCATCAGACCTCTGTCCATCATTGTTCAACTGAAACTACCTCTGTGTTCTTAATAAACTTATTGGCTTCAGAAAGTTACACTTACAAAATATGTATATAATTGGACTCCTTTGTGTGTGTGTGTGTGTGTGTGTGTGTGTGTGTGTGTGTGTGTGTGTGTGTGTGTGTAGAAAACATTTTACACCGAGAATGACTATTTTATCTTGGTTATTGCTCTGTTGCAGGTGATATTCAATTTGTGAAGATGAGTCTTCTTGTTTTGGGATATGAAAATTTTGAATTTTATAGCCTCCCTTCAGATATGTCATCTGGAAGCAGAGAGCTGTTGATTGCATTTTCGTGGCTTATAGCAAAAACAAATGTACTCGAAAGCATTGTGCAACAGAAGGTCTTGGAGTCTCCACTGGTATCTGAATACGGTAACACACAACATGTACAGGTATGAAATTTTGTGTATTTTTTAAAAAAATAACAGACAGATCAAGAGTGATGTTCAAAAGATTGTTTATGTTGCACATTTGATGAGACCTGAGTTACTCTTCTGTTGTCTTGTTTTCAGTCCACTCCAAAGAATGGTGTGATGCAGCACACTAGTCTTCCCTGTGCAGACCTCTTCATCTCTGATTAACCACTGTGATTTATGTCCATTTAAACCTGTTTACTGTATTCATCCCTTATTCTCTCTCCACAATTTCTAACCCCTTTCCTTCTCCTCACACTTCCCTCCACTACCAGACTGATGATTCCCTGATGCCCCAGGATGTGTCATATCAGACAATCTTTTCATTTAGTCAATTTCTGCCATAAATTTCTGTTCTACCCAATTTGATTTAGAACATCATCATTAGTCACTTGATATACGCATATAATCTTCAGCATTCTTCAATATCACCACATTTCATAAGCTTCTATTCTCTTCCTGTCTGAGTTATTTAATTGCTTGTTTCACTTCTGTACAGACTACACCCCAGACGAATACATTCAGAACAGACTTCGTAACAGTTGAATTTATATTAGATGTTAACAATTTCCTCTCCTTAAGAAATGTTTTTCTAGCTGTAGTCCGTCTTCATTTTACATCCTCTCTACTTCTGCCATCGCCAGTTATTTTGTTGCCAAAATAGCAAAATTAAGGTACTACTCTCAATTCCTCATTCCCTAATATATGTTTCTCAGTATTGCATGATTTAATCCACCCACTTTGCAATAACATTGTTTTACTTTTGTTGGTGTTTATCTTATTATTTCTTTTCAAAGCACTATCACGTCTGTTGAGCTGCTCTTCCAAGTTCTTTTCTGTATCACCGAATTACAAAGTCATCAGCAAGCCTCATATCTCTTATTCCAGATACTTTACCCCTTTCCAAATTTCTCTTGTGTTTCCCTTACTGCTTATTCAGTTGTCACAGTGAATAACACGGGGAGTAAGCTACAACCCTGTCTCATTCTCTTCTCAATTACTGTTTCCTTTTTGTGTCCTTCAACACTTAAAACTGCTGTCTGGTTTCTGTAGAAGCTGTAAATAATCTTTTTCGGTCACTTTATTTTATCCCTGCTACCTTCAAAATTTTAAAAAGTATAGTCCAGCCAACATTGTAAAAAAATCTTTCTCTAATTCTACAATTTCAGTGCTTTACCAAATTCTTCTTATAATATCACATCTGCACCTACTTCTTCATCTCTTTCCATAACATTGTCTTCAAGTTTGTTTCCCCTATAGAAATCCTCTGTATATTGCTGGCACCTTCTGATCTTCGCTTCTGTGCTTAATACTGTTTGCCATCTGTGCTCATGATATTCATGCAGCTGTCTTTTCCCTTTTCTCCAAAGGGTTCTTTAATTTTCATATAGGCAACATCTATTTTTCCAATTGTCATGCCAGTTTCTACAGCCTTCCATTTGTCCTCTAGCCCTTCCTGCTTGACTTATTAAATTTTCTGTGTATCTTGTTTTTTGGATGTCTTTCCTTTTGCCTACTTCCTTTGCTTCATTTTTATATTTTCTCCTCTTGTCAGTTAAACTCATCTCAGTAAACTCCGATTCTTTCAAATTATCCAGATCCCATTTCCTTAAATTCCCATCTTTGAGAAATTACTTTGAATGATCTCTCTGCAACCTTTTGGTGTCTCGAGGTTTGTTCCACGTACACAGCCATCTACCATCAAGTGGTAGCTATGATTAAATTATGCTCTATGCAGAATTCTACCAGGCAGCTCACTCTTCCAATTCTTTTCCCCAATCCATATTCACCTGCTATCTTTCCTTTTCCTACTATTGAATGCCTGTCATGTGTGACAAATTTCCGTCTCCCTTGACTGTCTGAATAATGTCATTTACATCCTCATGTATTTTTCCAGTCTTTTGATTATCTGCAGAGATAGTTGGCATATGAACTTGCACTACTGTGGTTGGTGTTGTCTTGGTGTCTATCTTCATTATGATAATGCGTTCACTATGCTGTTTGTAATAGCTAACCTGTATTCCTGTTTTCTTATTAATTTGAAGTCAACTCCTGCATTACCTTATTTGATTTTGTGTTAATAATCCTGTACTGATTTGACCGGAAGTTCTGATCTTTCTGCCACCGAACTTCACTAATTCCTCACCAACTTCAGCCTATTAATTTCCATGTTTAAGTCATGTAGCCTACCTACCCGATTAAGGCATCTCACATTCTGTGTTCTGACCAATAGAATTCCAGTTTTTTTTTTTTTTCCTGATGATATTATCCTCCTGCATAGTTCTCACCCAGAGATACAATTGGATACTATTTTACCCAAAAGGATACCATCATCATCAAGCCATACAGTCAAGATGTATGCCATGGGGTGGAGGGGGGGGGGGGGGGGCTGAGGGCAATATTGGTGCTTTCAGTCACTCTTGGTACCACCACATCAAGGCTGTATCTGCTACTGTTACAGGCTCGGATCTATCAGTCAGCCATCCATCATCTTTCATGATAAAAAATATTTCGCATTTATCAGACATGAGGCACATAGCAGTAACCATATAAAACTAGTTATGTTTATAGTTATGAGGTTTTACAAGGAGCTCAAAGTAGTTAAAAGATTACCTTTTATAAAGCACTAGAAATTGTATATGCAGAAGAAAAGAGAAGTTATTGTTAGAGAAAGTACATAGTAAAAGAACTTGTGTCATCCCAACTAAATGCCCTTTGTTAGTCAGCATTCATTAGAGTGCTGAGTAATGTGCCTGAAGAAAACTGTGGGAATAGTATTAGTAAAGGGAAAGAGTTTTCTAATCCATTGTTGTCCAGCTTAAAAGTCTGCAAATGGTCATATACTTGCTTTATTTATTTTATAGAAGATATTTGTTTTTGAAACTCTGTGGCAAATTGGTGTTTAAAATTAGGACATTGCAAATGACAAACGTAAAAATATAGACAGTAGCATCATTTTTCTGCTTCAGGAAGCTATGAGGGGTTGTAAATCAACCTATTAAAACCTTTCTTTCCTTTTCTCTCTTAGTTTTATCTGATAAAGTTGTCTATTTAATTTTTGAGACCTAAAGGATCTGCATTGCCCAATTGTCACAAGGTCTTGATCGTGTTATCTTCCCTCATATCCACCAAAATAAGCCTCATTGTTCCTGTGGGGAGCCATCCTCTGTATATGCCTGTACCATAGCAATAGTTCCAGTTGAAGAGCCTCCAACAGCCTTCAGTCTATCTTAGTTGTTGCCAGATACCCTCATTCTTTTTTCAACTACTTTCTTTTCTGTGGGTAAGAATAGAGGAACTCCATTTCTATTGCCTAGAGCTGGTTCTTACTTCTTCCAGTAACTTTTGGCACTTCCAGTCTGTTCATCAGTATAGGTAGGAGATACATCTTGTACAGGATGATCTTAGTTCAATGCTGCAGCATTTCCACAAGGTCTATGAAACTTTTTGTATTCTAAATCTATATCTACATGACTACCCTGCAGTTCAAGTTTAAGTGCCTAACCACCTTCAGACTGTTTCTCTACCGTTCTTCTGCAATGGCGTTGGGGAAAAATGAACACTTAAATCATTCTGTATGAGCTCTGAGTCCTCTTCTTTAATAATGATGGCCATTTCTCCCTACATATGTTGGTGACAATAAAATATTTTTGCATTCAGAGAAGAAAATTGGTGACTGAAATTTTGTGGAAAGATCTCGCCACAACAAAAAATGAAAAATGATTAATGATTGCCATGCAAACTCACTTATCATATCTGTGACCCTCTGTCCCCTATTTCATAAAATTGAACTTTTCAACGTCATCAGTTGATCCTATGTGGTAAGGATCCCTTACAGCACAACAATAGTCTAGCAGAAGATGAACAAATGTAGTGAGGTGATCTCTTTAGTAGACCTGTCGCATCTTGTAAGCATTCTGCAAATATAACATCGTCTATGGTTTGCCTCCTCCACAATGTTATCTGTTCCAGTTTAAGTTGTTCATAATTGTAATCTCTAGGTGTTTATTCGATCTGGCAGTCTATATATTTGTGTAATTTATCATGTAAGCAGAATTTGATGGATTTATTTTTGTAGTTATGTGGATGACCTCGCACATATCCTTATCGAGAGGCAATTGCCACTTTTTACACCACACAAATATCATGGTTTTGATCTTCTGATGGTGTTACTAAACAGTAAATGATAGCACCACAGGAATGCCGAATATCACATGTTTTACTTGATTTTCTGTTGGTTACTACATGCTTTCTTACAAGAAATCGTGAATCCAGTCAAACAAAGTGATGCCCCATAGGCATGCAATTTGATTAGGAACAGTGTCTAAAGCCATATGGAAATCTTGAAATACGGAATAAATTTGAGATTCCCCATCGATAGCACTAATTAATTTACGCAAATAAAGAGCTACTTTTGTTTCACAAGAATTATATTTTCTGAATTTGTGTTGAATGTGTGTCAATAAATTGTTACCTTTGATGTGAGTCACATTGTTCAAACACAGTATACATTCCAAAATCCTACTGAAAAATTAATGTTAGTGATACCGGTCTTTAATTCAGGGTATTACTCCTATTTCCCTTCCTGAATATTGGTGTGATCTGTGCAACTTTCTAGTCTTTAGATACAGATCTTTCGTTGAACAAGTGTTCGTATATGATGGCTAAGTATGGGGCTATTGTATCAGCATACTCAAAGGAACCTGATTGGTGTACAATCTCAACTGGAGGCCTTGCTATTATTAAGTGATTTAAGCTCTGTCATTGCACTAAGGATATCTACATGTATGTTACTCATGTTGGCAGCTGTTTTTTATTCGAATTCTGGAATATTTACTTCGTTGTCCTTGGTAAAGGAATTTCAGAAAACTGGGTTTAATAACTCTGATGTAACAGTGCTGTCGTAAGTAATATTACCAGTGGTATCACCCAGTGAAGGTGTTGATTGTGCTTGCCATGGTGTGCTGTACATATGACCAGAATTTATTTGGATATTCTGTCATACTTCAAGGCAGAGTTTCACTGTGGAAGCTATTAGAAGCATCTCACATTGAAGTCCGCACTAAGTTTTGAGCTTCACTAAGACATCACCAATCCTGAAGGTTTTGTGTTCTTTCAAGTTAGGCATGCTTTTTTGTTGCTTCTGCAACAGTGTTCTGACCTGTTCTGTGTACCTTGAGGGGTAAGTACCATCTTTTATTAATTTATTTGGTGTAAAACTCTGAATTGCCTCGGACACTGTTCCTTTGATCTCGAGCCACATCTGGTCTAAACTTATGTAGTTAGGAGTGGAGATGTCTCTTAGGAAGATATCAGGCAGAATTTTTATCCGCTTGTTTAAATATATGTTGCATTTACTTTCAGTGGATTTTAATGTTACAGTATTCAGTCTGGCTACAACAACCTTGTGGTCACTAATACCTGTATCCCTTATAATGCTACCTATTTGCTCAGGATTTTTTGTTGCTAAGAGGTCAAGCATGTCTTCCTGGCCATTCACACTTCAAGTGAGCTCCTGAACTAATTGCTCAAAAATCATTTTGGGGAAAGCATTTAGTAAATTTTCTGATGACGTTTTACACCTGCCACCTGTTTTGAATATGTATTTTCGCCAGCATATTGAGGGCAGATTGAAGTCACGACCAATTATAATTGTATGAGTGGGGTACCTATTTGTGATGAGACTCAAATTTTCCTTGAGCTGTTCAGCAACTGAGTTGGGGGAGTTGGTAATAGGAACCAATTATTAATTTATTCCGGTTGCAAGTATAACCTTTAACAATACTAACTTACAGGAACTACCTACTTCTATTATGCTACAAGATAAACTACTTTTAATAGCAACAAAGATGCTACTGCCAACTGTATTTAATCTGTCCTTTATAAACATCTTTAAGTCCTTTGTAAAAATTTCAGCTGGACTTACCTCTGGATTTAGCCACCTTTCAGTACCTAGAACGATTTGAACATCAGTGATTTCTGTTAGCACTTGAAGCTCTGATTTTTTTCCCAACACTTCTATGACAATTTATATCTGCGATAATGATTGTTGCTATGTATATCCTCTTCCTGTTTTTGTCGTGCACCTTTTGAAACTGAAGCACTTTCTGCACTTTCCCTAGACCCTCTAACCCAAGAAACTGCCCAGGCCTTTCCACACAGCTCCCGCTACTGATGTAGCTGCCTCCTGCACATAGTGGTCACCTGACCTATGAAGCAGTACCTGAAACCACAACACCCAATGGTGCAAGTCCAGGAATCTGCAACCTACACAGTCACAGGAGCATCTGAGCCTCTGGTTCAGATCGTCCACTTGGCACTGTACCAAAGGTCCCAAATCGATCCTGTTGATGATGCTACAGGTGGTGAACTATGCCTTCATCTTGCAAGCAAGACTGGCAGTCTTTATGACTTCAGCTAGCCACCCGAAATCGGAGAGAATCTCTTCTGATCCAGAGTGATACACATTGTTAGTACCAACGTGGGCCCCATCTGAAGTTGGCTGCACACCTGTGACCTTCATGGCATCTAGAAGCACTCATTCCATATTTGGAAGGACTCCTCTCAATGTGCACAAAGAGTGCACTTTGGATTTCCTCCCCTCTTTTGCAGCATACCCCTAAGGATATTCAATTTCTTGAGGCATGGTGTTGTTTGAAGAAAGAGCAATAAGCAATATCCAGGTACTGGAATTTGCCCACTATATCTTTAGCCTCATCTTAAATTATTAACTGGATTATTGTTGAGTTCTTACTGAACACCAAATGAACTGTCTTGGTTTTGGTGATTTCAAGACCCATTTTTATGAATCCTTGGTGTCAAAGCTCTCGTTTGATTTCTTCCTTCACTTCTGTCTCACCCTCAATTGTTAAAACATTGCAAACACTAGGGCATGACTCGTTATCTCCTTTCTTTTGATTGTTTTTAAAACTTCATCCAATAAAATGATGAGAGGAATGGCAAAAGAAAACTTCCTTATGCGGCTCCACTCTTTGTTTTGAAACATCCTGGTGTTTGTTTGGATAGCACTTCTCAGTTGAAAGCTGGCAACAGCGTTACAAGCTGTCAGAGATGTGCTTACACTGTCTCAGCTATAGCCACAGTTCGCGAACAGCTGAAGGTGCTGTTAGTCACGATCTGTTGTCTGCAGGATGTTGCCTGTAGGGGTGACAGAGAAACTGACTGTCGCATGGTGAACATCTAATGTCACTTGTTTTACCCATCACTTTCGCTGCCGAAGGACATTCGAGTGTACTCAATACTGGTTGAGTAACAGGTTACAACCCATGCCAGTCACTCAAAGCGAAGGTGAATGTGGAGACTGGATGTCTGGCTTAGTCCATTCACCTTATGAATGGCTGGTCCTTCAACAAGATTTGATTGGCCAGATGGGGGAAAGGGCTAGTTATCTGGAACTCCAATGTAAGATGGATTATTGATCACCTTAGGGAAATAATGCCCAATGTTGGAAAGAAGTCCAAGATGCATTCAATATATCTGGCAGGCATCTTATCCAAGATATGGAGAAGGCCCTACCTGCAGCTATCAAGAGTGCAGGGTGCAGCTATTGAGAGTGCAGAGTGCAGTCATCTGCAAGTTATGCTTATGGTGGCACCAGTGACACCTGTTGCTTGGGTTCTGTGCCCATCCTCAGTTCCTACTAGCAGCTGTGGAAATGGTGAAGACTACTGGCCTTGCTCATGAGATGCAAGCAAAGCTTACAATGTGCAATGTCGTACCCAGAATTGATTTGAGTCCTTTGGTATGGAGCAAAGTGAAGTTCTCAACCAGAGGCTGTATTGATTCTGTAGCGTTCTTGGCTGCAGATTTCTAGACCCGTGTTAAGGTATTTATAATTGTAAGAGACTCCACATCTATACTTCACAAACCACCGTGAAGTGCATGGCAGAGGGAATGTCCCATTGTACCAGTTATTAGGATTTCTTCTCGTTCGATTAAAGGATAGAGTGCAGGAGGAATGATTGTTTGCATGCCTCTGTGCATGCCATAATTATTCTAATCTTGTTCTCATGATCTCTATGTGAGTGATACATAGGGAGTTGTAGTGTATTCCTACAGTTATCATTTAAAGCAAGTGCATGAAACTTCGTTAGTAGACTATACTGGGTTAATTTGTGCCTATCTTCGAGAATCTGCCAGTTCAATTTTTTCAGCTTCTGGATAACACTGTTCCACAGGTCAAACAGACCTGTGACCATTCGTGCTGTATATGTTCAACATCCCCTGTTAGTCCTATCTGGTATAAGTCACACACATTTGAGTAATATTCTAGAACCAGTTGCACGAGTGATTTTTAAGCAATCTCCTTTGTAGACTGATTGCACTTACCCAGTATTCTACCAGTTAACCAAAGCCTACCACTTTCTCTACCCATGACTGAGCCCATGTGATTATTCCATTTCATATCCCTAGAAAATGTTACACACAGGTTTGTGTATGAGCTGGTTTATTCTAACTGTGACTCACTAATATTATAGTCACAGGATACTACTTTTTTGTGAATTGCACATTTTATATATACTAAGATGGTATCTGTTCTTTCGGACATGTCCAAAAGAACAGATACCATCAGTGACCATGCATCTCGTTAGAATTAAATTACAATGAAATGAACACCCTTAGCTGCTTACAGGCGTTGACCTGTGTCAACGGGGACAGATGAAAATGTGTGCCCTGACCGGGACTCGAACCCGGGATCTCCTGCATACATGGCAGACGCTCTACCCATCTGACCCACCGAGAACAGAGGATAGCTCGACTGCAGGGATTTCTCTCTGGCAAGCCTCCCGCGAAACCCACATTCTCAACGTATTGTCCCGCACTACATTCGTAGTGCCCCCGCCCATTATACTCAATACTCGCGGCACGTTGCCGATTCCGTAAGTGTTCGGGCACTGTTTGTGCATTCGCACAGAAGAAGAATAAGATGGTCAAATGACTGGTGAGCCTTAACTATATATACACTAAGATGATATCTGTTCTTTCGGACGTGTCCGAAAGAACAGATACCATCTTAGTACATATACATAGTTAAGGCTCACCGGCCACTTGACCATCTTATTCTTCTGTGCGAATGCACAAACAGTGCCTGGACTCTTACAGGAATCGGTAACGCGCCGCGATTAATGAGTATAATGGGCGGGGGCACTACGAATGTAGTGCGGGACAATACGTTGAGAATGCGGGTTTCGCGGGAGGCTTGCCAGAGAGAAATCCCTGCAGTCGCGCTATCCTCTGTGTCCTCGGTGGCTCAGGTGGATAGGGCGTCTACTATGTAAGCAGGAGATCCCGGGTTCGAGTCCCGGTCGGGGCACACATTTTCATCTGTGTCCGTTGACGTATGTCAACGCCTGTAAGCAGCTAAGGGTGTTAATTTCATTGTAATTACACATTTTACATTTCTGAACATATAAAGCAAGTTGCCAATCATTGTACTACTTTCAAAACTTGTCAAGACCTGACTGAATATTTATGAAGCTTCTTTTAGATAGTACTTCATTATAGATGACTGCATCCTCTGCAAAAAGTCTGTGGCTACTGTTGATATTGTCCACAAGGTCATTAATAAAAAACCTGAACAGCAAAGGTATCAGTACATTTCCCTGGGGCACATGTGAAGTTACTCCTACCTGTGACATCGATCGCCTGTCCAAGATAACATGCTGCATCCTCCCTATCAAAAAGTTCTCAATCCAGTCATAATTTTCACTCTATACCGCATATGATCGTACTTTTGACAATAACCATAAATTTGGTACTGAGTCAAATGCATTTTGCAAATCAAGAAATAATGCATCTACCTGTCTGCATCCAAAGCTTTCAGTATGTCATGTGAGAAAAGTGCGAGTTGGGTTTCATATGACGGATGTTTTCATTTGGCATGTTGGAGCCTGTTTTGTTTGAGGTACCTCATTACCTTTGAGCTCAGAATATGTTCTAAGACCCAACAAATCAATGTTAATGACACTTGATGTTAGTTTTGTTGATCTCCTTGATAGGTCAGGGGTGCACTACACAGAGGAAGCAACTACTGAACTAACAGAATTCTTGGGGTAAGATGTCATACTCAAATTATACTCTGATCCGAGAGCAGGATGAAAGCTGAAGTAAAAAGCACCAAAATATTTAACGAATCATGGTATCTGTAGCAAGAAGACAAGTTTGACAGTGTTATGAAAAGGATAGATTGCTACTTGCCATATAGTGGAGATGTTGAATCACAGATAATCACTACAAAAAGACTGTCAAACAAGTAAACTTTTGGATAAAAAGACCTCCTTCCGAAGTAGAAAACACACACACACACACACACACACACACACACACACACACACACACACACACACACAGCACAAAACCACAGTCTCTGGCTGCCACCGCCAGACTGCTTGCAGCCGATCATGTTGGGAGAAGCAGTCTGGGTGGTAGGGATAAAGGGGAGGTTGGGGTGGAGAAGGGGAGGCTTAGCAGGGGTGGGGGTGAATAAAGTGCTGCTTTTGGGAGCATACAAGGATGAGGTCAAGAGAGGGTAGGGCAGGGCAGCTGGGTGCAGTCAGGAGGTTGGGTGTAGGGAGGGGCAGGGTGACCATTGGAGAAGAAAAGAAATAAAAACACTGTGTGTGCATTAGTGACTTGGCAGCAGGGTGGGGGGCAAGTGAGTGAAGGACAATGACTGACAGTTCCTGTTCTTTTAACACACGGTGCGCCAGCCACAGTGACCGAGCAGTTCTAGGCGCTTCAGTCCGGAAACATGCTGCCGCTACGGTCGCAGGTTCAAATCCTGCCTCAGGCATGGCTGTGTGTGAGGTCTTTAGGTTAGTTAGCCTTAAGTAGTTCTAAATCTGGGGGACTGATGACCTCAATCCCATAGTGCTTAGAGCCATTTGAAGCTTCCCCCCCCCACCCCCCCTCCACACGGTGCCCTGCTCATCACTGTTGATGGCACATCCCCTTAAAATTACATCCCTAATACCCATTGTCTTGCTGCTGATAACACTACCTTTCCCAACCTTTCCAAACCTGCAACCTCCTTCCTCACCCACAATTACTTCTCCTTTAAAGGCATCACCTACAAACAAATCCGGGGTATGCAATACGCACTCACATGGCACTATCCTATGCTGACCTATTCACAGACCGTTTAGAGAAATCCTTTCTATCCTACCAGAATCCCAAACTCCTTGCCTGGTTCAGATTCATTGATGACATTGTCATGGTGTGGATTCAGTGATGACACTCTATCCACATTCCTCCAGAATCTCAACACTTCCTCCCCCATTTGCTTCACTTGGTCCTCATCTACCAAACAAGAACCTTCCTTGATGATGATGTCCACCGCAAAGATGGCTGCATCAGTACCTCCATCCATATCAAACCTACCAACCACCAGCAATACCTCCACTCAGACGCTCCCATCCATTCCGTACAAAGAAGTCCCTTCCATACAGCCTAGCCACCCATGGCTACCACGTTTGTAGTGACGAGCAGTCCTCTGAAAATATACTGAGGGCCTCACTGAGCCCTTCACAGACCATAATTAGCCTCCTTATCTTGTATGGAAATTGATCTCCTGTGCCCCAGCTCTCCAGTCACCCCCACCTTGAAAAGTCCCACCCTCCGGTCACAGATGAGCATTCCCTCATGACTTAGTACTACCCATGACTGGAGCAACTGAATCACATTCTCCGTCGGGATTTTGACTACCTCTCGTTGTGCCCTTAAATGAAGAATGTTCTACCCACTATCCTTTCCGCTCGTCCCACAGTGGTATTCTGCCACCCACCAAATCTATACTGTATCCTCGTACATCACTACATAGCACTTACTACCAACATGTTGCCTCATGGCTCATATCCTTCAATATACCTAGATGCAAGACCTGCCCCTTTCATCCTTCCACTTCCATCTACTCGAGTCTGGTCACAAGCATCACCTATCCCATCAAAGGCAGGGCTACCTGTGAAATCAGTCATGTGATCTATAAGCTAACCTGCAATCACAGTTATGCATTCGCTGTGGGCATGACAACCTAAAGCTGTCTGTCCACATGAATGACCCCTGACATACTGTGGCCAAGAAACAGCTGGACCACCCAGTTGTTGAGCATGCTGCCCAACACAACATTCATTTTAATGACTGTGTCAGACTGTGCAATCTGGAATCTGGATCCTTCTATCAACACCACCCAGAAAAAGGCCTTCTTCTTCTATATGGGTGAGTGGCAATCTTCTATCCTTTTCATTATTCCATCCTGTATTCTCCATTGTATGACAACACAAGTTTGATATTACAGGACGAAGGTGGGAGGGGGGGGGGGGGGGCGCATGCGTTTCAGGGTGGATGCCAAGAAGTAGGTGTGTGCTGATGCAAAGAGCAAAAAAATGAGAAGTGTGTATAATACATTTATAACATCATTTAATTAACTTTGTCCTGCATGTCCAATTGGTATTCCATTCAAAAGAGGAGAACTAGTAACGCTGCAAAGGCTCTTGAGTGAACTCCACGATTAAATTGGGTGGTGTTGATGCGGCATCTTCTTAAGCTGGCTTGGTGGCAGTTCTACTCACACTTGCAGCAGAGGGCGTGTCTACAAGCCATCTGCGGATTGGCAGGGAGCACATGTGTTACCGCCAACCCACACCACAGATATTGTATCTCTCAAGATCAAAATTGAGACTGTGAAGTTATCTATACATGAGTAATCTGTCTATGTGAAATCCGATTAATCATTGGATGTTTTAGTAGCCACCCAATTCCCCTACAAGAGTTGTAGAACCATTCAAGAAAGTTTGCTTTCAGTAATAGTGAAGTACTTCGTCATCCAGTATTAGTTGAAGACGACTTTAACATTCGTAGAATTGACTGGAATGTCCGTGGATTCATCTCGTGTGTTTCGAAAAGTCAGTCTCGCGAAGTAGTTCTGAACACTTTCTTTGAAAAGTGTCGTGAGTAACTAGTTCAAAATGCACACACAATGGAGGTTGGAATAGAGTAAGAGTTTAGTGATCATGAAGTCATCATAGCTGCAATGGTTGCTAAAGTTAATAAAGCCATCAAGAAAGCTAGGGGAGTTTTTAATGCTAGGAAGATCAGATTAGCAGTTGAATAGGTGAATAAATGGTGGCAGTGGTGGTGGCCACAGAGGTATTATGGGCAACATTTAAACAACAAAATTGTTGAGGCTTTCATGGTCACTTGTATGCCTGTTGGCTTCTGTCTTCGGTGCTTTGACCGTAGTGTGTTGGATACTTTTTGTGATGTTTTGTCGGTACGAGTGGCTGGAATTGTCAAAGCTTCACTCTCCATTGCTGGTGCTGACTGTAAATCACACTCTAGAAAAGTATGTTCTGAGTAAATGAATTAAGACTTGAAAAAACCCACCATGACAACATTAGGAAAATGCTAAGAAAACAAGAGATTATTGCACTCTTGATTAAAAAAAGAACACAGAAATAAGCAAAAGTTGTAGAATTTGTGTGTATGTAAAAAGATCGATATGTGAAGCATACAACTACTTCCAATGCCTTATATTAGCAAAAGATCTTTTAGAGACTACTGGAAAATTCTGGTACTACGTAAAATTGCTAAACAGGTCAAACATTTCTAACCAGTCATTTGTAGACAAGTCCGGTGGTGCAACAGAAGACGGCAAAGGGAAACTGAAGTATTTAGTGTTTAAAAATCACTCATAGGGGTTAGTGTACAGACAACACCCACAGAGACTGAGTGAGGTGATGCAGTGGATCTTGATGTATGCTTTCTGTGATTTCCCTAAACTGCTTCAGAAAAATACCAGAAATATTCCTTTGAAAGGGGATAGCCGACTTCCTTCCCTTATGCAATGGAACCAATGATCTTTCTGTTTGATCCCCTCCCCCAAATCAACCAACCAACCACACCCATAGAAATAGGCATCCCTGCTACTTAAAACAACAGAGTTGCCACTGTGTGCAGGTGGATCCTAATTTGGTTTCATAGAGTTCTTTACCATTGTCTTCTTATTTAGTTTTCATTTATCGTGAATTTCTTGCCAAGCGCAAAGTCCCAAGTGACTGGGAGGGGGGAAAGAAACACTGTATCTCCTATAAATAATAAGATTAAAGGAATAGTCCTGCAAAGTTACAGACTAATATCCTTTCTGTTGGTTTGATGCAGAATTCTAGAGTATATTGTAAGTTTGAATAGTATAAATTTCCTCGAGAGAGGAAAGCCTCTGTCCACAAATCAGCCCAGATTTAGAAAGCATTGTACATGCAAAATTCAGCTTGCTCTCTCCTTAAGTGATATCATGCAATTAGTGGGTAAGGGCAATGGGTAGATTCAATATTTGTAGATGTCCAGAAAGCGTTTGACACAATGGTGCATTGCAGTCTACTAGTGAAGGTCCGAGTATACGGTATAGGTTCACAGATGTGTGAGTGGCTGAAGACTTCGCAAGTAATAAAATCAAGTATGTTGTCCAGGACTGTGAGTGTTCAACAGAAACTAAGAAACATCAGGAGTGTCCCAGGAAGTGTTATAGGACAGCTCTTGTTCTCTGAATTATGAAGTCTGATGGACAAGGTGAGCTGCTATCTGCGGCTATGTGCTAAAGATGCTGTAGTGTTTAGAAAGGTGTCATTATTGAGTGATTGTAGAAATATACAAGATAATTTGGACAGGCTTTCTATTCAGTGTGATGAAATCCTGCTTGTTCTAAATGTGAAAAGATGTAAGTTAAGCCAGATGAGTAAGAAACAATCCTGTAATGTTCGAATACAGTATTAGCAGTGTGCTGCCTGACAGTCACATCAATTAAATACATAAGCATAATGTTACAAACTGATGTGATACGGAACCAGAACGTAAAGTTGGTTGTGGACAATGTGAATGATTGACTTTGATTTATTGGGGGAATTCTGGGGAAGTGTAACTTATCTGTGTATGAGACCATGAACAGAAAATTTGTCCAACCCATTCTTGACTGCTGCTACAGTGTTACGTACCCTCACCATGTCAGGTTAAAGAAGACATTGAAACAATTCAAAGCCATACTAATACATTTGTTAGTGGTAGGTTCGATTAATGCGCAAGTATTTTGGAAATGCAGCCTGAACTTCAGTGGGAATCCCTGGAGGGAAGAAGACATTCTTTTCTTGGAATGCTATCGACAAAGGTTAGAAACTGGCATTTGTGACAGAACAGAACTATTCTGCTGCCACTGGCATACACTTCACATAAGGACCACAGAGACAAGAAAAAAGAAGAGAAAACAGGGCTTGTACAGAAATGTTTAGCTAGTCACTTTTCCAGGGAGGGATTATTTGTCGTACAAGGTACCTTACCATACTGGTACAAGGTATCCTTATCATATTCTTTATGATGGCTTACATAGTATGTATGTAGTTGTAGATGAGTGAAAGCATTATGACCACCTGCTTACTAGTATGTTGGTTCACCATTGGAATGCAGTACAGCAGTGTGGTATGAATTTGACAAATCTGTGGTAGGTTTCTCGGCACTAAAAGTCTAAAACAAATCAAGCAGTTCTTGTAAATAATGGGCCATTGGTTTGTGGGTGTGCAACTTGTGTCTTAAAATGTCCCAGATTAGTTTCATCATGTTAAGGGCAAGCAAATATGGTGACCAAGGCATCAAAGTAAGTTCCCTATCGTGCTCCTCAAACCATTGTGACATAATTCTGAACTTGTTACATTGACAGTTATCCTGCCTGAAGATGCCATCACCATTGCGGAAGATATCAAGCATGAGGAGATGCAGGTGGTTTGTAGTTCTTGTAGTCCACAGCTTTCGTGGTATTTTAGATTACTTCCACATCTCCAACGTGAATGTCCCTGGGTTACTGCTTATCCAGACACAACCATTGACCTTACGTAACAAGAAATGTAATTCACACAATCAGGCAACACGTTTCCATTGTTATATGGTCTAATCTTGATGATCCCTTGCCAATTGGAGTTACTTTTGAGGATTTCATTGGGTCAACATGAGGGCATGTAGGTATCATCTGTTGTGGAGCCCCATATTCAGCAATATACACTGAATGGTGTGCTCCGAAACACTTGTGTATGCACCAGCATTATACTCTGTCTTCAGGTCTTCCACAGATTGCTGAGTCCTTCAAATTCTTCATTTCATTAGGGAATGTGGATGTCAAACACATTGTTGTGCACTTGTGGTTTCACTGTTCCTCAACCACTTTCCATAGATGCTCACAATAGTAGCATTTGAATGCTGTAGTTTCTCAGTGTCAGGTCATATCAATATGCCCTTTGTCAAAGTCGCTTATGTCACAGAATTTCTTCTTTTGCACCTCTTACTTAACAAGAGTGATTCTCCAGTCATGTTTGCTGCTCTTGCGTACTTTCATTACGTCACTCATGCAGGTGATGGTGTATCTCACAATGGGCAGTGGTTGAAATTTTATGGCTTGTCCATGGTTGATCTTTGATGCCTAAAACTTTGCTCTTTCCTTCTCTCTCTCTCTCTCTCTCTCTCTCTCTCTCTCTCTCTCTCTCTCTCTCTCTCCTCCTCTTTTTTTGGGGGGGGGATGAACACTCTAACTTTTGAATCCACGGTATAACAGAGTTGATGTCAGTCTTCCTCTCAACCTGTAAAAATAATGATATGGTGACTTATTGCATCAAATCACTTGATAATGAATTCTCTTTTCAAATTTTGTGCAATGAATGATGATGATGATGATGATGATGATGATGATGATGATGATGATGATTTGGACAACACCCAATCCCTGAGAGGAGAAAATCTCCGACCCAGTCGGGAATCGAACCTGGGTCCTTAGGATTGACATTCTGTTGCACTGACCACTCAGCTACCAGGGGCGGACAGTTCTGTACAAGCACCAGTGCCTGATTTCATCTGATTGAGTAGGCCTGTGATTTTCAATTTTTTAATGTACTATTTCTTCCACTTCCAGTGAAGACAAAGTTATCTTCTTTTTCCCTAAAAAAATAGTTTTGTTCGTCATCCACAGGAACATTATTTCCATTAAGTTTGATATATCGGTAGTCTCAAAGTACCTCTGAAACACAAAAGATTTGGGTTTGTCATTTGTCACTTTACCACTGTCAATGTCTGTTGATTTGAGATTAATTTTCAGTTGTTCTTGGCTTTATGATGTTGTATAATAGATATTTTTACTTCCAGTCTGCTTCCAAGGTGTAACCAACAGTTTGACCTGTAATCTTTTTCTACATGTAAACTGAAAGTTTCTCTCTTTTGCTCTTGGATCCTCCTATGGTTAAGTTTGATATAAGGCACATTTTGCACAGTACTTGACCCTGACAGCCTTTCTAATATTTTCATTCTGTTAAAAATAAGTACATAAGTAAGTAAATTACAATCCTACTTAATATTGTGGATTATCTGGTTGCAGTGAATACCCTTTCACACAGAATTGATAGGCTCGAACGGCTGTACTGAAAAAGTTTACAAAGTACATCCTGGAAGTTAAACAGTAACTTTAAAGAGAAGGTAAAAGTAACTTACAAATATTACAAAAGTGATGAAGTCAGTATTTGATCATGTTTAGTCTGCTGGTTAAAAAAAGGATAAAAACTTAAGTGAAAGGTAATTGAAGGAAATTGTCATTGATTGAACATTTGGAATCAAAATAAGTAGATGATGAGTCAGTGATTCCAATGAAGGTCTGCTTAAAGATTAGAAAGTTTTGCTGCTGTATGTAGAGGAAAATGGTTGAGTAAAGTTCTCAATTGTTTTCGCTTGTAGTGATGGCAAAGTTGTCATGCATATGAACTGTGGTCTTCAGTCCAAATGCTGATGTTATGCACCTCTTCATGCTACTCTGTCCTGTGCAAGCCTCTTCATCTCTGAATAGCTAGTGCAACGTACATCTTTTTGAATTTGCTTACTGTATTCATCTCTTGGTCTCTCTATGATTCTTACTCCCCAAACTTTCCTCTGATATTAAATTAATGATCCCCTGATGTCTCAGAATATATCCTATCAGCTGGTCCCTTCTTTTAGTCGAGTTGTTCCACAAGTTTCTTTTCTCTCCAGTTCTGTTCAATACCATCTCAGTAGTTACATGATCTACCCTTTAATCTTCGTATTCTTCTGTAGCACCACATCTCTAAAATTCTTAGTCGATTCTCATCTAGACTTATTGTCCGTATTTCACTTCCATACATAGCTACACTCCAGACAAATAGCTTCAGAAAAGACTTCGTAGCACTTAAATTTATATTACATGGTAACAAATTTCTGTTTCATGAAATGCTTTTCTTGCAATTGTCACTCTACATTTTATATCTTCTCTACTTCGGCCATCATCAGTTATTATGCTGGCCAAATAAAAAAACTGAACTATTGCTTTAAGTGTTTCAGTTCCTACGTTCAACTGCTCTCCCAAGTCCTTTGCTGTCTCTGACTGAATTAAAATGTCATCAGGAAACCTTTTGTTTCTTCTCCCTAAACTTTAATACCTTCTCCAAATTTTTCTTTGGTTTCCTGTATTGCTTGCTCAACTCTTGTAGCTGCAGTCTGATTTTGGTGCAAGCTGTAAATAGCCTTTCACTCCCCATATTTCAGCCCCACCACCTTAAGAATTTCAAAGAGAGAGTTCCAGTCAACATTGTCAAAAGATTTCTCCAAGTATGCAAATGCTATAAACATTGGTTTGCCTTTCCTTACCCCAGCTTCTAAAAGAAGTCATAGGGTTAGTATCGCCTCGCATGTTACTTCACTTATCCAGAATCCAAACAATCTTCCGCGAGGTTGGCTTCCACCAGTTTCTCCATTCTTCTATGCACAATTTGTATTATTATTTTTACGGCAATGATATATTAAACAAACAGCTGGGCAATATTCACAACTATCAGCACTTGCTTTCTTTGGAATTGGGGTTATTACATTCTGCTTGAAGTTTGAGCGTACTTGCTCGCCGGCGAGCGCTCCAGCGTTACAAGCGACATCCCTCAATCGAGCACCTTATCGCCTTCAAACGGCTGCGTGCGCGAGCCCACCGCATTATCCGCCAATGCAAGCAGGGGTGCTGGGAGCGGTATGTGTCCACCATTGGCCTCCACGTCACTCCATCGCAGGTCTGGGCCAAGATTCGCCGCCTCTATGGCTATCGGACCCCTGTCAGCGTCCCTGCGCTCTCACTGAATGGAGCAGTTTGTACTGACTCCGACATCATTGCAAACCACTTGGCAGGGCACTTTGCTCTGAATTCCGCTTCTACCAACTACCCCTTGGGCTTCTGCTCCATTAAAGAGCGGATAGAACGTCGGAGTCTTTCTTTTTGCACCCACCATCCTGAATTGTACAATGTTCCATTCAGTGAGTGGGAATTCCGCAGTGCCCTCGCCGCTTGTCCTGATACCACTCCTGGCCCAGATAGCATCCACTCTCAGATGCTGAAACACCTTTCAGTGGACTGCCACCGACGCCTCCTCGACCTTTACAACCGCATTTGGGTCGAGGGTGAGTTTCCGTCGCAATGGCGGGAAAGTCTTGTTGTCCCCATTCTGAAACCGGAGAAGAACCCTTTGGAGGTGGACAGCTACCGTCCCATTAGCCTTACCAACGTTCTTTGCAAGTTGCTTGAACGGATGGTGAGCCGACGCTGGAATTGGGTACTGGAGTCTCGGGGCCTTCTGGCTCCATCTCAGCGTGGGTTCCGTAAAGGCCGCTCCACCGTCAACAATCTGGTGAGCCTGGAGTCGCCCATCCGTACTGCCTTTGCCCGCCGCCAGCATCTGGTCGCTGTCTTTTTCGACATGCGGAAGGCGTATGATACGACATGGCGTCATCACATCCTTTCTACGCTTCATGGATGGGGCCTTCGGGGCCCTCTGCCGATCTATATCCGCAATTTTCTGTCGTATCGTACCTTCCGCATGCACGACGCGTCGTCATATAGTTCCTCCCAAGTCCAGGAGAACGGTGTGCCACAGGGTTCTGTTCTAAGTGTCTGTCTGTTTTTAATAGCCATTAACGGGCTCTCTGCGGCCGTGGGAAATTCTGTCTCCGCTTCCCTGTATGCTGATGACTTCTGCCTTTACTACAGCTCTATTGGCATTGCAGCTGCTGAACGTCAGCTACAGGGCGCAATCCGCAAGGCGCAGTCTTGGGCTGTAGCGCATGGTTTTCAGTTTTCGGCAGCCAAGACCTGCGTTATGCATTTCTGCCGGCGACGCACTGTTCACCCGGAGCCACAGCTTTATCTTGACGGTGAGCTTCTTACAGTGGTGGAGTTAGATAGGTTTTTGGGGGTGGTTTTTGATGCCCGGTTGACTTGGCTGCCTCATATTCGGCAGCTTAAACAGGCGTGTTGGCGCTAAATGCTCTGCGATGCCTAAGTCACACCAGGTGGGGCACCGACCGATCTACTCTCCTACGGCTTTACCAGGCGTTAATCCAGTCCTGTCTGGACTATGGGATTCTGGCTTATGGCTCAGCATCCCCATCTGCGTTACGGCTGATGGACCCAATCCTCCACAGCGGGATACGCCTTGCCACTGGTGCCTTCCGGACCAGCCCTGTGGCCAGCATACTTGTGGAGGCAGGTGTCCCTGCACTGTGGTTACGACGCCAACAATTACTGGCTGCTTATGCTGCCCATGGTTTTAGCTCGCCCGGGCATCCAGATCGTCGGCCCCGGTCGGGTTGTCCGATCGCCGTATGCGTCAAACTGCTTCTCTACGGGCTTGAGTGTTTCCCTGTACCACCTCCTTTCCGGGCCCCTCTGCGTACACCCCCATGGTGTGTGCCTCGCCCTTGCCTTCGGCTCGACTTGGCACAGGGCCGGAAGGACTCAGTCCCTCCGGTGGCCTTCCGACGCCGCTTTTATTCCATCCTGGCCACGTATCAGGGCTCTGGCGTTGTCTATACCGACGGTTCGATGGTTGCTGGTCGTGTCGGTTATGCACTAACTCTAGGGGACCATTCTGAACAACGTTCGTTGCCGGCTGGCTGCAGTGTTTACACTGCTGAGCTGGTCGCTATCTTTCGTGCCCTAGAGTATATCCGCTCCTGCTCAGGTGAGTCCTTCGTTATCTGTAGCGATTCCCTGAGCGGTTTACGAGCTCTCGACCAGTGTTTCCCTCGTTCTCGTCTGGTGATGGCTATCCAGGAGTCCCTGCATACTCTTACCCGTTGCGTTAAATCTGTGGTCTTTGTTTGGACCCCGGGCCATGTTGGGATACCCGGAAATGAAACTGTTGACCGCCTGGCGAAAGAGGCCACTAGTGCACCATCTCTGGAGATTGGCCCCCCAGCGACTGATTTGCGTGCACTATTACGCTGCAAAGTTTTCGTTTTATGGGACACTGATCGGCGCAACCTGCCCGTGCCAAACAAACTCCGCCGTATCAAGGAGACGACTACTGTGTGGCGGTCATCCATGCGAGCCAACCGCAGGGAATCAGTCGTCCTTTGTCGGCTCCGCATTGGCCACACCCGACTCACGCACAGTTATTTACTGTGTCGTGAGGATCCCCCTCTTTGTCGTTGTGGGGCGTCCTTGACGGTGGTCCATATTCTGTTGGAGTGCGCCCTTTTAACTGTGCTCAGGCAGACTTTTGCGCTGCCTGATACGCTCTCTGCGCTTTTATCTGACGATTCTTCCATAGCGGACATAGTGCTGCGTTTTATTCGGGCAGGGGGATTTTATCGCTTAATGTAAGTGTGTGAGTTTTTGTGTTGATTCTGGCCTATGGCCTACGATTTTAGTCTGCTTTTTTAATGTGTTTCTCGGTGGTTGGCTTCTCCCTTTTTGTTTGTATGGTCGGCCAACCACCATCACACTCTGTGTGAAAGTCTTGTCTGGTCTTTGTCTACATTTTTCTTGTTCTGTGTCGTCTGTCTTATCATCTGTTGATCGTTTTTATTCTCTGTGGATGTTTATAGTATTTGGAAAAAGGGACCGATGATCGTAGCAGTCTGGTCCCTTTAACCCCCACAAACCAACCAACCAATCATATACAGGGTGCGTTCCGAAAGTAATGCAATTATTTTTTTTTAAGTAATTTATTGAACAGATTTGCACAAACACTTAAAATTCTTCAAAGTACTGTCCTTGGGGCCTCTACACATTTTTTCCAGCGACTCTGCCATGACCGGTACGCGCCCTGGAAGGCGTCTTCTGGGACCTCTCGCAAGGTCTTCGTCACGGCGGATTGGATCTCGTCTATGGACGAAAAACGGGTTCCTTTCAGGGCTGACTTAATCCTAGAAAACAAAAAGAAGTCAGCTGGGGCGAGGTCAGGACTATAGGGGGGGGGTGGGGAAGCGTTGGCACCTGATGTTTGGCCAGGAACTCGCGGACTCGTAGCGCGTTGTGGCAAGGCGCGTTGTCGTGATGGAGTTGCCAGGTAGCAGAGATGTCCTTTCTCGTCCTGACGACCCTTTTGCGGAGTCTTTCCAGCACATCCACGTAGTAGGCAGCGTTAACTGTCTGTCCTTGAGGAACAAACTCCTTATGGACCACTCCTTTGCTGTCGAAAAAGACAATGAGCATTGTTTTCACTTTTGATTTGCTCATTCTTGCCTTTTTGGGCTTGGGGGACTGATCAGTGTGCCACTCAGAGCTTTGGCGTTTTGTTTCTGGGTCGTATTCAAAAACCCAGGTTTCATCACCAGTGATGACGTTGTCCAAATAATCAGGTTCAATTTCAACATGTTGCAAAAGTTCACTTGAAATTTCCGCTCGGTTGGTCTTTTCGTCGTCTGACAACACCTTGGGCACGAGCTTGGCGCACACTTTCCTCATCGCTAAATCTTCAGTAACCATGCGAAAAACAACAGTAGACGACAAGTTCAGTTCATTGGCAACCATCCTGATACTCAATCGACGGTCAGAGTCCAACAGTTGTCGCACACGAGCCACATTGTTGTCGGTTTTGCTGGTTGACGACCGCCCAGAGCGTTGTTCGTCGTGAACCTCTTCCCGGCCTTCCTTAAAGGCCTTTAACCACCTCGAAACTTGTGAGTAGGACAGAGCAGAGTCCCCGTAAGCCTCACGAATCATTTTGTTAGTCTCCTCAAAAGATTTGTTCAGTTTAGCACAAAACTTAATCGCGTAACGTTGCTCGATCGTCGATTCCATTTTTTCCGTGACACGGTCGGCTCGCAGAGGTTTACAATAACAGACGTCCTGCCGCTTCCACAGCTCGGAGAGCACTGAAACCGGTTTCGCGGCAAAGCTTAGCGTCCCCCCCACCTACTCCATGTGGCCCGCTCCCACTCCGACTACTAGGAGCGGCGTGGGAAATTCAATTGCATTACTTTCGGAACGTACCCTGTATCTAGCACACCAGGTGGAATAGTTTTGCCATGGTGTGCCTAATGGAATTGTAAGTCATGAAAGTACTAGACAGGCAATGGTTTTTAATGTATTTTACAGCAGACAATTTCAACCAATGTACTATCTATTTTGTAAAGTCCTTAAAATTAAAATGTGTTACTTGATTTTCTGTGTCAGCAATCTTTATTTTAAATGTGTAGCCAAGATTCTGATTCCATTATTATGGTTTTCTTTCTTAATTTAGTGTACTTATTATGACAGTCTACATCAGGTGTGAGCAACCTTTGGTGGCCACGGTTGTGATTTGCATCCTTAATTAAGGAAGAGGGCCACCTTATTATATGATGATGGAACATCAGCACTCTTCGAGTGTAAAGTCCATCTGTGACATTAATGTTAATGCACTGATATGAATGTTACCTCTTTCCCTACACACCATACCAACTAATTATACCTCAAAACTTGTGTTTTTGAGTGTACATTGATTTTACGTTTACCTCATTTTTTACATCTACACTCTGCAAACCACTGTGAGGTACATGGTAGAGGGCACATCCCATTGTACCACTTATTAGGGATTCTTCCCATTTCAGTCACATAGGGAGCACAGGAAGAATGATTGATTGAATGCCTCTGTGTGTGTGTGCAGCAATTATTCTGATTTTATATTCATGATCGCTATGTGAGTGATACATAGGGGATTGTAATGTATTCCTAGTCATCATTTAAAGCCAGTTCTTGAAACTTTGTGTACTGACTTCCTCAGGATAGTTTATATCTGTCTTCAAGTGTCTTTTAGTTCAGTTTAGTCAGTATCTCTGTGACACTCTCCACAGATTAGAAAACCTGTGGCCATTCATGTTGCCCTTCTCTGTATACGTTCAATATCTCTTGTTAGTCCTACACACTTGAGCAATATTCTAGAAACTGGTCACACGGGTGATTTGCAAGCGATCTCCTTTGTAGACTGATTGTACCAAAAACCAAAGGCTACAACCTGCTTTACCCACAACTGAGCATATGTAATCATTCCATTTCATATCCCTACAAAGTCCGATACCCAGGTATTTGTAGGAGTTGGGCAATTCCAGCAGTAACCCATTGATATTATAGTCATAGGATATTTTTTGTGAAGAGCACATAATTTTACATTTCTCAGTATTTAAAGGAGGTCGGCAACCTTTGCACAACGTAGAAGTCTTGTCTAGATCTGATTGAATGTTTATGCAGCTTCTTCTAGATAGTACTTTATTATAGATAACTGCATTATCTTCAAATTGTTCACAAGGTCATGAGCAGCAAGGGTCCAACACACTTCTCTGGGGCACACCTGAAGTTGCTTCTGACAATAAGTGTAGGTTGTGTTATCTTTCTTTATGTGTCATTAAGATTTTTTCTTTATTTATGTTCTTCAGTAGCAATGTTAAAAACTTGGGTTACAAAATTCTGCAGCCAGTTTTTGTCTCCATGAACTTACTATTAGCTCAGAAAAAAATCAAGCCATTACTGTTGTGGTGATGACGAATGATGTTCTACTAAATTGTGGTCCATTTTAATGTAAGTCTAGGAAACGAAGGTGGTTGCTGCTGCTTTGGTCTATTTTAGAACAGTTCCATATTTGAAATAAATCAATTGAATTTTTTTATTGCAAGCATCAAAGGACAAAATAGTCTTTGCATTAAAATTAGAGAAGTTTGTAGCATTTGGGTGTGAAACCAACAAGTAGTAGTAGCAGATCAAAAATTGTTTCATACTCCTGCTACAGTAAATCAATTTTATTTTTGTGGGACCACCAACTACCAACCATTGTTTTTGTTTCTGTTTGGTTTCTATTTGGGAAGACAAACCCACATCTCATGCATAGTAAGAAATCAAGGTAAAGTATCAGTTGAATTCTCTTCAAAACATTTCAGACTTCACTTAAAAATTAGGTTTTACATTTTGTGTTGGTCAACGTCCAACAAATGTTGCATGCATATTGCACAAAGGTTTCACTTAGCTCATTTCTCACAAGAAATGTAACACGGTCTTTCTTTTAGCATATTTTTTTAGTCTCTCTCTCTCTCTCTCTCTCTCTCTCTCTCTCTCTTTTTTTTTTTGCAAGCCAATGACTCAACAGTTCTGTTTGGTGAGGTTCCTTTATTCTTAATTTATTTAATTTGTGTTATGACTTTCCATCCTATATTAAATTCCATTTGTTCTCGCTTGAAATAGTATTTTCTTCCACAGTTGGAGACAAGTGTGACCAGCAATCAGAAAGCAGGTGTAAAAAATGATAATGACTGTATGCATTATATCTTGTTGATGGCTGGTAAAATTAGTCATAATTTGAAGATAATTACTGAGACAAGTAAAGAAATGATTAATTTGGTTTCCAAGGTAATACATCATTTATGCACATATTTTTCTGCTTTATGTTAATTATTTTGTTTAAATTTATTAATAGAGGTTCAGCTTATTGTCCATGACCAAAATTGAAAAATGTAACCAAAGAATTAAATTTTTAATCAGTAGGGGTAAAAGTGCTGTGAAAGTAATATACTTAATGGAAAGGATGAAAGTGTAGTGAACAACAGCATCAAGAAAAAGAAATATCTTGCTCTTTGACTAATATCCTTCACTAAAGATGAAAAAAGTGGGCAAATTCTCAAAGTTTTTGTACAATATTTTTCCTAGCATTGTTGTCCATTATTTCAGTACTCTTTTATTTGTATTGTCAGATTCATCTCACCAATTTCACTGGAAAAAAAATTCTTGTAAATTTTGTCTTTCACAGCTTGTGATTGTGCAGTTTGACACTGAAGATTCCCAAGACTGTATGCATTCATTTTGCATTTCTTATCTAGACATGTGGTGATTCGTACTGTTTTGATTACATTACATATTAGATGACAGTTTTAGTACTCATGACACAGGGTGTCAGACTACTTCAGTAGCTGTCAATTTTCGTGGCTTAGAGTATTCCATGAAGTTTCAGGATTGCAGCTGGATATCATCGACTTCATGCCTTGATATTTCGGCTGACAACCATTCCTTCAGGTGAATGTTTTGCAGTGGAGATTGCTAGTTCACATCGCTGTCTTTATACCAAAAATTGGCACGGAGATGCATACACAAAGGCAGCCACTACATGAGTGACATCTGACATGTTTTGTGCCCTCTTAGAATATTGCTTCATCTATGGTGCACAGGTGCATATGTAATGTGATATTACATGCACACTCATGGATTTAAACTTCAGATGTCAAAATTAACAAAAATTGTCAGTAGATGTGCGATGGGTCTCTCAAAAGGATTTTTTTTTTCTGCAGAAATTAAAGAAATCACTGGGCCCCATGCTCATCTAGTTGAAAGCTGGCATCACAATTAATAAGATCTCATGCAACATGTGTTTCTATTTATTCCTTAATAATTGAGTCCCAGAAGGATCTCACTGAGGCCAAGACTTCTGTGGCAGAATAATGTATGGAATGTTCTTTGGAGATGAAAGGCTATGGCTGGCTGATTGGGCTGCAAAATGCAAGCATGGCGATCATCTTCAACACATCTTTGATGCAGTGTGCACATTCCGTCTAATATATGCTTTGCCACGCTGGCAAGATATTCTGTAAATTCCTGCCTTCTGCAATTCCAGATCATCCTTTGCTGAACCGAGAAGTGCACAAGTCTTTGTAGGTAGGTAGAAGATTACTTTGACGTGATGTTTCCTTAAGATTCTGTCTAATTTCGACAAAATATTGCTAACATACAGAAGGAATGCCCTGGGTTCAAACTGCTCCAGACACAACGTGTACCTGGTGCACCAATGTTCTATAGACATCCATAGTTGTGCCCACAAGACCAAGAGGAGAAAGAGCAGTCCAAGTCCTGGGCATTCCTCCCGTTCATTCGCAGTATTTCATCAAAATTGGGTAGAATCTTAAGGAAACGTCATTTTGGAACAATCTACCGCCCACCTACAAAGATTTGTGCTCTTCTCAGTTCGGCTAAGAACAATCTGGGATAGTGGAAGGCTAGAATCTGCAGAATACCTTGGTAGTGTGGCAGAGTCTACATGGGGCAGACAGTGGGCAAAAGGTACTTTGAACATGATCGCCACACTCACCTTTCACAGCTCAGTAAGTCAGATGTAGCTGAGCATGGAATCTCCACAGACATTCCATAGATTATTCTGCTATGGAAATCTTATCCTTGATGAGATCCTTCTGGGATTCAGTTATTAAGGAATCTGTGGAAATACATTTAGCACAAGATCTTATTAATCGTGAGGTGGGTTTGAACTGGTTAAGGCATGGAACCCAGTGATTTCTGAAATCAGGAAGAAAACATTTTATGACCAACCACACATCTGTTCTAAACAAACAGTCTACAAGACCATTGAGAACATCGAATTTGCTACAACAACTGGAGACAAGAAGAATCGTATTCCAGTTAAGTCTGTCGCTGCACAAGCTCTGCTGGATGGTCCTGCTGTTTTCGTCAGTTGTAGACTTAATTTTTTATTAATTTTGACATTTGATTGTTAACACCTCAAGTGCACGTTCTGAAAGAAAGCACGCATGTAGTATCACATAATGCAGGCACCTGTGCATCATAGATGGAGCATTCTGGAGGACTAAGATTCAAACCCACGTCCAGCCACCCACACTTAGGTCTTCCATGATTTTCCTAAATCACTCCAGACAAATGTCAGGATGATTCCCTTGAAAGTGCACAGCCAATTTCCTTTCCCATCCTTGACACATCTGAGCTTGTGATCCATATCTAATGACTTCGATGTTGACGTGATGTTAAACCCAAACTCTACAGAGGGTGCTCACCTAGTGGCTACCTTTTTGCGTGCATCTCTGTGCCTGGTTTTGGTATAAAGGCAGCAATGTGAACTAGCAATCTCCAGTGCAAAACACACACCTAAAGATGGTGAATGTTTGTCGCCCAAAATATCATGGCAAGAAATCAACATTATTCAGCTCCAATCCCGAAACTTCTTGGAATACTTCAACACAGGTAATTTATCACAAATAAAAGTTTATATTTCTATGAATGAGCAGATTAACATTAACAAGATGTATAGTTTCTGGTACTGAACTGCAATATAAGATCTTTAAGGTAATTAGAACTTTTATATATATATAAGAAAGAAACTTCCACATGGGAAAAATATATTAAAAACAAAGATTCCAAGACTTACCAAGCGGGAAAGCGCTGGCAGACAGCCACATGAACAAAAAACACACACACACACACACACACACACACACACACACACACACACACACACACACACACACCTGCTTGTGTCTGTGTATGTGCGGATGGGTGTGTGTGTGTGTGTGTGTGTGTGTGTGTGTGTGTGTGTGTGTGTGTGTGCGCGCGAGTGTACACCTGTCCTTTTTTTCCCCTAAGGGAAGTCTTTCCGCTCCCGGGATTGGAATGACTCCTTACCCTCTCCCTTAAAACCCACATCCTTTCATTTTTCCCTCTCCTTCCCTCTTTCCTGAGGAAGCAACTGCCAGTTGCGAAAGCTCGTAATTCCGTGTGTGTGTTTGTGTGTTTTGTTCATGTGCCTGTCTGCCGGCGCTTTCCCACTTGGTAAGTCTTGGAATCTTTGTTTTTAATATATTAGCTTTATAAAAAACAAAGATTCCAAGACTTACCAAGCGAGAAAGCGCCGGCAGACAGGCACATGAACAAAACACACAAACACACACACAGAATTGCTAGCTTTCGCAACCGATGGTTGCTTCTTCAAGAAGGAGAGGGAAAGACGAAAGGATGTGGGTTTTAAGGGGGAGGGTAAGGAGTCATTCCAATCCCGGGAGCGGAAACATCTGTCCTTTTTTTCCCCTAAGGGAAGTCTTTCCGCTCCCGGGATTGGAATGACTCCTTACCCTCCCCCTTAAAACCCACATCCTTTCGTCTTTCCCTCTCCTTCCTGAAGAAGCAACCATCGGTTGCGAAAGCTAGCAATTCTGTGTGTGTGTTTGTGTGTTTTGTTCATGTGCCTGTCTGCCGGCGCTTTCTCGCTTGGTAAGTCTTGGAATCTTTGTTTTTAATATATTTTTCCCATGTGGAAGTTTCTTTCTATTTTATTTTTGTCCGCTGTCCACTCAAAACTTTCCTTCACTAATGGCCTACATGTTGACATTTAAATAATTTTTCTTCATTGTGTTTCCTGTTTCTAACTGTGCTCATTTCTTATAAAATTACAGCGTCTGGAAGCTAATTGTGTAGCTACCGTTTAGAACAGCCATGTGCCTGAAAAAGTGTTTTACTCTTTTTAATTAGGTACATCAGAGCACTGCTACCATCACTGGCCTTCCTCATCTGTCAGTTGTTGAAACAAGGCTATTAAAGAATCCTGAAAAACATGCTAGTGAGTTGCAAGAAATCAAAAGATTGGCTTTAGTGATTGAAACATGGAAACAATGGCTTAAAAGGTCCACATTGTTTTGGGAATGGATGGTAAGATAAAGTTGATGACAGGTGTCTGTTATTGTTTTAATCTTTCTAATGCCAGCTGCTCAACAAATCTATATGTGTATCATCCAGTGCTATCCCTCTTTTTGTCCCTTGGCAACATCTTGTCTTTCAGGGGTTGGTCCTGTTGAAAGTGGGGTTATCTGAAGTTGTGGAGAACTTGACACGTTCTTTCCATACCATCTCATGAAACCTCTCACAAAAAAGTTATCTTTAAGGCTCCAGTCCTAGTCCCATAAAGCAAGTCACGATGGCAGAAATTTAGTATAATATTGAGCCTGACATATTACAGATACATCTATTCTCTGAAAACCATTTGTCCCATGGACAAGTGGATTGCAGGAAGACTGACTGCTCAAAGACCTCTGTGCATGCTATAGTGAGTGTAATCTTGTCTTCATGATATCTATGGGAGTGATACTTGGGGAGCAGTAATATAACGCTGAATTCCACGTATGAAGGTATTTCTTGAAACTTTGCAAGTAGGGTTTCAAGTGATAGTTTGCCATTTGTACTGCCTTTTTTTTATAATTTTTCTTGTTAATCCTATGTGGTTTTGGTTCAAACACTTGAGTGACTATCTAGGATGGCTTCCACAAGTGTTCTGTAAGCAATCTCCTTGTAGACTGATTGTAGTTTCCTACTGGCCTGTCAGTGAACTGGTTCTGCCACCTGCCTAATGTTCAACAGGGTCCATATGTTCATTCCATTTCATATCTTATCTTATTTTTTCAGATTGTCACTTAGTTATTTGTATAAGTTGATCGATTCCAACTGTGGCTTATCAATGTTGTAGTCATAGGTACTTTTCTCCCATTTTGTGAAGTGCATAATTTTAGATTTCTGAAAAAGTTACCAAGACATTTTGTCATTTATGGTTTTATGTTTGAGGGCAACTAACTTAAATTACTCACAAGGGGAGGTCCCTAGGGGCACGATCAACTTTTTTGAAGCAATCTATACAGTTTTGAAAGCTAGTTTTAATAGTGGGTAGTAGGCAGTTGAGGGTTAAAGATATTTGCATTAGGTTTTAATAAAATTTTGAAAAAGTGAGTGGTAAGTAATTATTATTTTATACTTTAACTTGCTGCAACTCTGCTTCATAAATTTCATAACAGAGTTACTTCGCTACGTCATAAATCACCTTCATTGTGGAAGATGAATTAAGAGCCCAGGCACTTATCCTTGCATCACCCTGCTCAGCCTGAACCCGAGTGCATATATGTGTATGCAGCCTGATATTCTGAACAAGAAAACCTAAAACAGTGATAGTCAACCTGGTCCTACTGCCCAATACTGGGCGGTCCAGTTTTCAGGGTGGGCGGCAGGCATTATTGGCTGCTTTATAAATTTAAGGTACCACCCTGCTGTATAAACTACCATTGCTGTGGAACTGGTGGATGTTTTTAAAAAAATTACTACTAACAGAAATACAAAAGTGGGCAGTAAGTAAGTATGTTTGACTATCGCTGCTCTAAAGCCTTAAAAATAAGCATTACGTGGAGCAGCAGCGTAGCGTAGTGGTTAAGATATATTCCTAACATTTGAATTCTGTCAGTTGAAAATTTGATTTAAAATTTCATTGAAATATTTTGGGTCATTATTTTTATTCAGTTAGACAGTTTATTTCTAATACTTTGCTGTGTAGCCGGGCAAAGCAAGCACGCCACAGTCACCCATAGCCAGTGCCCTAGTTAACAAATGTGAACATGTTGGGCTGCTGCCAGCCTGGCCTCATCCACGTGAATCTTCTCTGCCATACACAAATGTTCTCAAGTCAGACCTGATCCATGCTGGTGGGCATCTCAGTTGTCAGTGATAGGACTCTGTTCTTGGACAGTTAATAGTTGTGTGTTCATGTTTCTCTAAGCTTGTCGTTATTCAGTGTGCAGTTCGCAGCCAACGTGGTTGTCGATAAAGAGGGTGGATACAACAGTATTGGCAACAAGTACGTTCGTTTGTTCTGTGCGTGTCTTTCACGAATGAAATGGATCCGGCATTGGTTCAATTACTGTAACAACAACAACAACAACATCAACAAAAGGAGCAGTAGCAGTAGTTAGATTGGAGTTGGCAGTTACTTACAAATTTGCTGAGAGCAGTATCACCCTCTCCCCTCTCAGCCACTGCCACCAACACAAACACATGCCCACTGCTCTCTCTGCTCCACAAATCATCGTTTGGTCAGTTATAGAAACCAGCCCATTCCTGTTCAGCGCGAGTTTGCGATAGACATTGAATATCATCTTGCATGAGGAGGATCACGTTTTTGGCAGTTTACAGTGTAACATTGGATAACATTTTTGGGTTCCATATTCAAGAAGCAGTCCATCCTGTTTCTGATAATTCTGTTCCAGGACCTGGATGACCACTGCTTTGAGCCTGGTCCCTTGTTTTCACAAGGTGTACTGGCAGCAGAGGATTTTGGGGTATGTATCACCCATAAACCAACGGCAATTCATAAATATGGGCTACCATAGGTTGTCATTCACAAACCATCAGGGGTACTACATTTGGGTGGAGATTTCAAATACATAATTAATGCTCCATCAATAATAGATTCTTATCTGATTATGTAGACTGACAAAATCTTGGAAGCTGGCGGGCAGCGATGTAATTGATTTGGTGGAGGAATGTCTACAGCTTCGTCTGGATTCTGCTTCCCAACATACCATGGTTATCGACACCCCTTCGATTTGTACAGTTACACATTGCTTGCCTTTAGGCATCACAAGACCCTGCTCTTTTTCAGTGATCCTTAGAACAGTTTTTTGTACAAACTGTGTAAGTCTCTCTCTCTCTCTCTCTCTCTCTCTCTCTTTCTTTTTAGGGCAAAGGTAGAACATGTGAGCCATCTTCTTTCAGAGGATGATGTCCGACCTATGCGGCAGCCACGAAACCTGAAGGATCTGCCAGCAGTTTTGAGGAAAGTCACTTACTACTCAAAATTAAATGTGATGTATGTCATTCATGTCTTAAAAAATTGCAGAATATAGGAGTTCCCTTTGTTTAGTCAGCGGACTGTGACAAGATATTCAGTCATAGAAAGACGTTGCTAATGTCTCAATATCGTTACACCAGGTCGACAGCTGGTTCTTGTTGCGGGTGCATCCTAGCACAGACTTGGTGAGTTTTCGTGTCACAGGGAGCCAATGGATCTGAACAATCTCTGGCATATGCTTCAAAGACATTTATCACAACTCGATGCAGTTAGTTGCAAGTAGAAAAGGAAGCATTGTTTATCATCTATGCAGCCAACAAGTTGCACATTTTCCTTTATGGAAGCAAATCCCATCTTGTCATCGACCATACACAACTTGTGGCACTTCTCATCTTTCTGACAGGACTCTACAAATATTTCACCTGTGGGGTATATTTTTAAGTAAGTTGTCTGTACAAGATTCATCATCATCCCACTGCACATCATGCCAATGCAGTCACGCTTGCCCATTGGTCCTGACCCAGAACACAATAAAATGGAAGTTGTGTGTTTCCAAATCAATGATCACGTGCAGCAGGTGTTGGATAGGCTCATGGTCACAGTAAAGTGCATAGAGAAGGCCACCAGGCAAATCCAGTGCTCTGTCAAGTGTCTCATTTTGTGTCGAAACATTGGCCTAGGGGCTGCCGCTAAGGAATCAGGCCAGCTCCACAATTTTTTCCTTCTTCATAATCTGATTGCAGTGGTTGATGTAACACTCTCCCTTAGTACAGATTTGGATGTAGTCTGCATTGTCATCCTGTCGGTCCTGTAATCCTGAATACTTGCACTTCCCCACTGTGGCCACTAGGGACATATCATGCAAGAACATGCTAACATAGCATTTTTTCTACCAGCCCAGCGATTGAGAATCTGGTGCAAACAATGTGTTGAGTGTGAAGTAGATGCCGTGTGCACCCTCCCTACACACACACACACACACACACACACACACACACACACACACATTTTTGCTCTGTGTCCCACTGCATATTACCTATGGGATAGCATCCACGTTGATTTTGTGGTTCGTTTCGGTCATTGCATGTACTTAGTAGTGATGGATGCACTGTCAAATTGCCCAAATATCATGTACATGCAGTCCACTTTGGCAGACGGTACTGTGTGGGCTCCAACACAGATTTTTGGGATCAAAGTATTGCCACTGACGATCATCTCCAACAATGGACCATAGTTTTTTTTTCTCAGTGTTGTCCCACTATTTCTCCATCCAGAAAGGTAATATTCACTTCACATCTGCACTATTTCACCCCCAATCAAATGGTGTGGCGGAACAAATGTTGCGTACATTTAAGATGCGGTTGGCAAAGTGTTTGGCAAACTTGTCTGCTGATACAGCATTGCCTCTGTTGGTAAGCAACTACAGGACCACCCCGCTGAATGGCTGCAGCACAATGGAGGTTCTATGTTGCCGACAACCCTGGTTGCTGTTAAACTTGCTTTGTCCTGCGCCACAACCTGTGGCAAGGCCGTGCCCTTCATGATATAGTGTTGGTGGTCCAATCAAAGTATGCTCCTTGATTCGGCAGCAGCCAGAATGAGTGCCAGCTACAGTTCAGGAGACACACGGGCAGTGAATGTTCACTGTGGACATTGGTGGGGCATCACTCTCCTGCTGTTGGAATCAGCTAGACCTTCTGTGAGGCAACAGCCCACCATAGCCACAGTGGATGTTGTTAAAGGGTTGGCCTGCAGGCGCCATTGTTTCCTAGGGGATGGGCGCCTTCCATGGGTGTGCCAGTAGGCATCAAGACGGAGTTGCTGCCTGAACGCTGACCACTCATCGGAGTGCTAGGCAACCATTCCCCTATTGTCACTGTCCCTATCTCTAGCTGCTGCACGATGCACAGAGCCCCCATGCGTTGGGGCATTACTATGGTCAGTGCACCATCGTTTGGACCAGTTCAGTCCATACACTCTACCTGGCTGGCGACAGCTGATGGCCAATTCTTGCAGGGGTGATGCCTCTTCGGATGCGAACGAGCCAATGGAAGTTAAGGCTGTTGCCTTTCAGCTGTCATTGTCACATCTGGTGGTTTCCTTGTCAGTGCTGGCCTCTGCCAGCACCAGTCTGCCCAGCATAGTCCTCCTTTTTTGCGCGCTGATGCCTGTGGCACCAGCTCCGCGGTAGAGGGGAGGGACAAGATACTGTGCCTGTACAATCTGCCACCACAGCATTTCTTTCTGGTGTCAGTGGCAGCTGGGTGAAGCTAATGCCCCACCATCACCTGCAGCGAGCACCCAGCACCCCGGCTGGCATATATGAACACATTGGGCCATTGCAAGTGGGGTCTCATTCAGTTGCATCTTCTCTACTCAGACCAACTCTGTGCCAGTGTGCATTCAGCTGTCAGTGTTAGTACTCTGTACTTGGACAGTTAATAGTTGTATAAATGTTTCTCCAACACTGTCATTATTTAGCATGCAGTTATCAGCCCACGTAATTTTTGTGTATGTAGTGGTTGCCAATAGTGTGTGTAGATAGAGCATTAATCATCATCTTTTTTTTTCACTTGGAATCCTCATGCATGTGATTTCACTTATTTCTATGTACCTATCATAATATTTAAATACCTGATAATAGTGTTCCACTGGTTAAAAAACAAGACAAAATAATCCACTTTTATTGGCCGTGGAGTGGTTCCAAAAATGTATGTCATTAGATGTGTACTTTTTGTGTCTGCTAACATTACACAAACATTTAAAACTAATTCTTGTTGCACTATGGGCAAAATAATGCAGATGCACAAAATGAAGAATAGAAAGAGAGACTGCAGATACATGGATGAAAATATAAAATGATAAAACAGAATAAATTAAATTTAATACGTAGAAACATTGTGCATGTTATTTTAAAGATTCTAAATAAAAGAGGAATGACAGGAAGAAAAGATTGGAGCAAATAAAAAAAAAAGGTCAATAAGATGATTAAAAATACGCAGTAAAGGATGAGAAATTAAAAATTGCATGTACACCAATTAATTGAAGAAAAATAATGATCCATCATATTGATAGAGATTTAAAACTTACGGGATTTGAACCCACAATATTAAACACATTGGGGATACATCTTTACCACAACATTATGCTGCCACTGTATGTAACACTATTATTTTTAAGGCTCTGGAGAGTCGTGCAACGTTATCGTTGATTACTTGCAAATGAGGGCCCATAATGATGAATGGTTGTTGGTAAACAATGGACTCATTTGTTTGTGGCTTTACATATCAGTTGAATTACTCTTTCATTCTTTTGCGTGTAACAAGTATACGGGAGCAACTGAATAGAAACAGTCGACACAATCTGTTGGTGTTTTGCACATTGATTGAGTTATTTATTTATTTAAAATGAAACCAGTCCTCAGTTTTTCTGTCAGTTCAAGCTTGTATTCATTCATTCAGCTGAAACCACTGTTTAGTGGTTTAATTGACTGAGTTATTCAATTATTCTTCTGAGTGAAACAATTCTGTATTATTTTGATTAGAAGTAGTAGAGCAGTGGTATATAATACAAACAGGGGTACACATACTCCCAGAGTGTATCCCCACTCCCAGCTGTGAGCGAAAACATGTCAGTGGATATGCCAAAGTTAAAATGAGCAGTATACATGTTCATTTAATTATGTACTGAAAAACAATGACTTTATCACCATTTAAAACTAATAAATGGATTGCTGTGCATTAAATTGTTCCACGTGCAACTAAAACAACATTAATGAAGCTTCTTTGGTAGTACAAAGTTAAGCGAGCGTAAAGTTCTCCTAGAGGTACAAGAAGAAGAATGGAACATTGTCAAATTTTTGCGACTGTTTGGATTCCGTTTTATTGAATCAAAATTAAAATAATCTAGCAGCCTCTGAGATTGCTTGTGGCTGCTGCCAGGGCAGAGCAGCAGGAGCTGGTAGCCTGTCTCTGCTAGTGCAGGTCCAACAGTACTGCATTTGCACTGGCCACTGAACCGCTTCTTTTTGTGCCAGCTGCACCCCTGACCCGAGGTGGAGCGGCTATGCGGCAGCACCATGTAGCTGACCCAACGTCCGTTGCCTCCCATGGAAAACAGTGGAAAAGTATGGAAGTGAAATCATAGCCCAGAGACCAAGTGAAAGCATTCATTTAACTGAAGTAACCAACAGATACTTGTCCGTCAGTTGTCTCACAGTAAGTGAAATCATTCAAACCTGGAGAGCCCCAGTCACCCAACCCTCCCTCCCAGACAGTTCCAGCAGATCTGAAACTTTTTTTCTGTACAAGAATGTATGTGGTGACTTCCATACGAATTTAGTATATGATGGTGCAAGAAAAAGGATGTTGGTAGATCCCCTAAATTCATATGATCTGATGCAGACTGTGTGTTTCAACTAGGGTGCAGGGGAACAGCAGCACAGACAAAGACAATACTTTTATTCATTCTTCGTTACTAGATGGGCATTCTGTTGGTAAAAGAGTGAATGGCCTTTCAGACCATGTTGCATAAATTTTAACACTAAAAGGCATTTGTACTCAAACAAATGTCACATCTAATTACAAACTATGTAGGAACGTTAATCCAACAGCAATAGTGTTTTTTAAACCTTGTCAAGGAACAAGAGTGGCATGATGTTTATAGTGCCGATAACATAGATGATAAATCTAATGCTTTCCTCAACACATTTCTCAGGCTCTTTGAGAGTTGCTTTCCATTAGAATATTCTAAATGGAGTACTAGCAGTAGTAGGCAACTCGAATCGCTGACTAGTCGGATAAGGACATCATGCAGATCAAAGCGGGAATTATAAAAATGTTAGAAGTAGTCACATCAAGCTACTGTATCCCATTACAAACAGTATTGTAAGGTGCTTAAAAATGGTATTAGGAAGGCAAAGAGTATGTGGTATGCAAGTAGTATAGCTAATTCACAGAATAAAATTAAAACCATATGGTCAGTTGTGAAGGAAGTGTCTGGGCGGCAGCAGCACAAGGTCAAAGATACAAAGTCAGTTCATAGTAAGAATATTTCTGTTACTGATAAGTCAGATATGTACAATATTTAACAATCATTTTCTGAGCATTGCTGGTGAGTTAAATAAAAATTTAGTTTCTACAGGGAATCTTAACTTTCTTGGCAAATGCCTTTCCGAGATTGATGTCTGAAATACTCCTCTTTGATACAGACAAGGGGGAGATTGAGTCAATAATTATATCACTAAAGACTAATGACTCTCATAGTTATGATGGAGTGCTTAGCAGAATATTAAAGTACTATGCTGCACAGGTTAGCCCCGTAGCCATATTTTTAATTTTTCCATCAGGAATGGTCAGTTTCCTAAATGATTTAAGTTCTCAGTAGTAAAGCCGCTTTATAAAAAGGGATAATGTAGATAATGTTTCAAATAGAGCAATTCATGACCTGTGTTCATGGCTTGTGGAAAATAAACTAATGCTAAATCACAATAAGATTCAGTTTTTACAGTTTCTAACACACAGTTCAGCAAAACCTGACATTTTAATTTCGCAGAATGGGCATATGATTAGTGAAACTGAACAGTTCAAATTTCTGGATGTTCAGATAAATAGTAAGCTGTCATGGAAAGCCCACGTACAGGATCTTGTTCAAAGACTTAATACTGCCATTTTTACTATTCGAAGGGATCTGAGGTGAGTGATCATTTGACATGAAAATTAGTCTACTTTGCTTATTTTCATTTGCTTATGTCATATGGTATTATATTTTGGACTAACTCTTCGCATTCTAAAAGGATGTTTTTGTCTCAGGAATGGGCAGTAAGTGGTATAAGTTTATAAACCTCTTGTTGACCCCTGTTCACGAGTTTGGGTATTTTGACATTAGCCTCTCAATATATATAATCCTTACTGTCATTTCTTGTTAACAATATTAGCTTATTCCCAAGAATAAGCAGCTTTCACTTGGTCAATACTCAGCAGAAATCAAACCCGCATTTGGATTGTACTTCCTTAACTCTTGTGCAAAAAGGTATGCAGTATACTGCTGCATCCATTTTCAATAAGCTACCACTCGAATTCAAAAATCTTAGCAGTAATCCACACACTTTCAAATCGAAACTGAATCCGTCAAGGAAGTTCCTTGAAAAATTAAGCTGATTCTTGTTGATTGCATTTACTTGAACTTATGGATTGACTTTTTTTTGGGTTCATAAACATATTAGTTTTACCTGTTATTACTTTTATGTAGTAATTTCATGTACGGACACGTTCCATGACCTTTGACATTTGCTCCTTAGTTTGGTCCTACAGAATTTGATGTGTAAATAAATTTGCGATACAGGTTAGTTTCAGGCCAACTTAACACCTTGATGACATAGAAAAAACACCATTCTCCATAATAAATTTTTCTTGCTGTAATGGAGTGTGTGTTGATGCGAAACTTCCTGGCAGATGAAAACTGTGTGCTGGACCAGGACTCAAACCCAGGACCTTAGCCTATCGTGGGCGATGTAAAGCTGAAGGCCAGGTCATGAGTCATGCTGGATGACTACCTTATCTCTTACATTCTAGACTTTGCGAAAGTTGTTCTGCAAAACTAGTGGGACTAGCATGTGCTGCCCTATGAGACTGTCATGCAATAGAAACAGTATCCCAACAGCCCCCATGTAACGTCTTGAGCATATATATGGTCAGGCAGCTAATGATTTTCTCTTGTTTGGTGATATTTCTTTTCAATTGAAACTACCTTTTCCAGTTGATTGCTGGGCATTATTATCCTTGCAGATATAGGTGACACATTTGTAAAAATATTTTTCTGCTTATGGCTTCTCCAATTTCTGTTAATTCCATATACTTTCTGTTGAAACAATATTGGATTTTTGAATACATAGTAAATACACTGTACCCATAATACCATTAGACCTGCATATGTAACTTATAAAGTCAATCACAGTCTCCTGGAGGTGACTGCCTAGCAGCAGTGTGATTCCACACCCTACCCATGAGCCACTTGGCTGCAAAAGATTCAGATTTAAAAACTCAAGACATAAAACTATTTAGTGGACATCAAAGCTATCGTGTAGTGTTAGAGGAAACAGCAGTCTTGCTTCTCAGGAAAAGTTTCAATTTGTTGGTTCCAACAGTACGAAAAGGATAAATTTCTACTTACTACATAAAGGATGGGTTGAGTGTAGACAGGCAAAATGAATAAGACTGCTATTATTCAGCTATCGGGCTAAGTCCTAACTGCTTCTGTGTCTTAGATGAATAGTGATCTTTGATGCATTCTGCAGTAGGGGTATGGGAGAGCCATGGGTGGGGAGGGGGAGGAATCGTAGTGGCAGTGTGTTGCATGGTCCGATGAATCTTGCTACCTTCATGATGCTGATGGGAGGGCATAAAGCCATCATCTCACAGGGGAACATGTCCTTGACACCTATACTGCGGGATGGAGACAAGCTGGCATTTGCAAGTCCAATGTAGATAGCGTAAGGCACTGTGACGGCCAAGGAGTATAATACACAGGTTGCAGACCATGTACACCCCTTCATGACAGTCACGTTTTCCAATGGCTGTGAGAATTTTCAACAAGACAGTGGGCTGTGGTTCAAGGCACACAGTGGAAAGTTCCAGTTGATGTGCTGGTGCCCCCAACTCTCCAGATCTGAACCCAGTCACACACATCTGGGATGTGATTGAATGTTGTGTCAGAGCTCATCCCATCCCAATTCCTTCCCCCCTCTCCCCCCCTTGAATTTATGGGAATTAGGTGACCTGTGTGTGTACATGTGGTGTCAACTCTCTCCAGCAACCTACCAAGGCCTCGTTGCTTGCATGACACTGTTATTTTGTGCCAAAGATGGATGTACCGGCTATTAGGTTGGTGGTCACAATGTTCTGGCTGATCAGCATAAGTACAACATTTTTAACTTTATACTTGTATAAGAGCATCAACAACTATCTTACTGTTACAGGCAGGTCTTTTAGTTTAACTGAGAAAGGTGGCACTTCAGTAAGCACTAGATTTGCATTTGGAAGGAATGAAATTTAAGTTGGTCTTGGTCATATTGTTTAGATTTTTTACAGTGTAGATGAACAATGTCAAAGCCAATATCCATACCCAGCATTTTCAAGTTTGTACTCCATACTAATGTCTTGTATGTTGGCAGGTCATTAAACTATATATCAATACTCCTTTCTTCATGCAAAATATGTTGTTTTTCAGGCTGGTGTGCTAATTGAAAGGAAGAATACGTCAAGGGGCTGCTTACATTTGTACAGTAAGGAGGACTTCACAGAGTTCATAAATTCGGTTAGGATGATGTTGAGATCGTATTTCTTGTTGCGAGGTCTAATTGAACAGAATGACCAAAAGAACGAGACTACTACTCATTCAGCAGAAGAGCAGAAAACAGAGCTACTACAGGATGAACTGAGAAAAGTAGAAAAATTTCAGTTGCCAAGATTAATTCTTCAGAGCAAAGATGATACTAAAGTATTGGAAAAATATATTACTGAGACAGACATGTTAGTTAAAGAATTGGAAGTAAAGTGTAATCTAATGAGAGAAGAAATATTGTCACAGCTGAAAATGAGTATGAAAGGTGCAAAATACATCTGTCTCTTTAACAGATGACGTTTTAAAATATTGAGGTGTATTTTATGTAGAAGTGTACTGGAACAATTTTTTTTGATGATTTAGCAGTGTGCGCGCGCGCGCTCTACTGTATGATGTCTAGCTATTAGTTTATTTATTAAGATATTTTAAAATCTAAGTTTCAGTGCCATTCGTTACTGTAAAAGTATGCAAATAATAAAGGTGTGGCTGTAATTTTCTGTACCTGCAGTGCAAAAGAAAGCATTTTTTTTTGTGTAAAGAATCTTGTCCAGATAGACCCTTATTAAACCCTCCCTCCTGCCCTCATATGTCGTCAAGCGCATGGATTGTTACAGTGTTGTTCCTCTTCAAATGCAGAAAACTATTTATTACTGGATATGCCAGCTTATTAATGTGCTGTGCATTGTTGTTTGGCTTTTCTATCAGAGTGGAACAGTACTGTAGATGGAGTTTTTAATGGTGCCAGGTCAGTAGACGTGAACTAGTAAACAAACAAAAAATTGTGTAATTTTTATATCTACTCCTTGTACAATACTGGTGATACTGCTATTTCAGCTCACGTCCCTGTGATCCAAGATGCCTCCCTGGACCTTACGAAAGGTGGAACATGGTTCGTAATAGGGTGTGTAATCACAACAGATGACAATGTACACACTGCAACATGCTTCCGTCGTGGCCTCTTGAGTGGTTAAGAGTTCTTGTACTAGGGCCTTCAACTCCTCCACAACAATTCCTGAATGGTCACATGTGGATGTGCTGCAACACGTCTGAACTTAAATATTTTGCATACAAGAAAGAATGAAAATTATTCTCAAAATATTACATGTGAAGGATAATATTCACACATGTTTTAGTAGTATTTTGCTTTATCTGAAGAGTTGGTTAATGAAAATTGTATGGTAAATGAAACCACCCCAAAAGCAAGAGGTTTGTTTAGTCCACAGCCACTACATAACTGAAATAAATCGTAGCAACATGTCTGTTGCATATAATTAATAGTTTTCTAGATACTGAAGTGACAAAGAAACTAGTAATTGCCCCTTTAAATAAACTATTTGATGAACTAAAGCTTAATCTTTGTTGCACTAGATTGTTCCGACATATTTCCTCATTACAACATGTATTCTTTTATGTACAGTTACGCTGATATTTCTGTAATTACAAATGCATTAAATTAAACTTCCCATAACTATGAAATTACCAACGTCAGCATCTAAAATATCAATTTACCTATTCTGAACAGTACTTCAATGGAATGCTCACCCTATTGCAACAGTGCAAAAATCCAAGAACTCTGCCCTCCAGTAACACTGTCTTCAGTCTGAAAGTTTGTTTGAACATCTCACCACTTGAATAGGCATAGCACTGTTGGATTCCGTATGTTCTTCCTTCCTCTGACCTTTGAACTGGAGTCAGGTTGATAATACAACATATGGCATCTGTTCAACAAATCCTCCAAAAAGCCCTTTTATAGTCATATGCCCAATACATAGGATGAAAACTGCAGTGGATTTGAGTTTTTGTGCATCAAAACAAAATCTAACATCTAATTAGTCGTTACGATGGTATTTTGTGCAACCTACCTAAAGCATTTGACTGTGGGCATCCCAATATTCTGCTAGATAAATTGAAGTTTTGTGCCAGCCAATGGACAATATATTTCCTGAAAAGAATTCAGAAAATTGTACTTAGCAATGTAACCAATATAGACTGTGGACATAACTGACCAGGGAGAAATTATGTATGGGATTCCCAAAAGCTTAATTTTAGGTCCGTTCAGGTTCCTCATATGTACAGGGTTGCCACAAGTTCTGAAAAAAATCAGGAAATTTCAAACGTGTCAGGGAAACACTGGAAAAATCTTGTTTTTTGTTTGTTTACTGAAATTTCATGTGTCATCGCAAGCTGAGCGCAGTTGAGTACCTGTGTGCCTTCCCTACTCCATCATTCTTACTGCTTTTCCCCTTTCTATCATTCCCTTCAGCTTGCAGTCAGTACTGCCATCACTTCTTGCCACTAACCTAGCAGTTGCCGATGGGAGGGAGGGAGGGAGCGAGGGAGGGAGGCAGGCATGAGGAGTGGTTTGTTTGGATCTGATTCTCAAAGACTGTTGATGCAGCAGCCGAAGACAGTGGTCACGTGTGCACGAGTTTTGCGAGTTTTGTGTGTGTGTGTGTGTGTGTGTGTGTGTGTGTGTGTGTGTGTGTGTGTGTGTTTGCTCTTGTTTTCTGACAAAGGCTATGGCCAAAAATTTAGTTTTGGGAGTGTGATTGTCTTATGTGTGTGTCTGTGGCTCAGCCATCATCTTTATGGTGAGTTGCTACCTATCCTCATTAGTATTGATTCTCACAGCATTTGCACAAGTTATCTGTTGCATGGATTGATCACTGCAGGCTCATTTCATCAACATGGTGTCTTCCTGTATGACACATGAATAGCTTGGCATTGATTGACAGAGTTAGTGGTTGTCCTGTTGAGGAATATCAAGCCAAATTGGGTCTGAGCTGGCAGGAGGGCCCTGCCAATAATGCACCAAACTTTCTCAATTAGGAAGAGATCCAGCGACCTTGCTGGCCAAGGTAGTGTATGGCAAGCACAAAGACAAGCAGTAGAAACTCCCGCTGTGTGCGGGCGGACATTATCTTGCTGAAATGTGAGCTTACGGTGGCTTTCCATGAAGGGCAACGAAATGGGGGTGTAGAATATTGTTGACGTACCACTGTGCTGTTAAGCTTCAACGGATGACAACCAAAGAGGTCCTGCTACGAAATGAGATGGCACCGTAAATCGTTGGCTGTCTGTCTGGTTGTATGCTAGGCAACAGATAGGTCTGTTGGGGGGGGGGGGGGGGGGGGGGCACGAGTGTCTCCAGAATGTTTCACTGGTCACAGGCTCAGTTCGAAGCAGGCCTCATCACTGAAGACTATTCTACTCTAGTCAATGAGATTCCAGGCCAAATATGCCCAACACCACTGCAAACAGGGCTTTTTGTGTATTGAGATCAATGGTGGTAAGTGCAAGGGGGTGCCGTGAGCTCAGCCCCTTTCTGTGAGCCATCTATTTATGGCCCTTGTCACTATTGAACCTGTTGCACATCATATCGCTGATAACAGTGAACCTGGGGCTCTGAGTGAAAGTTTGCTCAGGCCTCTCCTTCCGCCATCTCTCTTTGTCAATCATTTCCTTCTTGATGTGTTCGGCCATGGTTCACCCTATCCTGCGAACACCATCGACTAGCGGCATAGCGCCCATTCAGATGTTGAGTGATTTACCGATTACCCCAACCGCCTTCTTTGAGAGCAACTAAACGTCCTCTCTCATATACAGACTTCCACGATGGGCCAAAATGTAGGCCATTTCTGTGGGTATATCTAACAGATCGGGTCGTTTCCCACTAATGTGCAGGCCCTGCACATCGGATCTAGTCTCACCAACCTGTCTGCAGGCCAAGTCTGTTTGTGTATGGCATAATGTAGTGGATTTTCATGGCTTAAAAATGTACCCAGGATTGCGGCAGGCTGGAGGCCACAAGTGATGGATTTCAGGAATTGTGACTGTCTCACTAAAAGTACATTGTACAGAGTGGGGATTTTATAAATACTTTAAAAGTAGTTTATACAGGGTGTTTCAAAAATGGCAGGTATATTTGAAACGGCAATACAAACTAAACTATCAGCGATAGAAATACACTGTTTGTTGCAATATGCTTGAGACAACAGTACATTTTCAGGCAGACAAACTTTCGAAATTCCATTAGTTACAATTGTCAACAACAGATGGCGCTGCGGTCTGGGAAACTCTATAGTACGATATTTTCCACATACCCACCATGCGTAGCAATAATATGGCGTAGTCTGAATGAAATTACCCGAAACCTTTGACAACATGTCTGGCGGAATGGCTTCACATGCAGATGAGATGTACTGCTTCAGCTGTTCAATTGTTTCTGGATTCTGGCGGTACACCTGGTCTATCAAGTGTCCCCACAGAAAGAAGTCACAGGGGTTCACGTCTGGCGAATAGGGAGGCCAATCCACGCCGCCTCTTGTATGTTTCGGATAGCTCAAAGCAATCACACGATCATCGAAATATTCATTCAGGAAATTAAAGACGTCGGCCGTGCGATGTGGCCGGGCACCATCTTGCATAAACCACGATGTGTTCGCAGTGTCGTCTAAGGCAGTTTGTACCGCCACAAATTCACGAAGAATGTCCAGATAGCGTGATGCAGTAATCGTTTCCGATCTGAAAAATGGGCCAACGATTCCTTTGGAAGAAATGGCAGCCCAGACCAGTACTTTTTGAGGATGCAGGGACGATGGGACTGCAATATGGGGCTTTTCGGTTCCCCATATGCGCCAGTTCTGTATATTGACGAAGCTGTCCAGGTAAAAATAAGCTTCGTCAGTAAACCAAATGCTGCCCACATGCATATCGCCGTCATCAATCCTGTGCACTATATCGTTAGCGAATGTCTCTTGTGCAGCAATGGTAGCGGCGCTGAGGGTTTGCCACGTTTGAATTTTGTATGGATAGAGGTATAAACTCTGGCGCATGAGACGATACGTGGACATTGGCGTCATTTGGACCACAGCTGCAACACGGCGAACGGAAACCCGAGGCCGCTGTTGGATCACCTGCTGCACTAGCTGCGCGTTGCCCTCTGGTTGCCGTACGCGGTCGCCCTACCTTTCCAGCACGTTCATCAGTCACGTTCCCAGTCCGTTTAAATTTTTCAAACAGATCCTTTATTGTATCGCTTTTCGGTCCTTTGGTTACATTAAACCTCCGTTGAAAACTTCATCTTGTTGCAACAACACTGTGTTCTAGGCGGTGGAATTCCAACACCAGAAAAATCATCTGTTCTAAGGAATAAACCATGTTGTACACAGCACACTTGCACGCTGTGAACAGCACACGCTTACAGCAGAAAGACGACGTACAGAATGGCGCACCCACAGACTGCGTTGTCTTCTATATCTTTCACATCACTTGCAGCGCCATCTGTTGTTGAAAATTGTAACTACTGTAATTTCGAAAGTTTGTCCACCTGAAAATGTACTGTTGTCCCAAGCATATTGCAACAAACGGTGTATTTCTATCGCTACTCTTTTATTTTTTATTGCCGTTTCAAATATACCGGTCATTTTTGAAACACCCTGTATATTAGACAGTATGGACGATAAGGAAGAAGAAAATTGTTGCAGTTTGTATGCTATGTACTCACATAATACAATGGGAAATAACTTACAATAACGAACATAGTAGAAACAACTTTGGGTGGGGTGGGGGGGTCACCTACAGTGTTGGTTTACACAACTATTCCCTGCCTTATACACGTCTTTCAAGAGGCCTACTTCTTTCTGAGGTTATATCTGAAATTGGTGAAGGTATTTTCAAATGTGTTTTGTTTTATTGAAATAAAATTTCATCAGTGATCTTATTGAAAAATATATACCATTTGTCTTGCTTCCTCCATCTGAAAACAGTTCATTACAAAGGTGTTGATGCTAGAACATAAGATTTTCGCTCACACGTTTAGAAATACTGAAGCCCTTACATCTTTTGTAAATTTATGTCGTTAATTACCCTTGAGATCTCAAAATTTGTCAGGGAAAATTCTTAAACTTGTGGCAATCCTGTAGACGATCTTCCATTTAACACACAACAAGCAGAATCAGTTCTTTTTATAGATGACACTAGTGTTTTAACCCATCCGAACATACATACAGAAACAGAAGAAATGGTGAACAAAGTTCATTAAAGAATAAGTGACTGGATTTCTGCCATTGGTCCCACCCTCAATTTTTTAAAAAGACAACTGCTCATTTAGGGGTACTACACCCTTGGTAAGTGTAACATGTGAAGAGGAAATAATAAATAGGGTAGAAACTTCGAAACTGTTACGAGTCTATATTGATATTGGGTAAAGCACATTCTGAACTCTTGTAACTCAGTTCATCCCCTTGGAGTCATTCCAAATCTTGGGGAGAGAAATTAGTAAGTTGATGTATGTTGCATATTTTCATTTAATAATGTCCTATAGAATAATGTTATCGAGTAATTCGTCTTTAAGAAATGAAGCCTTCATTGTGCCAAAATGTGCTGTAAGAAGAATATGTGAAGCTCACCTATGATCATTTTGGTGGGAGTGGGGAATTCTGACTACTGCTTCACAACATTTATTCCCCCATGAAGTTCGTTGTAAATAATCCACCACAGTTTGAAAGAAACAATAATGTACATAACTACAATATCAGAAGGAAAAAATGACATTCATTACTCCAAATTAAAGTTTTTCCTTAGCACGAAAAAGGGGTACACAATGCTGGAACATAATTGTTTGATCATTTACCCCGTGATACAAATTTGGAAACAAACTGAGAAAGTTTCTTCTTGACAATTCCTCCTATTTCGTAGAAGAATTTGTATTACTGTAATGTGTAAAAGGTGGTAGGTAGAACTGACTGACTCACATCTGATTTTTTTCCCAAAAAGAAGAGAAATAAATGTTTAGAAATGTTCATATTATATCCATATGCACAAATTAATTTGTGATAAAATAAAATGACTTTTTCCACATCATTATGATCTATCATGTAGCATGATCTGTGGAACGTGAAAATAACTAACAATGGCCATACCAACTGCACAACCTGAAACTGGTCGTGGACTGAAATATTTTTAATGTGGTGGAAGTGATTTTTGTGAAACTGTGACCTTCAGTAAGTTTCGGCCAATATTTATTACATACTCTGACTCTTCAAACAACAATATCAAACTATGCTTCCTGCATTTGCCATAAAATATATTTATATACACTCTGGGTTTCTGTGCCTAAATAGTATGGCAAGACAATGTGTTGTCAGTGTACAGTATAGTTCATGTCTAATTCACTAATAACAGGTGATAACTCTGTACAATACCAATTCATGGACTTTTTGTTAGATCCATTATCTAATGCAGTGAGGTATGACAAGAAGTACTGTGGATCCGAAGTAATTCAGCATATATATATCTCTCTCTCTCTCTCTCTCTCTCTCTCTCTCTCTCTCTCTCTCTCTCTCTCTCTCTCTCTCTCTCTCTCTCTCTCTCTGTAATAGTGTTGAAGTGCAGGCACAGAATGCAATTTGAAATTTGTATCTTCCTATTGAAGCGAAGTGTTTTGTGTAAGTAGTTGTGGTTTCATCACAGTCTCATTTAATCTGCAGCTCCGACTGAAAGAAAAAAAGAGTGTGATCATCTTCTATACAGTCCTGCTTAACCAGCAAAAATATTTGCTTGAGTTTACAGTTACGTAATGTGAGTCCCTTAAAAGACAAGTAGTGTAATTTAACTTTCCCTTGTTTCTTAGGTAGGGCCAAGATCCTGTTGAGCAAGTGGCATTCTAGTACCATAGCAAATATAACTTACGTGGTAACCACACACGTTAAAACACAAAGGTTTACAGACCTGGGCTGTGAGTGAGCATTTCTAGCAAGTTCCTGCTATGAGCAGAAAAATGTGTGCTGACAGCTAAACCATCCCTGAACAAGAATAATGTGAGTTTTACAACTTGTGTCCTAAGGGGTTCATATGACACCAACATCCTTCCTGAGAAATATCCAAATACTGTACGTGGGATTTGTGGAGGATCTTGTGGCTGGCAGAGCTCCTCTTGAGAACCGAGGGAGGTGGCGCAGTGGTTAGCACACTGGACCCGCATTTGGGAGGACGACAGTTCAATTCTGCATCTGGCCATCCTGATTTAGGTTTTCTGTAATTTCCCTAAATCACTCTAGGCAAATGCTGGGATGGTTCCTTTGAAAGGGCACGGCCTACTTCCTTCCCCGTCCTTCCCTAATCCGATGAGACCGATGACCTCACCGTTTGTTCTCTTCTCTCCCCCCCCCCCCCCCCCCCAAACAATCTAGTCCAGTCCAATCCAGTCCAGTCCTGTTGAGATTTTCAGTCTGCAGTGGAGTGCGCGCTGATATGAAACTTCCTGGCAGATTAAAACTGTGTGCCGGATGGAGACTATCTCGGGACCTTTGCCTTTCGCGGGCAAGTGCTCTACCAACTGAGCTACCCAAGCACGACTTATGCCCCGTCCTCACAGCTTTACTTCTGCCAGTACCTCGCCTGGTACTGGCAGAAGTAAAGCTGCAAGTCATGCTTGGGTATCTCAGTTGGTAGAGCACTTGCCCACGAAAGGCAAAGGTCCCGATTCTATGCACAAATCAATGAACTATACATTTTGCTTAAAATTAACTTGGAATTAAATCTGGGCTCAAAAGGTTTGTTCAAAGTCTGATGTTTTAGGGGTTTGTTGTGGACTAGTCTTGAATGTTCTTCATAAAATTGATAGTCTAGCGCAAGAGTGATAAACTACCAGTAGTTATAGGGTTCAGAAAAGACCCTTTTTTAAGATAGTGAGGACAGAAAAAAACCAAATTTTGAGAGAGGTTAGGACTGAGACAAACCTTCAGTTTGAGAAAGAAACCAAAAAAACATAATTCTAGCTTATTACATCAGCATAAACAGCTATTGGTTAATAATTTTCGACAGTCAGCAGATATTTTAACTCTGCCCAATTTAACTCAGTCAATGTGAAATGTCAGCTATCTCTATTGCATAAAAATATTAGAGGACTGAGAAATAAAATTAATGAATTAAATATCTGCATCGATGAATTAAGAGTCTTCAAACCCAGCTGACAATCTGCCTCTCTGAACATTATGTGACCGCTGGTATAGAACTTAAGTGTTACAGGGTTTAGGTTAGCATCTCACTTTTGTAGATCAGAAATGGAGAAAGGAGGAGTTGCCACATTCATCAGGAACTGTCATAAATTTAAGAACACAGACATTCATAAATTTTGCCTAGAACAGCATATGGAAGTATGTGCAACAGAGGTAGAATTTCACAAAAAATCCTTCATAATACACTCCTGGAAATGGAAAAAAGAACACATTGACACCGGCGTGTCAGACCCACCATACTTGCTCCGGACACTGCGAGAGGGCTGTACAAGCAATGATCACACACACGGCACAGCGGACACACCAGGAACCGCGGTGTTGGCCGTCGAATGGCGCTAGCTGTGCAGCATTTGTGCACCGCCGCCGTCAGTGTCAGCCAGTTTGCCGTGGCATAAGGAGCTCCATCGCAGTCTTTAACACTGGTAGCATGCCGCGACAGCGTGGACGTGAACCGTATGTGCAGTTGACGGACTTCGAGCGAGGGCGTATAGTGCGCATGCGGGAGGCCGGGTGGACGTACCGCCGAATCGCTTAACACGTGGGGCGTGAGGTCTCCACAGTACATCGATGTTGTCGCCAGTGGTCGGCGGAAGGTGCACGTGCCCGTCGACCTGGGACCGGACCGCAGCGACGCACGGTTGCACGCCAAGACCGTAGGATCCTACACAGTGCCGTAGGGGACCGCACCACCACTTCCCAGCAAATTAGAGACACTGTTGCTCCTGGGGTATCGGCGAGGACCATTCGCAACCGTCTCCATGAAGCTGGGCTACGGTCCCGCACACCGTTAGGCCGTCTTCCGCTCACGCCCCAACATTGTGCAGCCCGCCTCCAGTGGAGTCGCGACAGGCGTGAATGGAGGGACGAATGGAGACGTGTCGTCTTCAGCGATGAGAGTCGCTTCTGCCTTGGTGCCAATGATGGTCGTATGCGTGTTTGGCGCCGTGCAGGTGAGCGCCACAATCAGGACTGCATACGACCGAAGCACACAGGGCCAACACTCGGCATCATGGTGTGGGGAGCGATCTCCTACACTGGTCGTACACCTCTGGTTATCGTCGAGGGGACACTGAATAGTGCACGGTACATCCAAACCGTCATCGAACCCATCGTTCTACCATTCCTAGACCGGCAAGGGAACTTGCTGTTCCAACAGGACAATGCACGTCCGCATGTATCCCGTGCCACCCAATGTGCTCTAGAAGGTGTAAGTCAACTAACCTGGCCAGCAAGATCTCCGGATCTGTCCCCCATTGAGCATGTTTGGGACTGGATGAAGCGTCTTCTCACGCGGTCTGCACGTCCAGCACGAACGCTGGTCCAACTGAGGCACCAGGTGGAAATGGCATGGCAAGCCGTTCCACAGGACTACATCCAGCATCTCTACGATCGTCTCCATGGGAGAATAGCAGCCTGCATTGCTGTGAAAGGTGGATATACACTGTACTAGTGCCGACATTGTGCATGCTCTGTTGCCTGTGTCTATGTGCCTGTGGTTCTGTCAGTGTGATCATGTGATGTATCTGACCCCAGGAATGTGTCAATAAAGTTTCCCCTTCCTGGGACAATGAATTCACGGTGTTCTTATTTCAATTTCCAGGAGTGTATTAAGTGTATATCGAGCACCTGCAGGTAACTTTAATGTGTTTGTAAACCACCTTGAAGCTGTACTGGCCCATTTAACAACCAGAAACAAAGTAGTAGTGGTTGCTGGTGATTTCAATGTAGATTTCCTTAAAGACTCCCAATAAGGACTTATTTGAGCTATCAACATTATCATTCAACTTAATTCCCACTGTAAAGTTCCCCACTAGGGTAGCCAATTGCTCACAAACAGCCATTGATAATATCTTTATAGAAAAGTCCTATGAACAAAATTATATTACAAAACCAATAGTCAATGGCCTCTCAGATCATTACATGCAGTTCCTTCTGTTAAATGTTAACACTGAACAGGATATAAAAGCTGTTAAATCTGAGCTCAAGAGGGTAATCAATAAGCCAAAAATTGATTATTTTAGGACACTCCTCAGAGACATTCACTGGACTGATGTTTACAGTGCTCATGGCATGAATGAAAAATATAACACTTTGGCCAATAAAGTGCTTACCTTATTCGAACACTGTTTTCTCCCAAAACTTACCAAGGTTAGAGCTAAGTCTACAAAGAAGCCATGGATTACTCTAGGAACAGGGGTATCTTGTAAAACAAAAAGAAAACTGTATCTGTCAATCCGAAACAGTTCCAATGTTGATGCTATAGCACATTACAAGAAATACTGCAAAATATTAAAGACTGTAATACGGACATTAAAGCAAATATATTACAAGGGAAAGATAGTCATATCAGATAACAAAATAAAGACAATATGGGATATAGTGAAGGAGGAGACCAGTAGAAGCAGACATGAAGAGGGACAAATAGCAGTGAGAGTAGATGATCATTGGTGAGAGATGTGTATAGTGTTGCAGAACTTTTTACAAACATTTCATAACTGTTAATGTCAATATGGGGTTGTCAGGTTCTGTAGATGCTGCTACGGAATATCTCAGACCAGACATTTCAAGTAACTTCCATAATATGAATTTGACCCCCACTAACCCATCAGAAATAATGTCCATCATAAAATCTTTAAAATCAAAAACACCTAGTGGGTATGGTGAAATATCAACAAAGCTAATTAAGGAATGTGATTCTGAGCTAAGTAACATATTAAGCCATCTGTGTAAACAGTCATTTATCAGTGGAATATTTCCTGAATGGTTGAAATATGCTGAAGTTTAGCCACTGTTTAAGAAGGGAGATAAAGAAATAGCATCAAATTTCCATCCAATTTCCATTTTGCCAGCATTCTCAAAAATTTTAGAAAAAGTAATTTACAGTTGGCTTTATAACCATCTTATCTCAAATAACATACTGTCAAAGTCACAGTTTGTATTTCTAAAAGGTTCTGCTATTGATAAGGCTATCTATCTGCACTTACAGTGAAAATGTGCTTAATTCATTAGACAAAAAATTGCTGGCAGCTACTATATTTTGTGATCTGTCGAAGGCATTTGACTGTGTAAATTACAGTATGCTTTTAAGTAAATTAGAATATTATAGTGTAACAGGAAATGCTGCAAAATGGCTCAAATCTTATATCTCTAGCAGGAAGCAAAGGGTGTTATTAGGAAAGAGACATGTATCAAGCTATCAGGCATCATCTAACTGGGAACTAATTACATGTGGGATCCCACAAGGTTCCACTTTAGGGCCCTTACTTTTTCTTGTGTATGTCAATGACATTTCATCAGTAACATTACCAGAAGCAAAGTTCGTTTTGTTTGCTGATGATACAAACATTGCAGTAAATAGCAAATCAAGTGGAGTCTTAGAAAGGTCAGCTAATAAAATATTTGTGGACATTAATCACTGGTTCCTAGCCAATTTTTTGTCACTAAACTTTGTAAAAACACACTACATGCAGTTCAGAACTTGTAAGGGGTGTCCCACTAATATATGCCTAACATACGATGACACACAGACAGAAATGGACAGAGTTAAATTCTTGGGATTACAGCTTGATAATAAATTCAACTGGGAAAAAGCAAAGCACACCACAGAACACGTCTTAACAAATCTCTATTTGCAATGCGAATTGTCAGACATAGGGGATATAAAAATGAAAAAGCTGGCTACTATGCTTACTTTCATTCCATAATGTCATATGGGATTATTTTTTGGGGCAATTCATCAAGCCAAGCTAAAGTTTTCCAGGCACAAAAACATGCAGTAAGAGTTATGTGGTGAGAACTCAAGAACATCCTGCAGAAGCCTGTTTAGGGAACTAGGGATACTAACTACTGCTTCCCAATATATTTATTCCTTAATGAAATTTGTCAAAAATATATCACTTTTTTGAACCAACAGCTCAATTCATGGAATCAATACTAGAAATAAGAATCATCTTCACAAGGATTTAAAGTCACTTAGTCTTGTACAAAAAGGTGTGCATTATACAGGAACACACATTTCCAATAACTTGCCAGGAGCCATAAAAAGCTTAACAACCAATGAAATTCATTTTAAGAGAAGCCTAAAGGATTTATTGGTGGTCAACTGTTTCTACTCCATTGATTAATTTCTCTGGAGAACCAACTGATATGCGTGTGTGTCTATATATAAAGTACAATATAACTTCTGCACAATTTCAGTGCAGTAATGTGTTGATTGTAAATAAGTTTTTAGTAGTTGTATTACATGTTAATTACCTTATAAATAAATAAAAAACTTATTTTAAATTCAGTGCATATAGCATTCAATAAAAAATGATGACCATGCCACTTGGGACCTGTGGAATGGTACATTAGCTTATTTGTTTTGAGTTGTAAATATTTGTCATGTATTGTTGTTTTTCTGACGTGTTCTACATCCTGGAGGACCACCTCACTGCAGATCAAATGGAATAAAAGTAAATCTAATCTAATCTAATCTAAACCAAGCAGATCATTTAATTGCAGCATTTCGTCCTACCTAACAATTATAATTTTTCTATTTAATGTTTATGGAGCTACATAAGCATGGAGGCTATATGAATGAAAAGGGCCAGGAGGAGAATTTGCGAATGACTGAAAAAGTAACCTCTTTTAAACCTCCATTGAACACAAAAGAGTGCTTCTCACTCTGGACAAGCCTGCTCTAAACCTGTGAATCCCAGCGAATTTATTACACACATCAGTCTACCACCCATTTGGACTGGATCTAGTGTGCAGAGTCACATAGGTTAAAGGAGAAATGAAACACCAGTGCTTGTTAAAGTGTTACAAACAGATTTGTGGTTGTAGATGTAAAGCAGTTTTGCTTGGAAATTCAGGACACATGATGAACCGGTAGAAGCAGGATGACATTTGTGGTATCATGGGGCATTCTTGGTGTGGGCTTGCAACTGATTGGACTATGGGTAATAAAGGCCAAGTGTCATGTATTTTGTTGTGTTTGTGACAAACTTTGGCATATAATGTAGAGAGTGAGAAGTATTACATTTTGATTCCTTGTATAGTAAAATGATAGGAGGGCCTCTGTTTAGTATAATCTACTTGGAACTGGTATCAGTCTGGGAAATCAATTCTTTGTTTAAATGGGTGAATTTAAACATTAAAGTGACTGAATCAACAATGACCAGATAAAATGTAGTAATTTTATGAAGATGTGTTAATATGAATTTGATATTTCCAAATTTTTGCCAGAACATGAAAAACTTCTATCTCTGCATGTTGCAAGATGTTACTTTAGTGCCCTATGACAAAACAACACATACACTACTCTCTACTGTACACTCTACTCTACAATCTACACTCTGCAGTTGGCCTTCTTATATTACCCTGGGGATTTGATCATTGAGCAAAAACATAAATCAGTTTTGGTGCAAGAAAGCAGGGACACATTGAGCATTTTTTTAAATTGTTTTATTTTCAGAAGCATACTTTATTTGTCTGCACTTTGTTTTCCATATGAATGTAATACACTTTATTATCCTATTTTTGTTTTGCTTCAGCAACACACAACTCAACTGGGTTGGACTTGGCCTGATTCTGGACTATCTGGTGGGAGTGCAACATATTTCAGTGCACGATGCTCTGTTCATAATCACACTAGCTGACAAATCCAGTATTGCCCCATTATTCATTGTGTCAGTTTCGTATTAGAAATGGAAACAAGAAATGAACTGTTTTGTCATAATACAAAAAAAAAAAAAAAAAAAAAAATAATTCATTCCATATATTCACTAAACACCTTTGAAACTATGTAACAGTTGTATAAAGAAATTTGCATAATGCACAAATGTATAAGTGCAGTATGCAAATTAAGAAACATTTATCCAAAATATGAAGTATCTAATCTTTAACTCAGAACAACATTTCTAGTTATGTGTTCAGGAGTACCAATGAAGAAAGTCTTGCACGAGTCCAACTTTGAACAAACAAAGGTGTGCAAGAGAAAAACATGGAGATGTCAAATCCACTCTGCAGTATTAAATAGGCTGCCCATGTGACACATATGAATTGTAATGGCAAATGCAAGTCTCAGTGGAAACTACAGTCTAGTAAAGTGAAATAGGTGATCTGTTGGAATAAAGGGTACCTCTTGAATTGTGTGTCATACAATGATCTAATTTTGTAGGTACATTCAGCAGCACATACTGTCTGCAATATTAACTGCAAATAGAGTTAGTTGCACAGAAATAATAAATTTAAACATCACACACAATGTACAGTTTTTTGCACATCTCACTGTTTGTGACTTCATGTCTCGTGAACGATGGTACGTAGGTGGTTCTTACCCCCAAAGTGACTCTTGCCTGACAGTAAGGGATATCTGTACGAAGTCTGATTGAAATCAGTCCATTGTTTTAGGAGGAGATGTAGAAAACGAATGCGCACACCCCTACCTTTATAATATTCGTGATCAGTGATTTGAGCTGCTCAGTGAGTCTGTGATTAGAGCAAAGCTGTTGACTATTAAATTAAGATAAATGATGTCTGAAAGATATAATCAAATTTCTGAGAATTACTCAAATAGTGGCAGTTTTACATATAAAAGGGGAAAAATCACAAAAAATTGGAGTGATTGTAAGACACTTTGCATGCAATCTGTTAAAGGATATTCAAACAATTTTGTGCTTGAATCTTGAGACCTTTGTACTCTTTAGTGTAAATGAGTTCCACACAGTGGTCATCGTTGTTCCAGAACCACATCCCTCACCCGCATTTTTTCCCTTCAAGATATTCCATGTGTAAGCAACAGGGCAACTGGATATCATTTCATAGAAACCATCAAACTTTGTTAACATTATCTCACTGTGCAGAGAAAGTGATACTAAATGATCAGTGTAACATAAAAAAGAGCAACATAAATCAATACAAAACAGATATCAGCGTATCACTTTTTATTTTAGGAATACTTAACTACTATTTACATGTTCTATGAAACAGAACAATCATTCTTGTTAGTTGTCTATGAATGGAATATCATTCTACAGAGTATTTTTACATTTCCCCAGATGTAATAAGCAGAGAAATCGCTCTCTGAAATTAAATATATAACTACAATTTCATGAAATATACAACAATTTGGTCAGTTTATCAAATGATGTTAAGTCTTGCAGCAAAGTGCAGATAAAACTGTGGTTGACTTTGCATTATGGATACTTCTTTCTACATAAATAAAATACACACACACACACACACACACACACACACACACACACACACACACACACACACACACACACACATTTACTCTCTCTCTACTTCCCCCTCTTCTTTCTACACAGCAGAAACCTTTATGTAATGGTATTTACAGTTTAGGCACACTGTGCCCTTTATTTTACAACTGTAACGCATAACCACAAATCGCAGTTTCAGTTCAAATGGTAACATCTGTTTCACTCCACAGATTTCACCGCTGAAATCCTAAGAAATCTGTAAGGCGGTCATTGAGATCATGAAGCCAGCGCATTGGTTGTGCCATCTTTGCAGATGGCTTGATTCCTGGCTCAACAGGCATGTACTCTTCACTTCGTATACAAAAGTAGCTGCGTATTGGACTGCGGCACATTGGGCAGCGATCAAGTTTACCAAAGCAGCTGGCACAGATGCAGGTATGGCGGCAAGGTAAAAGAGCTCTTGAAAGGGGAAAATGTTGGCATACAACACACAGTTGTTCCCCTGCAGACTGCCACACTGATCCTACTTCATCTTCTGTACACACTACTGCAGGAGATTGCGTAGGATGTTCATCATCGTAGGTGAGAGGATTACCAGTTGCTAGATATAATTGCTGTAACAGAAATTTAAATTCATGATATTTAAAGAACACCATTTTTGCATCGTTTATGAATATCATTAAACATAAAAAGAGTCGACAAGTAATTTTACTGTACTTAAGCCAAATTTGTTAAAGGTAGTAAAAAACCTCAAGGAAAAGCATTTAAAAGAAAAGTTGTGTGACAAGAGGTGTCACCATTATCTGCAAATCCAAAAGGTGTTCCCAAAACTGTCACACTGATCCATACATGATGTTTGATAGGACAGTTTCTGTAATAACAAATATATACTTTCAATTTTATTTGGTCTTGTAGTGACATGGTTCCATCTAAGTGATCCAAAAAAAGGTTGGTGTAGAAAGGTACCAGGCATATACTGTTCACAGTTGTAAAAGAGAAACAATTATCGATCAGAATGTGGATTGCTAAAACGGTCAGGTACAAGGTTGTGGGTTTAACCAAGACCATAGGAAGGGGCATTTGGAAAGTCCGTGAAAAATCCAAGAGATGGCACCACCGGCGCGTATCAAGGTCATGTTTAGTTAGTAGCATCTTTGGAAAGAACGCGCACCAAGTTTCTGCCATATTGGTCTATTTCTTTGTGTTTGGCATTCGTGTGAATCAAGGAAGTCGAGTGATTGTCAAACACTCAAGTAATTTTTATTTTTGTCGGACTTTTCCAACGCCCCTTGTATGTCTGTTGGATGTTAGTGTACTGGGACAAGCAAGTAATTGTTCATTTGTAATACAGTAGCTGTGGAAAGGCAGAGGAGGATGTGATTAGGTCTTTAGATGCAGGAAGAGAGGCTGCAAGAAATTGGTTGGATATGCTGTTCATCAAAGATAGAGGATATATCTTTGCAGGCATTATCACCAATCATGATCCAATATGGAGGCTAGTTAACTTGGGTTTGTGGAGCTTTAGTAGCAGATAGAAGATGGATGTTTGTGCTTGACGACTTAACCTGACACCCTCTCGCTCCTCAGACTGACATTACACAGTTTCTCCTGTATTTTGGGATATATTTGCAACTTTATTTTTGCAAAGTGTATGGAGCTAGTTCAAACAAATACTGCTCATCACATCTTTTATGCGTTGGTTTGCTTCGTGTTATAAACAAAATTATTTTTAACATAATTTTATGCGCCCAATTGATAGAGCGGTTGCAAATTAGTCTTTTGTGATATTTGTTTTATCAATATGCATTAACATAAACATGAACATTAAAACATGAAGAGTAATTAGTGCTCCAATGATGATGGCACCACACTCCCTGGCCTGCAAAAACTGCTGCTGCCATCCTGAAGCACTGCTGGAGTACCGATTATTCTTCATGTTTTACTGTTCCTGTTAATGCATATTGATAAAATGAATATCTTATTAGACTAATCTGGGACACCTCTATCGATTGGGAATGTAAAATTCTGCTTTAAAAGTCATTTTCATTTTTTGACAAGAAACACGTACACTTCCCATTGACACTGGGATTGCATAAAAGGCTCTATGAGCAGTATTTGCATTGGCAAACTCCATTTACATATTGCAAAAAATTTTAATTGAAAATATCTGTCAAAACACCAGAGAAAATGCACCTAACAACTCTTAGGAGAGAAACCATATTTACAATGATGCTACTCACACCATATAGCAGAGATGTTGAGTCGTAGATAGGCACAATAGGACTGTCAAGGCCGAGGCCCCCCAGAGGCTATAGTCATTTATCAGAGAGGGGTGTGTGTGTGTGTGTGTGTGTGTGTGTGTGTGTGTGTGTGTGTGTGTGTGTGTGTGTGTGTGTGTACACACACACTCACTCTACGCACGAGTGCAGACATTCTAACATACCTTCAAACAGGAGAGTTGACCATTTGCTTGCTTCAAATACTGAGCAAGAATACTTGTTGGCAACGTACAAACAGAATCCTTTATGTGAATTACATTGATTAAAGCCACCTGAAATGTTGAACACAACATACTTAATTAATCATCAAGTGTTATATACTGCCGATATTTCTTGCATTTATTTTTATACCAGCATCTTACCGTCTCATCAGGATGCATTGTGTGACTGTCCTTCCTTATCAGGAAAACAACCAGAGGATAACACAGGCGTGGTGGAGTACCCAAGTCAAGCTCTGGCTGAGGCAAGTGCAGTGTAAACAGTTCATCTCCATGGTTGGACTTGCTAGGACTGTGTTAAGGGTCTTATTGCATACTCACTGACATTGAGCAGAATGATTGTAAAGACATTTTGCCACATAAATAGAATTAGCAAACAAAAGTAGGTAATGTTCAGTACTCTAAACCCAAGCATGTAAAATATCTTTCCAGAAATTCTAGAAAATTGAACTATGGAATTTTTTGCATGAAATACATTCTCTCTCTTTTAGATGCTGATAGAGAAGCTGATGAAAAGGAGGGAATGTGGCATATAAAAAATTCGTAAGAGGCCCAAGCAACTGACAGTCCTAAAGGGAAAAAAATATGGTCACTTCCCTTTAGACACTCCTGATTTGTGTGTGTGTGTGGGGGGGGGGGGGGGGGGAGGGATTTTCATTTTATAAAGTCATTGTCATTCATACAATGGCATGATATAGGAATTTGGTGATGCACGAGAGCTCCTGTTACCAATCCTCATTCTTCCTATATCAAACATCCCAGCCCCTCTCCCTCCGAAGGGAAACTTTAAAATCTTTTTCAAGGTTTATTGTTATTATGGTACCTTTCTTTATAATTTATTTACTTGTGTACCTAAGTGTTACGGACAATTCAGTAATCATACTCAGTATTTTGAATCACTGCTTTTAATGTGTGTGTTTCTCCTGATTAACAATTTTTCTGAAGTCAAAGAATGAAAGTTAACAGTGTTACATAACTGTATGTTCTGCAACATTGTGGAGTGAAAAATCGCACAATCGATAAGTTAAGTCTCTGCAGATGTTTGTAATGTACAGAATAGGCTTTTATTTTTAGCGATTTCAGTGTTATTATTCCAGCAGTGGTAAGCTGGTGTGTGAAAAAATGGGGTGGAGGGCCATGAGGGCAGGGAGGGGGGGGGGGGGGGGAAGAGAAATCAATAGCACTACTGAAGGTGGTATACCCTCACCTTTTTTTGATAGGATTTATCCAGGCAGGTACTGGAAGACGTACGGGTTCCCAACAATTATTCAGCATGACTTCTAGTTTAGATTTATATTACAAGGGTGATAGGGGAAGAATGGATGCATTTTTTGATTGCCTTACACATAACTGTCAGACTTAAATGTTACTATAAACTAGCTCAAGCATTTCATGTTAATACAATCAGAATTGACTAATATGTATGATTTATTATTAATTTTCTATTAATATTTTTGTCTGCATAATCCACAGTTTCATGTGTACTACATTTTGTGTGTTCATCCTTGTGTTCAGCAATGTCAGTAGTGTCACTTTGGTTTATGGATTTAAAAATGAAATGGTGGCACTGCTTACAGAAATAGTAGATTATTATTTAATTAATATCTCGGATTTTACAGGCAATTAATGTGCTTGTTGCTGTTTTTGTATGTTTGGAGACTGTGGTGCATTCATAGTTGCAACAATGTGATGCATCTGTGACTCAAGACTGCCAACCAACAACAATTTAAAATTGCAGCGAGTGTTCAGTTCAATAGTATTTAAAGTTACTTCCTCTTTATTTATTTATCTCTTGTTCCAGTGATCCATGTTGTGACACTATCACAGGATATGTAACGTGTTAATTTTACAAGCCTTTGGCCAGAATTTATGGTAGTACATAAAACAAAACAGCAAACAGCAACTTAGGTCCCACTACAAAAAATACATTTTAGAGATAGATAAAGATTACAAAATAATGAGTGTTACAGAGAAATAAATTTTGCAAACTATATGTTTACAATAAAAATATTCGGTATTACAAATACAAATTTGGAGATACATTTGTAATTTACAATACAAGAAATGTTAAACAATGTAGTTCAGGAACTCTTCCATTGTATAAAATGATCCTTGCAATAGGAACTGCCTAAAGGTTTTTTTAAACAAGAGATTATATTTCTATTAGAAAAAACAATGCGCAATGCATATGTTGCTGAACTTAGTCTTTTGCATAGATCCACAATGTGGTTTGACCACTTCAGTTTGCTACCAATATGCAAGCCTAGGTATTTTGAGGAATCTACTGTGGTTATTGTCTGCTCACCCATTTTTAATACTATTTCCTCATCTTTGGATGTTTTGTGGAGCTGAATGTAGTTTGTTTTTCAGTGATTTAAAGAAAGACCATTCATGTTGAACCAGTTCACCATTTCATTTAAAACCTTATTTGCAGTTTATCTACTGAATTATCAATATTAGTGTAGTGTCATCCACCAAAATGGTGAATCTACAATATACCGTAGAGAGAGGGAGATTATTTATAAATATAATAAAAAGTAGGGGGGGCCCAGAACTGAGCCCTATGGCACTCCACATGTGATGGTACCCCATTCTGAAGATACTGCGACACCATCTTGACTATCTACTACAACTTTTTGTTTCCTGTTTGACAGATATGAGTCAAGCCATTTCCCTGCTGCACCACTTATACTGAGATGTGCAGCTTCTTATAAAAGAATTTGGTGATTTACATAGTCAAATGCTTTTGTTAGGTCACAAAATATGCAAATCACTTTCAGTTTTTTGTTGATAGATTCCAAGAGTTTGCCAGTAAATGCAAATATTGCATCTTCTGTTGACAAACCTTTCTGAAATCCAAACTGACTTTTGCTGAAGGTAATGTGTTCACCGAGATGCTTAACTATTCTGGTATGCATTAGTTTCTCTAAAACCTTTGAAAAGCTTGTCAGTAGTGATATTGGCCTATAGTTAGCAGTATCAGTCTTATCCACCTTCTTATATAGCGGTTTTACAACTGCATACTTAAGCCTCTCAGGAACTATTCCTTGCTTAAGTGACTGATCAAAAATGTGGCGAACGACTTTATTTACATGGCTGGAGTAGTATTTTAATAACTTGTTTGAAATGTCAATTCCAGCAGACTTTTTACTTTTCAGGGATTTAATAACTCATTCAATTTCTTGAACAGTGACTGGTTTTACCTTCGTGTGTTGTACTGAACCAGGTACTCTAGCTTTCAAAAGATGGATGGCTTGCTTCATGGACTCTTGTAAGCCTATTTTTTATGTTACTGTTAAAAAATTGTTGTTGAATTTGTCTGCAATTGTTTTTGGATCGCTAACAAGATTACCCTCACTTTTGATTTGGATATTTTCACTGCAAACTACATTTTTCCCCGTTTCCTTCTTTACAAATTTCCAGATAGTTTTTACTTTAATGCTTGAGTTGTCAATTTCTGCCTTCAAGCATAGCACATGATGTCCAGCATTTGTCAAGATATGTACATGTAAGGAGACTCAATTATTATTACTCCTCCCCTCTTGGTATATTAATTGGACTTCATTTACCACAGAAAACTGTGGGAGTTTATTTGATGTATGATTGTGTAATGTTTATTCTGTCCCAGCACAGGGTGCATCATTCAGTGAAGCACAACCAAGCTTCCACCATATTTAAACTTAAATTCATCCATTTTGTATGTAATGTTTTGAGGACTGCAACAACATGAAATAATTTCTAATGATTCAGTGACTTTTCACTGTTAAGTAACTAGCACAATGCACTTAAACAGCTGTTTGTATTCGCATGTGAAAGTGTTATGCTGTGATCTGTTGTCATTGTGTGCTGTGTGCCAGACAACTATAAATTCCCAACAGAAATGATTGTATTTCAGCACGTAATCTCATTGGCGCGCACACACCAAATAGACTTATTTGCACTTCAAAAAATGTAATGTCCATGTAAATGGAACGCACCTGCGATGGCAACATGCTGCCAAGATGTGTCGTGCTAATTAAATATTAGTAAAGAGTGACTGAACCAGTGGAAATTATTTCATAAACTTCTACCACACAATTTTATAAAGCACTTGATGTCATAGACTAAGGCAGAAGTGTTAAATAAAAGATTATAATTGTTACAAACTACTTCATATAAAATTTCTTGGCTGCTGTCTTTGTTTCATTTTAAGATACTATTAGGCTTATTTTCTCTCAGACCTTGTTTAGTGACAGAATAATGAACACAAATATAATAATGAAAGGATACTGTACAACTGCTCCCTTCTGTTGATAGAAACCCTGTAGTAAGTTTCCTTGTTCAACTTCCTTTTGCAGTACACTCCAAGGTCTCCATAGGAAAAGGTGCAGCTCTCTGATAGAAACTCCCCAGAAGGCCTGTAGTGTGTAAGGAACTTGACTTGATATCACACACTGCAAATCTGCAACAGACAGGTAAGATTTTACAATGTACCAAAAAGTAAGTGCTACTAAAACTAGTGATGTTTTTCAGATCTATCTTTCTGTACAAACTTTATGCTCAAGATCATTGTAGCATTATAATCTTGTCATTCAGTGAATTTTTTTTATGTTATGGGATTTTCATGTAAATACTGCCATTACAATGTGTTATCTACGGTACAAGTTTATAAACACTCTCTCTCTCTCTCTCTCTCTCTCTCTCTCTCTCTCTCTCTCTGAAAACAGATGAACAGGAGTCAGATTTTAGCATACAGTCTCCATCCAAACAATGTTTAACAGAAAGTCATCAGAAACTGCCAGTTAGTTCATCTTCACCAAAGCAGTTATAATCCCATTAGTACGCAGTATCAGTTATCTTTATTACACCAGATCATTCTGAGACTCAGAAATAAACTTGATGAAGTACTCATTTGTATAGATGAAATGAATTCATCTAACCAAATTGACATAATCTGCCTCTCTGAACATCAAGAGAACACTGGTATAAATATGTTAGACATTTCAGGATTTAAGCTAGCTTCCTCCTTCTGCAGAGTAGATATGGATGGAGGAGGAGTTGCCACATTTATTGAAAACTGCCATACATTCAAGAACATTGACATTAATAAATTCTAGAAGCATGTGCAACAAAAGTAGAGTTCCATAACAGATCCTATATAATAGTAACTATTTACCGAGCACCTGCAGGAAATTATAATCTATTCATAGACCATCTAGAAGCTCTTTTGGGTTATTTAACAGGAAGAAACAAAGAAATTTTGATTGCTGGTGACTTTAATACAGATTTTCTAATGCAATCTTCCAGTAAACATTTACTGCAGCTAGTAAACGTTGTCTTTCAATCTAACTCACACTGCAAAACTTTCCAACTAGGATCACTAAATCCTCAAGGACAGCAATTGATAACATTTTTATAGACAAATCAAAGGAACAAAATCATATCATAAAACCTGTAATAAATGGACTATCAGATCATGACATGCAGCTCCATGTTTTAGGTGTAAATTCTAAGCAGATTATCAAGACTGCTAAATCTGAGTTCAGGGGAGTAGTCAATCAAACAAAAATTGATTGTTTTAGAAAACTGCTCAAAGATATGAACTGGAAAGATGTTTCTAGTGCTCGTGACATGAATGAAAAATATAACACATTCATGAGCAATGTCAGTACCATGTTTGAAAACTTTTTTCCTCTAAAAGTTACTCGAATTAAACAGAAGTCTGTAATAAAACCATGGATTACACAAGGAATAAAGATTACCTGTGAGACAAAAAGGAAAATATATGTCGACCAACAATAGCACCAATACTGATGATTTAGCTAAATACAAGGAATACTGTAAAATATTTAAGAAAGTAATTCAGACATCTAAACAAATGCACTACAAGAAGAAGATAGCAGTGTCATGGAACAAAATAAAAACAGTATGGGATATAGTGAAAGAGGAGACTAGTAGAACCAGAAAGGAACATGAGCAAATACATTAAGGGTAGATGACACATTAATAACTGATGGGCATAGCGTGGAAAATCTAGTTAACAAGTTACTGATAGATGGGGGGTGGGTCGTCGTCGTCGTCGTCGTCGTCGTCGTCGTCAGAATGGGGGGTGGGTCGTCGTCGCCGTCAGAATGGGGGGTGGGTCGTCGTCGTCGTCGTCGTCGTCAGAATGGGGGGTGGGTCGTCGTCGCCGTCAGAATGGGGGGTGGGTCGTCGTCGTCGTCGTCGTCGTCAGAATGGGGGTGGGTCGTCGTCGTCGTCGTCGTCGTCGTCGTCGTCGTCGTCGTCGTCAGAATGGGGGGTGGGTCGTCGTCGTCGTCGTCAGATTGGGGGGTGGGTCGTCGTCGTCAGAATGGGGGGTGGGTCGTCGTCGTCAGAATGGGGGGTGGGTCGTCGTCGTCGTCGTCGTCGTCAGAATGGGGGGTGGGTCGTCGTCGTCGGCGTCGTCGTCAGTCCTGAGACTTGTTTGATGCACCTCTCCATGCTACTCTATCCTGTGCAAGCTTCTTCATCTCCCAGTACCTACTGCAACCTACATCCTTCTGAATCTGCTTAATGTATTCATCTCTTTGTCTCCCTCTACGATTTTTACCCTCCACGCTGCCCTCCAATACTAAATTGGTGATCCCTTGATGTCTCAGAACATGTACTACCAACCGATCCCTTCTTCTAGTCTAGTTGTGCCACAAACTTCTCTTCTCCCCAATCTTATTCAATACTTCCTCATTAGTTATGTGATCTACCCATCTAATCTTCAGCATTCTTCTGTAGCACCACATTTCGAAAGCTTCTATTCTCTTCTTGTCCGAACTATTTATCGTCCATTTTTCACTTCCATACATGGCAACACTCCATACAAATACTTTTAGAAATGACTTCCTCAAGCTTTAATCTATACTCGATGTTAACAAATTTCTCTTCTTCAGAAACGATTTCCTTGCCATTGCCAGTCTACATTTTTTATCTTCTCTGCTTCGACCATCATCAGTTATGCTCCCCAAATAGCAAAACTCATTTACTAATTTCAGTGTCTCATTTCCTAATCTAATTCCCTCAGCATCACCTGATTTAATTCGACAACATTCCATTATCCATGTTTTGCTTTTGTTGATGTTCATCTTATATCCTCCTTTCAAGACACTATCCATTCCATTCAACTGCTCTTCCAAGTCCTTTGGTGTCTCTGACAGAATTACAGTGTCATTGGCGAACCTCAAAGTTTTTATTTCATCTCCATGGACTTTAATACCTACTCCAAATTTTTCTTTTGTTTCCTTTACTGCTTGCTCAATATACAGATTGAATAACATCGGGGAGAGGCTACAACCCTGTCTCACTCCTTTCCCAACCACTGCTTCCCTTTCATGCCCCTCAACTCTTATGACTGCCATCAGGTTTCTGTACAAATTGTAAATAGCCTTTTGCTCCCTATATTTTACCCCTGCCACCTTTAGAATTTGAAAGAGAGTATTCCAGTCAACATTGTCATAAGCTTTCCCCAAGTCTACAAATGCTAGAAACGTAGGTTTGCCTTTCCTTAATCTTTCTTCTAAGATAAGTCGTAAGGTCAGTAGTGCCTCACGTGTTCCAGTATTTCTACGGAATCCAAACTGATCTTCCCTGAGGTCTGCTTCTACTAGTTTTTCCATTCGTCTGTAAAGAATTCGAGTTAGTATTTTGCAGCTGTGGCTTATTAAACTGACGGTTCGGTAATTTTCACATCTGTCAACACCTACTGCCTTTGGGATTGGAATTATTATATTCTTCTTGAAGTCTGAGGGTATTTCGCCTGTTTCAGACATCTTGCTCACCATATGGTAGAGTTTTGTCAGGACTGGCTCTCCCAAAGCCTACAGTAGTTCCAATGGAATGTTGTCTACTCCGGGGGCCTTGTTTCGACTCTGGTCTTTCAGAGCTCTGTCAAACTCTTCACACTGTATCGTATCTCCCATTTCATCTTCATCTACATCTACATCCTCTTCCATTTCCATAATATTGTCCTCAAGTACATCGCCCTTGTATAGACACTCGTATATAATCCTTCCACCTTTCTGCTTTCCCTTCTTTGGTTAGAACTGGGTTTTCATCTGAGCTCTTGATGTTCATACAAGTGGTTCTCTTTTCTCCAAAGGTCTCTTTAATTTTCCTGTAGGCAGTACCTATCTTATCCCTTTTTGAGATAAGCCTCTACATCCTTACATTTGTCCTCCAGCCATCTCTGCTTAGCCATTTTGCATTTCCTGTCTATCTCATTTGAGACGTTTGTATTCCTTCTTGCCTGTTTCATTTACTGCATTTTTATGTTTTCTCCTTTCATAAATTAAATTCAATATTTCTTCTGTTACCCAAGGATTTCTACTAGCCCTCGTCTTTTTACCTACTTGTCCCTCTGCTGCCTTCACTACTTCATCCCTCAAAGCTACCTATTCTTCTTCTATTGTATTTCTTTCCCCCATTCCTGTCAATTGTTCCCTTATGCTCTCCTTGAAACTCTGTACAACCTCTAGTTCTTACAGATTATCCAGATCCCACCTCCTTAAATTCCCACCTTTTTGCAGTTTCTTCAGTTTTAATCTACAGGTCATAACCAATAGATTGTTGTCAGAGTCTACATCAGCCCCTGGAAATGTCTTACAATTTAAAACCTGGTTCCTAAATCTCTGTCTTACCATTATATAATCTATCCGATACCTTTTAGTATCTCCAGGGTTCTTCTATGTATACAACTTTCTTTCATGGTTCTTAAACCAAGTGTTAGCTATGATTAAGTTGTGCTCTGTGCAAAATTCTACCAGGCGGCTTCCTCTCATTTCTTAGCCCAATCCATATTCACCTACTACGTTTCCTTCTCTCCATTTTCCTACACTCGAATTCCAGTCACCAATGACTATTAAATTTTCGTCTCTCTTCACTATCTGATTAATTTCTTTTATTTCATCATACATTTCTTCAATTTCTTCGTGATCTGCAGAGCTAGTTGGCATATAAACTTGTACTACTGTAGTAGGTGTGGGCTTCTTATCTATCTTGGCCATAACAATGTGTTCGCTATGCTGTTTGTAGTAGCTTACCCGCATTCCTATTTTCCTATTCGTTATTAAACCTACTCCTGCATTACCCCTATTTGATTTTGTGTTTATTCCCACTATATCTAACTTTAACCTATCCATTTCCCTTTTTAAATTTTCTAACCTACCTGCCAGATTAAGGGATCTGACATTCCACACTCCGATCCGTAGAACGCTAGTTTTCTTTCTCCCGATTGTCAGGATCAGTAAATAACGCCCTTGAATATCAAACTAGCCTTTACTAACAGTTTCAGGTACATGAATATGTCACTCACTTCACCAAAAGAAATAACTTCCATAATAAAATGTTTAAAAACAAAGCCTTCTAGTGGTTGCGATGAAATATCAACAAAATTAATTAAGGCATGTTCTTGTGAGTTTCGTACAATTCTAAGTTACTTGTGTAACCAGTCAATTATAACTGGGACATTTCCTGGTTGACTAAAATATGCAGATGTTAAGCCTCTATTCAAGGAAGGGGATAAGGAGATACCATCAAACTACAGACCAATTTCACTTTTGCCAGCATTCTCAAAAATTTTAGAAAAAGTAATGTACAGGTAGCTTCTCAACCATCTGACCACAAATAACATATTATCAAGAACACAGTTTGGATTTCTGAAGGGTTCTGATGTCAAGAAGGCTATTTACATTTACACCTACAAATCTATATTTGCAATACGAGTGTTAGCAGACAAAGGCAACATAAAAATGAAAAGGCTTGCATACTTTGCCAACTTTTATTCCATAATTTCATATGGTATAATATTTGGGGTAACTCCAAGTCAAACAAAAGTTTTCAGAGTCCAAAAGCATGTAATACGTATTATTTGTGGAGTAAATTCATAGACGTCTTGTAGAAAACTCTAAAGAACTGGTTATACTGATTACTTCTTAATGAAATTTGTCGTAAATAATATACCGGTATCCCTTCCAACAAGCAGCTCAGTTCATACATGTAACACCAGGAACAAAAATGATCTGCCCAAGGACTTAAAAGCACTTACTTTAGTTCAAAATAGGGTCCACTACTCAGGAACACTAATCTTCACTAATTTGCCAGAAAACATAAAAAATGCAGTTACAAATAAAAATCTTTTTAAAAGGAGCCTGAAAGACTAGTGGTCAATTCCTACTCCATTGACGAATTTTTTAATAGAAAGAAATGATGTATTGTATATACTCATACTATTAGTATTGTTATTTCAGAAATTGACATGCTCCACATCCATGAGGATCTCCTCAGTGCGGATCTATGGAACGAAAAATTAATCTCTCTCTCTGTCTGTCTGCCTGTGTCTGTCTGCTACTCCATAATATGATCAACATGCTTGTGTTGCCATGTTAACCTCAAATGGAAGCTGTTATATGCGTGGGAGCTGAGCAGGAAGTATTTTTATTAATTTGCTGATTTCAGTTGCTTAACCCTACAAATAGTATGAACCTACATAGACAGGCCTTGCTCCTATGAATGTGATGTCTGTTGCCGTAGTTATGACATTTCCAGAGAGAGGTTCTTATCCTTCGTTTCTCGATACACCCTCTACAATCCTTCAAATTCCATACCAACATTTCTGGGACACCCTGTGTGTGCGCGTGTGCGTGTGCTGCACTTACCTGCCCAGCTTGATACATGCAATTGTGTTACCACCCACAACTATAAGCTTCACTTAAATGTGAAGCCATTTACTCATTCATACTAAATCATTGTAAGAAGTATTTCCCGAATATCCACCTAACATTGCAATATATTTTAAAGATGTGAGCTAGACTTATCTTCTCCCTCTCAGCATACATCTTAATTTTTCAGAAATAGTTATTGTGAAAATAGGTTCTAGTGAGTGACCCACCTTAAACAGTTGTATTGAAACCTCAGGATGAGTTTATCATTGGCAAGTAATGATTGTAGATCACTGATTGATTATTCTCTATGGTTCTGAAATGCATACTGCTGTCACTGCCACTTTTGACAGATGCGATTTACTTATGATACATCATATATATTCAGTGCAGTCACATTAATGTGAGCCCCAGTCAAAAGCCTGAAGATCCACCTTTCACAATGTGGACCACTGCAACGTGCAAGAAGAGTTTCAGTGAGGTTCTGGAAGGTACCGGCAGGGGTGTGGAGTCATGCCGACTCCAGTGCTGTGGCCAGCTGCACTAGCTTTCTTGGTTGAGGATCCATGACGTGAAGGCGAGGTGGCCCCACACTAGATTGGCTTTTAAATACAGGGAGTTTAGTGGCCAGGGGAGTACAGTAAACTCATCCTGGTGCTCTTTAAACCACACACATACACTTTGGGCTGTGTGACATGTGGCATTGTTCTGCTGGTAGATGCCATCGTTCTGAGGTAAAACAAACTGCGTGCAGGTGTGTACATGATCCCCAAGGATAGATGATCTATTGTGCCTTCCAGAATGACGATATCACCCACGGAACGCCATAAAAACTTTCCTCCAAACCATAACGCTCCCTCCTCTGGCCTGGGCCCTTCCGACGATTATTGCAGGGCCTTACACGCCAACTGCCATCTGTCCAATGGAACATAGAATGCGATTCATTGGAAAAGGCCCGTCCAGTTTCGGGACTGCTGTGCAAATGCCATTTTCAGTCGCCAATGGACAGTAGTCTGTGTGGGTGGATGAACCAGGCACCTACTGTGGAGGCCCACACACGGCAACATTTGCTGAACGCCTGTTGACAATACACTGTTGGTAGCCCCTTGTTGCATCAGGGCTGTAAGTTGATCAACTTTTTCACGTCTATTCACCAGCATACATCTTCACAGCCGTCATCCAGCCATGTCTTGTATGGCCCATGGTGGAGCACATTTGTTCGGAGCTGGTTTTGGACGGATCCATTTTGCCAAGCATGGTATACTTTAACCACTGCGGCATCCGTTTCGAAAATGTTTACATCTTTGGCCCGAAAGCCAATGATCTTTTGGACGTCAGATAAATCGCTCCGTTTCGGCATTACGACGACTGCACTGTTATCCACGTCCCTGAAAGACGGTTCAAATTTACCCCCTCCCCCACTGCTAATGCTGCCACCTGCCAATTATTAGTGGTTATTGCACATTGACGTACAACATACGCCGATGGCGCATTAATGTGACTGGTTCTTGTATAAAGCGCTGAATGCGATCCATTTATGTCCTGCGCCCTGTCTCGACTGGAAAGGCAACTTATGTTCGGCGGCGGCGCGAAGCCGGCTGGAGACCACGTGCGAGCGCTGGGCCGCTTTCACTAGCTGTGACCCACTGCAGCCGTTATGCAAGAGCTGCCGGTCGCCGCGCCGTGCCGGTCCAGGGAGGCTGCGAACGCCGACGCCGCCCTCAGCTGTTCTCCAAGCAGTATTCGTACGAGGTGTCACATCGTGACGTATTCCTACGTTGCGTGTGCAGCTGCCAGCTCAAGACGTCACGCGATGTTCGACTGAAATGCTGCCTGCATTAGGGTTGCCAGCTCCAAAAACAGAAAAGCCGGACTCAGCGTCATATTTAGTCCAACATTTAGCCCAAAAATCATGACTACTTATTTTCAACAGAAGTAGATTCATTCTGATATTTCAATCGTGTACTAATAATAAACTACAGTCATTTGTTGACGAGATCAACGTTAAAACGTGCTTCAACTAGAAACAACAATCGGTAAACAGTATTATAATCTGACAATGATAGCAATTAACTGCTGAAGTGTTACTTTGAGAATGTCATCTCTTTCAAAAGATTACAGATACTTCAAAACGATTTTCTTGCGTGAATGTGAGCTCTTTTCTTAAGTAAATGTTCTTGTTGTCTATGAAAAATTTAATAAAACATGTATGACTATGAATTCATATCAACGATGTGACAGAAATCAGCCTATTGCTGGAAAGAATTTTCAAATGTTTATAATAAAACGAAAGCAAGCAGCGAAGCTCCTCTGAGCAAAATGTACTCTTTTCTTCATCAAGCTGTACAGACACGTTTTATGTGTGTCTGTCGTAAAATTAGTTTTGATTTTTAATGTGTTAAAAACTGGTTATATTTATGTTTCATTTGAAAGGAAATGTACTCCCCGCAATTATTAAGTGGTACATGATTTGTAATTTTTGTAATATTTGTTTCAGAAAAACTAGCTTGAACCGTGAGCTCAACAGATAATGATAAAGAGACGCAATGTGCCGAATGCAGTTCGCGTGCAGCCATTGATTCAATACTGCTGTAAGCAAAAGGCGTCACCGATATTATCTGCGGATCATTAAACAGTGACTTGCAGTCATTTTTAGCAAGAACAATTTCCGGGAGAGATGTCCATTGTGTCTCCGAATTGAGAATCTGCTGCTCTCAGTTTTGGCAGATACAGGCACAACAGAATTGATGGTGGTATTAAATTACTACTGCACGTAAATGGTAAAAACTGAAGTTTGTTTTGAAATCATTGCATTCTTTGTACAGCCTGTTGCTTTATTGTCCAGTGAGAAGGAAACAAAATTCATTTTCTAACTTTATTTTTACAAATTCTGTCATTTCATTCAAATACCGGAGCAAAATAACGCGTCAGTTCTCAGGCTTGCTAATTTCTCAGTCTTCTTCGTAAGACAATCTTACGTCAAAATAAACAAAAAGTTCTCTATTAAACAAAATAAACAGCTATCTGTTCTTCTAGGGCGGAAAAAGGGAAGATATTTATAAAATTTAGTTATTTTAATTAGACTTATAAAGAATTAAAAATCTGTAGTTAAGCATGTGATTCTCATTTGAACCCTCTTTATCAATATTTTTTGTTTGTTTTGGAAACCATTTCAAGGCACTCTTGAGAAGTTAACCTTAATTTGCACAACAACAACATCATCCCTGTGACTAACAGTTTGCAGTTAATTGCGTTTATGAAAGAACACCCTTTCGTTCGCATTATGTCCTAATGGCTTATGCCTTAGCTTGGAACGGTCCTTAGTTGTACGTTCTCTACTTCATCGTTAAGATGTCTAATTATCGTAACAAGCCGGGGCGGATATGTCCGCTAATATCGGTCACCTGGCACCTCGCAACCCCAAGCCTGAATACACCCCCAACGTCACTATCATGGGTAAATGAAATGATCGATCAGAGTTTCAGTAAGTAGGGATGATTATCAGGTACCAGTCCGAAGGAGGCTGTATTTCCGAAACGGTCAAGTCTGAATTGTATGTCTGTTTTGATAGTTTATCGTGAGCGGAGTAATTGTATCACAAAAGCTTCGTGGGAACTACTGAGCTACACACACCATTGATATCTAAGGTGAGCCAGACGAAGTGGCCGAGCGGTTCTAGGCGCTTCAGTCTGGAACCGCACGACTGATACGGTCGCAGTTTCGAATCCTGCCTCGGGCATGGATGTGTGTGATGTCCTTAGGTTAGTTAGGTTTAAGTAGTTCTAAGTTCTAGGGGACTGATGACCTCAGATGTTAAGTCCCATAGTGCTCAGAACCATTTGATATCTAAGGTGAGCATCACAATGTAATGTAACAGCTTTCCATCCAAATGAAGAGTCATCAATTCAGCGAACCTTGCAGCATAAGGTGGTCCTAAATACACGGAAAATGGTACCCGTACCTGTTCAAATGACGGTGGGTCAACAGTAAAAACATCAATTTGCTGCTTGGCAGTATCTGAACAAGATACTTCTTGCTGACTGTGGCTGGAGTGAAAGTCGATAAAACAATCTAACACGTTTTGAAAGAATATAAGGTGTTAAGACGCCCAGAATCCACAAAAAATGCTGACCTTAACAAGTACCATAACTAAAACTGCCCCACACTAATGTGGTTGGGGAATATTTCCGTGACATTCTGAGAAACATTGAAGTGTACCGTAACTCATTCAGTCCGAAGATCACATTTATTTTCAACCAAGTACTTTGCAACCTGGCAAATGTTAAGATTACTTTCTCAGGCCCAGACTCCACTGATACTAACGCAATGTGTGTCCGACATAAACGATGCTTGTGTTTGCTGTACGCATCCTCCGTTACCACGCAGCCCTCTACAGTCCTGGAGAGCATGTTTGCTGCACATACTGCAACCAAAGGCTGCTCTGGATATTAGCAGACGCTCTCAGTTTGAGAGAAATTTCACGGGGCTTTCTCTGAATCATTCTCAACAATAAGTGAACTGAATAACATTTCAACCATGACTGGGTTATATCCATTGACACAATGGAGTAATGCCAAATGAGTATCAAAGCATCTATCCATCGAAGTGGCAGAACGCGATATGAGCAAATGAAGTACAGGGTATCCCACTCGAGAGAGGGCCCACAAACATGTACAGCAAATCCGCTGAAATTGCACCGAGCAATTTGCGACGTTTGACAGGGCAATACTGCGCTCTGCGTCGTCATATGACGCAACAGTGCCTTTACAAGTGTCGCTGTGAAACAATATTGGATTATTGGTTCCGTTAAGACATGTCAGCGAATGTTTAACGGTTTGGTGACCAGAATATAAAGTCGAAATGCTGCATACAAAAATTAGTGAACAAGATGGAGAGCAACGGAACTGTGTTGGGTCTTCACAGCGACGGACGACCGCCACTATCGGAAGGGAAAGTGACTGATGTGAAACAAAGATTGTTGGCCTCCCCTGCAAAGTCTGTTCGACGTTTATCTCAGGAATGTGGCATGTCACAGAATTGCTAAGAAAGCCGGCATGTATCCATACAGATTTACAATTCCTCAGGAACTGAATGTCAATAGCAAAGACAAACAAACCTTTGGTTTCGGCAATTTATTGCTCAGATCCGTGATAAGGCGTGGCTCCACCTTCTCAGAATACATGTTTGTGGTGTAATGAAAATCCACATATAGTGGTCGAGCAACAGTGCATTCACAAAAGATTGGCGTGTTCTATGCAATATCACAGGTTCGTGTCATCGGACCAATTTGTTTCGAGTCTACTGTGACAAGTGCAGTTTACATCGAAATGTTTAGGGAAGCTGTGATCCAATTGTACGATGAAGAACTTACTCTCGACTGGTTCTAACAGGATAGCATCACATGCCACACGTCTAGTGTGACCATGGCTGTGGTCGAAGCAGAATTTCTAAAGGACTGTTGCCCTCAAGGTCGTACGATTTAACACCACTTGCTTCTGGGGTGGCCTAAAAGGCTAGGTCTACAGGAACAAAGCACACGACTTAAGAATATTTATGACAGATCATCCGTGAAATCCAGGGAATGGCAGCAGAGGTTGTGGCAGTAATATTCGAAAATCTGCAGCGTCGTGTTCAACAGCGTTTACAAGTCGAGGGCAGAGGGCAGTCACTTTCAGCACCTTTAGTGATTCACCTTTACTTCCCCATGAACCAGGCATGGCATGTTCATTTCAATTCATTTCCTGATTTTTATGAAGCCTTTAAGTGTAATGCAAGGAAAAGTTTGTTTGTGGGGCGTCTTTCGAGTGAAACACGCTGTACTTTCAGTGAGAGCGAGGGGGCCTTCGTGAATAAGTTTCGTTGTTTCTCCAATTACAGTCAGTCCGTCGAGTGTACAATGTGTGGTGCAGCGATGTGCATATGCTTAAGTCGTGCTGAGATCTGTTGCATTTCTGGAAGTAGAATAAATTGTCTAATATGCATGAGAAGAAAGTGGTTTTTTTAGTGGATAGGGGAGGCAAGGAAATATATTCACCAATTTTTTGTAATGTGAATAGACACATCTTTCAGGAAGACCGTTAAGCAAATATGTATAACAATAGTGTGGGGAGTTCAGTTTTATGTTTTCCACAAACCGAAACAATTCATATAATACCGAAAGTCGTAAATACTGGTCAAATTTAGTGCCATTAATTTTGAAAAAGACTTCACTGATGGGAAGACATTAGTTCTACTTTGCTCTGAGATGGCTTACTAGGAGTGTTTCAGATAGACTATACACCGAAATAACATTCGACCATCGATGTACCTCTTAATAATAATAATAACAACAACAACATTTTACAAACACTGCATTGCATCTTAATGGAAAAAAGAAAACCAGAAGTTCTGTGAAAAATCATGAAGGCTTTTATTTTTAGATTCCAAAAAAATTACAATTTCGAACTGTACAGTAAAACTCCTATTAAACGAACCCAAGTATCCGAATCACCAATTATTTGGATAGCATTGAGAAAAAATTTGTCTCATGTGATCTGAAGTGTTGGTATTGTTAGATAGCTATTGCAGTAAACAGCACACTGTAAATTTCTTTATCGCTCTAGTCAATCCGCAACGAATGTATTAAAGGAAAAAAAATTCAGTACAGTCATAGTTTTGTTTGTGACCCTTCAGTTTAGTCTAAATCAGCCTGTGACGTGACCTTCACGTGCATGTTAGCGGACATTGCGTGAAATCCTGTTATTCTATATAATGCGTGATGGTTTTAGGCGAACTATGAAGTACAAGGTTTTTGTGAAATTTTACATACTTTTCCTAGGTATTATATAGAATGACCAGTATCGCCGTTCGGAGTGACCGAGCGGTTCTAGGCGCTACGGTCGCAGGTTCGAATCTTGCCTCGGGCATGGATGTGTGTGTGATGTCCTTAGGTTAGTTATGTTTAAGTAGTTCTAAGCTCTAGAGGACCGATGACCTCAGATGTTAAGTCCCATAGTGCTCAGAGCCATTTGAACCATTTTGACCAGTATCACTTACGCGAAGTTTTAAAAGGGCAAGAGATGAGAAGCCTTTATTAATTAATACGCATTTGAAATTTAAAGAAGGGCAGTTCCATCTTGTACGTACATTTCACGATTTAAAGAAGACTGCGAACAGAACACTTTTACCGGTAAAACACAAAGCAGAACTGGCATGACCTACTTGTTGCAGCCGGGAAGGCTAGAGTGACATTTTGCATTGCGCTTAAATTTTCATTTTGACACAAAGGTACCTCATATTTTAGCATTTCGTGTTGCACGTACACCCGACGAATCCTTGGCCACTTCCTGTGGACTGGCAGGCAGCTGCAGATCGGAGAAGTCGTCAAGAACGTCTTCAATTCTCATTACGTTCTTTGGATATACGGTGGTGGTGTCTGATTTTGCACAGAGCTGCTTCAAGGTTCCTTCTGCAGTTCCACGTCGGTAAAGGCCCTCTTCTGTCACGTTCATAACAACTGCCAACTGCCGGCCGCGGTGGACTCCTGGTTCTAGGCGCTCAGTCCGGAACCGCGCGACTGCTACGGTCGCAGGTTCGAATCCTGCCTCGGGCATGGATGTGTGTGATGTCCTTAGGTTAGTTAGGTTTAAGTAGTTCTAGGGGACTGATGACCATAGATGTTAAGTCCCATAGTGCTCAGAGCCATTTGAACCATTTTTGAACTGCCAACTGACTGTCCTTCGACGTCGGGAATCAGAACTTTTACAGTGGCAGCCAAAGGCACAGAAGGATATTTTTATTTTTGCTATTGAATCTCAAAGTTCAATTTCGATTCCGTTTTACTGTGGATAGTTTCCTCCACATGGAAGCAAACATTGCACAAAATGGCAACTCCATAACATTGCACTTCGTCGCTGTGATCGTTTTTAGGAGGATGTCCATAGATGGCATGAACGCTTCGGACACACCTGACATGTGCCAGCACTGTAGGTTTCTTTTAAAGCAGACGCAACATACATCAGAAAAAGAAGCATTTTTTCGGTAACCACAGAAATGGAAGGCTCTTCGATACCCATAGCCTCATCACTGCTTTGGTTTTCTCCATCATGGATTGCATTCTCGTCGTGTCTGCTGCAAGGAGCTACGCCTCTTGCATTAATTTATTTCGTCTTCCTTTGTGTTGTGTTGTTTGTACGCTATTTTTTCCACCTCTTCCTCAGTCCCTGCGTCTCTTAGAACATCGTCAGGCAGGGACAACATCGAGGTACCTACTCTAGCTTTGCAGCTGAACAAAGCTTCATACGGTGACCTCTGAATCCCAGAATGAAAAGCTCTGTTTTTCTTAAGTTGGACGAACCACAGTCCGTTACTCAAGCAGCTAGTTTTTTCATTTTGCATTCAAGCACACAGCATATTTTCACTGTCCTGATTTACTTTTTCGACGCTGCCCTGATTTTGTGAGTGGCGCGACTTACCATGGACGAGCAATGTGGGCCAATACCGCTTTCGGCTGCTTACCGCATTGTTTGAAAATTCTCTGCCTTTGACTGTACAACGGTTGGAGCACCAAGCAACATAGATGAAGTTGCAGGCTACTTCTTCAGCTCTCTGATTTCAGAGCCATGAGAACCACAAACTTAGTGAGATGCTCTTGGTAGACCACTATAACCTTATCATAGACAATTATAAACTATCAGCATGTACTGAAAATCGCTGAGATCCGCCTAACAACGGGAAGTGAATCCCGAAAAAACCACTGGCTTGACCGAAAAAACCTTTAACACCTTTTTGCTTTACAGCACAGTATCATGGTGGGTAACGTTCTTACACTTGGATGAAAGTTCTTCCAACATCCCGTCCCGCCCTCCATGACCAATAGCCAGATGGGCCTTGTTGAATATGTCAAATAACTCTCGAGTCCGCGACGTAAAAAGATAGATCAACTTATTCTCAACCATCATTACGTCACAGTGTTTCGGCAACCAATAGTCACGTCGTTCCTTCTGTACCGTCATCTTAGTCTTTTTCGCATCGTTGACTAAGTCTTTAGTTTTCTTTGTGCGTGTGTTCTAATTTGCTGTGCGGCTTGTAAAAGTCCTTGAACCTTTAGACAAAGATGTGAGTTGACACGTTTAACATGGAAACACAATTTCAGACATAATAAATTTCTCAATTTTGAACTTTGTGTCAATCCTTGAGAACGAAAATGGGAGTTCATCGGGAAAGGCATAAAACAAGGAGCCCGAAGAGGCAGTATTAAAACATTGTTTGCATTAGCGAGCATTGGGAAACCCTCTTAAAGAGCCGACTGTTTGCGAAAAGCCAAAAATTTTAGCTATAAAAATCGATAGGGTCTTCATTTAAAGCGAGCAATAGTTGGCTACGGAATTTCAAGGCAAGGCACAGTAGTAGTGAGTTGGATTTACGTGGTGAAAAATTATCAGCAGACACTAAAACAGCAAAAATTGTGTTGAAAATTCAAAATTGAAGCAGAATCTTATAAAGGTGAATTTTTATACAACGCAGATGAGACAGGCCTCATTTGAAGGCTTTGTTTGAAACAACTGAAGCTTCTAAAAGAGAAACTAGTGCTCCTGACCTTAAAGTAAGTAAAGATCGTGTTGTTATGCTGCAATGTGCTGACCCTACGGGAAACCACAACGTTTTCCTTCTGTTGATCGGAAAAAATCTTTTACAAGAATCAACCAGTGGCCTGGATGACTGCTACTTTGTTTGCGAATAGTACGATACAATCCTTAAACCTGAAATTAAAAATAATAAAGAAGAAACACCGAAAGGCTATAGAGAAAGAAGACAGGAAGGTGATAATTCTGGCCAGTGCACCCATCCACCCCACAGAAAGCGTTCGTGATAGAAAAAAAAAAAAATGGACGTTTCAATTAATTCATGTCGCCGAACGTAACTAGTTTGTTGCAGCCAATGGGTCAATCGGTTATCGAAACTATGAAGCAGCATTACAGAAGATAACTGTTCTGGAAGCTTTTGGAAGATGGAAATGAAGGCATTGTGGCTCATCACCTGAAACTGAATTTAAAGACTGCGCTTTCAGAGTGTCTGAAGCAAGTAATCTGGCGGAGACACAAACATTTAAAAAAGCTTTGAGTAAAAGGCATTTCAACCAGAGACAAGGTGCGAAAAGACGAAGCTTAAAAGAAGCGTAAAAACGAAGAGGACGGACCTACGATCATTTTGAAAATTCCTGGACGTTCTAATATAGGCGAGTGGCTTGCTTGTGATACTTCAGATCCTGGATTCCAAATTATCAGTAATGATGAAATCATTCAAAGAAACTGATGGCCAGGAGGATGAAATTGTAACCGAACCAGTTGTGTGAACGTTAGCTGGTGAGGTGTTTGCGTGCATTGACAGCGCCATCATAGATGGAGCGGCACCCTAAGTGAACGTGCACAGCTGCTCACCGTCAATCGAAAGCGAGATTTAGCTGCACGAAAACAGTTGAAGACAAAAAACAGAATGACCGATACGTTTAAGAACTGAATGTATTTAAGCACAGTACTGTAAAAAACTAACAACATTGTTTTGTAGCCATTAAATTAATATTACAATAGTATGTAAACAAAAATTTAGCTTTTTCTAAGAAATGATCTGTTTTCATGATTTATCCTATTATCGAGATATTTGATTAATCCGCATTTGGTCCGATCCCGAATCGTCCGTGCCGGAGTTCTACTGAAACTTTCTTTTCCAGATTTCTGGAAATAAATTCTTTCATTGCAGTCATAAGTTTAATCTTGTATTCCCTGTCTTGACGAACACTGAGGAGGAGTAGCTGGGTTAGTCTCGACCGTGTCATTTATGATCTGAGGCAAGGTTTAAGTCTTCGAAGGCTCAGGGGATGATAATGATGCTGGAACTATCAATTACAATGATCAGGGCGAGTAACTTCCTGAAATAGTGCTTTAACTCCACCACGTGCAGCAGTAAGTTGTCTTCCAATGGAGGCTACTTTATATGGTTGTACACCAGTCGTAATGGATCGCAGCATTTCGAGCTGTGAATGAAGTCTGTAGAGTTTAAAGTCTGCTGTGTATGTGTATTCGCAATAAGGAATTGTTTGGCAGGACGTAAAAGGTATCTCTTCAAGATGGCATGTCGCTTTATATCCTCATGGTTGAACCTACGATCAGGATAATCCAGAAACAGATCAATCATTTCAAATCATCTTGTCCATGAGACAATTCTTCGTGAACAGACGAACTTCCTGTATATGTTTCAATCTCGCTGTCGTGTTTCGTGCCCGTGAGAAATTTGGTTCCTTCAGATTTAGGTCCTTAGAATAAGCTTTGGCTTTCTCTAATAGCAGATCAAACGCTTCCGCAATCCTTAGCGGAGACAGTTTTAGAAGATCTATAGACCGTTTCACTCTGGCTGCATTAAAGTTTGGATTCTGCAAAGACCCGCAAGTTTTTTAATTGACCAGCTTAGTCTCTAATTGAGCTCAGGACATTCAGTACTTCGCTCACTGTTTTCTGGACCCAGTCATAATTTTCGCTGAAATGTCTGAAAGATTTTATCCTTACAGCTCACCGAATCGGATACACTGGTATCAACGAGTGAACAGGATTTGGACTTGTCGACAACAGATGGTAGCACATATGCCTACACCTTTTTTTCCTTTTTGTGGATTCCAGAATTATATTTGAGACTTATTTCACTGTAACTAAGACAATGTACAATGCACCACGGCTTTTTGAAACTTCCTGTAGCGCAAGATCCAAACAGTAGTTCCTGCAGTCGATGTAACAGCTCTTTGGTCGATCTGTGAAAATGATTTCCTTCACACCGTTGTTTTGCCATGATGCATCAGCTGCACTATCGCAGCAATGGGCGCATAGAAACTCCATTGCTAGTGAGAGTTAGGGAACTAATGACCTCAGATGTTAAGTCCCATAGTGCTTAGAGCCATTTGCTAGTGAGAGTATTAGAAGGATGTCATGAATGGTAGTTTCCAACGTTTGTGCACTGAAGCAGACTGTGTAAACCCTGATTTTTTTATTTATTTTTAGTTCGATCTTCCTAAGGTCGCTGTAATGTACACAGAGTGAACTGTTCCTTGCCAGCGACGTCTGTCGTTGAATCTGGCGTAATTCTGTAAGACAGAGAACTTTGTATTTACCGCACTGTGTCACGTAACCCATAATTTCCAGTACTTCGTTATGTACCGTTGGCGCCTATCGAGTGTCGCGGCACCTCAGCCAGATGTTCAGATCTGGTGCAACGTTCTTCTTTACAGAAAAGTATTATGATGTTTGAACCCACCCGGCTAGCAGCGCAGTCTGATGCGCTGCTTCCCGAGAGGGTCCGGTGTGCCGACCAGCCTGTGGATGGTTTTTAAGGCGGTTTTCCATCTACCTCGGCGAATGCGGGCTGGCTCGCCTTATTCCGCCTCATTTCACTGCATTGGCGATTGCTGCACAAACCCAGTTTCCACATACACTTACACCGTAATTATTCTACCACGCAAACGTTGAGGTTACACTTGTCTGGTGTGAGACGTTCCTGGAAGAGGAGGAGGAGGAGGGGGGGGGGGGGGTCCACTGGGGGCCCAAACACACTATAACCCTGGGTTCGGTGTGGGGGCGGCGGTGGGGTGGGTGGACTGCTGTGTCCTGTTGTGAACAACTGAGGGCTAAGGCGGGACGAAGCCTCTCCGTCGTTTCTAGGTCCCCAGTTTATTACATACATACATCATGATGTTTCCATGACCATTTCCTTTCCTTTTCTATCCAAGAACCTGAGTAAGCTGATAATTAGTAACAAAGCAGTAGTATATTTCTCCCGATGGCCAGCGGATGTTGCGTGTGCAGGCTGGCCACACGTATGCTGTTTTCATGTTGCTGAATAATTTCGACAGACTCTCAATGAAAAAGGATCTTTACTTTTAATTTGAACTTTACTATAGCTTTTTTCTCTATAAATAGAAAGCGTCTTTCAGGACAGCAGTTTCTTCCTGTGGTCTTCTGTTAGTCACTTGTGGATAGACCTAATGAGGTCACAGCAGAGGACACTGTCACTCCTGTCTTCTTAATGTAGCCACGGATAAGACAACCTATTGCGGTTTACAGGAGCTTCTATTCCTTCGTGTATGGAGAGAATGTACTTGGACTTTTTAGAACTTTAAACAATGTCTATAGGATACAACAATCTGATTCAGTTTTGACCAAAAATTGTAGTCAGCCAAAATCCGAATCGCATATTTGCTGATGTAAATCGTAATTTTTATCGCTGTCTCTGCCTGTAAATCACGTTCATTTCTTATTTGTGGGGGAGGGAGGGGGCGGGGTCATATCTGAAAAAGAGAATGCTGGCTCGTAGAGCTTTGTCTCATGGCGGCCCAACATTAGAGCACAGCAATTCTACCATCCGACGTCTGCCGTTCCACAGATTGATGCATACATTCCGTTTAGTTTTTTCGACGCGTGTTGCTTCATTGTGGAATACTGTGTTAGAGAGGGGCGTGTGGCAACATCTCTGCACTTCCGTCCCCTTCACAAGGCTGTACATAATAACTTACTTGGTGAATTAAGTATGTTGTGAAGTCCTAACGTGCTGCAACCAGAATGTGGAAACTTTGAGTGTTAGAAACATGTCATATGCAACTACTTTCTGTACATTGGGCTTTAAGAGCTCTCAAATGTAATTGGTTGGGGGTGTTAAGGAACTGAATAGCGAGGTCACGCCTCAGTCAAGAGGTAGTCCATCTTTAGTTAGTGACTTCAGCAAAAAATCTGACCAATTATTACGGTATGTAGGACTGGGTAATCGAGGCATTGAAACTACATTTTTTTATGCCAGAGATGATAAATTATTAAAAAAAGAGGCGTAAGTATAAGGAGCGAACCAGTAGGTTGGTTAGAGAGCAGATTAGAGCTCCATCAGGGTTCAGTTATGGCGAAGGAAACCTGACCCACATGTACCCGCTACCCCAATGAAAGCTACGACAGTAACGGAATGAACAGTGGCTTATAGCTGTGATATACGTCATGGTAAAAGTGAAGGCGTAAACATGAATGAATACCAATAGGGTGGCCAATAGTAAAATAAGGTGAGAGAAAACGAGTTCGGTAGGTGAGTGGGCGCAGGCCTAGTGTTGAAAACAGGAACAGAACCCATTCTCTCACAGGAAGCAGAAAAACCAGTTCTTTTATCAGCAGCTAATATCCGGGGTAAGAAATCCTTAAGGTCTTGTCTTCATCGGAATGCTACTTCTAAAAAATAAAATAGGATGCGGCAGAAAAAAGACCAGCGCATCTAAAAGCAGTCAACGCAGAATAAAAGGAGAATGGCCAAGGCGGGTGGCAGAGAATACGGAATCTGCATTGTTTCGGCCACAGAATGTGGCGGGAGAACCTGCTGCTCAGGTAGTTCTTAATACCTGGGAGTCGAGATCACATTCCGTATTCAAGACCATAACATGTGGCGTTTGTTCGCAATGTTGCTCAATAATGGAGTACAACAATGGAGGTAGCCGAACTGCAGCCACCTGACGTGACCCAGTTGCTTGAAACTCTAAGCAGTTGTAAAAGATTCAAATGGCTCTGAGCGCTATGGGACTTAACATCTATGGTCATCAGTCCCCTAGAACTTAGAACTACTTAAACCTAACCAACCTAAGGACAACACACAACACCCAGCCATCACGAGGCAGAGAAAATCCCTGACCCCGCCGAGAATCGAACCCGGGCGCGGGAAGCGAGAACGCTACCGCACGACCACGAGATGCGGGCGAAGCAGTTGTCATTCTAGGACAGTTTGAAGTGGGACTGTTCCAAAAATATTACATTCTGTCACTTAACATTCTCGTGCTCAGTGTAGATGAAAAATGCGAGGTTTCTGGACTGGAAGGCGCTGCAATGGCAACCTACTCGTATGCAATGGCAACCTACTCGTATAGCGTAAAGCGCAGCGCGCTAACTAGCGAGACGAGGATACGGTAACACACAAAACAAAGTTTACACGATTCACAGACAGATGGCGCTTTCTACTTCCGTCCACAGCATTACGTTAACTGAAGATTGTGGCGACATGAAGAGCTTCCGGCCACAAAGTTAAATACAGTTAACTTGCTAAATAAACAAACAATAAACAGCGGACTCCGTACGAAGATAGAAATTTAAGGAAAGAGGAAGGCGACACTATGGCATACGTGTGACTAGTCCGGGCCGTAGCGAAACATGCCAGTCCACTGACACAGGCAGGTCCACAAACTGTGTTTGGGCCTTAGCGTGGATTCAACACAGTACATGAAGCTCTAATGTCCGTTATAGCCATGCCGACAAGATGTTTGGCACCTTGCTTTGCCTGTAGCAGTGCATCTTTCCATAAGCGGCAATGAAATTTTGTTCGATTTTCAAGCGGGAATATATCTTATATACTAGACAGGATATACTGTATGTCTAAGCTAAATAAAGACAAATATTATTGAAGAAGTCTGATTGGTAGTAGTGCAAATAGAATCAAGTGACGCAAGGGTAATGATACACGACCTCAGAGCTGCTGAATAGCACAGGCTCATGTCAGTACGCTACCTGCAGAGGACGACTGCTTACTTGCTCATTCTCACGGCGAATACGACATTCAGGGCTCACTTCTACAGCATTCAGCACTGTTACGAAAGAAGATGGTGTGGGGAATATTTGTGTTATTGCTTCAGTCTATACGTTCACATCAAAACTAGTGTATGATGACGCTTTCGACAATGGGTCTTTGATCAGGTTCTTTCTTTAATTCCTACATAGCAGCTTGCATTGAATTATTATATAACACGTAAATCCCGTAAAACGTCTCTATGCTTACAATGATAGCTGTATGATATGGAAGCACTTAAGGCCACATAAATAAGTAAAAGACGTTAAACACAGTGTGGTGAAGTAACGATGTGTGGTCTGATGCGAGGTCAGTATGCAGTAAGATCTGCTAAACTACTGGTTCCACTCACATCACTGTCCTAAAAGTATACCCTGAACGAACCGACCGAAATGTCATGTTGTGAAACGTCCGTTCCCCGGAGACGGACACTGAGCGAGGTGACGCAGTGGTTTAATGAACTCTGCTCTCATTCGACAGGACGGCAGTTAAAATCCCCGTCTGGCCATGCAGATTTAGCAGTCGTGTGGCTTCGCTGAACTGACTGGAGTGAATGCCTGGAAGGTTCCTTTGATACATACACGTACGCCTTCTGCCTACAGTGTTAATAGGTTATTTCGCCAGTCTACATCACATAACACATTTTATGAGGTACGAATTCTCTGCGGGACATGCACTGTAGATAGCATATTTAAGTGGTCGTAACACTGAGACTGATTTCTAGTCCAGTCGATAGCCAGAAAATCGATGATGACCAATAGTTTTAACATCAGGTCTACAACTTAGCTTTCGCCGTTTTGCAATAGATGGAAGTAGCAGAACGTGGTGGTGCAGGTGGCAGATCGTCTGTGCCATACAATAAGCTTAAGCATGCCGTCAAAATATTAAACGATTTGTGATTGCATCATGCAGTTACTCTCCAGAATTGTTTCAACGGGCAGCCCAAACCTAACGAAGGACATCACACATATCCATGCCCAAGGCAGGATTCGAACCTGCGACCGTAGCAGCAGCGCGGTTCCGGACTGAAGCACCTAAAGCTGCTCGGTCACAGCGGCCGGCGAAGAGAGGTTTCGAAGCTATTGAAACCGATGGAAACAATCACAGTAGATCGTTATCGAAAGCAGTTGGATCGTGTGAGCGGAGCACTGGAAGAGAAATTGCCCAAACACAGCTATAGACAAGAAAAGTTGACTTTGCAGCATGACAGGGCTAGAGCCTGTGTCGCAAAACCAATCTAAACATGGTGGAATGGGAAGTCATACCCCACCCGCCTTATTCTTCCCACATTGCCCCCTGTGACTAGCACCTTTTTCGATAAGTAACATCCGGCCTGGCTGACCAGCGCCTCCGTTCATAAGAGTAAGAGTAAAAGTAAAATTGGATCGATCCATGGATCTCTTCAATAGACGCCCAGTTCTTCCGCCACGTGATTTGAATGCTGCCCGAAATACGGGAGAAAGTAGTGGCCAATAGCCAATATTTTGAATCTTAAATGTTTGTATTTTTTTTTACATTGATGCCTCGAACTTCGAGAAAGAACTGCAGAAGCAAAGTTGTGGACATAATAACAGTAAAAATACGGTAAATTGTTTTACTGTTGATTTAGTTTTAGTCACATTATTTTCCTACATATTTGAACTCTGAGATCCAAAGTTGAAATATTAAACTTAGTATTCTCTCTTGGCCGTTTGATTGTGCTTTATAAATAGTACTTACTAACCTAGCAGGTTTATTGCATTTTGCGGGCCAGAACTCGTGAAGCTCATACCTGGAACAAAAGAAAGCGTTTCGTTGCCAGAATAAGATGCTTCCTTATAATCTAACATTCTAAATTAGCATGCATAGTGTGGCGAGGCTCTATTAACTGCTTCATTAATGAAGATTACAGTTTATTGGTATGACCATCTTCGGGCAAATTAGTTCTTCAGGTCTAAAATATGCAGATACTCTACCAATTTTAGATCTGAAGACAGCTCAATTCGTACAATACGAGGCATATTTTAATAAGAATTGTTCCTAAATTTAGTTGTATAACATCCTGCAGCAACCGGCTTTAAATAAACTTTGTTGCTGACAACCAACTCAAAATACATACATTTATTCACTAGCTGTTACCCGCGGGTTCGCATGTCTAGTTTTGTTATGATGAGTAATGGTGAGTAAGTAAGCTGCTGCACATGCAATAAGGCCAGGGGCTGCTCTCACTTGTGGCATTTTCCGGTAAACACAGCTAATCACCCTCCCCCTCCCCTCCCCCCTGCCCACCCTTCCACTCTCCACCCCGAGTTGGTTGTTCGCACCATAGATCCGCAACCGGGGCCGCTTAGAGCAACTAGCCGTGGCACTGCAGTCGGCATGGTTCCACATGCCTGTCGATACCTTCCAGAACTTCACTGACACTTCCTGCTCGTCTGCGCTGCAAAAGGCACGTTATTCAGGCATCTGACAGTTGAACTAGTGTGAACTGGATCAATGAAGGCCGGCCGTAGTGGCCGAGCGGTTCTAGGCGCTACAGTCTGGAACTGCGCGGCCGCTACGGTCGCAGGCTCGAATCCTGCCTCTGGCATGGATGTGTGTGATGTCCTTAGGTTAGTTAGTTTTAAGTAGTTCTAAATTCTAGGGGACTGATGACCTCAAAAGTTGAGTCCCATAGTGCTCAGAGCCATTTGAACCATTTTTGGTCAGTGTTACAATAAGCGTACCTTAGCGTCAGCACTGTTTTGGCTCCAACAACAAGCATTGTGGATTAGCGCTGTTTTATTCTGTTTTATTTCTCTACACTAGTTTGTTTATTTTTATGATGAGTCACAGTATAAATTTACTGAAAGAAGTGGAAAACAGGTGGTAATGTCAGTGAAGGTCTAGCACCACGTAAATGCATATTTTTTCAGTCTTTCATGGAGAGGCCTTAGAGTTGTGTTTTCCTTTGCAAGTGCCAAGGGCCTTATCGACCATACGCTTCTTGTACGACCCTCTACCACTTCTTTCTGCCGCGTGGTCTGAGGCGTCTTGTCACGGTGTCCTTTCCCTCCCCCGGTGGGAGGTTCGAATCATCCCTCTGTGTGGTGTGTGTGTGTGTGTGTGTGTGTGTGTGTGTGTGTGTGTGTGTGTGTGTGTGTGTGTGTGTGTGTGGTCCATAGTGTAAGTTAGGTTAACTAGTGTGTAGACTTAGGGACCGATGACTTCTGCAGTTTTGTCCCATAAGACCTTACCACAAATTTCCTCTTCTTTCTATCGAGTGCCCTTTTTGTCCATTTGGTGTTCATTCTAGCTGTGCCCTGCCGGATGTTATCTCGCCATCTGATTCTCGGTCTTCCTCTTTCTCCCTTTTCAGCCAATGTTCTGCAGAATGATATTCTAGCCAGGCTATTTTCCGTCATTCTTCGTATACAGCCTGCCCAGTTGGACCATCTTTAGCACTTCGACGATATTAGTGTTTGTACAGCTCTATTTTTCCTTCGTCTCTAACCTTCCATTTCATGATATTTTCATCGTACGCAAGTCCAAAGAGTTTTTAATATTTTCCTTTCGAATATTAACAGCTTTTCTCCATTTTTATTTCTAAATACAATTGCTCTTTTCCTTAAGATTTTGCTAAAACTAAAAAGTTTTGTTGGCTGTGGCAGATACTTCTTTATCTGTTCTAATGTTGTTACTAAAAGGACTCCTTAAGTACTTGAAGCGTTTATATGTCTTTAAAGTGACTTCATCTACAGCGAATGGTGTATCACTTCAGATATTTTTTACTTATGCCCAGATATTCTGACTTTTCTTATTAACATGTAACCCCATTTTTGCATCATTCTGATTAATTTCTTTCTAAAATTACTTATTAATGCTAATCATATGCGTACGCATGTCTAATCATGTTCATGTCCTGCAGTTGGATCCCTTGTAGATTAGTTTCAGTAAATTCTCCGCGATCTTCTATCGCCTTAGAGTTAGTAAGAGAGTATGAGGGACGATATGCTAAATTAGTGTCGTGAGTATACTTAACAAAAAAAAAATAAAATAAAAAAAAATAAATCGGTTCAAATGGCACTGAGCACTATGGAACTCAACTTCTGAGGTCATCAGTCCCCTAGAACTTAGAACTACTTCAACCTAACTAACCTAAGGACATCACACACATCCCTGCCCGAGGCAGGATTCGAACCTGCGATCGTAGCAGTCGCGCGGTACCAGGCTGAAGCGCCTAGAACCTCTCGGCCACCCCGGCCGGCACTTAACAAAACCTCAAACAGTTTCTTTCAGAGGGCTTTAGACATAAGGAATTTTACTTTACTTACGTGTAAAGTTTTGACTATCTAGCTTTTTTTTTTTTTTTTTTTTTTTTTTTTTTTTTTTTTTTTTTTTTTTTTTTTTTTTTTGCTCAAGCCAAAGTAAACACGGAAGGCCGGAAACAATTCCATCACTACATACAGAACAAGTGACATTGTTAGTTCATGAATATTGTTCAACGATTCTTTTTTTCTTATGTTTCGTGTCTCTGGTGTGATGCTCTTTTTATGCAAGACAGCAAGAGTCACATATTTGCTTTCAATACTTTTCCAGGTACTTTATGATGAAGACAGTGCTAATCCACTGTAGGAGGGACAATGTTACACGTAAACAATTTTCTTAGGACCTAACTTTTTTTTCTCATATGACAGGTTACATAGTATGAAAATAGTGGAACACTTGTTTGTACGAAAATAGAGTAAAACTTCAAAGAAATAGCTGCAAATAAGTCCATTGTTATATATGATTTACAGATTTAACCTACCACATAACAGCAGTAACTCTAAATTACGTCGTCGTCTGTTAGCACTTTCTGTAGGGTAACTGGTTACTCCGCTGAAGAGCGTCTTACACAACCTCTTAAAATTAACGTTTCACGTCTATTTATAACCGACATTAGCACTTCCAGAAATAATTTTCATTTTACAGCGGATTGTTTTCCGATTTGAAACTTACTGGCAGATTAAAACTGCGTGCTGGACCGGGACTAACCCTCCAGAATGAGATTTTCACTCAGCGGAGTGTGCGCTGATATGAAACTTCCTAGAAGATTAAAACTGTGTGCCAGACCGAGACTAACTCGGGACCATTGCCTAGGTCCCGAGTTCGAGTCTCGGTCTGGCGCACAGCTTAAATCTTCTAGGAAGTTTCGGGGCTAACCCTGTTTGGAGAGTGAGAAGTTCAGCTGTAAAGACGGGTCATGAGTCGTGCTTGGGTAGCTCTGCCGTTACAGCATTTGCCAGCGAAAGGCAAAGGTTCATAGTTCGAACTCTGATCCTGTTCCAGCGACTAATTTAATCTAAAGAAAATCGAGTGTTTTCAAAGATAGTTACCCTCTCAATACTCGACTCTGCCGATTTAGGAAACTTACGGGAGACTGAAATCTGTTGAGACTTTTGAAGCCCGCCCGTACTGGCCGTGAGTGGAGTGTCTTCGAGAGGTGCCGCGACGTCGCGTGACCCGGCTGCGCAGTGTGTGTCACCAGCGCGGCGGCTGCGTGGGCGGCAGGCCTGCCCCTAGTTTCATCACCTGCCGCTTGTCCGCACCACCTGCCCCTCCAGCGCTGTCAGGCTCAAGTTCGCTACGTTCTGCCGTATACAGACTGCTGCATAACACAACATTACTTTTACTTTTGATACCTCTCTACCGTTTATTAGGCCCAAGCGAATCTTTCTCGGCACTTCACACAGGCGGAGCTGATAATGAAAAATTTAGTAACTATTAGACGGCACACGTTGCGCAAGCAATAACGTATTTAAGTGTAATCTTTATGTGCTTAACAGTTTTTGGATGGCATTTCAATACAAAGCATTTGAACAAAAAATAATACGAATATCTAGAATGCCACGCTGCCATAAGATTTTGTTCTGTCCATGTACCGCCCAACAGACTCACCCGAAGTAGGTCAAGAGTGAAAGACATTTCTCTACTTCCAAATATCTTGGAAGGTCGATTTCAACTGTGGCTCCATTTTCTTGAGGACAGTAAACGTGATGTATGGTTTTCAACTTCTACCCTGGTGCTTGAGGCATTTGTTGAGTTCTGGACAAGGTCGGAAATTCCCAGCTACGTTTGGACTGTTCTGAAATTAACGGAACTGGGGTTGCCGATTTACTAATGTGGATGAGAAGACACCACAAGTCAATTTCAATTTTATCTTCCATAATTGTGATCCTTGTTTTCGAAAAACTGAAGTTGTCTTTATTACTGATTGGCCGTTTCCGGTAAAGCGAATACTGCTCGTTTTCTAGTCCAAGTGAGAGGAAAACATGCAAAAAGCCGGTGACTTTCAAAGGCAAAGCTTCTGGACCTTGCAGATGGCTGTGGATATCGAACAATTTTAAAGTACAGAACGTTGGAAAATCAAACCTATTCGATCAGATTTGATACCGTCTGAGCTTCGACTACTCCAGGAAAAAATATTTGTGAATGGCAAACATTTTGATTCCAATCAAGACGTTATGGGAGCTATTAACGGTTATTCCGCCTCCTTTCCAGGACTGTCCTTCGGGAATACAATATATATTCACTGGAAAAACAGAGTAGGAGTGCACTAACCTAAAGTGGGAAGCTATGATTTAGTGCACTTTCGGTCAGTGTAACCTGAGAAATTTCCTCCTTGCACACAATTTTAACTGAAGTTACTCTTCATAAAATGCATGTCTTACGAAAAGCATCTAATTTCGTTCTGAGCCATTCCTATATTGAACAAAAACAGTTGAGAGAAAGAAATTCAAGACGATTATCAACAACTGGCGGCATGATTGGGTGTTCATCCTCAACATAACGAAATGACACAGCACAGATGTCTGAAAAAATTCATGTATGTAATTTGGTTAAATGATCTCCGACCAACCAGTGGAATATCTCGCAACTCTCCCAATATCCAGTGTGATCATCCCGAGGATTTTAACGTTAAACGACAATATAAATTTACAAGATGGTCGATTACAACTCTCTTGTCCTACAGTTTGCTAAGCCCTTATCGACGATATACGATCCCTACCACCAGCACTACGAAATACAGGAGATTCAGAGAAGAGTTATATGTTTCCTTAAAGGTTTGTTTACACCAAAGTTCTGAATGTTTGAGCGACAGATGCAAACAAGAAAGATTGTGTGTTAAATAAAAGCTTACTCTTAAAATTCAGAGTGCATGTTCCACATAGTCTACAAACATTGATTCCCCTTGCATGCGTATCAGTTAATGTGAAATTCGAAGAGATACTGGCCTGCCTCATCTGGAAAATATTTTATAAGACTAAAAAATGCTTACAGAAGTACACTTCTGTATACGAGACACCTACGATTAAATGTCTAGGTTAATTTCTTCTTTCAGTGAACACAAATGTTATCCTTTGTGTAATTTCGTAATCTTGCCTCCGTTGCTCTTAATTGTCTCTAGTTTCACGAAAATTTAGTGTCTTTCGGGTTTTTATATCATCCAAATAATTATATTATTTTCAGGTGCTGATTGGAGAAATTTATTCAACTAAGTTATATTACCGCAGATAATTTCTAAATTGTACTGATAAAGTTTCGTACAATTAAAATTATACTCACGTATGTGTGACATTTTCTCGATTACCCGACACACGACCATTTTCTTCTGGATAAAATATTCGGAGTTGCTAAAGCTTCTTCATTTTTGAAATATCTATATCGACATTTCGATACCACCACAGTGGTAATCTTCACGAGCACTTTTATTGATTGAATGAATACTGTTTTAGACAGTGTCGCGTACGTATAAAATACTTTGCGGGTTTTGAAAAACTGCTATTTTAAGCTGACACTGATTATGCAGTAAAAGTGTATACACGACGAGGCACCTAAGATAGGCCACCGCAAACATATCCAGAACAAATATACCGAGGCGGCTTTCGCTAAGTTATGGCGAACAACGTAGTAAAATTCATATGTGCCTGCCGACGCGAGTTATCTAAATAAATAAAAGAATAATATCATTCGATTTAAAAATTGCAACAGTTGCTGGTTTCTCTGGACGCTCGTGTGAAGCAATAGATTAGTCTATATTCAACAAAGGTTTCGTAAGTTAATATGGACTGCAAGGGCAATTTATTTCCCAAGTGACGATTTCATGCGATCTGTGAGAAGTACATACACTGACCTCCTCGGATCTGTTTGTGAGCGCAGATGCTGAAATTCTGAATGCTATCTACGTATCCTCTTAAGATCATGTTTTGTCCGAATAAGACATAGATGAAGTTGCACAGTGAGACAACTATGGCCAACTGTCCACCTAATGGTATCAATGTTTAATTCTACATTACACTGTTGCTTTATTTGCAAAGATAGAAAAATGTAACAGTGATTCGCCACTGAAATTTACAAAATCATGGTCTCCAAACCTTGAAATATTAGCAACTTCGGTTTCGACAGTGCGATTATAGTTGCTGAATTTAAGTGATGCCAAGACATTTACCTATGCTTAGTAAACCCAGAAACGTCGGATTAGTGGTAAGTAAATCGAATAAGTTCGAATCCACAAAATTATGATCGCAAAGAAGTTTGTTTAGTGGCAAAAGGCAGTCCAGTCCATGGCAGTCAATAACAAATTCGTCTATGTCTCTGAATTCTCAGTTACGTACGCTTGTAAATGATTAAAACTTAATAAAGCAGCGACGCGAATTTCTAGTAGATGCACCCAAAATTTGATGTTTCTCTCGTCTTTATGCCCACTGCCAGACAAACGGGTGCCCTATAAACCCAGCGGCCTGGTATGAAGTATCCCGAACAGAGCTGCCTCGCAGCGACTGACACACGCGGATTCGTGCCACCCTTCTCTGTATGCAGCAGCCACACCTGCCACTGAAGGTCGCGTGCCCAGCAGAATGCAGTACTCCCTCTGCCCGCTGCCGAACTCTGTAAAATCTCCTCCTCGCTTAACACTGAATTATCGACCGTGTACCAGAATGGATATTGTTTGAGTGTACTTTTGCTAATGCTGGAACGTAACTTTCGTTACACGCTCGCTGTCTACAGGCTGTCAACCAAGGCAGACAGTTCAAGTCTGATAATAAGTCACATGATTAATAATCATTCTTACGTAAGAAAGCAGCCAGAGATGTGCATTCTATCTGATCTGCATGCTTATCTGTGGCGAATATTCTCTCAGGCCAGGGCTAATCGCTGCATTATTACTGTGACACTCTCTCAAAAAGTTTACAAATATAATTCCTATCTACGATGGGCGGCGGAAAGCGTGTGTTTGTTACATCTACTCTTAACACTCACGGAGCCAATTTCTCACTCGTGTTTTTTCTTCAAACAAACGGTGGTTTAGCTCGCGCAGCGCATAACGAACTAACGATCCTCCGAAAATTAAACTATTTTCAGCTGAAGCCCTACAGCAAAAGTGAAATCGTTGACCTATCAATAAAGACGGTGGCCAATCTTTAACTCAATGACTGCTACTCCATGTTTCAGTAACCCGACCCGTACTGATAAAGGTAAAACCTTCTGACATTCACCGAATTTCATTTTAAGTTACTGGAAATGGCAACTTAATTTTTGTAATGCAGAAGCTAAAATACATTCACAAGAAACAACAGTGCCGGAATGTACCTTGATTCGTCAACTCAGTCTTTTTCCTCGCTCGATTTGACCCGAATTTTATATATGGTATGACTGATCACGAATAGTATAGTATTGACTTAACAAGTACCGTATTGCGTGCCTTCTGTCTAAGGTCTAATTGCTGCTGAGCAACATTGACTCCTCCCATACACACTTGAATGACCAAGCACCTTGACCGTGGTGGCAGTTTTTATTTTTATTCGTTGATTTATTTATCGTGGGAAGGTTAGGGTCATCTGCCTAGCTGGGGAGCTCAGCCAAAGCTACACGTAAGTTTATCATCGTTTCCTGATGTATTGCGACGCCGTCGAGAAGACAATTCAGAATTAAGTAATTTTTATGGGACCTCTTGGATAAGTCTTAGGTTTTGCGCCCATATAACTACTGAAAAAGAGATCGTCAATCATGAGGACGTTTTAACTGTATCCAGTTGCTCGCGCCTTGTCATGTACGAAGTGGCCCGTGAATAGCGCAGCGCTGCAAGACTTCATTTATGAAGTACGCCATGCGTCTCGGCCCAGTGAGCTGGCTGCGATGGAAGGTGATAAGTGAGACTCCCCATCGCACCCCCCGCCCCTCCCACCCCCTCAGATTTAGTGGTAAGATGGCCCAGTGGACAGTCCGTCAAAAACTGAATACAGTGCAACCATGAACCAGGAAGAAGCTGTACTTACCTGTGAAAAACGAAGCAAAACAGAAGCAGTGAACGGTCCAGGCTCAAGATTTGCAACATGGAGCGAACTAGAACAGCTTTATTGGGTCACGGTGTTGGATTGCACAGGGGGACATCCGTATCCAAATCTCCCTCGTGCCCCCATTTTCTTTCCCACAGAGTTTTGAACTGTCTGTTTGGTCATTGATGTGTCTGTTCGCTGTATTCAAATTTGTATGTGTGTAGTGGTGTGAAATACGTTTGTAACAGCGAGGTGGAAGAAAGGGCCCTCCAGACGTACATATCTCCTATTCGTTCTACCCCAGTACCACATCTTATGACTCTTGAGTTCCGTTTTGGAAGTTCCGACTCTTGAATCCCTTTTTTGTGATATACTTCACACCCGTTTATTTGTTGTTTCGTTTCTGTGAGAATATATGTGGTATTTCATCTGCTCCCACTATTCGTCACTTTTACCTTTGACAGTAACATATTCTTACCACGTGACTCATACTATAACCGGTGTATAGTATCACATTCACCTAAACTACAGAAGGACAACAGACACGTCAATGACTGGACGGGAAGTTCATAATTTGGTGAAGAAAAAAAAAATATGGGTACGGTGGAGGTTTCAACACGGATCTCCCGCTTTGCAGTCCAACACCGTAAAGTCACAACCACGGCGCCGTGGTTCTTTAACTTCGCTCGATGTTGCATATCTTGGGCTTGTATCGTTCACTGTTTCTATTTTGCTTCTTTTTTCACAGATCGCTACACCTTTCTGGTTTCGTGCTTGATCTTCCCTTTTAAGTTTTCATCGTGCCCAAGGTGTGTGCGGCTGTCATCGTGATGCTAAGTGCAAGGTCTGAGGACATCATCAGGTTACATGCCAAGTCGAACTGCCCTCTACGTCGATACGACAGGATTTCAATTCTCTGACATGCTGGCTGTCAGTTACTCGTTGGTCTATTTCTAACATTACTTCACAAGTGTGAGAATCTCTTCGTACGTGAGTACTAGCTTATTCATGGACAGAGTCGTAAATGATATGATGTAAGACACACAAGTGCAATTTAAATTAGAAGTATAATGTCTTCTGATTAATGCGCAGACTGGCATAATACCAGTAGCAGTGACCTCTATAGCTGCAGGCTCATTTCTGAATCACGCTGACTTAATTTTGAGGCGTTGCTCGCAGACGGTCAGTGCATGCATTAGCAAGCCAAGTGCGTGCTTTATGAAGATGGAAGTGAGTTTGTCAAACTCACTATTTGGGCGCCACTTCATAAACGTCTGGAGAAATCTGCGCACAGAAACAAATTTATTATCCGTCCGTGCTTTGACATACTATGTAGAAAAAGAAATATATTTTTGATAATTAAAATATGCTTTAAGCAAATCACACTATGTACGTACCTGTGAAATATACAGTGTTTCCAAATTCTAATAGGATATTTTTTTTTAAGTTTTGGAACTATCTTCTGGCGAATTGTGGCGTTAACAATTTTGAATATACTAAAGAGGCCGTATGTAATTTCGCAGTACTATTCATTCATTCATTCATTCATTCATTCATTCATTCATCGGTCACATTCCACGAATCCCACCATGAAGGAGAGTCTGCAGAACGACTCTGCAGTGTTATGTTGCTCATTGGAAAATTTTTACTTCGTTCGGAGTTAGGGCAAAGCAGCCGTAAAAACGTCACCCTTCCAGAATCAAGGACCAGCATAAGTATCTCTGAAAATAATGTAGAGGAAAAAATGCTCAAAATCCTTGCAACAGATGAATCTGTTTAAAGACTTATCGATTAGATTGGATTGATGGGGTTCAAGGGACCAAACTATGAGGTCATCAGTCCCTCCATCCTGTATTTGTCAAGCTGGGAAGAGTCCTCAGAGAAATAGGACACAGGAGATAAATCCTGTTGAACCTTATTGTAACCGAGAATCAATAAAACCAAGAGATAAAAGGGAGTAGAAGTAAGAGCAGTAAGAGGTCAAAAGGTGGGCGAGTTGCTCCGACCAGAAAGCCGCGGGCGACTCCCACCCATGTTACGCAATGGGAGACGCTCACTCTGCATCTGACCCGTGTCCCTAGCACTCCATTACCACAAAAAAAACTAGCAATGTTGACGAGTTGATAAAATCCCAGAAAAGAGAACAACTATAACGAGACAGTAAACCAAAGACATATGCAAAAGGATAAGAAAAATTAAAAACGTGCGAAGGGTAGGAGCCAGGCTAGATAACCTGCGCCGAAGCAGGCTATGGCACATCCCACTAATCTTTGAAGCGGCCGATATGCCACGCCTCAGAGAGGAGTAGTAACCATCTTCATGGGCAACATGAAGACCAAATCAGCCGCTCTGGGGTCGTCTGGTAGCACCAGAGGCAGTGTGACAGCAAATTAAAAGGTTGCTATAAGGTGGGCCAACTGGGTTAGTCCAATAGGATGTGGGACACCATCAGCTGGGCACCACACAGACAGTGGGCTAGATCTTCACTTCGTAGGATGTGGTCATGTGACAGCCAGTGTACCCAATGCTAAGCCAACAAAGGGTAGGTTCGCTACGAGAAGCATGACGAGAACACTGCCACAATCACGGTCGTCATCCCCTTTACTGCTCACAGCTCATTTAGAGACACTAGGGCACACCAGTCTGTGTTCCAGGCCTTTAACAGTTGATGTCACAGACCAAACTAAAGGTCCAGTTCCAGTGCACCCATCTCCAAAGCTGGCATCCTGGTAGCCAACTTGACCAGTCCGTTACCATGTTCGTTCCCTGGTATCTCAACGTTACTTGGGACCAACAGAAAGGCAACCGACCATCCAGCTTGAGAGAGGGCAGAAAGGAGATCCTCGATAGTCACAGCCAGTGGGTGTCGAGGGTAGCACTGGTCAACAGCATGGGAACTACTCAGGAAGCCACTGCCAATTAACTAAGTCTCACTGTCGCAAGACCAAATACGACTTTGGACTCTAGTCTTTGTCATCAATTCCGCAGTGAATACACCACATCCATCCCAATTCTGCAGTGAATACACCTCTTCCATCCCAGAAGGGAGTGTACTTCGCTGCACCTTGCTTGTGTTTAGGCAAAAACCAGTTTGTTGGCTGAAGAGCGATCAGTGTATACTGCTTCCGAACCCTGAAATGAATCAAAGATGGGCAGGAACAAGCAGTGAAAAACCTTTGGAGTAACAGTCTTTCAGTCCAGATATGTTGAGACAGATCTAACACGGTACCAAACACGGGTGCGTTGCAACTGTTACCTCACAAGAAGTGACAGTGGGGGAATTTGCATACAAAATAGAAACACTGAACGTTAACTGTGATCATGACTCCAGTTCTGTTGTGGGAAGTGGACCTCCCTACCACGAAAGGGGGCATGATAGTTCAGATGCTAAAGGCAGCAGTGAGTATGTGTGGAGTAGTTTAACACCTCTTTATTGACACCTTCTCTGTAGGTTAGGGAACCCATTCTTCAGAAATAGGCTGTTCACAGGGCTAGTGCGAAAGGCACCTGTCCAAAGTTGGATCCTACAAAGGTGTATCGGGTCCAGCGCCTGCAACGCTGAAGGCGATTCCTGGCCATATTTCAGACTCTCATAATGAGCAGGATCAGAGCTTCTTAAGCCGCAAAAGTGTAGAGCTGTCTGCACACCAGCTGCTGTTACTTACGCAGCAAAGGCTATTAAGGCGTGACCAGCACATTCGCTTAAGTTGGCGAAGATGGGAAAGCCACGTTAACCAACGGTGAAGACCAGTCCAAAAATTAGTAACACTACCACACTGAGCAACTATCCGTCGAGGTAGAGTTCTGGGTGTGGATGGACAGTATGATGGGACATAAGTGCAAGATGTATGTCTCCAGAGCTGAAAACCGGAAGTCACGACTGAGAGCCCAGATCTGTTCCTTTTGTATGGCACCCTGCAATCAACGTTCAGCAACACCAGCAGAAACAGTAAATAGAAAAAAATCGTTAGCATGCATGAAGGGGGACACTATAGAACCCACAGCTGCAGATACACCATTGACAGCCTCTAGAAAAAGGAGCACTCTCAATACAGAACCCTACAGACCTAGTTCTCTTGTAAATGGGCGGTACTGTAGGAACAATCAACTTCAACCTGGGAAGTACAGCCTGACAAATTCTGTACAAAAATCGGGAGCAGGCCCTGGAGACCCCACTCATGTAGGGCAATTAGGTTGTTATGACACCGTGTGGTGTTGTAAACCTTTCGCAGATGTAAAAAGACAACAGTAATGTGTTGATTCTGGTGAAAATCTGACTGGACAGCAGACTTTGAGCAGATCAATTTCTCAGCAATGGAACAGCCTGACAAAAATTGCACTGGGGCGGAGACAAAAACTCTAATAATCTAGGAATCAACATGGGTAGTTGCTCACCACACATTCAAGCAACTTTAAGATAACATTAAAGAGACTAACTGGAGTTTCAGTACCATGACAATCATGCTTTCTCGCCATTGAAGTGGGAACTCACCCTGCTCGAGATACAGCTAAAAGTGGCAAAGACATGATACTGGCAACCACCGACATATTTGAGCATTTGGCTGTGAATGAGGTCTGCTGCTGAAGTGCGCCAGGGCAAAGGTTTAGGGTACTCAGAAATTCTCACTCACTGATCGGAACATTATGACTCCAGGTGGCGTGTTATTGAAGGCTAAGTGAATTCGCTCAACCTGCTGTTTGAGGACACGAAATACTGGCTGATAATTTTCAGACACTTAGGTTCGAGCATAATGCACAGCAAAGTGTTTGGCGACAGCATCTGGGCCAGTGTACACAATACCATTCAGGGAGACGCCAGATACACGTGCAGGAAGACTGGTGTCCAAAGAGGCATCAAACCTTTGGACAAACCTACAAAGGAGGAGTACATGGTCCAATGGTAACATACCGCTGTTTCTGTCGTGTTGTTAGGAGTCAGACCCAGGCATGAACCTCTTTAAAGGCAATTAAGTGCTCCATCAATGGATGTCGCTAATGGCGTTAGAGACCCCATCTGTGATCTCTAATGAGATCAATTTCTGAAGTCCACCAAGGTACTATCTCCCAATGGGGCGATCCAGAGGAACAGAGAATCACTAAGTCTGCTGTTGATAGAATGACTGTGCTTGTGCTCTGTACAGCTGCATCGATATCTCCACATGGTGGGGTGCTAATGGTGACAACAGGCAAAGGTAACCCATTAAGCATTTTTGACAGCCCATTGGGGTGGATGCCAAGGTGACTGACGAGGTAGGGGCACGACAATCTGAAAATGATCACTGTCATACAGGTCCTAATGGACTCTTCATTCTTCAAATAGAAATATCAATCGCCATATAAAATCCACATGCCATTTTGAAGTGTGTGGGCATCAGTACTCCAGAGAATGATCGAGCTCTGCGAGCAAGGTTTCGATAACTTTACCGGGGACAGTGGTCGTAGGACTGACCACAAAGGATTGTGGGTGGAGGGAGCTGAGAAATCAGTGCATACAATGCGCTCTGAAAACCTTCCCCATTGGGAGGGATATACACACTACAGATGGTAAAATCCAGAGATATCCTCTCACGCCAACAGGCACAATCTCCAAACTCTTACTGAGTGACATGGTCGTTGAGTCCAGAACGTATGTGCAAACTCCACCCAATACTCTGTCACAGTCAGCTCAATTCCTGAAATAGCCCTAATAGCCACAGAGGGCAGGGATACTCGGGATACTCAGTTCTGGGAACTGAGTTTCCTGGAGAAAAAATCGGAAACCAGACGTCGCACAGTCATGGGGTGGAAGAAAACGCTGCAGGTCCTCTGGAGGATAACGCTATCGGCATCATACGTGAAGCGACTAGGGAGGCAGCTCAGGTACCAATAGAGTAATCCCTGCTTGGTCAGAGGCGACAGTGGTGCAGATACTTACAAGAGGGCAACCGTGTTGAGGTTTCAGAGTATTACTTTTGCCAGAAAGGAAGCGTGCAAGGACAGAAAAGCACATAAGGTGGAATGAACGTCGCACTGGATGATTCGCCCCAAACTTCGGTAAAATTTAGAAGAAGAATTGTAGGTCAAATCCGACAATGGGGACCATGTAGTGAAGGATGGAAAGTTTTGTTGTATGCCTGAAGAGAGGGGAAAACAACGAGTGTCTGAAGTCATGAACCAAATCCAAACATCGTCGGCATCAAGAAGACCATTCGATGGAAAGGCAGAGGGAGAAAAAATTTAAGAAGAATGGACTTTCAGCACGCAAAGGAAAGTAGCGGTGCAAGGGCCGTGGTCGCGTGTTGGCCAATCGCGTACTCACAAGAGACATGAGCCCGAGGAGGAGGAGAAGACTGCGAGGCGTCTTGGGTACCACCAAAAAATGTTTTCTAGGATCGAAAGGCTCTGACATGTCCTGTAAGGGTGAATGATTTATAAAGCAGATCGAAAATACACTCCTGGAAATTGAAATAAGAACACCGTGAATTCATTGTACCAGGAAGGGGAAACTTTATTGAGACATTCCTGGGGTCAGATACATCACATGATCACACTGACAGAACCACAAGCACATAGACACAGGCAACAGAGCATGCACAATGTCGGCACTAGTACAGTGTATATCCACCTTTCGCAGCAATGCAGGCTGCTATTCTCCCATGGAGACGATCGTAGAGATGCTGGATTTAGTCCTGTGGAACGGCTTGCCATGACATTTCCACCTGGCGCCTCAGTTGGACCAGCGTTCGTGCTGGACGTGCAGGCCGCGTGAGACGACGCTTCATCCAGTCCTAAACATGCTCAATGGGGGACAGATCCGGAGATCTTGCTGGCCAGGGTAGTTGACTTACACCTTCTAGAGCACGTTGGGTGGCACGGGATACATGCGGACGTGCATTGTCCTGTTGGAACAGCAAGTTCCCTTGCCGGTCTAGGAATGGTAGAACGATGGGTTCGATGACGGTTTGGATGTACCGTGCACTATTCAGTGTCCCCTCGACGATCACCAGAGGTGTACGGCCAGTGTAGGAGATCGCTCCCCACACCATGATGCCGGGTGTTGGCCCTGTGTGCTTCGGTCGTATGCAGTCCTGATTGTGGCGCTCACCTGCACGGCGCCAAACACGCATACGACCATCACTGGCACCAAGGCAGAAGCGACTCTCATCGCTGAAGACGACACGTCTCCTTTCGTCCCTCCATTCACGCCTGTCGCGACACCACTGGAGGCGGGCTTCACGATGTTGGGGCGTGAGCGGAAGACGGCCTAACGGTGTGCGGGACCGTAGCCCAGCTTCATGGAGACGGTTGCGAATGGTCCTCGCCGATACCCCAGGAGCAACAGTGTCCCTAATTTGCTGGGAAGTGGCGGTGCGGTCCCCTACGGCACTGTGTAGGATCCTACGGTCTTGGCGTGCAACCGTGCGTCGCTGCGGTCCGGTCCCAGGTCGACGGGCACGTGCACCTTCCGCCGACCACTGGCGACAACATCGATGTACTGTGGAGACCTCACGCCCCACGTGTTAAGCGATTCGGCGGTACGTCCACCCGGCCTCCCGCATGCCCACTATACGCCCTCGCTCGAAGTCCGTCAACTGCACATACGGTTCACGTCCACGCTGTCGCGGCATGCTACCAGTGTTAAAGACTGCGATGGAGCTCCGTATGCCACGGCAAACTGGTTGACACTGACGGCGGCGGTGCACAAATGTTGCGCAGCTAGCGCCATTCGACGGCTAACACCGCGGTTCCTGGTGTGTCCGCTGTGCCGTGCGTGTGATCATTGCTTGTACAGCCCTCTCGCAGTGTCCGGAGCAAGTATGGTGGGTCTGACACACCGGTGTCAATGTGTTCTTTTTTCCATTTCCAGGAGTGTAGAATTTCAAAAATGTTGTGTACAGCTGCAGACTAACCTTTTAAACATAGCGTGAACCAATACCACGAACAAGAGGTAGCTTGTGGCTATATTTAGTGCAAGAAATTTATTGTGATGTAGTATTTACTTCTAAAAACTGACGTATAAGAGCAAAGTAACCGATAACTTGTTTACTCAGTTTCATTCACGGTGTAGCTGAATGTTTCGTTATGTGGAGCGCGGCAGTGCTTCAATATATCAGACATTTTGGCTTTAAATTCAGCAGCAATAAATAGGAATGGCATCTGTTTATTATCTTTCATTTCACTCACCTAGCCTTTGTTACCCAACGATCAGTGAGGTGCGTACTTTAATTCTGACACTTTTAAACTGCAAACACTTGTTTGGGATAGTTTACCCAGTGGCCAAAATTTGCGGCCAGGGTTGTCACAATTTAAGATGTACTTTGCATGAGCCTATTGTCGCGGCTAAAGCGGAGAACATGGCTATACCTCGCGACTTAACCTACTTTGAACGGGGATGATAGTTTGCAAAACGCACGAGTCCTAGCACATTTCAGATTACACAAGTACTGTGTTTCCAGGGGCAACAATAGCTAGGATGGTCCTTCAGTATAGTAGACACAATGTTTCCACACGCGTAAACCACCGCACAGGACGGCCACAAGTATCTGACGAACGGACATTATTTCACCTTCGCAGAGTCACACGAACACATGGCCGCCGATCTCAGTGTAGATCGTCAGGTTGCCATTTCTGCTAGGACTATATGGAGACAGTTGCACAGCGTGAACTACAGCAGGTGACGACCGTTGTCACACCCAGTGCCCTCCCAGGACTTTTGACCACCCAGAGCAATAAGAAAGCCCTATTTTCAAACTCGCTTTGTCAGATCAAAGTACCAAGAACTTCACACATAAGCTCACCATGATTCAAAAAAACGAATATGTTCAGTCGAGACTATGGGCGCATTCAGTGTTACAGCTGCGATTCAACGCGGTATCTGTGTATATAACTAGTGAACGGTTTCGGCAAGCATTCAGTACCACGGGCCATGCAGTGCCGCAATCAATGATAACAAGGCTGGGAACTTGTACCAGTGTCTCCCAGAAGCGCCCAAGCCAGATGACCTAGCAATGGGCCCAAATAGCTGACACTCTAAAAGCAAGGCAGTCACTGCTGTTACATTTAGGTTGCCAGATGAGGATTAAGTTTCGCGGAGAAAAATAGCGTTCCCAGGCGACATTTCTTTCGGAATAGCATTTCGTGCGTAACGTGCACACACTACGTACTTTCTAAATAACGCTTTCAGCAGGTAATATAAAGCAACGGAATATTTTGTTGCTTTTGTGGATACTATTTCTTAACGTACTGAGTTATTTTCAGAAATTTTAATCTAACTGAATGGGGCACTTTTCGTCGGTAGAGGACAGCAACTGTATTGATATTTAAAACAATTTTAGTCTGTCGTTTATTTTTCAGTCCAAGTTGCCCGTTTATTTTACACTGTGTCGAGTTTCATGTTCCTAAGTTTATTTTTAGACCTGGAAATTTTCCTGGGAGATCGAAACTAGTCATCTTGATAAAAAAAAGTGCAACTAGAACTGGAAAAGCGACAGAATTAAAATTGTTATAAATATTCCATATATCGTGAAAAGTGGAGTACGTGATCCAACCTTTATTTGCGAAATTTCTCCGATTGACTGGCGTGAAACGTTATATCAGAAAGTGTTGGCGGAGTTAATTTTCAACCCTATCAGGCTACGTACACAAGAAAACTGATGCGAAGTCGTCAGAGTACAGAATAGAGTAATAGGAGCCCAGAAGCAACCGTTAAGGTCCCAGGTTTGACTGATACCGTCCTAAGCGTGAACACAATACTGGAAGGAGCAGAGCCACAGAACCAGTTTCTGACTGCATATTAAACAGAGCTATTGCGGTAAGACGCCTTTTACCAGTACATTTTTCCATGACACAGTGGTCCACCCCCGAACATGACGGCTAGGGAACTATCAAATTCAACACCAGATCGCCATTGGTGGCTGTGGGAATGGAACAGGTTACTGACATTTAGTACAAAAAAATAGATACTAGCAGCATTATGCCCAGCCCTAGTAATTGTACGTGACCTGCATGGTGAGGAGTAAAATTCTCGTCCAACACGACCGCCACACGTGCCGCTTATCGAGCTCGTAAGGTACATGAACCAATACTCAACTCGTCTGACGAGTCTACCACCAGCTCCAGCAGATCTGGGTGGACAGGTACGGCAAGCGCAGAACAATGTACACCAAGACAGTAGTGCGTCACCTACAAATCATGCTATACAGGGTGTTACAAAAAGGTACGGTCAAACTTTTAGGAAACATTCCTCACACACAAATAAAGAAAAGATGTTATGTGGACATGTGTCCAGAAACGCTTAAATTCCATGTTAGAGATGATTTTAGTTTCGTTAGTATGTACTGCTCAATGGAGCACGTTATCATGATTTCATACGGGATACTCTACCTGTGCTGCTAGCACATGTGCATTTACAAGTACGACACAACATGTGGTTCATGCGCGATGGAGCTCCTGCACATTTCAGTCGAAGTGTTCGTACGCTTCTCAACAACAGATTCGGTGACGGATGGATTGGTAGAGGCGGACCAATTCCATGGCCTCCACGCTCTCCTGACCTCGACCCTCTTGACTCATTTATGGGGGCATTTGAAAGCTCTTGTCTACGCAACCCCGGTACCAAATGTAGAGACTCTTCGTGCTCGTATTGTGGACGGCTGTGATACAATACGCCATTCTCCAGGGCTGCAACAGCGCATCAGGGATTCCATGCGACGGAAGGTGGATGCATGTATCCTCGCTAAAAGGACATTTTGAACATTTCCTGTAACAAAGTGTTTGAAGTCACGCTGTAACGGTCTGTTGCTGTGTTTCCATTCCATGATTAATGTGATTTGAAGAGAAGTAATAAAACGAGCTCTGACATGGAAAGTAAGCGTTTCCCGACAAATGTCCACATAACATATTTTCTTTCTTTGTGTGTGAGGAATGTTTCCTTAAAGTTTGGCCGTACCATTTTTTTTATAACACCCTGTATAGGGAACATCGCAATTTACAGAGTGGCTGGATGTCAGGAGTTCTCACCTTATCCAACCACAAAATGTTACCACATCTTTTAGTACAAAAGCTGTTCTTGCATCTTACATCTTGAGTAAACCGACGGCTGGACTATCAACAACAGTATCACATGTCAACCCATGAGACACCGCAGAAAGTTTCGGGGCTTAAGCCAGGGCATAGCCGCACAATCTGTGGTCTGCTGCAGAATCTGAACTCAAATATGAATGAGGAAACTTTTACCCCCACCAGAATCCACCGTTCTACCTACGGGTGTGACAGCGTCGTTGGACGAGGAGGGGGGATACTGTGGCAGGAAGTCAATGAACTCATTTTTACTACGTCGGGAACATCAGTACCATAAAGGTGTACGAAGTATAAGAGAAGGTGCAAGGGAAATCTACGTATAAATCATCGGAATGGACAACATATGAGAAATTAAACATCTTCACGTATCAAAAGTGCTCATCTCTTTTGCGATAATTACTCACTGAACTAAGCCATTCCGAGAAGGCCTCATAGCCCGGCCAAAGATTCTACAACAACATACATACTCCGCAATCCACCATACGGTGCGTGGCGTAGGGTACCTCGTAACACAACTAGCATCTTCTCTCCCTGTTCCACTCCCAAACAGAACGAGGGAAAAAATTACTGCCTATATGCCTCTGTACGAGCCCTAATCTCGCTTATCTTTATAAGTTTGCGGCAGTAAAATTGTACTGCAGTCAGCCTCAAATGCTGGTTCTCTAGATTTCCTCAGCAGCGATTCACGAAAAGAACGCCTCCTTTCCTCTAGAGACCCCCACCCGAGTTCCTGAAGCATTGCCGTAACACTCGCGTTATGATCAAACCTACCAGTAACAAATCTAGCAGCCCGCCTCTGAATTGCTTCTATGTCCTCCCTCAATCCGACCTGATAGGGATCCCAAACGCTCGAGCAGTACTCAAGAATAGGTCGTAGTAGTGTTTTATAAGCGGTCTCCTTTACAGATGAACCACATCTTTCCAAAATTCTACCAATGAACCGAAGACGACTATCCGCCTTCCCCAGAATTGACATTACATGCTTGTCCCCCTTCATATTGCTCTGCAATGTTACGCCCAAATATTTAATCGACTTGACTGTGTCAAGCGCTACGCTACTGATGGAGTATTGAAACATTACAGGATTCTTTTTCCTATTCATCTGCATTAATTTCCATTTATCTATATATAGCGTTAACTGCCATTCTTTACATCAATCACAGATCCTGTCCAAGTCATCTTGTATCCTCCTACAGTCTCTCAACAACGACACCTTCTCGTACACCACAGCATCATCAGCAAACAGCCGCAAATTGCTATCCACCTACCCAAAAGATCATTTATGTATATAGAAAACAACAGCGGACCTACCACACTTCCCTGGGGCACTCCAGACGATACCCTCACCTCCGATGAACACACACCATCGAGGATAACGTACTTGGTTCTATTACTTAAGATGTCTTCGAGCCACTCACTTACTTACTTGGGAACCAATCCCATATGCTCGTACCTTAGTATTCAATCTGCCATTGCCTTTCTCGAACTGTACTGAACTATTTAGAAGCTACACAGCCATCCTGGATGGATTAGCATTACTGGGCGAAATGATGGATAGAAATATTTTAGTTTATAGGCAAAATATGCCAGTGTACCTACCTTATGAATAATTCTAAATGGGTGAATAAATTAGCGCCCATTAAACGCGAAAAGACTGCGTTGAAATATGTTAAGTGCATACAAATAGAAATAACTGTTTCGCTTCTTACGAGCATATTTTAACTAGCGCCCATGGAATCAGGATGGGGTGATTAAACCTCCAAAGTTCTCGTTTATGAACTAATAAGGGTACCAGTAACGAGGGGACCGGCGACGCGGCGAGAGACACCGGAGAGCGCACTGACTAGCAGAGATCGTGTGCAGCACTCATTGCCACCACCTGACAACCAGTGACACTTGCTGTGGCTTTGTGCCAGAAACGGGATCTTTGGGCGGTGTACCTAACCCTGCCTGAAAACTACAATTTTTGGTCAAGAAGCTGCAAAAGGAACAACAGGTATTATCCCGAAAAACCTGTTGCTCGGCTAAAACAAGTACGACCGGAAACACAGCTGACAGCGATAGGTATTTAGTTTACTTAAACGGAATGTGAGCACAGTACGATGTAATTTTCCACAGGACACGAGGTCCAGCTGACACGAACGTAGATTTTCGTCATACGAAGTCACGACAACTTACCTTAACATGGGGAAACGTGTTTCGCTGCGACACTTTCACGACTTCTGCATCATTATAAAGCCAGCTGTGTTTGCTTGTCCTTCGTCGTAACTACCTCTTGAACAATACCTGCACAAAGTACGTGCGCTTCTTTGCTTCCCACCCGTTTTGAAAATCGTTATGCCATTCTGCAGTCTCTGTTCCACTGCCGGCCATTATCCTTACTTTCATACAGCCGACACAATAAAACCAACGAAATCGATAGACAATACAAAGATTGATATAAACAAATCAATGTCGGTACAAACCCTAAAGAAAGGTCAGTTTCTGCGTCTACAGAGCACCATGTTCGTTGCTACTATTCGTCCATGCTTGACTAGCCTGACCGAACACTGATTTCAAGTGGAGGAAATAAAAGCGTTTATTTTATTTTAATCATCAGTCTTTTGACTGGTTTGATGCAGCCCGCCAGTAGTTTCTCTCTTGTGCCAACCTTTTCATCTCCGAGGAGCGCAATTGCAAGCTACGTCCTCTATTTACTGCATGTATTCAAATATGTCTTCCTCTACAGTTTTTACCGTCTACAGCTTCCCCTTGTGCCATCGAAGTTATTTCCAGCTGTCCTATCATTCTCTCCCTTCCTCTTGCCACCTAATTTTCAACATTCTTCTGTAGTACTGCATCTGAAATGCAGAGATTCTCTTCCGTTCCGGTTTTCCCACTGTCCATGTTTCACTACCATACGATGCTCTTCTCCAAACTGACATCTTCAGAAATTTCTTCCTCAAACTAAGCCGTATGTTTGATGCCAACAGTTCTCTTGGCCAGGAATGCTCTTTTTGCCTGTGCTAGAGTTCTGTTCATAACCTTCTTGTTCTATTTAGCTACCTAGGGAGAAAATTCCTTAATTTAGTGATCCCCAATTCGGGTGTTAACTCGATCGTTTTCTCTTTACTCCCACTTCTCATTACTTCCGTTTTTCTTCGATTTACTCCCAGTTTACATTCTGTACTCGTTATACTGTTCATTGCATTCAACAAATTCTGTATTCTTCTTCACTTTCACTGAGGATTGCAACTGACATGGACGCAGAGACTTTGCCATTGGACCACGAATACGAGCAACCAGAGGACATAAAATGACAAAATAAAAAAAAAAAATAATGTTATCTCGCCATCTAATTCTGGGTCTTCTCCTTCCTCTCTTTCCAGCTGTTCTGCAGAATGCTATTCTCGGCAGTCCATTTTCCCTCATTCTTCCAATACAGCCTGCCCAGTTCAGCCTTCCTTTTTTATTACTTGACGATAATACGGTGTTTGCACCGCTCCCAAAATTCTTCCTTCGTTTATAATGCACCATTTCATGATATTTTCATCACATACAGGTCCGAAAGCTTTCTTTAATATTTTCTTTTCGAATATTACGTTTTCCTTCATCTTTCTGTCTCAATATTAATGCTTCACATTCGTATAATGTTGCCGGTTTAGTAGTTTGATAAGAGCGGATTTCGAAGTTTAAACTTTTCCTTAAGATTTTGTTAAAACTAAAAAAGCGTTCGCTGTGGCACCTATTTCTTATTGTTTTACTAAAAGGACTCCTTAAGTTCTTGAGGCGTTCAGACGCCTTGAAAGTGAGTTCATCTACAGCGAAAGGTGCATTTATCTAAAGCACCGTTGCACATCATGAGGTTTTCCGTGGCTTTTCTAGGTCGATTAAGGAAAAGGGCCAGGATGGTTCCCTTGAAAAGGCCACAGCATTGCATCAGTAAGTGTCTTGGTGTGTAACATCGTGTCTGCATTTGCAGACTCTTGAATCTGCTGTTGAAGTGATCGCTGGAATCACGTGACCCCAGATGCTGAGGATCTGTTAGATGACGATCATTTCGGCTTTAGGGAAGGTAAGGCACCGGAGAGGCAGGTCTGTCGCTTCGGTTGATAACGGGAGCAAGACTGAAGAAAATTCTGGACACTTATAGGATTTGGCGACCTTGAAAAAGCGTCCGACAACTTAAAATGGTGCAAGATGTTCGAAATTCTAAGAAATAGGAATAAGCTATAGGAAAAAACGGATAACACAACTGTGTACAAACTAAGTTTGTGATCGATGAGAGGATACGGAACAAGGAAGGCCTAATGAACTTATGTCCGGAAATGCTTGGTTCCCATGATAGAAACCATTTATTCGAGCATACTTTGTTACAGAGACTGCGGTTTAATATGCGCTGTATCATGAAGCCACAGTGATAGTATACATGGTTTCCTCCTAGAGGGTGGTACTGTTCCTCATACGTCGTGTCCTAGCGCCCACTCCTGCCATAGTAATTGGAAATGTGTTCGATTCGCATCTCTTGCTGACTCACCTTGTAGTGAATGTGATAGAGCGTTGTACACAGTAGTTCTGTATTAGAATCGAGAGCTTGTCGACATGGTGTTTATTTACGAAGAGGCAAATAACAACGGACGCCAGGCAGCAAGGTTGTATCAGGACACCTATACCCGCCGCCAACAACCACAGCATTCAATGTTTGCAACAGTGTTTCGCCGTTTGTCTGAGACAGGGTTGATTCAGGAGGCAGGAAATCATGAAGGGCGCATCCGAAATGTTTCGGACACCAGACTTGGAGGAAGATGTGACTAACACTGTGGAAGGCGACCGCCGTGTCAGTACCAGGTAGTTGGCCCGCCAGTACGTGGTAAGACAGACGACCGCGTGGAACATTCTCACACAGTATGCAGGGTTTACAAGCGACAGACTTTCCTAATAGGGAATAGTTTTGTCACTAGTTCCTTCACCAGAATATCACGATTCCGGAACTTCTGTCATCCATGCTATTCACAGATGAGGTCAACTTTACGCGGATTGGTTTCTTGAACTTTCATAACAGTTATATGCAGGGTAGTATGCAGAACCCCCATGGTATGGTGACAGCGAATCATCAGCATCGGTGCAGCCGGAGTGTGTGGACCGGGATAACTGGCGACTATATTTTGCGACCTGTCTTCTTTCCACGTTGCCTAAAATCTACATCTACATCCATACTCCGCAAGCCACCTGACGGTGTGTGGCGGAGGGTACACTGAGTACCTCTATCGGTTCTCCCTTCTATTCCAGTCTCGTATTGTACGTGGAAAGAAGGATTGTCAGTATGCTTCTGTGTGAGCTCTAATCTCTGATTTCATCCTCATGGTCTCTTCGCGAGATATACGTAGGAGGGGGTAATATACTGCTTGACTCCTCGGTGAAGGTATGTTCTCGAAACTTCAACAAAAGCCCGTACCGAGCTACTGAGCGTCTCTACTGCAGAGTCTTCCACTGGAGTTTATCTATCATCTCCGTAACGCTTTCGCGATTACTAAATGATCCTGTAACGAAGCGCGCTGCTCTCCGTTGGATCTTCTCTATCTCTTCTATCAACTCTATCTGGTGCGGATCCCACATTGCTGAGCAGTATTCAAGCAGTGGGCGAACAAGCGTACTGTAACCTACTTCCTTTGTTGTCGGATTGCATTTCCTTAGAATTCTTCAAATAAATCTCAGTCTGGCATCTGCTTTACCGACGATCAACTTTATATGATCATTCCATTTTAAATCACTCCTGATGCGTACTCCCAGATAATTTATGGAATTAACTGCTTCCAGTTGCTGACCTATTTTGTAGCTAAATGGTAAGGTAACTATCTATGTATTCGCAGCACATTACACTTGTCTACATTGAGATTCAATTGTCATTCCGTGCACCATGCGTCAATTCGTTGCAGATCTTCCTGCATTTCAGTACAATTTTCCATTGTTACAACCTCTCGATACACCACAGCATCATCTGCAAAAAGCCTCAGTGAACTTCCGATCTCATCTAACAGGTCATTTATGTATATTGTGAATAGCAACGGTCCTATGACACTCCCCTGCGGCACACCTTAAATCACTCTTACATCGGAAGACTACTCTCCATTGAGAATGACATGCCGCGTTCTATTATCTAGGAACTCCTCAATCCTATCACACAATTGGTCTGGTAGTCCATATGCTCTTACTTTGTTCATTAAACGACTGTGGGGAACTGTGTCAAACGCCTTGCGGAAGTCAAGAAACACGGCATCTACCTGTGAACCCGTGTCTAAGGCCCTCTGAGTCTCGTGGACGAATAGCGCGAGCTGGGTTTCACACGACCGTCTTTTTCGAAACCCATGCTGATTCCTACAGAGTAGATTTCTAGTCTCCAGAAAAGACATACTCTAACATAATACGTGTTCCAAAATTCTACAACTGATCGACGTTAGAGATATAGGTCTATAGTTCTGCACATCTGTTCGACGTCCCTTCTTGAAAACGGGCATGACCTGTGCCCTTTTCCAATCCTTTGGAACGCTTCGCTCTTCTAGAGACCTACGGTACACCGCTGCAAGAAGGGGGCAAGTTCCTTCGCGTACTCTGTGTAAAATCGAACTGGTATCCCATCAGGACCAGCGGCCTTTCCGATCGGAACCATCGGCGTTTCTTGCAGGTGACTTTGCCTCCCCTACTGGATGAAGTGCAAACGATGTTTCGTAGAGTTATGTGGCTGGTAAATGATGGTGCTCCAGCCCACTTCGCCGTTGACGTCCGGACGCATCTCAATCGTGTCTTTCCTAGTTGATAGATCGAACAGAGGGTCCAGTTGCATGGCCTGCTTGTTTAGTTATTGGACCATCTCAAAATTATCGTACAGACGGAGCCCATGCCATATGTGGACACAGTGTAGCAGCGTATTCATGCTGCCTTTGACATTATTCGGATGCTTCCTGTAAACTTGTGACGCTACAGTCTGGAGCCGAGCGACCGCTACGGTCGCAAGTACGAATCGTACCTCGGGCATGGATGTGTGTTATGTCCTTAGGTTAGTTAGGTTTAATTAGTTCTAAGTTCTAGGCGACTGATGACCTCAGAAGTTGAGTCGCATAGTGCTCAAAGCCATTTGAACCATTTTTTTTTAATGTGTGAGACTGGACATGCTACGGCGCGTACACGCATGCGTTGAGGAACATGGAAACCATTTTTGAGCACATAATGTAACTGAGGCTGCATGGCACAGCGCGTATTAGACTGGAATCTCTAACAATGTATGATTGAATAAATGGTCTCTAGCACTGAAATAATGCATTTCCAGACATAAGTTCATTGGAACTTTTTTGTTCCATAGCCCGTCATTGATCAATCCCTAGAGTGTACACACCGTGAAAAAAAAAAATCACCCTGTCTAAAATATGCACAAGAACTAAGAAGGAACGACAAGACTGGAAGACAAATGCCTCTGTGCCATTGGTCCATACCACTTCTACTGCCGCGTGCCATCATGAGACACTATATCTCTCGTAGTCACCAGCGCTGCAAAAGACATGGCTCATCTGTTTACGGATTCCGTAATCATGTCTATAGTAGGGCCTGCTAAGGGCTTAAACTGTGAGTCGGAACGTGGGGTGTCGCAGGTGTGAATGTTGCAGGGAAGATAGACAGTCTGAAAAGGGGGAATGCAAAGGCTCCAGCTATATATAGTGGAGGTCAATGAAATGAAATGGGAACAAGCTAAGTATTTGAGATCAGGTGACCATAGGGTACAATAAATTGTAAATTAAATTGTATAACAGCAGCAAGATCCGTTATAAACAGGAAGGTATCGCAGAGAGTGAGTTGCGAACACTTCAGGTTCGAGGTTATTTTCACCAGAATCTCAACCACACCAATGACAACAATTATATGAGGGTTGTCCAGAAAGAAAGTTCCGATCGGTCGCTAAATTGAAACTACGGTGAAATACAGAAACATTTTATTTGCAAGAGTTGAAAAATCCGCTTTTATATGTTGCACATGATGTCGCAAAAATTATTGCTTTCTTTGTTTTTACCATAATTACCACTGCGGTTCTTGCTTATATTTATTATATGTATAAAAATTAAATGTTTCCCAATCGACTTTGTTATTCTGATTAAAAACCCAATGTTTCTCCTCTTATACTTTACAATGAAAAATGGAAAACCCACCGCCATAAATTGTGTTGTTGGACAAAATGAAAACAATTTTTATTCAAAAATGTAACTAATTTGTTAAAGATAATGTAGGTTTGAGAAACGTTTTGAATAACTGGTGGAATAACATAAGAAAATGAAATAGAAGGAAAAATGTGCCAGAGGAGGAATCGAACCCGAGCCCTATGGCGTAAGGGTCCGAACCCTAACCATCTACGCCAGACGGCGGCTCGGCAATGGACTAATATTATTTACTCATAACGCACCTAAGAAACTTTGGATCGATTTTTCTCGGGGTTTTCCGAGTAGTGAGTCCTAATATTTTAACCACGTGAGGTGTTAGGGGTCCTCTTTCGCCACACAAAATTTCGGACAAATCCCCGACCCCACAGTCGTGTCGTCTCATAGCAGGCAGCCGCCTGTGCTTCCCGGTAATTCTCTACGCTGGTCTATAGCTCGTAGCCTGCCCCCAAGTGCTGTCTTTGTATCCAGCGTTTCATGTGAACAGAGATGATACTCAGAACGAGCCAATTAGGGCTGTGTTGTGGGTGATCGAACACTTACAATCTAAAAAGCTGCAGGAGCGCCTTTACTGCCCCTGCAGAGTGCGGCTGAGAATTTCCATGAACTAAGTGCGTGGCAGTTTTGTTAGGTGGACCGCATTCATTAAGGCAAAGCCTCTCAGCGGGTCCTCCTAATTGGCGGGAGACATCGTTGTTGTAGGTACCTTTACTCGCTCACAGTGCGCACACGACTGAAAACAGCGTCTTGGTGCGATCGACGGTCATACTAAAGACACTACCCAACATACACTCCTGGAAATTGAAATAAGAACACCGTGAATTCATTGTCCCAGGATGGGGAAACTTTATTGACTCATTCCTGGGGTCAGAGACATCACATCACACTGACAGAACCACAGGCACATAGACACAGCATGCACAATGTCGGCACTAGTACAGTGTATATCCACCTTTCGCAGCAATGCAGGCTGCTATTCTCCCATGGAGACGATCGTAGAGATGCTGGATGTAGTCCTGTGGAACGGCTTGCCATGCCATTTCCACCTGGCGTCTCAGTTGGACCAGCGTTCGTGCTGGACGTGCAGACCGCGTGAGACGACGCTTCATCCAGTCCCAAACATGCTCAATGGGGGACAGATCCGGAGATCTTGCTGGCCAGGGTAGTTGACTTACACCTTCTAGAGCACGTTGGGTGGCACGGGATACATGCTGACGTGCATTGTCCTGTTGGAACAGCAAGTTCCCTTGCCGGTCTAGGAATGGTAGAACGATGGGTTCGATGACGGTTTGGATGTACCGTGCACTATTCAGTGTCCCCTCGACGATCACCAGAGGTGTACGGCCAGTGTAGGAGATCGCTCCCTACACCATGATGCCGGGTGTTGGCCCTGTGTGCCTCGGTCGTATGCAGTCCTGATTGTGGCGCTCACCTGCACGGCGCCAAACACGCATACGACCATCATTGGCACCAAGGCAGAAGCGACTCTCATCGCTGAAGACGACACGTCTCCATTCGTCCCTCCATTCACGCCTGTCGCGACACCACTGGAGGCGGGCTTCACGATGTTGGGGCGTGAGCGGAAGACGGCCTAACGGTGTGCGGGACCGTAGCCCAGCTTCATGGAGACGGTTGCGAATGGTCCTCGCCGATACCCCAGGAGCAACAGTGTCCCTAATTTGCTGGGAAGTGGCGGTGCGGTCCCCTACGGCACTGCGTAGGATCCTACGGTCTTGGCGTGCATCCGTGCGTCGCTGCGGTCCGGTCCCAGGTCGACGGGCACGTGCACCTTCCGCCGACCACTGGCGACAACATCGATGTACTGTGGAGACCTCACGCCCCACGTGTTGAGCAATTCGGCGGTACGTCCACCCGGCCTCCCGCATGCCCACTATACGCCCTCGGTCAAAGTCCGTCAACTGCACATACGGTTCACGTCCACGCTGTCGCGGCATGCTACCAGTGTTAAAGACTGCGATGGAGCTCCGTATGCCACGCAAACTGGCTGACACTGACGGCGGCGGTGCACAAATGCTGCGCAGCTAGCGCCATTCGACAGCCAACACCGCGGTTCCTGGTGTGTCCGCTGTGCCGTGCGTGTGATCATTGCTTGTACAGCCCTCTCGCAGTGTCCGGAGCAAGTATGGTGGGTCTGACACACCGGTGTCAATGTGTTCTTTTTTCCATTTCCAGGAGTGTATCTGTGCAAAGCATCGGGTTTTCACTGTGGCGTCCATTTTGCGACCGTTCCGAACTTATTTTCAGGACAACCCTCGTATATACGGATGTTACCAGCAGAAGATTATGTATATACGTGTATGAGGGGACTGAACTGGTATTAAGAATGCAAAGGGAAATGAAAGTATATTAATCACGGGGGAGGATATAAAGGTACCGTTACTAATGATCGATCACAAACACGGACTTCCGGAGATCAATATCGCTGATCTTGTAGTAGGTTCCAGAAAGAACAGTTTTGAACCAACAAGCTCCTATCGCAGCACAAAGAGGCGAGTATGCTCCTGTGTAAAAGACTGAAAAGTGGAGTACCAGCTTCCTTATTCTGTGTTCCTCAGCACCGTTAATTTTTTTTTTCAAACATTTTGGCGTGTGACCGTATTCGCGCTTTTTTTGTGCTTAGGGAGGAGACAGGGGCAGTGGGAACGAGGCGGGATATGAGCGACTTATAGTTAGGAGAGCTTGTCGGTGAGAGAAGTGAGTATCATGTTAAGAAGAGCGCGAATATATTCGCACGCCAAAATTCTTAAAGGTGCCGAAGAAGGCAGACAGGCAGCTGGTACCCCACTTTTCATTCAGTCTTTCAAACGGGGGTATATTCGCCTTTTTTGCGATAGGAGCATTAATCTGCTGATCCACCCACAGGTTAAACACTCCCAATCATAATCCCGATGTTTAAAGGCAATGCATTGGCCACATAATAGTTAACGACGCACGCGAGCGGCATGTATTATGAGTTCTGATAAAGGTGCCGCAGCCACATTAGACCAGCGAGGTTTACGTGAGACTGTCGAGAAAAACGCGTGCGTATAGCGACAGAGCTTTCCCCTTAGCAGCTCCGCGCTACGCGGTAGGTGGGGCTCCTTACGAGGAAAAGTCAACTCTGCTGGAATGAGGCTGCGCTCGCAGCGACGCCTCACTGGTGCACCACTCTGCCAGGGGACCCGGCATTCCGCGTCGGCCGGTCTGAGCCACTTGCGCAGAGGGAGAGGTTGCCGCTGGAGCAGTCGATCGCCCTCCGCCTGCCAACAACAGCCTGTGCTCTGACCCTAGTCGTCATCGCATTCTTCAGTCCGAAGAATGCTTTGATGCAGCTCTCCAAATTGGTCTGTCTTATACAAGTACGTTCATCTGTACCTAACTTCAGCAACCTACATTCATTTGAATCTGCTTACGCAGTCAAGCTATTGCATATCTCTACAGTTTTCACCAAAATTCCCTCAGTCACGAAACTGATGATTCCTTGTTGCTTCCTACTAATCTGTCCCTTCTTTTAGCCTAGTCGTGTCAATTTCTTTTTCCTCCCAATTCGATTCGGTGTTTCCTCATTTGTTATCGGATCTGCCTAATCTTCAGCAACGTCTGCATCAGATCGCAAAAGCTTCTGTTCTCTTCTTCTCCTCTGCGGTGTTTGTCATCCACATTTCACTTCTAACCAAGGTTACACTCCAGACAAATATCTTCAGAAAAGGCTTCTAACCACCTACATTTATGTTCTATGCAACATTTCGTAATTTTTTCTTTCTATTGTCCATTCAGCTTTCTATATCTTCTCTATTTCGGCCATCGTCACTTACTTTGCTGCTTCCAGAGCCAGTAATCTCGCTGTGAGATCCTTCGTCCTGTACTAGTTTGTGAACTGCCTGCTTTGTCAATGACAAATGTCACTCTTACCGAGTGGCACACTGAAATCTGCTTGCAAGAGTTTGAGGCTATGCTTCAAACTACTACACTCAATGACAACATGAGTTATTCTGTTTCTGTGGCGTGATGATTTGTCGAGGGTATTAACGTCAACTTTAGATTTGCAGTACAGCTGCATCACGTTAGACGATGATCTACTCTTCAATTAAAACAATAGGTGGTACACACTGAAGTCAGTCACAGCGCCAGCCAGCAGACGACATGATTTGTTCATCAGATGCTTTAGTACAGTAGCTGACTTACTCCATCGTATCTGTTCGGACAACCAAACAATATGTGGTTGTCATACCTTTCTTTGTCGCATTCGCATACTGATGTCAGAACAAGAATCCATGAAAGCGTTTGCTGCAGCATCCGTGGTTGAACGTGGGGAGTATTATTGTGTTCTTTAATCAGTTGGAGCACTAAGATTTTAATCGCCAGTGCCGTGTTATTTTATGTATTTAGCGTATGGCGGAACACATGGAAGGAAGGAAGATTAGGGTTAACGTCTCGTCGACATAGAGGTCATTAGAGACCTATTGTGTCGAAGATGGGGAAGGAAATCGGCAGTGCCCTTACATAGGAGCCATTCCGGCACTTTCCTGAATCGCATTCAGTGCAATTCTAATCCCTTTAACTTGACAGACCTTTCTGTTCGGTACTTATTCGTACCTTCCTTCGTCACTACGACGTGCCCGTGTTCTGGTTGAAAACCTTCTTGTGTTATAGCTTGCCCGCATCTCGTGGTCGTGCGGTAGCGTTCTCGCTTCCCACGCCCGGGTTCCCGGGTTCGATTCCCGGCGGGGTCAGGGATTTTCTCTGCCTCGTGATGGCTGGGTGTTGTGTGATGTCCTTAGGTTAGTTAGGTTTAAGTAGTTCTAAGTTCTAGGGGACTGATGACCATAGATGTTAAGTCCCATAGTGCTCAGAGCCATTTGAACCATTTTTTTATATAGCTTCCGTAAGCTTTCTCTTACACAGTGTGTTTAAACTAAATGTGCTTTTATTTCATGTTTCGTTCTTCGTTTTTGTATCTCGACAAAAATAATTCTACATTTTCATTCCGCGTTTTGAAACCAAGGGAGCAACATCTCTGCTAGCCATGCGTGGTCATGGCGGAGGGCCTTTGTTCTTCCTACTTCTCGGTTTGAACCTCGTCAACTGGATGTATATGCTAAGCGATTATTCCCGATCCATAAAGCACGAATTTAGTAGCGGACTCAGAAGCAAGATTTAGAATTAATCAAGTACATAATTTCAGTCACCAGTCACATTTAAGCCAAAAGATTTTTATTTTACCTGTAATTGTATTCAGGCTTTCAAGAACACAAATCCATTCCACGCCCCGTCCACCTCTGATCCACGACTCGTCCTACGCCATTTTCTTGCGCAATTATTGAATACAGGCCATTGTTTTTCATGCTTCATGAATTATTTAAGTTAGCCCAAGGTTGGATTTTACATCCCTAAATCTACTGACTTCAACTACCAAACCAAAATCAAGACTGTTCAGGCTGCAGCCGCAATAATCTTTAAGTGAACAAATTTCTGCCAAGTACGTGAGCTAGCGGTACCAGCAGTAAACTTTTACTTCCAACATAACAGCCTTTTAAAGAACTCTCTGAATCTGCGACAAAGACAACGAAGTCGGCATTTCAGATGTTGCGCAACGCCTTCAGAGCTAACAGATACTGCGAAGTACCCAACAAACGTCACGCCCGCCAACGATAAGAGCAACAAAAGCAAACAGCCGGAGCTACAACGTGTCAGTATCGTATGTACAAGGTATCACCGACCGTATAGGAGAAATTATTAGCGGAATGGACAGTACACCTGTCGTACAAAGCAACAACCAAATTAGAGATCTGCTGAGGTTCGCCAAAGATGCAGTCGATACGCTGTACACGACGATAGTTTATGAGGTCAGTTGCAAGTAAGGAGCAGTTTACTTCGGAAGTCTATCAGAAAAACCTCTTAAAGAGCACGGCCGTCACGTACATGAATCAGTCTATCCTTACATAACACCAAAATGAATATGGAAAATGTTCACAGCTCGAAGAGGCTGTGCCCTGATCAGGCAGCTACTTCCTTCCAAAGGAGGTAACGAGATGCGATCGGGTTGAGTGTACTAGAGAGGATATCCCACCGCCCGCGGCCATTAACACTTCCACACAAGGCACACAACGTACTGATCCGTACAAACCGCCGCCTCAAACTACAGGAGCAGCACCGCGTCACGACACGCAGCTCCTTCCTTATTCTCAGCGTGGGCCAATAAAATTCCACCTTAAAACAACTATCGTCGGCTCCACCAGTTTCCACTTCCGACATCAAATCACATAACGTATTTCATTTACGCTGCTTTCAAGGATTTACAGAGGCAGGAGTGACGACAATACAATAGCGTTCAACTAGCATTACCTCAGCAGTGCCACACACCCTAACAATGAATGCCACTTGCAATTGTTGCCGAAACGTAGGTACACGATTTTACAATATGACACGATCTGAAACTGAGAAGAATATTACGAAAATAAATGTCCTTCCCCAGTGGCGAACTGCGCAGGAAGTCCTGCAGAGGATTGACGAATTGTGCAGTGACTGGCATTTGACCCCAAACGTAGATAAATTGAACAGTTGTACACAAATAGGTGAAGAAATCCAGCATGTAAAATGAAACTATTGGCCACAAATCGCTGGAAACTGTAACAGGTGTAAAGTACCTTTGAGTAACCACTTGGTGCGATCTTAAATGGAACGATCACGTAAAAGAAATTTTAGCAAAAGCAGATACCAGGCTGAGATATATAGGAAGAATCTTAAGGAAATGTAATGCGTCTACGAAAGAAGTGGCTTGCAAAACAACGCTTGTTGGACCGGTTCTTATGTATTGCTCGTCAGTCGGACTCTTACCATATTGGATTCACAAGCAAGTGAGAGCAGCTCGCTTCGTCAGAGGGCCGTTTAGTTGGCGTGAGATTATTACGGAGATTCTCGAAGAACTCAAGTCGTAGACGCTACAAGAGATGCGCTGCACATGACTGGGACGTTCATTAATGAAATTCCGAGAGCGTGCATTCCGGAATGAGTCGGACAGCACATTACCTCGTCTCACATACGTCTCGGTAAGTGAGCACAATGAGAAAATCCGAGGTTAACCCACAATCATTCTCCCAATGCGCCATTCGCGAGGGGATTAGTGAAGCACGATCAGTGGTAACGGAATTACCTTCCAGCACACACCATAACTACTTCGTAATCTCCTTTCTTCATCTTGATCACTTAAGCAGCGCGTTAAAAACTGGTTTGAAATCTCTTCACGAATTTATTATGTTTTTTTCTTCCGTTATTTCGACAATTTCTTATCGGTTGTCTTTTTAGGCGGTTTCGTGAGTCTGTGCTGCATTAATAGTTTCACACAGGCTAGATGAAATGGCTATTTCTTCCGTGTCGCTCATTATTAATTTCTTGGAGCCAGCATTTTTTTAATTAAGAATATTGAGTTATCTTGTGAAGAGTCTATTGTTTAGCATTCCGTAAATATGGTCATAGAATCTCAAACTAGTCTTGCGTATGGCATGTTTGGTTCGTGGCGATTCAGCCATCTCAATACTGAAAAGAAGATACGACAGCGTAGTTGAGACGATTTTCTTGTCAGTTACGACGATGTGAACGTAAAGATAACAGAACACCCAGCTCCGAGCGGAGAAACACTTCGACCCGGCCGGAAATCGAACACGGGACCCTTCCTTTAGCAATCTGCCGCACTGACCCCGTATCTTGAGTTGGACTACCCCAGAGTTGAAGTACGTGGGGCGGTATAGATCTTGAGAACAAAAGTTATAAATTGCACATAGCTTCACCGTGAAATTCTAGCCGTTGTGAAGACCAACGCTGCACAAACTTAAGTCATGCTGATCTGGGAGGTAGATCATCTATTTCGACCACAGACGACAATGTCCAATACCAAATAACTTTTTTTGGGGGGGGGGGGGCATTTTCTAACAATGAGAGCAATCACACAACGGTTTTCGAATTACCCATGAGGATGGAGCAGATTTCTGTCGTAGGGGAACCGATCGTTATTTACGGAGACTTCCTGACTGTTGTAGAATAGTGTCATGCATCTGTTTCACTCTAAAATGTAGGGCAGCTTTCAAGAAGTTACTTGGCCTACAATAAGAATGTAACTTAAAAATCTAAGTTCCCTCTACGTGTCTTTTGTAGTAAGATACTTAAGAATTATGCGGGACACGTCTTTAGGAATGAAGACACTGCGTCGTTGGTGCAACCAACACCATATGTTTTGTGGTGGTGGTGGTGGTTAGTGTTTAACGTCCCCGTCGACAACGAGGTCATTAGAGACGGACCATATGTTTCGTCCAGCGGAGTTAGCTTGCACTGAAAAAAATGGGAGGAAAAGCGAATAGACTGAAAGGAGCGATCTTCAAGTTGCCAATGCAATCGTCGTCGTCTTTAACTTGTCAATTTATCCCCAGCACCTGGAGACGATGCAGAAATCCATTATTCTCTTTTTAACGAGATGGTGGACGTCACTTTCTGTAAAAATATGTTCGCCTTGCCACTCAGCCATTCCAGTAGCCTCTCGTAAGGAATTACATTCCGCAGAAAATACAGTTAAAATTCCGACATCACAAAGCACGCAAAAAACAGCTACAGAATTTAGTTTTTGCACTAATGAGCTGCACAGAACTGAGTTAAAATTACCGACAAAAGACAGCTGACAATGCCTCAAGGATGAAAGTCACTGAGTGACTACCATTCCATTCCTTTAATACGTTCTGGTTAGCGATCCTTCAGGCCTTTAGATTAGGCTTTTTGACAACTGATTTTTGGATATTTAGTAAGAAAAGATAAGAATCAGAATCAGTTAAACATGAAAATCCCTCGATTATATATAAGGGTTAACCTTTATATGAAGACTTATCGTCCGACGAAAAGACGTTGTCCCAAAAAGTGCTTCAACCTAAGAAAACCACTTCCTGTCCCCCGCGTTGTAGGAAAGCTAATTAGGACGTACTGGTGTCAGAATGACAGAAAGTACAGTGTGTGACATGTTCCAGTCAGATGACACAGACAAGAGGAACGTCGGAACACAACGCGTCAAGGAACTACCCTTTTCGTTGTCAAAAAGAAAATGGTACATCTTCCTGGAGCAGAAAACCATCTCTCTCTCATTTGACAGTTGCGAGGGGTACTCTAAGTATTTCCATCGCTAGCTATTACGGCAGAGAATGAAACCAAGTAATACAATGAGACGCATACAATTTATGTTGAAATTCTCCAGCTTCCGAGGACGTTGGAAGTTTCCTAAAATAAAGACAGAATTTTAGTGTGAATGATTTATTTTCAATGTGTGAGGAAAAAAGGAATTTCTGAACCGGGACTTAGGCACATAAGCTGTGCGAAAACGGGTGTGTGAAACTTCCAACGCCATTATGGAACACGTTCTCACTATTCCTCATAATAAAGGACCGACTTTACTGTATTATACACATTACCTTTAAGTGTTGCAGCCCTACCTTACACCTTAATCAGTTGGCCACCAGCTGACAGTTTCCCAGCAAGATCCACGTTACCTCGGAAGGAGACATTTCATGAACAATACTTTCTCTGTAAGTATTAGCAATGGGCGAGTTTCTCGGGGGTCTTTATACCCTGACGGTAGTCTCTCAACTAACAGAGACAAATTTTGTGGAAGTCGATATTTTACTAGGTCATAAATTCCATCCGTGTGCTGCTAAACGCAAAGATGAAATTATACCGTCAGAAGGTAGCAATATTCTATTTATTAACCTAGGAGCGAAAGAAAATCTATAAAATATTAATGCAAGCATGTTTTCAGTAAACTTCTGTTAAAGATATATTATCTGAAAGTGAGAATTAAAAATGCATTTCCTTGTTTTGATCACTTGCTGCAAGTATCTACAGAGAACCTCTAGAGGAGATGATGCACAAGTCGCATTTTCAGTACACCTACCATTACTCTAGAGAAAAATGACAAGTCTTCACGACTTTCATTCTAGACACGTAGCTCATACCCAACCTACTGAAGGGCCCATGCTCCTCAGAGCTACGATGTTGACCCAGTGTGTGTGTGTGTGTTCCTGGTAAGACAACCGCAGTATCACTACAATTTACATTTCATATCGCAGCGATGCCCTTGTTAGCTCCAGACTGGAAAGCTACTGTATGTGGTGATGACGCCATTATCAGGATGAATATTCCCTTCTGCAGCGACGTGGAATCTGGAAACAACCCCCAAGGCTGTAGCTGAGCAATTTTTCCATAATATTCATTCCTCACCCTTATATTGTATTGTGTGCTGACTGAACCGGGGACCTAGAAACGACGGAGAGGCTTCGTCCCGCCATAGCCCTCAGTGGTACACAACGCCACAACAGGCCACAGAAGTCCACCCACGCCACCACTGAAACCAGGGCTATTGTGGACAACCCCCACCCCCCGGAACGTCTCATACTGGACGCCGACATAGTGTAACTGAGGCGGAAAAAGGGGAACCAGCCGGAATTCGCCGAGGCAGATGGAAAACCGCCTTAAAGAACATCCGCAGCTGGCCGGCACACCGATCCACCACACTAATCCGCCTGGCGCAATCGTGCCGGGGACCGGTACGCCTTACCGTTCGGGAAGCAGCGCATTAGACCCGCGCGACTAGCCGGGCACGCACCCTTATGTTAGTCCCGCGTGGTATGCAAGAGAACTTCCCTGGCGTTTGGAAAGGAGGACAGAAATACTAGTAATGTGAAGCTGTCAGAGTGGGGCAATAATCATGGCTGGACAAGATTCTGAGTTCGAGTCCCAGTGTAGCACACAGTTTTAATTTGCCACTGAATTAACGTTTTCCAGCTCAAGAAACTAATACACATTAATGAGTATTTTGTAAACAATATACGCAAGTGCAGCATTTGCAAAATACACAAATTAACGTATCAGTTGCGCCAGATTCATGAAGGCAGGTAAATACATCATAATTATTTTTATTTCCCCAAATATTTATGTATTTTTGATCTCAACTAAATCGATTGGAATTATTTTTTTTACAGAGGAAGTACCTGTCTCTGCAATGTTTAAGCGAAATAATTAACGTCTGTCAATCACACGAAAGGTTAAAAAGAATATACGCCCTTTGTAGTGATAAATGCTTCGGGCTTGCTTATCTGGGTGTATGTTGTTGTGCAGCATTAAGTAACTCTGCATTCATGCAGCATGTGTGAGAGAAGAGCATATTGGGCGCTGAGCACTGCTTGTGTGTGGCGGCAGTATGCAGGACTGGACAATCAGTTTAGCTCCTATTACTTCCAAAATTTTCTCCATCACTTTGGGATAGCTGCAGCCACTGATGTAATAACAGTACGTATAATTTCTACTCAGCTGCAGGTTTTTTTATTTCACCATGGCCAGTTTTAGACCTACTTCGATCCACAAATGTTGGAAATGAGAGTAGCTGATAGCTTCTCGGAAGAAGTAATTGATTTCCTCATAGTGTCCCACTTCGGTAATTTCTGTTGCTTAAGATCCAGTATGAATCGCTAATTATCCTCGCTCTGTCTCAATTGGAAACATATTCGTCATCTAAAAAAAGTTACTTGGAAGAAACTACACCTCCCGTCTGCTCATCCAATCTTCTACCCGCAACGATCGTTTCCGTCTTTTCGTGTTGTCCATTGCCCCATCATACAGTTCAGTGGCCGCAGAGAGAGCAAGGACTGAATTTCCTTTTTAACACTCATCGCCTCACCTGCAAGTCGCTTTTCAAGCGGCATGCGCACTTTAAGGAACGTGTACATGGGATGTTAATTACTGCGACTGCTCATTCAAACCAGCCGGAGTGGCCGAGCGGTTCTAGGCACTACAGTCTGGAACCGCGCGATCGCTAAGGTCGCAGGTTCGAATCCTGCTTCGGGCATGGATGTGTGCGATGTCCTTAGGTTAGTTAGGTTTAAGTATTTTTAAGTTCTAGGGGACTGATGACCACAGCAGGTAAGTCCCATAGTGCTCAGAGCCATTTGATTTTTTTTGCTCACTCGGCATAATTGTCGACGAGGCAAACAGTGCACCAGTTTCGAATAGGCACCACCTACGACAGTCATGATGAAGAAACAATGTATTAAATTGATCGCTTGATTTTATCTAACATTGTAGTATCTCTGCTCCTGAATCCACCGAATCGTTACTAAACAAACATGGACTGTCATGAAATACAAATGGTCAGACACATACGTGATTTTGTTGAAGTCGAGCACGGTTTCACCTCTGATGTGAACATCTAATGTTATTCCTTCTATCAAAAGGAAGCACTTCTACTTTCGATGACGCTGTAAGAAACCAAAAAGCGCCTTATTGTTAATCCACGGTTCAAGCCGCGTGTTTTCCTCTTCTTCGAGGAAATTAGTCGTCAGTTTGTTGGATGTACCTAGGTTTAATTCGCCTGCACTGTTCTAGGGGAACCAGGCGAAACCGAAATCAGAGGGTCCGAAGTGGAATTTCAGTCCTGCTCATCCCGAGTTCGAGTCCAATATCTTTACCAGTTCGCATGCTGTGTTTAAAGTAATTGAATAATGGAAACAACGTAAATTCTCAACATCCAAGTACGTGCACGTGCGCTCCTAAACATCCCAACACCATATTTACAACTATCACGCAATAACAGCGCACAAATCGCTGCAAAGTGAAATTTCACTCTGGGATACTCTATAGTTCTTTGTGGTCTTACAACAGTGCGCTGACAATCCCTCGCAGATTCGACCAGAATACATTGGAAACTTTAGTTACAAACAGGCGAATTGAACCTAACGATATCAGAGATCGTGTTTGAGAGAGGACGTGATTTCTTTTCTATTGGCGTGCCGTGTGACGTCATACGCGCGAAAACAGAAATAGAACCTCAACCAACTTTGATTCCACAGCGAATCGTCGTGTATAGCGATCGTCGACTAGAAGGAAGGATGGTAACGTCCTATCTTACTCTTGGTTGTAGATAAAGAACAAAATAGTGACAATATTTCTTTTGCGTCTACGTTTTTTGGAATGTTAGTATAGTGACATATTGGTCTGTATCGTAGCCAGAGTTATAGGTTACGTTTAAAGAATGTAGTTTGGTAGTACGTTAGCGAAGAGGTATCTAAGCATTCCGTTAATCCAATCAAGCTATCCCTGACAGAACGCGTCAAAGACTGACTTCTCCAACGAGTTACTGTCCTAAACGCTATCGCCGAGTCACAGCTGGTTCTTTGTAAGTCCTACTGAAGCCAACAGCCCGTTTCATTGTCTGCCTTAAGAGAAGAAAGCCGGGGTTTCTAGCAGGTCCAGCCGTTGCCCAACAGCGGGAAGCATGGCGGCTGTAAGAGGACAGAGGTGACCGCGCCTTCACGTAATAGACCAGGCTAGCCACGTAACACGACAGCCCAGCGTGTCTTATGCTGACACGGCCAGCGTAAGCACGCGGTATCGCCTGAAATACGAAACGGATTCGAGTACTCGTTACTTCTCGCTTATGACTCCGTCGCTATGTTGCTGTTCCATTACCAGCACATTTCTCAGCGTCTTTTACGCGTTTCGAAGTGAGAGTCCAGGGCAAGTTCTGTCTCAAACAGTAAAAACTAGTCATATGGTATTGTTTGGTTGGAAAACCCCGACGGGTAGGTTCTCCCGCTTAACCGAAAGGCTTTCCCTCTTGCGCGCAGAAGGCACCTGCCTTCGCGGAACGTGAGCTGCATCTTAAATGTGTTTGTGGTGTAGGTGACTAATGAACTTGCGCATTTTAGTGTCGTTTTTGTGTTGCATGACGATCAGAGAAGAGAAGAGAAGAAATGAAACCTGGTGCCGACATATAGCTTACTTTTCTCGAATAGCACCAATGGGATATCCGAGTATAGCATCCCCATCCAATGGACGGATCACCGTCCACAATCACACGTCCTCATTCCACAAGACTTTATGTTAAGGGTGAACTGTCAGTCTATGCACCAAGTGTCAGTGCTGTGCAGGTTTTCTAGTTCTGGCGTTGCGACTTACCTGTATATAGTGCACAGCAGCATCAGCCGCAGACAACCTCGATGTTATCTGCTGCCTGATACAGCTATCCACGCTAGTCTAACCCGAGAAAGGGTCTTCATCTCTGTAACTACTGAACCCTATATCCATTCTAAACTGCTTGCTGTATTCGTGCCTTGGTCTCCCTCTACAACTTTCACCCGACTCACTTCCCTCCAAAGCCAAACTGACGATTCAACTATGCCTCAAGGTTTGGTTTACCAACTGATCCCTTCTTTTAGTCAACGTATGCCATAAATTTATTTTCCCCGCTAGTCGATTCATTACCATTTTACTAAATATCCTATCTGCTGATTTAATCTTTAGCATTAGCCTGCAGTACCACATTTCAAAAGCTTCTGTTCTCTCCTTGTCTGTTCTACATATCGCCCATTACTCACTCCCGTACAAAAACCTCCCAGAAAAACTTGTTAGCATTGAAGCTTACATTAGATATTAACATAGCTTTAGTTTTCAGGAACGCATTTCATGCTCTTGCCAATCTGCATTTCATACAGGGTGTACACGCACCGGGGCAACCGACAAATACAGGAAGAACGCAGGAATTTTCCATCCATGAAAAAGCAGTAAATTTTGTAGAATTCCGGAAATTTTTCATTGTTTTTTCGATTAAATTTCTGTAATTGTGACTGGTAAGAATCGATACTGTAACAAACAATTACACTTTAGCCCGCTACTGTGGTTAATCCTGTAGCAATAAAACAAACGAGAGAGTAACACCAAAATAAAGCTTCAGTTGCAAATAAAAAGCGCCATTCACAACAGAATACAGTGCACACACAAGCGTCTGTCTATTGAAAGGAGTGCCAAAGGTTTTGGGACGAAGACTACGCAATACGTCGCAACAACAAATTGTTTTCGATGGGCGTGACGTCAAAACTTTACATTTCTAACAGACCGCCGGAAAACATTGCGAATAGATTTTCTTGTAGCTATGCTGTGTGTATGTTAATTTAAACCATTAACTTTTCCTATTCGTGTGTTCGCGCTGTTTAACAGATGCTGCTACGAGGTGACTACATCACTCTGAATATCTGCTGTCATAGGCTGGCGAGATCACGTAGTATGAGCTATGACTGGCTGACAAAAGCGCATCGCGCAGCGTAATTATTTAAGCGCTTCGGAACCTACCGTCATGTATTTGGTGGAATTACTATTTATACTTAGATAATATGGAAATATGCAGTGTACATGTTGCCATCGGCCGGGGTGGCCGAGCGGTTCTAGGCGCTATAGTCTGGACCCGCGCGACCGCTTCGGTCGCAGGTTCGAATCCTGCCTCGGGCATGAATGTGTGTGATGTCCTTAGGTTAGTTAGGTTTAAGTAGCTCTAAATTCTGGGGAACTGATGACCTTAGAAGTTAAGTCCCATAGTGCTCAGAGCCATTTGAACCATTTTGGAACATGTTGCCGCGCATGGAATATCTGCCCAAACGCGTTATTGCTGTTATTTGCTGGGTTTCGTTTTCTAAACTGCCGGGTAGTTCTTCTTCGATGCATAAACCTTTACTATTCACAGGATTGATAAGTTTTACAGCTCCGAGGGAAAGGATGTGCCACTTAACACGGAGAAATGTACTTTCACCCAGGGAAAGTGCGTTTTTTTTTTCGGGAGAGAGAATATTCCATCCGGAGAAAAGTGAATTTTAACCGGGAAATCCGGTAATTTTTTTCTTATCCGCATATACACCCTGTTATACGAATCATCAACATCATCATTTAAGACTGATTATGCCTTTCAGCGTCCAGTCTGGAGCATAGCCCCCCGTATAAAATTCATCCATGATCCCCTATACGACTATTTCGGCAAAAAAAAAAATTGTCTAATAGTTTCAGAGTTTCATCTTCTAACCCTATTCGGTCAACATTTCCTACATTAGACAACGTCCCATTACCGTTGCTTTACTTTTGATAATGTGCGTATTATAGCTGGTTGTCAAGACGCTATACATTCCGTTCTACGTATTTGTGCAGTCTTTTGCCGTTTCTGACAGAATTACATAGTCACCTTCAACCGCCATAGCTCTTTATTTTCCTCTTTGCCATTTATATCCCTTTAGAAGTTTTACTCACCGTCAATTTCCACACTACCTTGGGGAAGGACGAAGCTTTTGTCTATCTGTCGAAAACTGTTTGTGCGGAACTGTCTGTTAAGACTTGCTATCGAAACTACAGTTATTTGGTTGCGTAGAGGGGCCTCTCGCCTCTGGACACGAGAGTTTACGTGACAGGAGTGACTATAAGAATGATGTATACATATGAGTGGTGTCTGTTCTCTCCGACATGAATACCGCCCGAAATCCTGCGAGAACCAATAATCTGCGAGTAGAGGGTTAATGCACGAGGGACACTGCATTGCAGCGCACAGTAAGTTGGAAATTTGGGTCAGTCAGGAACCGTGTCCGGATGGCCGAAGCGGGTGAGGCAACCGCTCAGGAGAAACTGTAAATCAAGTTTCGAATCCTGGTCGGGCACAATTTTCAACTTTCGCCACTGCGTTGCCCACATCTCGTGGTCGTGCGGTAGCGTTCTCGCTTCCCACGCCCGGGTTCCCGGGTTCGATTCCCGGCTGGGTCAGGGATTTTCTCTGCCTCGTGATGGCTGGGTGTTGTGTGATGTCTTTAGGTTAGTTAGGTTTAAGTAGTTCTAAGTTCTAGGGGATTGATGACCATAGATGTTAAGTCCCATAGTGCTCAGAGCCATTTGAACCATTTGAACCATTTTTTTGCCACCGCGTTACCACAATGCCCTGTGTCGCTCCAAGTCACGAGTTTCCCATCCAACTTTTTTCCTTCCTCAACCTCTGTTTCATGTGAGTATGACATTTGTAAGAAGTATCTGCAGAGCAGAGTAATTGGTGCGATGGGCCACGTGTTTGTACTCATCGGATCGATGTCTTCTTGGCCTTCATAAGCTGCGGTCAGGAGTGAATACGGGTACTGGCTGTGGTGTTGTGAAACAGCTCGTCTTAAGGAATACGAGCGAACGGCAGCATGCGCGGGTCACTCCAGACGGCAGCCAGGAGAACGCCCGGGACCGACACGTCCCCCACGTTATGCAATGCGCACCGAGCGACTCTTGTCCAGCTGCCGAGTCCGCCGCCGCCCGCGTGTTTGGGGAAGCTCGCTGATAGCCGAGGCGGGCGGCGAAAGTGGGACAGCAGGTACGGGGGCCGGCTTCCTGGCTGTCTTTACCAGAGCCGCACCGACCACCAGCTGAAGGCGAAAGCCGCCGCCAGGACTCGAACGCTGCTAGCGTGACTCCTGGAGCATGTCCTGTAGTGCGGACTCTAACGTGGCAGTCGGTAGCGAGCGTGAGCGAACGAGAACTCTGACGGCTCGGGGAGGAGCGGGAAGGGGGGTGGGGAAGAGAGGGGCTTTGCAGCAAAACAAATACCTCCTTCCTCTCCAAGGGCGAGCGACTAAAATCAGAGTTTTGTGCTCTGCGAAAGCACAAATGCTACACGATGGTAGTGATGGTCGATCCTTCTTGGGGTAGCGGGAGTCTTGTTCGACCACTGTGACTGACCTCTTCACTCGTTTCAAAATTGCGACGGTTGCGCAGAAAGTAATGCACCGCATTTCTTTTCTCACCCGAATACGATGCTACGAATGCGAAACGTTACATATGTATTATCTGAAGTCTCCTGAGTGAGTGCAGCAACTTTCCGTTACTTCCGACAGACCGCGTAGCTACAGGAGAGTTTCGAAATGGCGTCTCTAGATCATATACGTTACAAGCAACGTGCCGTCGTTGAATTTCTCACTGCATAGAAATAAACTGTGGGGAATATTCATAAATGCTTGTGCAAAGTCTATGGAGCATCTGCTGTCGACAGAAGTACAGTTAGTCGCCGGGCACGGAGGGTGAGTTCACCAGAAGGCGGTAGAGGCTCTACGATTTGCAGCGGCCGAGGAGACACTCCACGGCTGTCTCACCTGACATGTTGCAGCGAGCTGGTGAGGACAGACGCATTACGACTCGGCATTTGGCGCTGCATCTGTTAATCAGCAAAATAAGTGTTGATGCAATTACCCCACTCTTGGACATTCTAAAGTGTGTACAAGACGGGTCCCGCGGTGTCTAACGGTGGACCACAAATCGCACAGAAAGAAACATTTGTATTGATTCGTTGCAACGTTTTGAAACTGAGGAGGAGGCCGCCTTGCTACGGATTGTGACCAGTGATGACATTTTGTGCCCGAAACAAAACGACTGTCTATGGAATGGTGAAACACTGGCTCCGCCACAAGGACGAGGATTGCTACCGAAAGGGCATCAACACGCCCTTGTTTCGCGCCGGAAGGATATAGAACGGGATGGAGGTAACGTGGAAAAAAATAGGGGGTGTGGATGAAATATCATTCTTTAGTGTGCAATTCACATTATGTTCAATAAGGAATTGTTGAAGAGAGAAATGCGGTGCATTGCTTTCTGTGCAACCCCCGTACAAAGAGCGGCGCACAACACAAATTGAGTACACTAAACATTCCTTAATTACAACCGTCATTGCATGCTAAGATCCAGTGTCATAAATGAGGTAGTACAGGCCCGATCTCCTCCTCTATCTTATGCAACCATTGTACGAGAGGACTATCGGTTCAAGAGTTTTTCGAACTCCACTGTGTTGTGTATGAATTGCACCTAATTTTAACATTAGATGTTGGCTGTCATCAACAACCTTTCTGTCCTGTTCGTTAAATGATTCCGTCATCAACATGATAATAGAATAAATGAAAAGCACCAGTTTGCTTTTGTTCTACAATATTACTTTTATTGTTCACCGGTTTTCGGCTTACAAGCCCATCTTTAGACATTTACTGAGTTATCACCGAAGAAGTTACAGTGTTTGCAAACAACATTGGAAGAGAAGTAACACGTCTAGACTGAAGTAGAACTACTTAAACCTAATTAACCTAAGGACATCACAAAATACCCAATTTTCTAAGTTCTAGGGGACTGATGTCCATAGATGTTAAGTCCCATTGTGCTCAGAGCCATTTGAACTTTTTTTTTTAAAGTAGAAACATACAGTAAGGAACATCTTTGACAGTGTGGTGGTAATGCAATGAAAAAGTAAAAATTAAACAGTACATAAATAACAATGGAGTAGACAGGAAAACTACTAACAAAATAGGAATAGCATGCCTACATAACAGTTTCTATTAATAAACAAAACTAATAAAATAAAATTAGTATTAGACAAGGCTGCGGCAGGAGGTATGAAACATGGAGAGTGATACATTGATAATTGTCTCTTCATTTTATTCCTTTGTGTAACTACAGAATACATAAGGAACTTAAGCAATATCAATAAGATGAACAAAAAAATAAATGCAGGAAAATGGAGGCGTTTGAGGGAACCTACAGTAAAAGCATTCTGAGATGGACCGAAACATAGGCTACGACCACGACGTACTGAGCTGGTATAGACGTTTGTTCTGTCCATATTCGGTTCTGACTCCCTACCATATTCCTATTTCCGTCCAGATTTTCGGTACTAGCAACGCTCCACTACCTCGACCAATACTGACAGTGGGAGATCGCCGCAGCAATGACGGTTTCCCCTGCATACAACGAAATTCTGTCAGCTGAGATAAGAGGGATTGGTTTTGCTTTCCTGTAGGAAGTAGATGACAGCCTTTAGAATGTAATGACTAGTTGACTCCTTTACTTTTAATATCAAACTTCATCCGAAATAGTTGCAGCGAAGTTAGACGTCTAACACACTAAATTTCATTCCTTAGCCAGCCGCTGAAGAGCAGGGTTGCCTTATCTCAAACCATCTGCAAACACCCCTGCAAGTACAGTTCACATCTACCGGAAAGCTTTCCGACCCCATTGGCGGGTTGGTCATTCAGTTCAGTCGACATTGTCACAATTCTAGTACAGGACCAGTCTTACAAGAGAAACTGTCCGACGAGGCGAAACATGTAGTTATCACAAAGCTTAAAGACCGAGGAACGAGGCTGCAAACAATACCAAACGCGTCATAATGATCAAAGAGAGAGTTTCCCAATTTGGAGTTGTGTTTATTAAGAAGAAAGAGTGTCACATGTGACAGCTGACAAAGATACTGCAGGAGATTGACGAATTCTGGTTGAGGAGTTCGCTCAAAACAGTCCGTCCGTCCGTCCGTCCGTCCGTCCACTAATGGGAAAACTGCCTATCATCGCAAGTAAAGAACGAACACTCGTTAGTTATTAGTGGCGCTGGGAAATTACAGTTTTGGTTCAATGTTTGGTAGGTCTCTCGGATTAATCGGACATTCACCGTCAAATTATCGAACTCTCCCGGAGAAGACTGCGCGATTGATAATATAAGGAGACAACCGTACCATTTTCGTTGCTAAATATGATGTTTAAAACAGAATGAAATTAATAGAAGTAGAGAGAGACAATAGGCATTTTAAAAACTGTACCTCAATTAACGAAAATTTTATTGAAACTTCCTGGCAGATTAAAGCTGTGTGCCGGACCGAGACTCGAACTCGGGACCTTTGCCTTTCGCGGGCAAGTGCTCTACCAACTGGGCTACCCAAGCATGACTCACGCCCCGTCCTCACAGCTTTATTTCTGCCAGTACCTCGTCTCCTACCTTCCAAACTTTACAGAAGCTCTCCTGCGAATCATATCAGCGCACACTCCGCTGCAGAGTGAAAATCTCATTCTGGAAACATCCACTAGACTGTGGCTAAGCCATGGCTCCGAAATATCCTTTCTTTCAGGAGTGCTATTTCTGCAAGGTTCCCAGTAGCTCAGTTGGTAGAGCACTTGCCCGCGAAAGGCTAAGGTCCCGAGTTAGAGTCTCGGTCCGGCACACAGTTTTAATCTGCCAGGAAGTTTCATATCAGCGCACACTCCGCTGCAAACTGAAAATCTCATTCTGGAAAATTTTACTTACTATCTCTTAAACAATGATACATTATGACCACCTGCTTAACGGTGTGTTTGTTCACCTTTGCAACGCAGTACACCATTGATTCGTCAAGTTCTTGGTAGCTTTCCGAAAGTATATGGCACCGAGACTACACACAGATCACACAATTCCAAGGTTTGGTCTCTGAAATGTCATAATGGACGATGCCGTTGGGATTCTATGGGAACACGTAGGGAGCTGAGGAGCCCCATGCTCGGCAATTTGTGTTGAACGTTCTGCTGCGAAACATGTGACTACACCAGATATAAGACTACTCATATCCGCCAAAGACCGCTGCTTATTCTGCTTTACACAGCATACAAGCCTCGGAACTTCACGTTCTGTCATGAGGCGTGGTTGTCCAACATCTTGTCGCCTATTCGTGGTTTCACCGAGCTCCAACCATTTTCCATAGATTGTCACGATAGCGGCGAGCGAGCAGCGGACCAGCTTCGCCGTTTACGAGAGACTAGTTTTCAGGTGACGGGCCTTAACAATCTGCCCCTTGTCGAAGCCGCACGTGTCAGTGGATTTCCCCGCTCTCAGCCCGCATCTTTCCAAAATGATTTCCCATTCGTCTCTCCTCCGCTTACACGTAGTCATGGAAAAAAGTGTTCATACACGTTCTTCTGCACAGACGTGTTCAATTTATTAGACTGAAGACATTTTCTCCAAAACTTTACATTTATTACTCATTTACATCCACATACAGATTATATTTGTACATTCAATACTCTGTATGCATGCCTTTGTTCTTAACATTTTTATCCTGTTTGGCATAATTCTTATTACCTTTCACATGCCATTTTAATATCATTGTCATCATGGTACCAGTTTTCCTCTAGGTTCTCCACGAGATCTTGTTTGGTGGTTATTGTAAAGTTCGTTATCTTCTGTTTCACAATAGACCATAAATTTTCAATTGGCTTCATATCAGGGCTATTCCCTGGCCAGGGCAACACTTTCAGTTGTGGTTTTTTTTTTCATGTACTTGGTAGCACTTTTGGGTTTGTGACAAGGTGCCCCATTATGCATGTAAACGCCATAGTTATTGGGAAACCATTCATTTATTTGGGGAAAGTTCGTTTTCAAAGACTTTTATATTGTTCTTGCCTCATTATCCCTTGAACAATGTGCAATCTGCCAGGATCTTTCACGGACAGCACACTCCAGACCACAACGGAAGTTGGGTGACACACACACACACACACACACACACACACACACACACACACACACACACACACACACACACACACCTCTCTTTGAACTCTTCTCCAGGTCTGCGACAAACATACTAGCTGCTTCCTTCCGAATACAGATTCATCACTGAAGCATGTGTACAAAATAGGTTATCAGTCCCCCTAGAACTTAAAACTACTTAAACCTTACTAACCTAAGGACATCACACACATCCATGCCCGAGGCAGGATTCGAACCTGCGACCGTAGCGATCGCGCGGTTTCAGACTGTAGTGCCTGGAACCGCTCGGCCACACCGGCCGGCTATGTTAAACTTACCTTCATCTGTGAACAGTACCTTGCCCCAGAAACTTTTGCTCTTGCTTATATGGACTCGATCAAATTCAAGTCTCCATTTGTAGTTGTTCTTGCAGATGTATGGTTTCCTTCTAGGTACACTATCTCCATGACCTGCACTACTTAAAATTCAATGAACAATCCTTGGTGTGTTTTGCTCCACAACCCATCATTAACATGCGCAGGCAAAAGGCTAATTCAGTTAAATCTTTTATATCAACAGCTTAGAAAGAAACCCGATACTGTTCAAATCGTTTAAAAGGCTCTAAGCACTATGGTACTTAACATCTAAGGTCATCAGTCCCCTAGACTTTGAACTACTTAAACCTAAATAACCTAAGCACATCACACACATTCATGCCCGAGGCAGGATTCGAACCTGCGACCGTAGCAGCAGCGCGGTTCCGGACTGAAGCACCTAGAACCGCTCGGCCACAGCGGCAGGCCGCGATACTGTTAGTTTAACTTTATTTATTGCAATTAAAGATAACAATCATGGATATTATACGTTACTCTACGTGAACAACAGTTGATTTTTTTTTTTTTTACTATTTTCCCTGCCATGTTACGTGCCCGCACCTCCCACTAGCGGCATTCCATATCGCGTTGGGCAGTGGTCTTAATGTTTTGGCTCATCGGTGTAATTTCCCAATACGTTCGCGACTAGAAACGTATAAAGAATGATACGGGATTGCCCAACACGTAAGCGGTTTGTTCAGAACGTCGCTCTCCTTGTCACAGCAACTGGTTCGCGGTCCGATCGCACCGAGTTCGCGGAACGTAGCGAGCCGGTGACAGAGGACGTCAGAACTCTGCATTTCGTACTCAGGGTCAGTTTTCTGGGTACTTCGGTTTCTGAGTACGTTCCGCCACTGATGTATGTCGACGTAGTGGAAATTCTCTTTAGTGTTAAATTTCCAGGTCCATGATACTTTTCAAGAACTGCTGTACTTTGCCTTAACTTTGTTACCTGTTCTCTATTACAGCACGTCCGATCCATAGTGTATCCACGGCACAGATAACCCTGTCAGGTTCAACAAAATTCTGCCGTAAGGAATTTCCAAGTACCCAAATAAGGTTGTTCCCACAGCATTCGATCGGCAGCACTACATAGTAGCGTTGTGAAATCTTACAGCCGCGGCAGCATGCTCGCTAGCTTGCTGTACTATTTAGGTCCCACACTTAACAGCGTGTAGCCTTTAACAGAGTGAAACTGTATAACTATCTCCCGTGATAGTCTTGTTACTTGTGATTACAATATCACTTTATTTTGTCTCCAAGCCTGTAGCATAACCGGTAATCTGACATCTTTGAATTTACATTCAAATACATACTTGGTCATACATATTTAATATGCTGTAGGTTGTGATACTTCATTTTAAAGAAAGGGCAAAGAGCTTTTTCAGTATCTGTGAAGTAACATACCAGTCACTGATGTAAGGGTGTAAAAGGCCAAAGGCATCTGGTCAGAGGTGACGCATTATACCGTACGCTTAAAAATGAATACACAGTCCTAACTGTGTAGTAGTGAAAAATACTAAATAAAAGGATATTTTAATCCAGGTAACGACAGATAGTGCTGGAGATTGTTATTTATAAAATTTACTTTGGCTATGTATTCCGTTTAAAGTGCATGGAGTCGTGTTCAAAGCCACAGTTGCTTTCTTTTTGCACTGAAAACATCTGATGCGGGCTACACGCGCATATTTCATTGTTAAACTCTTACCCTGGTTCCATTACAATATAGAAAATGGCAGGCTTATTTCTAATGAGACTCTCTCTGTACTTCTTTCTTGTACAAGATACACGTTGCTTGCAACATCATGGATTTTCCAAATAATGGAAGGAAGTACGGAGGCCAGTTGCTGATTACTTCATATAATGGACTGTTGCCTCGAACTGACACAGTTAATTAGCTCAGAATGAAGGTATCAATAGCAAAGTCAAAAACCAAAGGGTTAACATTATTTTTAGTAGGAGGAAAGAGAGAGAGAATTGGTGAATACCGAAACTGAGCAAACACAGTAGGCGTTAAAGAACGTTCCATAGTTCAGGAAAAAGCGCACACAAGATCAGCGAAGCAAATAAGGAATCAGAAGCTGTCGGGAAAAGTAAACGAGACGTCTCCAACAAATAGATCTTCAATAGTACCAAATATTGACATAAAGCTGAAGAATATGTTAAATTGCACGCTTTTAGTACAACGCCCTAAACAACTGAAAAAATAAATTGAAAGAACGAACAGAGAACATCTAAAATGTGACTGTGCAAGAGGATATTAGAAATTAAGTGGACAGATAACGACTTGCCCGGACAGTGGCTTTAGCACGCTAATTCAGGGAGACGTGGCGGTCCTAGATCGAATCCGCCCGCTCCCGCTTCAGTTATACGACTCGCAAACATCTGGAGTATCACTAGACGCAGACAGGTGGGGTAAACCAGTTCCGTTCTGGAGTAGAAGGGGGTGGTGACAGGAGGGCATTCGGACACCGTCCATCACTAATATAGCCAACTCAAGGTATTAATATGCCCACCCCGTGAAGATTCGGGACAAAGGCCAAGAAAAAGAGGTGGACAGATAAAGTACTGGTTAATGGCGTTTGTGGCAAGGCTCCTACGAAGAGGTGGTTGCAGAGGTTGGGCGGACAAAGAAAAGTACCGGGTAATCAAAAAGTCAATATAAATTTGAAAACTGTATAAATCACGGAATAATGTATATAGAGGGGTACAAATTGACACACATGCTGGGAATGACATGGGGTTTTATTAGAACAAAAAAAAAAAGCAAAAGTTCAAAAATGTCCGACAGATGGCGCTTCATCTGATCAGAATAGAACTAAATAGCATAACAAAGTAAGACAAAGCAAAGATGTTCTTAACCGGAAATGCTCAATATGTCCACCATCATTCTTCAACAATAGCTGTAGTCGAGGAATAATTATGTGAACAGCACTGTAAAGCATGTCCGGAGTTATGGTGAGGCACTGGCGTCGGATGTTGTCTTTCAGCATCCCTAGAGATGTCGGTCGATCACGATACACTTGCGACTTCAGGTAACCCCAAAGCCAATAATCGCACGGACTGAGGTCTGGGGACCTCGGAGGCCAAGGATGACAAAAGTGGCGGCTGAGCACACGATCACCAACAAACGACGCGCGCAAGAGATCTTTCACGCGTCTAGCAATACTATTTTTTTTTTGTTCTAATAAAACCCCATGTCATTCCAAGCATCGGTGTCAATTTTTACCTCTCTATCTACATTATTCCGTGGTTTATTAAGTTTTCAAATTTATACTGACTTTTTAATCACCCGGTATATAACAATTTGAGGATAGTAAGTGAATTAAGTACGCGGAATTGAAATATCAGTATGCAGGATGAAATTGAGGACGGCATGAAACCAGTTAGAACGCTCGAACGATATTCAGGTTCGGCTGATGCACCGTATCAGCTGGTTTTAGTCCAAGGCAGATCACTTTATCTCCTCTACCTCTGTCTTGAAATCCACAGCATTGCTGGTTAAGCTGTACTAAAACGTTGTGCACCGCCATACTTCAAATTTGTATACAAAAGCAGGACGGTTGACTGCTACGGTGACAGAAATAGGCAAAGGCTCGAACGGTGAGGTAGGTAAGTCCGTTGTCAAAAGCAAAGACCGCCATTCAACAATAAGATTCAGTTACGCAACAAGCGGAGTTGAGGTAGCCTTAACAACCCAGGGTCTGGTACTTCGCGTTTCACATAGTTGCTGATCAACAGGCGGATGTCACCCTAATACGAGTCCTTAATCAACGGCCATTTTTTTAATTATATGAACACTCTAATACTTCAGCTTCTAAATGAGGCAGTTGTGTTGGCGGATCCTGTTTGAGACTTCTGCCCAACATATCCCAACACACAGAAAGAATTTACTGCAATTTGTTAGAGCTTTAATATTAATGAAATTGTTTCTTCGAAGATGGAGTGTTCTCCAGATTTCCTCGAAAGTAGAATATTAAGCTCTAACGAGTTTCTGTACTACCTACCACGCTCGGCGCCTTTTTTTTATTGCCTAACTCGACTCATTGACAAGGAGTGTCTTTTTGAGAGCACGCTCATTTTTATTTTGCTGTTTTCATTACATCATGTCCAATATACTGTGACAGACTTAATGGTACAAGGACTCTGCTTGTAGCAAGCTGACGAAAAAAGCAGCAACTCATCGATATATATGTTGGTTTATGACTTTCGTTGCTGGACAAGACGTGAAATATTTCGATTTGCAGTCCTTAAGTGTAACTCTGATCGTCCAAGAATCTAACTACATTATTTCCATAAAAATGTCGGCTGTGTCATACCTAATATGAAATTTCAATTGAAAAGGAGCCGTCATAAGAAATCTGAGCGCAACCACAACTGTCTCAAGATGTTATTGCCAGTGGAATTTTCATAGTTCTTCCTGTAACAGTAACGTTGCCGGGATAATTCGGTACATACCAGAGACAACTAGTCAAGGTAGAAAATGGAATGTAAGGGAACTTTGCCAATAAAACATTTCCTCTTCAACGAAAAAGTAGAATTGCATAACTGTTTTCTCCGTTGTAGACTGCTGTCGGAACTGCACCTGATCTAAATCAAACTTAGTATCGTTGCCGACAACAGATTTTATATTGTCCACTAGATGTTTCGACAACCATACCGATATCATCTTTTAAAAGACCTCCGTTTCGAAATATCTCAGCGAAACATAGTGGGGATATCTTGCAGCACCATGCAGGGTACTAAGGAGGAAATAACAGTAGAGATATCTTCTTTGAGTCTTAATTTATGTCTGTGGTTTGCTGACTCACCAAGCTGAGTTACTGCTATCAAGACTGAAGCTGGAACACGTACCTGTGAACAAGAAAATGTAATTTCAAAACACGAAAGATGATTGTCGCTACAGAAACAGACTTCACAGTTAAGTATTCAAGAGTCGGTATAATTTCATTCACGCTGCCACCGATAACAGAATTTACAGTGATTATGTTTCGCTTCTTGGCAGGTAAGTTGCTACAGGGACTATTTCTTTCGTTTTTTAACAGCAGGGAAAGAACATTCTGAACACTTTGTTAGAAACTGCATTAACTTCGGCCTGGTGTATTTGTCGGAGAAGACTATTCTTAGTCGAAACCTTCTTTTTCTAAGCCTTCATTTCCTCTAGACGCGTCCATTAAATTTAACTTGCTGGAGAAACTTGCACCTCAAATCGAATTAACATGGACAGTTCAGCCTACAAACGAATCTAGTTTCCTGAATCACTAAAACTTTTCTGATTGCAGTCTTATCATTCTTAGAAGTTTACGAACTCGTTTCATTCGTGGATGCTTTGTAGTACAATGGAAAACTTTGTGAAAGATTCACAATGGATAATTCTTCAGCGAAAATAGCCGTATAAGGATTAGATTTGTCTTTTACGTCAAATGGTAGTACGATAATAACAAGACAAAAATGAAAATCAATAATGGCAGCCACCGAATAACTTATAAAATCGAAGCGGAAAAATTGCGCCGTAATTATGCGGCAATAATGATCCTCTGTGACTCTCAGTAATTTCATGTTTACTCACATCCAGCTATAGCTCGCTTTCCGCACTAGTGATATTTGCAGATAAATTGCCAACTCTGAACCGACTGCATAGACGAAAAATTACGCTGGAAGTACGTGGAATGCGTCATCCACGATTCCATGAAACATCGGCAATGCAGATGGTTATCGAAACACTGAAACGCGTCAACGAATTCACACACTGTAATTTACAAATTATATATAAAATTGTAACCTCACCGTTATCAGTATCGCACTTAGCTCTACGTATGCGAACACAGGTCTGCTGTGTGTAAATGGAGGGAACTGCTGCTTCTTTTAGCTATCTTCGCTTCCGTTCGGGAAAGTCAGTAGTTCTGTTTACTCTTTGATAGAGGAGGATTTCTGTCTTGGTCGACTCACCTTCCTTTGGTATACTGAATCTACCTGTGGACTCGCGAACTTCGTCCAGTTTATTATTGTTGACAGCTCTTTTGGTCATCCTTGTAAGGGCGCCTTTGCATGACTGAAATGTTCTTTCCAAGCTGTCGAGCTGCAATCACACCCACGTGGAATGAGCTTTCAGGCAAGCAACGGAAAATTATCCCATGTTACAAATAGCTTGTAATTTCTAGAATTCATTGCAAATTCTAGACTGTTTACAAGTTACTATTTCCGGAAATTACGTCAGAAACTTTGTACTTGACATCTTTAAAAACAGAAATGCTTTTACTAAATGTTTTTGGGTGGTGGGGGTGGGATGTCATTACACCCATAACACCGTCCCCCCAACCGCCCTGGAACCGCACCTGCTACAGCTGACAGACTAAAGTTTTCGAATCCCTTCGTGTCAGCTGAGTACGGGCAGGTACCTGCAAACACTATCTGCAAATGTGACGCAGCTTAGCTATTACTGCAGAGGGAAAGTATGGGTGGCTGTAACAGGTCATAACATGGCGAAAGTACTTTGCGCACGCAGACACACACACACACACACACACACACACACACACACACACACACACACGAACACGAACAAACGACGTGGGACTAGCCTGAGGGCGCTTACCTTGACGGGGTCTCGAAACATTGTTACATAACGCATTTAGTCAGTTACTTAAAGGTAATCATCGTACTCTTGCACTTACGGAACTATACCGTTCTGCAATCGCTCAACGATACTGCGAGTGATGTTCTTTAAACTGAATGGCAAACTCTAAAGTCTTGACGTATTTTTAATATACTAATTACATAAAAAACTGAACATTCCTATTAAAATGTCACGTCACTTAAACTCTTTGAACAAATTCGTCCCGATTGTTTAACTCAAAGTTTTCGTTCACTGTACTGTTCATACTATAATGTAAAGTCTGTTCTATCTGCGTTTAATCGTATAATTTATTGCTCTGCAGTACACAGCACTTCATCCTTTCAACACACACTAAGCTTAAGTAGTCAGCCGGCCGGTGTGACCGAGTGGTTCTAGGCGCTTCAGCCTGGAACCGCGACCGCTACCGTCGCAGGTTCGAATCCTGCCTCGGGCATTGATGTGTGTGATGTCCTTAGGTTAGTTAGGTTTAAGTAATTCTAAGTTCTACGGGACTGATGACCTCAGATGTTAAGTCTCATAGTGATCAGAGCCATTTAGTAGCGAAAATCGTCCAAAAACAATGTGAAAATAAAAGCGAGGAAATATTTGAAATGTCATTTCGCACAGTTAGTAATGTGATTTTTTCCCCTTAAGTCACACACCTAGATTTCGTACGAGTTTGCAGGATTGTGTATCTTTCGTAGTAACATTGAATTTGCATATATCTCCCTCTATCCCTCAGTCAGAAAAATGTTCTGACTCATCACACAGCCGAAACCGTTGAGGACGGAAACTGAGAGCGTGTGCATCTTATACTGTAGACATCATGTAAGAAGGGATTTTTTGAAATTCCGCTCCTAAGAGTGTGAAATGGCCATGTCGCTATTAAGGCAGTTTTGAAGCTAAAACAGCGAAAATTATTTGGTTCCTTGGTTAGACATAGAGCAAAATATTTTTACAACTGTTTTGGAAATTTAACGCCTAGCGGCGTGAAGTGATAGGTGAATTTCTTTTTGAAAATAAGTATTTATCAAGTAACTACTGAAGGATTTTGAAAGGTACATCTATGAAACGTGGTATTTGACTCGTCTGTTAGGGATGAATTTCCAAGAACACTGATACATGTTTTTCATTCCTAAGAGGGTGAAATAGGGGACGACGTTTAAAGGAAAAGCTATGAACAACGATACTTGACTTCTCGGTTACAAATGAAGAAATATGTATTAGGGGATGAAAGCTGCTATAATATTACCACCAGGATTAATAGGATAACAAAAACCTCTGACTCCAGCTTCCAGAATCTTTGTGTCAGAAGTATATTCGGGAAATACCGTGCTTCTACGCCCTTAAATAGCGTAGAAAGTTTAGAAGGTGTTGCTATGTAGCAGTAATCACGACAAACTGGCTTTGTCAGAACTGCATAGAAAAAGAAACTGATCTTAAGTACGTCTGATAAATGTTTATAAAATTGTTTTGTTATAATTACTATGCAAATTAACCATTACTGACGACAAACTACAGGGTGTTTCATAATTTATGTTGTACACTTCTAGAGGGAACTTAGTAGATCACGTTTTACAAAGTAACTCATGTCCAGGAAAGTCGTCCAACAACGGTAGAGTGTCAAGGTTATAAGCCCTTGCGCCTGTAAATGTGTGTGTAACACCATCACGGAATCTCCCTGCACACACACTGAAGGATGAAAGAGACGGATAAATGTATAAATTTGAGATAAGGGTCGCTGGTTCGGAAAAGAACTAGTCTAAAGTTAAAAGCGAAAATCATTCTGATGTGCGACAGTGGAGTACATGTACAGGTAGTTTTGTTGCTACGAATGTGGGGCATGCAACTTTCCGAGGTGGTAGTATGGACCAAAACACGAAAATATATCCAGTAAACATGGGCTCTAAAACGCATGCCTGACGAGTTATGAGCACTTTTACCACCTTCTCTAGTGGAGGAGTGGCCATAGCGCTTAAGGTAGCGCTGTAGAGCCCATGTCTACTGGACATTTTTTCTTTTTTTGGTCCATACTACTACCTCGGAAGGTTGCATGCCCCACATTCGTAGCAACAGAACTACCTGTACATGTACTCCACTGTCAGACACATCAGAATGATTTTCGCTTTTAGCAACAACTGTACCGGTACGTGTATTCCGCTGCCAGTCGTACCAGAACAGTTTTCGCTTCTATCTTTCTGCTAGTTCGTTTCCCGAACAGGGACCCTTAACCTCAAATTGATATACTTATCCTAGAAAGTTTGCAACATCATCACGGAATCCATATACATAATACGTTTACAGGCATCGGTGTCCGCAGCTCGTGGTCGTGCGGTAGCGTTCTCGCTTCCCGCGACCGGTTTCCCGGGTTCGATTCCCAACGGGGTCAGGGATTTTCGCTGCCTCGTGATGACTGGGTGTTGTGTGATTTTCTTTGGTTAGTGAGGATTAAGTAGTTCTAAGTTCTAGGGGACTGATGGCCATAGATGTTAAGTCCCATAGTGCTCAGAGCCATTTGAACCATTTTGAACAGGCATCGGCGCCTATGTTTGAAGCTTTGTAGTATCATCGGATGTTTCCGTATGGGTTCCTATTTAACACTTTATCCAATAAGTCCCCTTTACAGCCTCTAGAGGTGTGTAACATGAATTGTTAAACACGCTGTATATACCACGTTTAAGTGCGATTACATGTACAGGAATATTGTTTGAGATGGCCAGGTACACTGTTTCTAGATTATTGATTTGCACATAAACAATATGCATAAGAATATATAAATTCAATTCAATTTAAAAAAAAAAATGTAAATCTTGTTGGAAGTATTGCTTTATAAATTTTAATATCCTGTTTGCAACTTAGTTTGCTTAGACTAGATTTACACATGAGTAACGGGCGAAACATACAAATTCGATTAAACAAAAACAAAAAAGGTGTGCGCAGACCATACAGTCTGTGCGAGCGAAGCAGCGGGCGCTAAACTATTGTTCTTATATAGCGCTCTTCTAATGACGCCAGTGTCGAGAGAATCTAACGAAAAACTTTCTTCATCATCATTCCTGAGATTATCAGACAGGAATGTCGATAAAAGATCTAAAATTCTTCCGTTTTCAGCATAAAAACCACGTCTAAATATTTTCTCTTTCCTACGTGCACTTAAATTTGCTTTCACATTTAAATTCAGGCCTAAAGTTTCCCCGAAAGATTAAGAGGGTCTGTTTTAAAGGTATTATTAAAATACCATAAACATAACACAATACAGACTGTAATAATAAGCCAGGATAGTGTGACCGGATGATCTACCCCGTAACTTAGGGACAAGATCAGATGCATCATACAACACTGAACTCTAACCATTCAGCTCATCGTTATTTTGATTATGTCTGACAATAAATCGGAGACGGCTCTCCTGTGAAACAATAAGAGACGTTCGCCACAGCGATGGGGAATGAACCCATGAGTCACGCGGGGAATTTCCTAGTCAGATACGGATTAAAATTGGTTCTACTCGCCTGATTGCCCACGAGGAGGAATAGCATGACCCGGTTCTCTACTAACCATTTACAAATGAAGGATAAAATAGTGATCAAGGTTTTTGAAAGCCTTTCTAAAAATGTTCAATTTCTTTAAACTGCAACATCGTATGCAAATAATGTAAGAAGATTTTTAACCTGATGTTTGTGACCTCCTTCAAAAGAGTGTTTATGGGACGTACTGTAAGGATATGATGCCCCTCCTTCGCTGAGGCCAGTATGTCAAGTGTGTGAGTACTGTGAAGGGAAATGTAGTGTAGTGTAGTGTAGGTGTTTATTGCGCTGTGTTTGTCTTTTCGTGGATGACTGTCCAAATGAAAGAACACGAGTGGGTGAAACCGTGGGCAGCAAACAGTCTCTTACTTTCGAATCTCACTGAGGAATCCTTAGAGCTTGTCCTGTGACCCATCACTAGTGTCACGTATGCTCAGAGTGAAAGACTTCGCTGTGTAACTGAAGTGACCGGTGCTCAACTGGGCGGTCAGAAGAGACGTCACCAACGCTACTCCCTATACGTCGAAACGCTCGTGACGTGAAGTTCAACCATCTGGATTCGAACTAGTAATCTCTGCATTTGCGTGCTTTGCTTCCTCTGATACGGATACGCGTAAGTTTAGTATCGTAGATCAATTAGCCGCTAGTCACAGACTACTTGAGTTTCTTGTACACGGCAGAGTTAGACAGTCAACATCGACTGTGGTAGCGAAACTGTCGCTCTCATTAACTGGAACCTAAGCAGAGATAAAATTTTCGGTTTTCTGTAAGCCTAGAAGCGCCATGGACTTTACGTGACATACCTATACCTCTGAGAATGCTGAAGAAGCCGGTGAAACCAGTTCCAGCATTAAAAAAGCGACACTCCGCGTCAAACAGACTCAACAGTCCGCAGTCTAAAAATTAGATAATATTGAAGATCAATAATCCAGGAGCAAAAAGCAATTGGCGCTATAGTTGTGTGTCCTCACAGTAGTGCTATAGAGAATTACAATATGCGAACACCATATTTACAGTACAGGGTGCACGTAGAAGAATGACCCAGTTATAAATTTTAATAGTATAAACTTTTAGCGCTGTAGAGTATTGATTCAAGGTCACAAATAGTAACTCAAACAGTTATATCGGTACACTGAAGAGCCAAAGAAACTGGTACAGCTTCGTGATGCCGTGTAGGGCCCCTGAGAGCACGCAGAAGTGCCGCAACATGATGTGGTGTGGCATGGACTCTACTAATGTCTGAAGTAGTGCTGGAGGGAACTGACACCATGAATCCTGCAGGGCTGTCCATGAATCAGAGTGCGAGGGGGTGGACGTATCTTCTGAACAGCGCGTTACAAGGCATCCCGGATATGCTAAATAATGTTCATGTCTGGGGTGTTTAGTGGCCGGCGGTAGTATTTGAACTCAGAAGACTGTTCCTGGAGCCATTCTGTTGCAATACTGGATGCGTGGGGTGTAGCATTGTCCTGCTGAAATTGCTTAAGTCTGTCGGAATGCACAATGGACATAAATGGATGCAGGTGATCAGACAGGATTCTTACGTACGTGCTACCTATCAGCGTCGTATCTAGGCGTATCACGGTTTCCTTATCACTCCAGCTGCACACGCCCCACACAATTACAGAGCCTCCAGCAGCTTGAACAGTCCCCTGCTGACATGCAGGGTCCATGGATTACCGAGGTTCTCTTCACGCCCGTACACGTCCATCCGATCGATAAGTTGACACGAAACTCTTCCGACCAGGCAACATGTTTCCAGTTATCAAGTCCAATGTCGATGTTGACGGGCCCAGGTGAGGTGCAAAGCTTTGTGTCGTGCAGTCATCAAGGGTATACAACTGGGCATTCGGCTCAGAATGCCCATATCGATTATGTTCCGTTGAATGGATCGCACGCTAACACTTGTTGATGGCCCAGCACTGAAATCTGCAGCAGTTTGCGGGAGGGTTGCTCTTACGTCAAGTTAATCGATTCTGTTCAGTCGTTGTTAGTACTGTTTTTGTAGGATCTTTTTCCGAATGCAGCGATCTGGGAAATTTGATGTTTTATCGGATTCCTGAAATTCAAGGCACACTCGTGAAATGGTCGTGCGGGAAAATCCCCAGTTCATCGCTACCTCGGAGATGCTGTGTCTCATCGCTCGTGTGCCGACTATAACACCATGTTTAAACTCACTTAAATATTGATAACCTGCCATTGTAGCAGCAGTAACCTATCTAACAACTGCTACACACACTTGCTGTCTTGTACAGGAGTTGCTCACCGCAGCGCCGTATTCTGTCTCTTTCCATATCTCTCTATTTGAATACGCATGCCTATACCAGTTTCTTTGGCGTTTAAGTGTAGGTAAGCGCATGTACGAGTATTACTTTGTTGTTTTGCCCTCGTACCACCACATACGCAAAATGACGACTCCTCAGCGTAACGCGATTAGAGTTCTGTTGTTTGCTAAGAGTGCATCTGATATTTCAGTTCAGCGTGCGTTCCGTTTAAAATTTAATTGTGATCCTCCACGTGGCAAAAATATTCGTCGATGGTACAGTCAGTTCGGAACGACCGAATGTGTGAGCAAATGCGAAAACACGGGATAATGGTAAGTGTCAGAAGAGGGTGTTTACCATGTTAGAGCATTTTACCTTCGTACTCCTAAGAGGAATGTTCGGAAGGCATGTTTTTAACTTCGGTTGCCAAAGACGACAGTAAGGAAGATTACCCATTACAGTTGGTACATGCTTCAAACCCAGGTGACTATGGTGCGCGTTGTAACTTTGCAAGTGAACTGTTGCAGCGGGAAGATAATTTTCTTGACCGTGTGGTGTTCAGTGATAAGGAAACACTTCATCTAAGTGGGAAGGTAAGTACCCATAACGTTCGTATCTAGGGGTCAGAGCATCCTCATGAATCTGTGCAATACCACCAATATAATTTAATGTTTTCTGCGCTGCATTCCGGTGTGAAGTGCACTGAGCTTTTATTTTCGCTGAAGCTACCGTAACAGCGGTGGCTTAACGTTTATGTTGCAGAATGGCTCTTTCACTAATTACAAGTTGTTGTTGTTGTTGTTGTTGTTGTTGTCTTCAGTTCTGAGACTGGTTTGATGCAGCTCTCCACGCTACTCTATCCTGTGCAAGCTGCTTCATCTCCCAGTACATACAGCAACCTACATCCTTCTGAATCTGCTTAGTGTATTCATCTCTTGGTCTCCCTCTACGATCCCTTGGTGATCCCTTGATGCCTCAAAACATGTCCTACGAACCGATCCCTTCTTCTGGTCAAGTTGTGCCACAAACTCCTCTTCTCCCCGATCCTATTCAATACTTCCTCATTAGTTATGTGATCTACCCATCTAATCTTCAGCAATCTTCTGTAGCACCACATGTCGAAAGCTTCTATTCTCTTCTTGTCCAAACTATTTATCGTCCATGTTTCACTTCCATACATGGCTACACTCCATACAAATACTTTCAGAAACTACTTCCTGACCCTTAAATCTATACTCAATGTTAACAAATTTCTCTTCTTCAGAAACGCTTTCCTTGCCATTGCCAGTCTACATTTTATATCCCCTCTATTTCGACCATCAGTTATTTTGCTACCCAAATAGCAAAACTCCTTTACTACTTTAAGCGTCTCATTTCCTAATCTAATACCCTCAGCATCACTCGACATAATTCGACTACATTCCATGATCCTCGTTTTGCTTTTGTTGATGTTCATCTTATACCCTCCTTTCAAGACACTGTCCATTCCGTTGAACTGCTCTTCCAAGTCCTTTGTTGTCTCTGACAGAATTACAATGTCATCGGCGAACCTCAAAGTTTTTATTTCTTCTCCATGGATTTAACACCTACTCTGAATTTTTCTTTTGTTTCCTTCACTGCTTGCTCAATATACAGATTGAATAACATCGGGGATAGGTTACAACACTGTCTCACTCCCTTCCCAACCACTGCTTCCCTTTCATGTCCCTCGACTCGTATAACTGCCATCTGGCTTCTGTACAAATTGTAAATAGCCTTTCGCTCCCTGTATTTTACCCTGCCACCTTTAGAATTTGAAAGAGTATTCCAGTCAACATTGTCAAAAGCTTTCTCTAAGTCTACAAATGCTAGAAACGTATGTTTGCCTTTCCTTAATATATCTTCTAAGATAAGTCATAGAGTCAGTATTGCCTCACGTGTTCCAGTGTTTCTACGGAATCCAAATTGATCTTCCCCGAGGTCGGCTTCTACTAGTTTTTCCATTCGTCTGTAAAGAATTCGTGTTAGTATTTTGCAGCTGTGGCTTATTAAACTGATACAAGGTGACCCTAAAAAATATTTTCCAACAATACCGTGCTCCTTGCCGTTCGCAACTCTTTGTACGAGAGTGGCTGAATGTCGGATTGGTCGCTCTGGTCAACACGACAAAGCTCTTTTCAGCTGGTTGGTTGGTTGGTTCAAAAGAGGGAGAAAGGACCAGTCTGCTAGGTCATCGGTCCCTCGTTCCGATGAAAATAATTCCGCAAGGGTGGGAGTAAAATAAACGAGATATACAAACTACAGCTGGAAGAAAGGAGAAAACCGCAAGAATGACTGAAGGGCAACAAACACTAAAATGGATAAAATCAGACAAGAAAACCACAGAGTGGCGCAAGAAATATGTAGAAGAGATCAAAACAAGAAAGCAGATTACCATGGCTGTCTGGCCATGAGAATCAAAAAAAAGAGAAGCCAGCCACTCTGCAGCACATTAAAACCTCCACTCTAAAAGCACTAGGGTGGAGGACACAGAGGGACAAAGGACATGTGCTGAAACTAAGATCAAATGATAAAACCCACCATCACGAATAAAACGTAAAACTAAAGCTCCTGTTGAGGCCTTGTCGTCCAACACCGAAGGTAGGGTGCTGGGAAGTTTAGAAGTCCACAACAGAGCGGCTAAAAGTGGACAGTCCAGCAAGAGGTGGACGACAGTCATTTGGGAGCCACAGCATCACCGAGGTGGGTCCTCGCGACGGAAGAGGTAACCATTTGTTACCCACGTAAGGCCAATGCAGAGCCGGCAGAGGACAGCCGATTCCATGTGAGAGGATCGCATGGAAGACTTGCACACATTCATAGTCCCCTTAATGACACGCAGTTTGTTGTGTGTACTGTTATGCCATTCCATCTCCCAAAGTCGTAAAACCCTGCGACGTACGACAGAACGCAGGTCAGTTTCAGAGTTGCCCATCTCCAGAAGCGGTTTCCGTGTAGCCTGTTTGGCCAGCCTGTCGACAAGTTCGTTGCCTGGGATTCTGATGTATCCTGGGGTCCACACAAACACCACTGAACGACCGGACCATTCCAGGGCATAGATGGACTCCTGAATGGACGCTACCAAAGGATGGCGAGGGTAGCACTGGTCGATAGCTTGTAGGCTGCTCAAGGAGTCAGTACACAGGAGAAATGACTAGCCAGGGCAGGAGCAGATGTGCTGAAGAGCGAGAGATATGGCCGCCAGCTCTGTAGCCATCTGGCAAGGAGTGCTGTTCAATATGTCCTCCATGAACATAACCTACGTGGGCATCAGCCATCGAGCCGTTGTTCTAAACTACTTCATAGCCCCGGTACATGTCGAGAATCGAGAGGAAATGATAGTGGAGAGCCGCAGGGTTAACAGAGTCCTTAGGGCAATGTGAAAGTTCCAGAAGAATCTGCGGCCTAGAGGTACACCATGGAGGTGTACATGAATGGACTTTGCACAGAGGTGGTAAAGGAAAGGACTCCAGTTCAGACAGAAGGGACCGGACGCGATCTGCAATCTTAAGCTCTGAGCTGGGCCACCGATGCGGGAGATGAACCGCCATGGTTGAGAAAAGGAGGCGGCAATTCGGATGCGAAGGAGAACTACGAATGTGTGGTACATAATTGGCGAGCAGTTGAGCACGCTCAACCTTAAATGAAGGGACTCCGGTCTCCACCAGGATGCTGCTCATCGGACTTGTTCTGAAAGCTCTCGTCACTAGGCCACATTGGTGCACAGAGTCGAGTAAACGCAACGTTGAGAGCGCCGTCGAACCGTAAACCAGACTCCCACAGTAAAGGCGGGATTGAACAAGGGCTCTGTAGAGCTGCAGGAGCGTAGAGCGATCTGCACCCCAGTTGGTGTTCCTCAGGCAGCGGAAGGGATTGAGGTGCTGCCAGTACTTTTGCTTAACCTGACGAAAGTGAGGTAGCCAAGTCAATCGGGCGTCGAAAACCAATCCTAAGAATCGATACGTCTCCACTACAGTGAGTGGATTATCATTAAGGTACAGTTCAGGTTCTGGATGAACGATGCGAAGCCGATAGAAATGCACGACACACGACTTCGCGGCTGAAAACAAAGCTATGGGCTACAACCCATGACCACACCTTGTGTTGCTGAGTGGCACCTACAAAGAGCCATTCACCAGTACTGGAGGAGCAGTACGAAATGCGTAAGTCATCTGCATAGAGGAGACCGATGGCCCTACAGCTGCTGCTAGAGCGTTAATAGCCACTAAAAATAGTGTCAATAAGGAGCCCTGCGGAACGCCATTCTCCTGAATACGGAGAGAGAGAGAGAGAGAGAGAGAGAGAGAGAGAGAGAGACTACGCGAGGCATCAATTTGGACACGGAAAGCACGGAGCGACAAGAAGTTTTGGATAAAAATCGGAACCAGGTCAGGTCATATGATTTACGTAAGTCAAAAAAAGACGGTAACCAGATGTTTACGTCTGTGAAAGGCTGTCTGGGTAGCAGAATCGAGGGACACAACATTATCTGTAGAGTGACCCTGGCGGACGCCGCCCTGACATGGAGCCAGTTGGCCACATGACTCCAGGACACGACCCAACTGCCAACACACCATACATTCCAGCAGGTTACAAAGAACGTTGGTGAGGCTGATGGGCCAGTAGCTATCCACATCAAGCAGGCTTTGACCGGGTTTGAGCACCAGAATGATGGTGTTCTCCAGCCACTGCGATGGAAAGACGCCATCGCACCAGATCTGGCTGAAGATGACGAGGAGATGTTGCTTGTAGTCAGACGTGAGAGATGGCCCAGGAGCTGTGTCGGGGCAATGTGCAAGGGCTCTGAGGAGCTTCCAATCAGTAAATGGGGCGTTATTGGGTTCGCTGTGGAGCGTGGTGAAGAGGACTTTCCTTTCCATCTGCTGTTTGGTCGAAAGGTTGGGGGGGGGGGGGGGGGTGGTAGTTCTCCGACGCAGAGGCTCGAGCATAGTGCTCGGCAATCGCGTTAGCGTCGGTACATAGCACGCCATTGATGTTAATGTCAGGGACACCTGTTGGGGTCTGGTACCCAAAAAGACGTCCAGACTTGGGAAGGTGATCTATGGCACCCAATGGTCGACACATACCTCTCCCAATACTCCTGTTTCCGTCGTCTTATAAGCTGGCACGGAGCCGCTTAAAGGAGATGCTCAAGGGAACGGTGGCTCTTATGTCACTGTATAGCTCGCCGACCCTCTTTAATTGCCTCAGCGTCTGTCGGCAACCCCAAAGACTTTCTTTCGCTCAGAGCGCCCTACAGAACGAGGGGTCGCGTTTGCCGCCGCAGAAACGAACGTTAGAGAGACCTGCTCAACGACATTATCGATGGCACCACGCGGAGGAGATTCAGCAGTGACAGAGGAAGCGAAGGCTTCCCAGTCTGCCTTGTTTAAAGCCCATGTGGGCTAGGCGTCCGTGGACATGACGCCGGGGGAGTGACAGGAAAATGGGGAAGTGGTCACTACCACACAGGTCGTCATGTGCTCTCCAGTGGATAGATGGGAGAAGGCCAGGACTGCAGACAGAGAGAACAATGGCCGAATATGTGCCATGTGCCACACTGAAATGTGTGGGGGCACCTGTATTTAAGAGGCAGAGGTCGAGTTGTGACTTGAAATTTTTCGACCACCCTACCTCGGCCAGTAAGCATGGCGCCACCTCTCAAGGGGTTATGGGCATTAAAATCTCCCAAAAGTAGGAAAGATTTCGGGAGTTGATCAATCAGTGCAGCCAATACGTTCACGGGTATTGCACCATCTGGAGGGAGATATACATTGCAGTTATTTCCTGCATCGTCCTTATCCTGCCAGCCACAGCTTCAAGAGGTGTTTGAAGGGGAACAGGTTCACTGAGTTCAGGACATAGACGCAAACTCCACCTGACACTCGATTATAGTCGCTACGGTTCTTGTAATATCCCTTATAGCTGCAGAGGGCAGGGATCCGCATGCTGGGAACCAGGATTCCTAGAGGGCAATGCAGAAAGAAGATGTAAAGCTTAGCAGTTGCCATAGCTCAGCTGCACTGGAGGATAACGTGATCGTGGGATTGGTAATGCATGGAACACTCAATGAGGCAGTCTACGCCTCAGGGTCACCTGCTGCCATCAGATGAGTACCTGCGCGATCAACATCCATTGTGTCTGACGGCCCAGAGAGATCTAGGTCCTCAGCGCATGCCAGAATCTCCGCCTTATCCTCAGACACATAGCTTGTAGGTAGTAATTGTCTTGGTGCCACCATAGTGCCTTGGTTCTTGGGGGTCTTTTTCTTTACAGGTTTCTCTCGCTGCTCCTTAGATTTGTCTGGCTGGGAGGGCTTCACTGATTCAGTCTCAGAGACTGAAGAGGATCGTGTGAAGCCCTACGACCAGCTTGCTACCTGTGGTTGCTTCAGCCACTAGCAGGTGTCAGCTTTGTCACCGGTAGGAACTGGAAAGGGAGTAGCGAAAGAAGCCAAAGAAGACTTACACTTCTCTGGCTGAGAAGTGGGGACTGACTTTCTCGATGGTTGGGGGGGGGGGGGGTGTTGCTCCTGAAGGAGGTTGTGCAGGAGTAACAGGGAGGGAAGTACCCCCACCATCAAGGGGCAGGTGCAGTCTGACAGCTCTGAGAACAAACTGTACTCAGCAAAATGTAAGTTGGTAGAACCGAGGTAGCGGCGCCGTAGGCGGTCGTCATATGCACAGGATGTAGCCTCTCATTTTCTCTTAGGCTCAGTGTAGGTCAGTCAGTCCAGGGTCTTGTATTCAATTATTTTTCTTTCTTTCTGGAGAATCCTGCAGCCTGGTAAGCAAGGCGAATGGTGCTCTCCACAGTTGATACAGATGGGAGGCGGGGCACAGGGAGTGTTGGGACGTGAAGGACGTCCAGAATCCAGACAGGTGACGCTGGAAGTACAGCGGGAAGACATGTGGCCGAACTTCCAGCACTTAAAGCATCGGATCAGGGGAGGCATATATGGCTTTACATCACAAAGGTAGATCAACAACATGACATTCTCGAGTAATGTGTCACCCTCTAAGGCCAAAATGAAGGCACTGGTGGCAACCAGATTATCCCTCAGATCCCGGTGGCGCGCCGGAAGAAATGGACACCTCGACACTCTAAATTGGGCACGTATTTAAGCTATTATGGGGCGTGATGGTAACAAACATCCCCCAGCTTGTCACAGGTGAGTAGTGCCTGTGACTGGGCAGAGGATGCTGTTTTGATGAAGACCGACCCTGACTGCATTTTTTACAAGCCCTCCACCTCCTCAAACTTGTCCTCTAAATGCTCCACAAAAAATGAGGTTTCATTGACTGGAAAGATCCCCTATCAACTCTCGTACATAGATGGTACGTTGGCGAATAAGCTGCACTGCCGTCCTCAGCCTGGCGCTCCTCTGATGGTGTGACGGGGGGGGGGGGGGGGGAGGAGGATTTTGTGTCGTATTTCTTAGCATTGAAGTTAGACCTTGGCCGCTTAGAGACTGCTGGTGTTTGATCACCAGTACGAAATGACGTACTAGACTTCATGGAGCGTCATCCGCCCTGATGCCACCCACTCTGACCAGGAGCCCTCCCCACTGGCACCACCCAGCAGCAGCAAAGGCCACCTGGCCGAATGGCCATTGTCGCGAGTGCCGATGTCCCAGGGCGATGGCCATCTACTTCTTGGCGTATGTGGGGATTAACGGCGCAGGCATCAGCAGACCGATCCCAGTGTGATCAGGGGGCTACAACCAACAGAGTACATGGCGGCCCCACTGCAACGGACTGGCTACCGTGCTGGATATCAGGCGCAAACAAGCTAAGAAGTCCATTATCGTCGAAAGCGCATAAAGCGATACTGCACAGAAGATGGAGGAAAACGCACCCAGTAGGGTGACCTCGCCCAACAGCTGGAGAATGAGTGGAAGTGCAGACCCACGTCGAGAGGTCTCAGCACTTGACACTATGCACCATGTAAGACGCCAATCCTCAATTGCCTCGCTCTTCGGGAAAATTTTGAAAAATGGAGGTCAGACCCTACAGGGGACCATCACATAGATGCCGAAACGTGAGAGACTTCTTTTAGTCGCCTCTCACGACAGGCAGTAATACCTCGGGCCTATTCAACCCCGGACCCGCAGGTCTTTTCAGCTGGCCTCCACGTTCACCTGACCTCACATTGTACGCCTTTTTTTCTTTTGGGGCTTTACAAAAGATCGGGTCTACGTTCCGCCACTACTTAATGATTTGCGAGAGACACGGAAGTGAAGAAACTCACTTCCATTACTCAGGGATTGTTAACCAAACTGTGGGAAAATTGGATTTTAGGTTGGATACGTGCCGCGTAAGTTACACAAACTTAACATTTGTAAGAAAAGCTAGGTTAGCGCACTTTCAATTGGATGTATGATTTGTTGTAAATTGTCTAAATTAATTGGTTATCATATACAAAATGTCCGCCGCTCGTGGTCTCGCTGTAGCGTTCTCGCTTCCCGTGCTTGTTGGGTCGTCTTCACGTCTTCATCATCATATCATCATATCATATCATATCATCATATCATATCATCATATCATATCATCATATCATATCATCATATCATATCATCATATCATATCATCATATCATATCATCATATCATATCATATCATATCATATCATATCATATCATATCATATCATATCATATCATCATATCATATCATATCATATCATATCATATCATATCATCATATCATATCATATCATATCATATCATCATATCATCATATCATATCATATCATATCATATCATATCATATCATATCATATCATATCATATCATATCATATCATCATATCATATCATCATATCATATCATATATCATATCATATATCATATCATATCATATCATATCATCATATCATCATATCATCATATCATATCATCATATCATATCATATCATATCATCATATCATATCATATCATATCATCATATCATATCATCATATCATATCATCATATCATATCATCATATCATATCATCATATCATATCATCATATCATATCATCATATCATATCATCATATCATATCATCATATCATATCATCATATCATATCATCATATCATATCATCATATCATATCATCATATCATATCATCATATCATATCATCATATCATATCATCATATCATATCATCATATCATATCATCATATCATATCATATCATATCATATCATATCATATCATATCATATCATCATATCATATCATATCATATCATATCATCATATCATATCATATCATATCATATCATCATATCATCATATCATATCATATCATATCATCATATCATATCATATCATCATATCATATCATATCATCATATCATATCATATCATCATATCATATCATATCATATCATATCATATCATATCATATCATATCATATCATATCATCATATCATATCATCATATCATCATCATCATCATATCATCATCATCATCATATCATCATCATCATCATCATATCATCATCATCATCATATCATCATCATCATCATATCATCATCATCATCATATCATCATCATCATCATATCATCATCATCATCATCATATCATCATCATCATCATCATCTAGCTCTGAACCGAACAGACATAACTTTTTAATGCACAAAATGACTAAGTTCGAACATAAACTATTTGCCTGAAAAGTTTTCACCTTTCATTTATGCTATTTCGTGTATTCTGTGCCACACCGTGTCTAAGTTTCGACATTATTTTGAGTTGTTTTTCGCAATTTGCTCTGATGAACTGAAACATGTTTATTTGCTTAAGGTGCTGTTCGGCTTCCTAATGAAGACGTGCTTATTATGCTGCCTTTCGCGCTACTGCAATACAGTGCTATCAACACCTCTTAGCCTTGTGACTAGACCTAATTCTCTAAAAGGGAACTCTCGGCTAAATACGCGATAGGCACATTTCAGTGCAGTGCTCTGGACGGTGCAGTCTCTAACTTGATTCCAGAGCAAACACCGGGCCTTGTGCTGTAGACGCAGATAAGCCTGCAGAACAAGCCATTGTGTTTCAGGGCGATATCTGACCCGGTGGGAAAGTGTTGCAGCGGATACCTCCGTTGCGCTGTTTTTCGGCCGAAGATTAATGACAGTCGTTTGCAAAGTAATGCCACCGCTTTTCGTGCTGCTTGGGAACGTTGTTTTCCATTTGCGCTTACGTAAAATACCGATGGTTAATATACAGCCGTTTAGATTTGCATGGAGACAAAGCATACTTGTCGAACACACATGTTCCAGGTCGCACTTTTGGTAGGCGTAACTAACTGCAAAGCTTCGCAGCACTGGGTGTGCCGCTCCGAGCTGCATATGTGAAACTCCCGTCATGTTAAGCGACAGTTCCTAAGCGAAGCGCAAAAGAAATTTTCTAAAGCACACGGGGAGAGCCCGAAATGTCCAACTTTCTACAGGTCGATCACGCTGGGATTTATAAGACGGATCTTCGTACCTGCTCCTTTCATCCGGCCACATTTCTGTCTCGGTCTTCTTGGTAAGGTTCTCTGTCTCGTGTAACGGTGTCGGAATTTGCTGTAGTTGCAGCCTCGCGCTCGGGGCCGGCTACAGCGATGGAATTTCCGAAGGTTACTTTTATGACATTACAGTAGCGGCAATTGTGCGTTCCCCATGTATGAATTGTAAATGAAGATATTACGTGAGCCAGGCGAAATAACGTAAAGAGTATCTCAAAATCTTATTTCCACAAAACGGTGTGTTTCGACCACGTCTATTGACTTCTAATACTTAACAACATAATTGATATGTTTACACCCCTACCATTTTAAAGATAAAACAATAGTATACCCTCAATTTCAAAAAAGTCTCTGGGTTTGTTATCAGAGCTTTCAGTACTTGTCACTCACAGCATCACAACCCGGGAAGCGCTCAGAAGCAAGATACTGAGCCACCTCAGAACGGCACCGAATTGTCATCAAGGCTATCATCAAAGTTAGAAATCGTAAGCCTATCCTGTTCTTTTTTGTATCTATACTAATGGTCAGCTCTGACCACAAGGAAGAAAGAGCTTTATTTATGCAGGCAATAACGCCCTCACAGCTCAACACACAACTTTTGAAGATACCGAAGAGAGGCTCTGCCATGCTCTTACAAATTCTAGGCATGATATCGAGAGAAACAGCTGAAATCGAACCCAGCGGAAACAAGTATGTGCCTTTCACCTCAAAAACAGACATGCTGTTTCACTCCCAACTATCTACGAAGAAATCTTGACCGAACACTCACCTACAGAACACGCTACTTGAACACTGGAAAGGGGTTATCAGCAAGGAATAGTATTCTCCGGAAATTACTTACCTGGAACAACATGGGGGACGCATCGTAAAAACATCAGCAATAGTCCTCCGTTTTTCAGCTGCAGAATGTGCCTGCCTCGTCTGTCGCAACTCTCCTCACAAGGATCAAGTAGATGTTGCCTGAAGTGAAATCTGCAGACTCAATTCGTGTTGTCTGAGGTGTACACAACTTTATAAAGTCTACTGGCTAGCATGTATTCCATTTCCAGATATCTGTCGAGAGGTCACATCCAGACAGGAGGAATCTACGGGACTGAATGTTAGGACCCATACTTCAGGGGGGATTAACTGACAAGACAAAGGCAGAAGTCAAGCAAGAGCTTCCTTCATGTGACAGAAAGCCACGCTGAACCGTCTTCATACTTCAGAGTAAATCCATGGCATTCCAGATCCAGCCACCTGGATGGATGATGCCTTCTGAAGGCCTCCCCTGATGTTATGATGTAAGCCTATACGGAAGCAGCTCAACAGGCTGCGCGAAGGAGTTAGCAGGAAGCAGAGCAACATGAGAAAGTTGGGATTTGCGTGCGACACTCTTTATCCGAGACAATGAACAATCTTCTTGTCTGCAAGTGGTGCCCGAATACGTGCTCTCTCCAAAACGCGATTAATGCCACCATGGAAACCTGTGAATTAGCTGCATACGGATCACATCGAATTTAATATGTATTTGTGTAGCATATGGTTAGTCGTCCCATTTACGTTAGCAGAAATGATAATGCTTATATAACCGACATCTCTGGAATGGTTTTGTTAATGTCGGTGATATTCTGGAAGTTATATTGTATGTTCCTGATACGATTAAGTAAATAAATAAGTAAAATATATCAGTGAAGTGCTACAGTGAGGGGCTCTTCCCTAACGTGCTGTAAAGTCCTCATGGCCCCCGTGTACAAGCATCCGACAGGCCAGCTTATACTCTTGCAGGTTAAATTATTTGCCAATAACCTTTTTGTTGGCTGTTGTGCACTATTCTCTTTTAACCATGTAGGCATTTCTTCGTTATAACGAGTAATTTTCTGCGATACCTGCAAATGTCCGTCTTTGATGGTAGACTTTTCCTTCATTCAGCTTCCTTTTCCTGAGAATTTCGTACTGGTACGAATTTATCCGTCCCTGTACCTATCTGGTGATGGGCTCCTGTCTGCTGACGGCATACATTACATCACACGCTTCTCTTTCTTTCTTTCTTTATTTCTTTCTTTCTTTCTTTCTGTGTCTCACCACAGTGCATATATAACACCGATCTGAAGACTGGAGTCTTAACTTCTCACGAAAGATATTAAGATTTCAAATTATACTTTGTCGGAAGTAGATCAGTGAATGATCTAATTTTTATGGATACTTTAAAAACAGCCTAATGTGAAACAAAATTTTTGAATAATATGCAAAGCCCAGCTGTGGAGACAAAATCGCTTTAATAGATTATCCGTATTATACGATTGGGAAGTTTGTCAGCAGCGTATTCTATCAGAGTACGGCATTTGAAGATATAAAATCACGTGAGGGGGCTACTTTTAGGATGCAAGTACTGTAGGTTCCGACTGAAAAGAACTTTTTTTTCTATATATACAGGAGTAGGAATTTTTAAAAGCTTTAAAAACTATTGTTTAAAACTTTCAATATGGTGAATTTAGGAATGCTTAATTATCTACATTTTTCTAGATGAAGGAGAATGTGAGTCATGGAAGACGCAACTTGACGTAACTCAGAGCGAATATTGAAACTTTTTAACCGTATAAAGTACTGAAAAGATCACAAGTCAAAGCCTTTTTGGACTTCGAGCGTGTAATTGGCACCAATTCGACTTAGGAGTCAGACTTTCGGCTGCAAATTAAGACGAGTTAACTAGAAGCTAACACACATCAAAGAGAAAGAACACTATAAACCCGAGACAATTTCCGTGAGCAAATGAAACTTCTGGGCGTGTGAGATGGCTTATACTGGCCATATTATCCGTGCTATTCACGACAGATGTGTAGAACACCATCGTCACACTCGTTAGCTACAGCCAGAGAAATTCGCAGTGGAAGAACACTATTTTTAATGACGGATATAAGATGTCCGGCCACTGTGACCGAGCGGTTCTAGGCGCTTCAGTCTGGAACAGCGTTGCTGCTACGGTCGCAGGTTCGACTCCTGCCTCGGGCATGGATGTGTGTGATGTCCTTATGTTAATTAGGTTTAAGTAGTTTTAAGTCTAGAGGACTGATGACCTCAGATGTTAAGTCCCATAGTGCTTAGAGCCATTTTTTTCCTACAGTAAAAACAAAGCAGTATTACAGTTCAAAACAAATGCATGTCACTTTTATTAGAGGCTGCAATCGTTTCACACTTTTTTCATAATATTCACTCGCAAAAATGTACAGCACATATTGTTTAAGAACTCTACGTTCTTTCCGATCACAACACACGCTTATTAATAGACGACATTGGTCCCAGAGAAGGTATAACAGCTGATGAATGCAAACCCAGCCCCATTACTGCAGGAATTTTACAAAAAGCTTCCTGTCGAAGTTATGTGGGACAATACGGTAGCGTGGAACCAAGGTGGCATTATAGTAATAGCCTGCTGAGTGTGCTTGCAACAGTCCATGTGGGCGCGAATCTTATGTACAGAAGCTGTGCGTGCGTTTGGAACACAGTATTAGATTTGTAGGTTGTTGTGTGCGGTTGACCAGAAATTTAATGTTGCTTTTAACTTCACTGCTGCAGAGACCCTTCCAGGGAACATTCAACGGCAACACGGGCAATGACCACTATCAATACATAGAATCGTGCATGAATACGTCTAACCAGCACAGCACTTGCCTTGGTTAGAGACACCGCAGCAGTCTCCTCGATCACACATCTTCCGCCGGTGTGTATCGCTGCCTTCGAGAGTTGCTATGAAGGCTCGACGGCCTGCTGGACGCAACCATCCTCACAAAAGAGGACTGCTTGGTGAGGCGAAAGTCTTTTTTCAATGTGAATCTCTGCAGTCGTGGATTCCCGGCAGTCAGTGATTATTTTCTTCAGGCGTTACGGTAATATGGTGAAGCCAGTGCTCTTGTCTAACAGCTTCATGTCGGCAGCACTTAAGCCACAACATGGTCATCGCATGAGTACTGCGACACTATAGTCTAGTCAAGAGTCCCAGAACAGAAGGTGCACACTTTCCACGATGCATACGTACTTTAGTTCCATCATATGGAAAGTGGTGGCCGAGTTCACGGCTTGTAGACGATTATTCACGATATGAGGGCAGCACGCATCTACAGCGACCAGCGCCAAGCTTATATTACATTCCTGTTTAATATGCACAGCACGCTAAGCCGAAAAAAACCGTAGTCTTAGTACCGCGACCGCTCACTGCTGCAGACATCCAACAGTGGGAACCGATACGTAAGATACGCTATATCTATCTACATCTACATCTACATCCATACTCCGCAAGCCACCTGACGGTGTGTGGCGGAGGATATCCTGAGTACCTCTATCGGTTCTCCCTTCTATTCCAGTCTCGTATTGTTCGTGGAAAGGAGGATTGTCGGTATGCTTCTGTGTGGGCTCTAATCTCTCTGATTTTATCCTCATGGTCTCTTCGCGAGATATACGTAGGAGGGGTGAAGGTATGTTCTCGAAACTTTTAACAAAAGCCCGTACCGAGCTACTGAGCGTCTCTCCTGCAAAGTCTCCCACTGGAGTTTATCTATCATCTCCGTAACGCTTTCGCGATTACCAAATAATCCTGTAACGAAGCGCGCTGCTCTCCGTTGGATCTACTCTACCTCTTCTATCAACCCTATCTGGTGCGGATACCACACTGCTGAGCAGTATTCAAGCAGTGGGCGAACAAGCGTACTGTAACCTACTTCCTTTGTTGTCCACTGCTAGAAGAGAGATTTTGAGTCATATTGCCGTCTAAAGGCATCACATCTAGTGACGTTCTCCCACAGATGGAAGTACACCACATGGTCCGATTTTCAATACAACTAGTACCATTACCGCTGCCACGTCTCCAACTGTTGCCAAATCGCCTTTTAGTGCAGACAATACTTTTTAAACGTCCCGTCGACAACGAGGTCATTAGAGACGGATCACAAGCTCGGATTAGGGAAGGCTAGGGAAGAAAAACGGCCGCGCCCGTTTGAAGGAACCATCCCGGCATTTCCTTCAAGCGATTTAGAGAAATCACGGAAAACTTAAATCAGGATGGCCTGACGCGGGTTTGCACTGTCGTCCTCCCGAATGCGAGTCCAGTGTGCTAACCACTATGCCACTTCGCTCGGCACGCATGCAGAAGCTTCTCCAATGAAGTACGGATATTTTGGGACTAAAATTTTTTAACCCACGACCAGCCCTAGAAGACAAGCGATAGTCGACCGACCGCTGTGTCAGCCTCAATAGTTCCTCAGCTGTTCGATATGGAGTGGCATGGGGGTCATAACAGCACTCCCGGCCGTTGTCTACTTTCAGACTTTGGAGCCGCTACGTCTGAATCAGGCAGCTCCTCAACTGCAATCACAAGGCTGAGTCCACGCCGGTCTAGTCCTCGCATCAAGTAAAAATGTCTGGCAGCGCCGGGATCGAACACGGTTTCCCCGCATGACGGCTGTAGCGTTCAGCACTCGCCTATGGAGGCCCATATCTATTTTTTATTCACCAACGAGTTAGTCAATAATGAACGTCAATTTTTTCATGTAAATGATCAGAGTAATTAATCGAAAAACATGCGTGCTATTTTACCTAAACAAGTTGAAAAACAATTGAAACGGGAGGAGGAAAAGAGCTTATAGTTGCCTTCCAAGTTGAGTGTGTGTGTGTGTGTGTGTGTGTGTGTGTGTGTGTGTGTGTGTGTGTGTGTGTGTGTGTGTGTGTGTGTGTCCTTAGGATAATTTAGGTTAGTGTGTAAGCTTAGGGACTGGTGACCTTAGCAGTTATGTCCCATAAGATTTCACACACATTTGAGCTTTTTTTTTTTGGGGGGGGGGGGGGGAGGGGGGCGATCGCGCGGAAGTAACGAAACTGGACTGGACTGTTTACTAAAAAGTCGCAGCATCGAAATGAACAAATGGAGGAATGCCTCTTTGACATGTGACTCGTCCTTTTACCGGCAAAATGATTCTCGTCGCACAGTCGTTCCGACGGAAAATGGTGGTCGGTGTTATCACCGCTACCACCTACACTATTGGCCATTAAAATCGCTAAACCAAGAAGAAATGCAGATGATAAACGGGTATTCATTGGATAAATATACTAGAAATGACATGTGATAACATTTTCACGCCATTTGGGTGCATAGATCCTGAGAACTCAGTGCCCAGAACAACCACCTCTGGTCGTAATAACGGCCTTGATTCGCTTGGGCAGAGAGTCGAACAGAGCTTGGATGGCGTGTGCATGTACAGCTGCCCATGCAGCTTCAACACGATACCACAGATCATCAAGAGTAGTGACTGGCATATTGTGACGAGCCAGTTGCTCGGCTACCATTGACCAAACGTTTTCAGTTGGTGAGAGATCTGGAGAATGTGCTGGCCAGGGCAGCAGTCTAACGTTTTCTGTATCCAGAAAGGCCCGTACAGGACCTGCAACATGCGGTCGTGCATTATCCTGCTGAAATGTAGGGTTTCTCAGGGATAGAATGAACGGTAGAGCCATGGGTCGTAACACATCTGAAATGTAAAGTCCACTGTTGGAAGTGCCGTCAATGCCAACGAGAGGTGACCGAGACGTGTAACCAATGGCACCCCATACATCACCGCGGGTGATACGCCAGTATGGCGATGACGAATACACGCTTCTAATGTGCGTTCACCGTAATGTCGGAAAACACGGATGATGCTGTAAACAGAACCTGGATTCATCCGAAACGATGACGTTTTGCCATTCGTGCACCCAGGTTCGTCGTTGAGTAGACCATCGCAGGCGCTCCTGTCTGATGCAGCGTCAAGGGTAACCGAAGCCATTGCCTCAGAGCTGATAGTCCATGCTGCTGCAAACGTCGTCGAACTGTTCCTGCAGGTGGTTGTTGTCTTGCTAACGTTCCCATTGTTGACTCATGGATCGAGACGTGGCTGCACTATCCGTTACTACCATACGGATAAGATGCCCGTCATCTCGACTGCTAGTGATACGAGGCCGTCGGGATCCATCACGGCGTTCCGTTTTATCCTCCTGAACCCACCGATTCCATATTCTGTTGACAGTCATTGGACCTCGACCAACGCGAGCAGCAGTGTCGCGATACGATAAACCGCAATCGCGATAGGCTACAATGCGACCTATAAAAGTCGGAAAAGTGATGGTACGCATTTCTCCTCCTTACACGAGACTTCACAACAACGTTTCACCAGGCAACACAGGTCAACTGCTGTTTGTGTATGAGAAATCTGTTGGAAAATTTCCTCATGTCAGCACGTTGTAGGTGTCGCCATTGGCGCCAACCTCGTGTGAATGCTCTGAAAAGTTGATCATTTGCGTATGACAGCATCTTCTTCCCGTCTTAAATTTCGCGTCTGTAGAACGTCATCTTCGTGGTGCAGCAATTTTAATAGCCAGTACTGTATTTTGGGTTGGGCTAATGGAGCTTCACGTCTCCATTTAACATGGAAAAAGTACTGCTAATACGTGGAGGTGCCCAAACGAGCTACTGCAATCACGTGCGCAGCTTTATCAAATAACGCTTGTTTCATGCAAGCTCGATGTGGACTGATTTATGCGTAAACAGTTTCTCTGGTGGATGAACTTAAGTGGAGATATTCCACAGAATTATGTTCTACCAGGCGAATAGTCAGAATTTAAATGTGTTGTGAAGATAATTGCACATCGATGCCCATCGCCAAGGACTCCAACGACAAGCCACGTTCCTGTCAAGCAACCATATCCACTGTAACTTTTTATGCTTATGAGGGAAATATATATTCTGCTTGTGTTACCTTTTTGTGATTTAGAGTTTGGATCCAGAAATTTGTCATAGTCATTGCTGTGCGCCATATTTATTACGATCAAGCCTTACCTTGAGATTTTACTCCTTTCGACATCCTGTCCATTGTCTGTGTCTTCTGCCAACTTGTTTAGATTAGCACTCCATCACGGTGTGGTTTGTTGGTTGCACACAGCCTGTGAGTCAGAAGCAGCTGGCGGTGTCACGCGACACGGCACTTGCCGGGCGTCACGGGACCGCGGTCGGCCTTCGAGAGGGGAAGGGACAGATGCTGCAAGTCATAACGTTCACTCTGCCTTTTGCCGCAAACAGGCACTGCGGCTCGCTTTCAGCACAGGTCTGGTGGACCCTCACAAGCAACTACAAATATTACGATATCAGGTTTGTTTCAAAGATTAGCCGCAGATCTATCTCATTCTAATAGGTACTCATTCCATCGTTTGATATGATTACCTACATAATTGTAGCTTTCTTCCGTCCAACCATACTTAGAACCTTTCTACGTGGAGAACCACAATAACGGGGCTGTACTGTTAAGCGTCATTCTGACCTGTGTAGCAGCACTGTCTTCTCCTGCATTTATCTATCTTTCTCCGTCGTCGTCGTCGTATTTGTTGGTATTTGTAATATTTTAGAAAGGGTGCGCCTCTTCTCCACCTAAAGTACTAAATTTTGTCGAAGACGATTACGGTTACGGTTTGCGTCCCATCAGCGATGAGTTCATTTGAGGCTCAGTCCAACGACTGTACGGCCTAAGGGTGGGGAACGAAATCAGCCGTGTCCTTTTCGAAGTAATCATTTTACCATTTGGCACAGGCTGTTAGGGAAACCATGTAAAATGTGCATCTGTTTCAGAACGGGTAGTTGAAGCTCCGTTCTCGCCAGTGCGACAGTCCAGTACCTTAAGCATTTCACCAACTTCTTTGGTGGATAGTGAAGGTCAAATGGAACGAGTGCTTGATCAGCTTTCAACTACTGGGGAAAGCGCACAAACAGATTTGAAGCCACCATAGTTGGACTCAGCTGAAACGGTTGGGATGTGTTTGCCGTATAATTGACAACTGGCTTTCTCAGCAGATTTACACTGAACTGTATTTCAGTTCAAAGACCCGTCGAACCTAACAAGAATCCGTTAAGACATTTAATGTGGGTGAATCTTAATCCTCACCTTTGAGACTAATTTGTTAAAGATCATCGGTGGTGGCGCCAAACTGTGGAGACTGTTGATATCTTTGCAGTGGATAGCGTATATGCCCAGAGGACAACATACGAATACTAATTCTTCAACAAGCTGGAGACGTCCACCCCCACACTGGGCACTGTGTGTACCTCTGACTGTCACTTCAAAACTGAACTGCATCGTATGATGGAAAAGAAGCTTTCAACACAGTTGGTACAAACAGTATAGTCCGAAAAGCGTAACATCCGACGACGCTACAGTTAAGTTAGTTCTCTCATTGATTCATTGTCTAGGACTGTGGTTCCCAACCTTTCTTAGACCATTACCCCTGAGTGCAATCAAACATTAGCCGTACCTCCCCCCCCCCCCCCCTTTTCCTCCACATTATCACCAGCTTTAGCACCTAACTAAACTGTAGAATAAAAGGTTTCTTTTGGTACACATATTTAAAGTGATGAAAAATTGTGTGTGTGTGTGTGTGTGTGTGTGTGTGTGTGTGTGTGTGTGTGTGTGTGTGTGTGTGTGTGTGTTGGAGGGGGGGGGGTGCTAGAATGAATGACGAAGGTTTCGTGGTTGCATTTCAAGTTTTACCCACAACTCCTTCTCAGATAAGAAAGCTAACTGTCCACGGCGAGGGTAGACACTTGTTACAAAATGTACTTCCCTTGAATTACTCCTCTCCGTTGCGGCACTTGCTTGACCCACATGCTGCAACCCCATTTAAAATCAACCAAGTTAAAATGAGTGCACTGTACTTACTGTTCGTGAATCACATGACTGCTGCACTCCTTGCTTCTGAACTGGCAGAAACTGGAAGACTTCAGGCTTTTAATGACTTGTGTCTGACCACAGTCATTAATAGTAATAATAAATTATTATTATTTACAGTACTGTAGTAGCCTTTATGTAGTCACTGTTGTGTCGTTCTGTCAATTCATCTGTGTGTTTCGAAAGCGAGTAACGAAGCAATTTCTGGACTACTGCAGGTACTATCTACAATTTGGAGAACACATTTTCGTGAGATATTTAGCATTTTTATTGTCAGAGAGGTACGGGACAAAGCACAACATGTGTGTTTAGAGGGTGGATTATGTGAGGAATCGGTAACCTCAACCGCACTTTCGTTACTGAAACAGAATCTAATCTTTTAGTTTTTACCCCTCAGAAAATTTCATTTTACGTCTCAGGGTTTACTCCGAGGTTGTGAACCACTGCCCTAGGACGAATATGACACTGTTTCCCTTTTTGAGATTGACATATCTGATTTTACGTGGTAGCCAGTTACTGTTAACATCTTAAGTATTACAAAAGAAATGTGCAAGTAACTTCCTATACAGCATTCTGTATACTTTGAGCTGTTGTTTATTACAACGGAAGTCTGCCGCAGAAAACTGCTGACACTACGGACATCAATTACGACTATTACGAAGTGAAACAAAACTAGGACTTTAGGTAAGTTGTAGCACAGTACTCAAACTTTGACACAGTACGAATGAAGCGAATTTCACAAATGAAACGAAGTCAGTATCTTCTAACGAGTAATATTTAATGCCTGGTTTACATCATGGCTGCTAAATACACTCCTGGAAATTGAAATAAGAACACCGTGAATTCATTGTCCCAGGAAGGGGAAACTTTATTGACACATTCCTGGGGTCAGATACATCACATGATCACACTGACAGAACCACAGGCACATAGACACAGGCAACAGAGCATGCACAATGTCGGCACTAGTACAGTGTATATCCACCTTTCGCAGCAATGCAGGCTGCTATTCTCCCATGGAGACGATCGTAGAGATGCTGGATGTAGTCCTGTGGAACGACTTGCCATGCCATTTCCACCTGGCGCCTCAGTTGGACCAGCGTTCGTGCTGGACGTGCAGACCGCGTGAGACGACGCTTCATCCAGTCCCAAACATGCTCAATGGGGGACAGATCCGGAGATCTTGATGGCCAGGGTAGTTGACTTGCACCTTCTAGAGCACGTTGGGTGGCACGGGATACATGCGGACGTGCATTGTCCTGTTGGAACAGCAAGTTCCCTTGCCGGTCTAGGAATGGTAGAACGATGGGTTCGATGACGGTTTGGATGTACCGTGCACTATTCAGTGTCCCCTCGACGATCACCAGAGGTGTACGGCCAGTGTAGGAGATCGCTCCCCACACCATGATGCCGGGTGTTGGCCCTGTGTGCCTCGGTCGTATGCAGTCCTGATTGTGGCGCTCTCCTGCACGGCGCCAAACACGCTGGGAAGTGGCGGTGCGGTCCCCTACGGCACTGCGTAGGATCCTACGGTCTTGGCGTGCATCCGTGCGTCGCTGCGGTCCGGTCCCAGGTCGACGGGCACGTGCACCTTCCGCCGACCACTGGCGACAACATCGATGTACTGTTGAGACCTCACGCCCCACGTGTTGAGCAATTCGGCGGTACGTCCACCCGGCCTCCCGCATGCCCACTATACGCCCTCGCTCAAAGTCCGTCAACTGCACATACGGTTCACGTCCACGCTGTCGCGGCATGCTACCACTGGTAAAGACTGCGATGGAGCTCCGTATGCCACGGCAAACTGGCTGACACTGACGGCGGCGGTGCACAAATGCTGCACAGCTAGCGCCATTCGACGGCCAACACCGCGGTTCCTGGTGTGTCCGCTGTGCCGTGCGTGTGATCATTGCTTGTACAGCCCTCTCGCAGTGTCCGGAGCAAGTATGGTGGGTCTGACACACCGATGTCAATGTGTTCTTTTTTTCATTTCCAGGAGTGTAGATCAGTTTATTACTGATATGGCACTGTCATGAAAGCACACCGCTCCTCAGAGGGCAGAGTGGTATGAACGGGATAAGTGTCTTAGAAGCAAACTACGTCGGCTCTAACGATTAAAACTGAATAAAAATAATTGTAAAATACCAATATGTGGCTGTTCTATCACCCCTCAACACATGTTTCACCCAAATAAATAACGTCTAAGGTTGACGCATCTACCGACTACGGCAGTCGCTGAAGAAATAATACTGTATAACAGACAATTACGACCAGCAGATTAACAATAGTCATAAAATTTGAGGTATTATTTGGTAAAAAGCTCAACATCTGCACGATACAAAATACAGGGAATAAGGAGTATAAGTGCAGATATTTCTAGTGATTGAGGACAGTGTATTGGATACCATTACATCAGTATTTACTTCATTTGCAGAATGATAATTACAGCTGTTACTAGTAGTATGTCTTAGATTGCTTAGTACCTCCGCCACGTATTGAAGTGTACATGCTGGACACAAAAGAATAGTCTATACCGACAGGGGTAGCCCACTTCGCTGCACAGTTACATCTACATGGATACTCTGTAAATCACATTAAGTGCCTTCACAATTCTGTATTATTCCAATCTCATATAGCGCGCGGAAAGAATGAACACCTATATCTTTCCGTACGAGCTCTGATTTCCCTTATTTTATCTTGGTGATCGTTCCTCCCTATCTAAGTCGGTGTCGACAAAATATTTTAGCATTCGGAGGAGAAAGTTGGTGATTGGAATTTCGTGAGAAGATTCCGTCCAACGAAAAACGCCTTTCTTTTAATGATACGACCGTGCACAAAACATCCCGTAATGTGTTTTTGGGAAGACTGTTATACGCAGAGAAAAACCGAAGTACATATTGTAATTGGTACGTATTGAGGTACCAATGATCACAATATCTGCACCTACACCCCTAACACCCTGTATATTAACGCATGAGATTTCAAATTTCGCAGAAGAGAAGTTACTGATTTTAGCCGGGCTTTTTTTCCTTATTGAAGTGCAAATATGGAGTTTAAATTACGTAATTAAAACGCAGCGAAGTGGAACAGTTGTATTCTTGACAAGGGCAACATGTGGATGTGATACATTAATTTCGATGTAGCTGCACTGCAGTGTTCCCTTCTCGACAACCACAGTGATCACGTTATCCATGGCTTTGCCCCGAGCTGCTCCATTTACTGTAAACAAAGCCTCATTTATGACTTGTTTATCTGTTTGTAGTAACTGTCTAAAACACAGTTTGTCTCTTCAGCGGCTTGAGCTGTTCTAGTCTTTAGGTTCGTTTACCCTGAACACTTTATTTTACACAAATTTCAGAGTTCTACAGGTAATGAACTTTATGGATGGTACACCATCCACATTTCCGCATTTTGAAATATTTTTTATTCGGTTTTAGCCATTCGAGACGAGGTACTTCCTTGTTAATAATAGACGCCTCTGAATAGTTTCCCAGCGCTAGGCAGCATGTCCTGTCTCTTCTGAAATATTAGCACGTATACGAACATAAGGCCTACTCTCGCTCTGCAAGGAACAGGCTATCGTTATATTGCTACCCTTCCACTTCGCAGTCTTACTGTAGGCAACTGCTGGTTGTTTTCGTCCTCCACGCACTTCTACCAAGGCTTCATTGTGTTAGTTTCCACTAGTTTTTCGTTCTTTCTTGAACCTGTAGGTACTACAAATGTTTCCTCGCCTGAAGGAAGTGCTCCAAAGCAGCACAGATCGTTCTGCGAAGTGATATGTAGGTGAGATAGATACGCAGGCAGTAATTACCAGCTGATATGGTCTCAGAAAATGGAGAGACATCGCCCCTGGTCGTGCGATAGCAAGCCATCAGTCTCGCTCCCTAATGTTTATCGTGTCACTTTACAGGGAACAGACGTCGTTGCAATTCCGGTACTGGTTGTTCGACGGATTCCAAGAGGAGGCATGGACAAGAGTGATGAATTATTGGATTCTCCGAAGAAAACTTGTAGAGAAAAATGTTATAGCTCAGAGGAAGGCTTGGATGTGATATGATACCGCAGTGAGAGAGTCCCTTATTTAGGATTAATTTCAACTATCGAATTGCCACAGCAGTAGTTCATAGGGTGACAATGGTACGGCCATTACAGTGTATGCGCATAGGGAAAGATAAAAATGGCACGGGGAAAGGAAGCGCAGTGTGAAGGAATGGAAATGAAAACCAAACGGCGGCCGAATCTGGACAGCCGCTTAATAGGCTTCCTTTTTGTGGCGATCCGACTGCTTGCTTTGCGAGATGTTTTAAGTGAAGCGTGAATCACGCGTACCTATGTTCACTTAAGGTCAAGACGAAATTCCTTCGCCCTAAAAATTGCCGTAACCTTTCGGCCATAACAGGCTAATCTCTGCCGTCTAGCAGGAACGAGCAATGCCACACGCACTCCTCGGCCTTGGACAATCTAGCGTATTACACGTTTTCTCAGAAGCGCAGTTTCCTTGCCGGCGTGCGAGCTGTTCGGCACGTATATCGGTCCTGAGAAGTGCGTATAAACTTTTTTCCCATTAGCCGATCTCTTGCGGTAGCAACGGACGTCTCGCGAACATGACCGGAGTACAAGTTGCCCGTAAGCGGCGCTGTCCCCACGTGGCGCCGCGTAGCACTGCGAACCCACGAGTCTTTCCGCTGCACGCCAGCGGCTCCAGTAACCGAGGCACGAACCTGCTTAGTGCTAGGAAAAGTAGGCAGCGACCGTGTGTTATTCACGGTTTGCTTGGTTAATTGCGGAAGCCGACACGGGCGAAAGTATAAGATAATACAAGCAAAAAATTCCAGTAAACCTGAGCCCGCAAAACGACCATTTGCGTTATAACTGCCAAGTGTGGTTACGAGTCGTCACTAACTTGAGCATGCAGTGTTGTCCTAGTTGGCACAGATATCTTAGGAAAGTAAACTTTTCGGTCAAATGCCAATCTGATTGGGCTCATATCTCAGCCATGTCCTTGTGCTACGTTGGGGAATGTGATACAAGCATGGCGGTGTACCGCCTGCTGATATAAGACGACATGTAACATGACAGTACGGTGCAAGATGATACGTCCATCAGGGCCAGTATCTCGGCCTCCGAGATCACCTGACCGCAGTCCTCTAGATTTTTTTGGTCCGGAGTCATGTGAAGTGTACAGAACTCCCGTTGGTACGCTTGAACAGCTGGAGCAACGATTGATATGGTCTCTTCGAGCTTTACGAAATGCTCAGCGAGTATTTTAAAGAACTTGTAAACCACTGTAAAGACGAATGGAGTATTGCAGGAAATACGATGATACGTGGACCACCACCTTTAAGGTACTAGTATACAGTAACTTGTTAGGTGCTGAAGTAGTATTGTACAGCGTGACGCAGATAAAAGTATCCGGTGTAAGTATGAAGGAAACGCAGTAAAATTACAGAAACGAAAAGCTTATTTTTTATTTACAATAAAAAACAGTGACAAACTTCTCATATAAGACGTTGAAAGTGACCTGCAAAATCAATACACAGATGTGCACCTCTAAGCACAGACAGATACATCGGACGTGAAGTTCGGATATCGATGGCGATAACTTCAAAAATGGTTCAAATGGGTCTGAGCACTATGGGACTTGACATCTGGGGTCATCAGTCCCCTAGAACTTAGAACTGCTTAAACCTAACTAAACTAAACTAAGTACATCACACACATCCATGCCCAAGGCAGGATTCGAAACTGCGACCGTAGCGGTCGCGCGGTTCCAGACAGTAGCGCCTAGAACCGCTTGCCACATCGGCCGGCTGCGACAACTTCACGGCTGATGTTTTCTCTCTGTTCTGTTCTTGTGTTGTGTGTGGATTTGTTTCATAGACCTTGCTCTTGACGTGTCCCCACAGGAAAAGGGCACGTGTCAGACCGGCAAACGTGGTGGCCTAAGTGTTTGTTGATAGTCCAGGGATGTCTTACCGTGTGGCTTGTTGTCCCGTCTTGGTGAAAGAAGCAGTATTCTCTTCCCTGTTCAGTGAGTTGACCAAAAACTTATCAAAAATTTTGAAATATGCAACCGTGTTGAGAATAGCGTCAAAAAAATAAAAAATAAAAATAGCGGTCTAGTAATGCGGGTTCCTGTTACACCGCACCGAACGCCAATTTTTTTTAGGGTTCTCCGTTAGCCAATTCTGTGACCTCACATGACCGGAAAGCTGAAACAATACTTCATCACTCATGCTGTAATAGAAAGGGTCTAACAAACCATCGCTGATGTTATTCAAAAGCCACCAACAGTAATCTACACGTTTCTGACGTTATTCTCTCGTAATGACTGTAAAACCGTCGCACGATATGGCTTCCGGTTAAGACTTCTCTATATCTGCTGGCAACTCGGCCCAATTACATGCACCTGTTGGACCAATTTACCTGCACACTTCTTTTGGCTCTGAAGAATTCTTTGGTGAATGTCTGCAATAACTTCTGGTGTGTTAACTAAAGTAGTTTTTTGTCGTTTTACATTTTGCATAGATCCCTAGGTACACAAATTTTTATGTGGACTCTCTCTCTCTCTCTCTCTCTCTCTCTCTCTCTCTCTCTCTCTCTCTCTCTCTCTCTTCTTAATCCGGATACTTGATCCCGAAAATTTCACTAATTTCCTTAGTCGAACTTTTTTCACATATGTTTCTACAATTCCAATTTTTTCTTCTACTGAGAAAGTAATTTTGCAGACCGCAAAAAGGAACGTCTAACTTCACCAACGAAATAAACTAATGCTAACAGAAGAATGCTAACAATCGATTCTTGCATAAAACTGTCCAGTGTTGTGGCCGTTTATTTCAGAAGTCGAAGTATCGCATTGGCACTCTCTGAAAATTCGGGCCACGTAACTACACTACACTGTATTTCTTGCTAAGGTAGACTACGAGTGAAATTTGAGTCCAGTTAGATGGAGACTCAGGGAAAAAGTATTTATTTCGAATATATTGGAACTATCTAGGATATATTTCCTACGTCAGCGACTGATTATAACGGCACATCCGCAGCTCTCATCTCACAAACGGATCGTTTGCGGCCTCGTGTCTACTGGAACGCTTTTCCTCTATTATCTTAAACGTTCACCAGTCTCAGTTTTCGCTAGTAATTATGATACGCCTTGTATACTAGGCAGAAAAGACGATACGGAAATTACGTGCTTATACCAGCGTGATCGTGTATTTCTTTTTTATCTCAATTATTCCCTCTAAAAACTAATTTGGTCGCAAGAACTCAGATTTTTATTGAATTAGTACACAACTACATATTCCAAGATCTTCAGAAGTGTTAACGAACCAAAAGTAAGAAAGACTGGCTGAGTGCAGAGTCAAAAGGGTGCGAAATATTAGGTGAAGTTCAGGATGAGTGGCGTTTATGGAGAGGTTTCGACCCCCGTCACAGAAAGTCAAATCTGCGTAACGGTGTGGCATAGAACGCAACATTAACCCATCATCCCACCACCCGGCTCTACGCTAGAGTGTGCAAGCGTTGTTAACTTTCGGTCACAGCGGGTGGTTACCGGGAAGTTTCGACAGTTCCCGCCCGCTACTAGAACGAGATAACAGCGAAACCGTGTACACATCTGACGCAAGGAGGCTGATGGTGACGTTTTATAAAAAGAACTGTGCAACAGACTACTCTTCAGTATTTGTCTTGATTCTTATAAAACATGATAGTCACGAGTTTTCTCCAAGTATCTATCGATCTGATGGGGACTCGTGTCGTCGCAAGCCAGTCTTCTGTAGGCTCACCATAAAATGGTGGAAAGAATGCCCGAAGAAAATCTTTCCGTATGTCTGCAACTGCTTCAATAAAGTAACAGCTACTGAAGACCTCTAGGTGCTTGGGATGGCATTCTAGCTCATGAAAACCACGTAACAATACAGTTTTGGACATTTTAAAGATGTGCGCCATAGGATTTAGGGAAACCGAGCAGTATAGAAAACTTAACAATATGTTGAGAAGCGGACAACAGACAACCTACCTCATGAATGAGAGTAAATATTGCGCAGTTGATAAAATGGCCTGTAAGATTAAAAAAAGAATAGAAGGATTATTATATACTTCTTACACACCGATAATGGTGTACCAGTTATGCCTACGCCTGACAACATTGACACTGATAAGGTTGCGGTAGAAGAAATTTAAAAACATTTCACAAGTTCAATTCCCACTTTGAGTATGAGCGTAGATTTTTAATTTTTGAAATACATTGATTCAAATTACAGTTGCTAAAGGCAAGGTAAATGATCGACGTTCATAAGGGAAAACGAATCTATACTGAGCTTTCTGTCACACTTCCAAAAGAAATTCGTAAATACTGAGTTGTGTGTTTCAAACCTAACTGGAAATAAAGTTCCTCGTAAAGAAGTTGCGACAGCTACAAGTTCTCGACAGCTTAATACTTTATAGATCCTTGCATAGCAAAGAGCGAGATACCGGTTTCCAGTTACGAAAGATTTAGTTAGAGGCAATGACTCGAGAAACATTATCATACGATCTCGGATTAGTTTCTTTCTTCTACTATGGGTCTACTCTCACACTTTATGACGAAGTTAATGAAACAGGATGTGAACTCACCAGTGAAGGGAAAGCAATTGCAACTAGTAAAGACACTAGACTTTTCAAATGAAAAACAACTTATGATACAACATTTAACATGATCCACACTGCTTCCCCATATCAAAGATATAGTAAACTTTGTAGGAGCTCATTCTCTATTTCGTTCCGAATTTGTTTTCTAGAAGGACAAATGCTGGTGTCTCAGCAGCGTCTTACGCTCTTTCTAGCGTCCTGCCAGTACGGATGGATTAAAAGGTCGACTGCACTGGCACATTGCTTCAGTTTAATTATGATATGAATATGTACTTCTAATCATTTAATAATTTATTCCCAGTCGTAATCTGATTTTAATGCCTTTTAGCAAATATTCGTTGCAGATCGTCTTAATATGGTGACGTACGGATCGGCCTCAGTTCTGGCAATCTTAGGTTCGTGTTTGGAACGTGCAATAAGCACTTATCTTCATTCAGCAGCCAGATTACGAAGTCTGGTGCCAGCTTTTTTTAGCGTCATTTTATTACAAGCATCATTCTGCCGAAAAAACTAACTATCTTTCCACAGTCACGCATCATCATTTTAAAGACGGGCCGACAACACAGCATTCGCCAATTTTGGTTTCTCATAATCGTAATTGCCCTTTCTCTCTTTGCTCATTTTGTCCAGTGCAAATAACATTCGAACAATTTTAATAGTTCACGTTCTTCATTTCTCTCTTTTAGGTCGGAGTGTTAGCATCCATGAACGCTGTTTCGCGTTTATGACAACGCTCGCCCAAGCAGATAAACCTTCAGCGCTGAAGTGCTTCCATGCTTCCCAGCCAAGTCCAAGACTTATCATAAACTCTTACATTCTCAGGAAAGCGAAAAAAGGACATTTTTAGATACAATCTGGCAATATACTGCGGCTGTGGTTTCTTTAGCAACGTAAGGACTTCTGCAAGTCATATATTGAAGGTAACATACCTCAGTGTGACAAACTCCGTAACTTGATACGTAATAGTAAGGAGCAATTTTTTAATTTTTGTTCGTGGCTTATCTCCGTATATTGTTTGTTCCATTTTACCCAAAAGAGAAGAAAAATCAATGGTCTTTATTTCCTTGCAACGACGTTACAGATTTTTCTGCTCTTTTCCGTATTCGTTGCCCATCTTTGCTGCCGACAACTTTAGTTCATGATGACCAATGAAGTCCCTAAGACAGACATGTATAGCCGCCACGGAATGAAAAACTTTAAGTAACTGTTTTCAAAATATTGTAGTTTTTGACTTTCTGTGCTTCTACCGTAACACAATGTCTTCTGTAGCCCACCTGAAATGCTAATTTATGAGTACAACACAGCAAGTGACAAGTAACAATGTATTATAGTATGTAATATGGCTAACATAAGAATATAGCGCCATTCTTTTGTGTTTACATTTTTATGAGAATATAAACTTAAAAGAAATTAGACCTTCTTTAATAACTCACTTGAGCGAATTTTCAACATTCCAGGAAAGAAATCAGTAAGTTAACATAATATCGCAATTTTCATGAATAAAATCACACGGATTTACATTCTAGTTTAATTTGTTTTTCAGGAAGATAATTTTCATTACACAATAACGCGTCAGACGAACAATATGAGGTAGTTACCCAAGATCATCTTGTGGACAACCGTTGAAGGCGTTAGAAAGTATGTACTGTTATGCTGCTGTTCGAATACCTGACACGGAAGTAGTTGTACATTAGCAGAATTCGCAAGAGATTCATTTCGTTCCGGTAAAGTTAACATTAGTTCAGAAAGACGTCAAGAACGGTGCTAAATCTTTTCTTAGCTACGCAGTCTGCACTAGACTGTTAACGGAAGTACGAGAATACGGAATAGTTTGCCAGATATGAGAGTGGAGGAAAGACTACGTTCATTTCGCGGAACACTATTGGGAAAATTTAGAGAACCGCCATTTTAAGTTGACCGCAGAACATTTCGCGTAAGGACCACGAAGACGAGAAACTATGGCTCGTACGGACGCATGCAGAAAGTCTTTTTCCTTCGCTCTATTTGCGAATGGAACAGGAAAGGAATGACTAGCAGTGGTACGTAGTACCCATTGCCAAGCACCGTACGGCGGCTAGCGGAGTATATACGCAGACGTACATGTAAATATGTTAAGGACCAGACAGTCAGCAAAGCTAAATTTTAAAGGGTACTACACTGCTCACCATTAAAATGAAGGTGGCAGACAACAACGTCAAACTAGCACGGAGTGCACTACAAACTTACTTGGATATATTGTAAATAGTTGGCATTTCTGCGTAACTGCACAAAATAGGTAGGAGTAACGTCATTTACATTCTGCGAATGCTATAAGGAAAGATCAAGTAGCCGGTATCTTCTTCAGAAATCTCATTTGAAATTCGTTGGTTGTGAAAAGACTGCTGTGCCTCGTGTAAGAAGGGAAGAAATATCTATCATGCACTTCGAATTAGACAGTGGCAGAATCGTTGCCTATCGAGTCTGTGATTTATGGTTCAACGGTACTACTGTTCGCGTTAATCGCGGTCCGACGGTTGTCATGCAAATATGGAGTCACCAGTTTGGAGGACACTACTAAACGCCGTGTAGGTTGCCATATGCCTCACGCAACTAGCGCCCGAGAGGACAAACAGTATCCGCTTGGCTCTGCAGGACAGTACAGCTACGTCACGTCCCTTGAGTCAAGAAATGGGCTTTTAGCAGCGAGACTAGTACCTACAAGAACGATGCGACGACCTCTGGAGCACCATAGACGGTCAGTACGGCGACCACTTTTGTGACTTCCATTGACGCATCATCACAGAGACGTGGCGACAGCGGGCTGCCCAGTAACAACACAGGACACAGGAGATGTATCTGTCTTAAGTATCTGTCTTAAGTGTCTGTCTTAAGTGTCTGTCTTTTCAGTCCAGTTCTAGTGCTGTGTAGAGCAGCATTATGGACATGACCGCATGTGTAGACACACAACATAACGAATGTTGCTAGCTTGATTTATTATCGTCATACGGGCCCATTACATGTCGCGAAGCTATAGTCTTTGGATGCATAACACTGTCACCTATGGTTCGTATTTGGCGGTAATCTGGACAGCGATCGCTACATTTCTGACTTGCCAAGGATGGCCGTTATGACTTATCTGCGAGTTCTCCGTAACTGCCTTTCAACAAAATAAAGCTTCCAGTGCTGTCCTGATGTATCTCGTGGAAGAGGGTGATCGACTGTCGCCGCGGTAGGTACGTTCACCATACACATCACGCACTGAGAACATTTGGTCATGGGTCGCCGAGAGACTGCCTCGTTGCCACTCGCCACCCTCTACGCTGCATGGATTTTGTAACAGAGCTGAAGCAGCATGGAATAACGTACCGGTATCTGTCATCCAAACTCAGTCAGGTTAAAAACATTGTTGCTGCCTGAGGTGGCAGCTCTGCCTACAAAATTCGCATCCTATGTATCTCAAATAGCTCACAAATTTTACCATGCATTCTTCCTACTCCGCTTCATGAGCACTAGAAGCAAAATTACCTTATTTTCTATCCCTGTAATGTGAATGGCCGGTTGTGTGTGTACTCTAATTACTGCATCGCCTGCCCTTAATAGCTGCTATCAGATCTATCTCGTTCCAGAACTTTCGTGTCTCTTATTTGTCGTCTTGTGTTTTATCTTCCTCTAAGCCTCCCAAAAATTTTCTTCGTGTGATTTTCTAATGTCTTCAGTTTCCTCTCCATTTTCTTATTCATTGCCCAAGTCTCATAGCCGTGAAATAGTTTGGGCTTCACTAAAGACAGGATCACTAACCTGTGTGATCCCTCTTGTTCTGTTCTTTCGACGCTGTTACTACAGACTCCGATCTTCCTTCTCTTTGCCCCTGAGAACTGGACTAAGCGCGGCGTGTCTTTTTAAGATTTTTATTCTAACCTATTTGGTTTCAGGCAAAATATATTTCACCAGATTTTGATATATCACATTATATATTCAAGATAACGACTTGAGTTCATTGCAAAACATAAAAGATATGTCCTGGAAAGTAACACGCTTTTAGGGCGTTCCCCGGACGAGATAGGAATCTCAAGCCTAAGTTTCAAGCCGGCCACTGTGACCGAGCGGTTCTAGGCGCTTCAGTCCGGAACCGCACTGCTGCTGCGTTCGCAGGTTCGAATCCTGCCTAGGGCAAGGATGTGTGTGATGTCCTTAGGTTAGTGAAATGAAATGAAATGTCGTGTGACGAGGCCCTCCCGTCGGGTAGACCGTTCGCTTGGTGCAAGTCTTTCGATTTGACGCCACTTCGGCGACTTGCGCGTCGATGGGGATGAAATAATGATGATTAGGACAACACAACACCCAGTCCCTGAGCGGAGAAAATCTCCGACCCAGCCGGGAATCGAACCCGGGCCCTTTGGACTGAGTCTGTCGCACTGACCACTCAGCTACCGGGGGCGGACCTTAGGTTAGTTATGTTTAAGTAGTTTTAAGTCTAGGGGACTGATGACTACAGATGTTAAGTCCCATAGTACTTAGAGCCATTTGAACCTAAGTTTCGCAGACAATCTGGCCATTTTCTCGGATAATGGAGGAAGAGCAGATAAAAAAAATACGAGGGTTGGAACTTAAATTATGGCAACTATTTATTCAAAAACGATACAAAAGAGTTACATGTTTGCACCTGTTACTGTCCTTCAAAGTAGTCACCAGCATTCTGCAGAACCCGTTGCCAGCAATGCGGAAGGCGTAGTATACCGTTAGTAGAGGCTGTTCTGTTGATGGTGCGAATGGAGCGGTCTTAAGTTTGGTGATTCTTGTGTACGACCGTGATTGTGTTATCCTAACACATTACGTTCCTCCACGGCAGACCGTCAATGCACAGTATTACTGTTCGTGTTTGGAGCATCACCTGCGACCAGCTTTGCGAAAGAAGGGGGCTACACTTTCTGCGCAACCCACTGATCATTTTGTACGACAATGAACGGACGCAAACAGCGCAAGCTGTGGCTGCTCTGTCCGGTGGATGGGACTGGGAAGTGCTGTACCATCAGCCGTAGTCCCAGGACTTAAGTCCTTGTGACTGCTTTGATTCCGAAGATGAAGGAACCACTTCTTGGCATTCGCTTCAGAATTGTCTCAGAGATTCGACAAGCAGTAGACAGCGCCATTCGCACCATCAACAGAACAGGATAAGCCAACGGTATACTACGCCTTCCACATCGTTGGCAACGGGTTCTACACAACGCCGGTGACTACTTTGAAGGACATTAACAGGTGCAAACATGTAACTCTTCTGTATCAGTTGTGAATTCTGTTTCTTTTTTTTAGAAGAAACAATATCAATATACAAGGAAAAGAAGAATGAAGTGATGAAAAAAGTAAGGATGGCAAGAAATGAAGCATGGGAAAGAACATGTGCCAAGGTGAATAGCAAATTAGGATTTGGGAGAGCAAAAGGAGCATGGTCAGTATTGAAAGGGCTTCGACAGGATACAAAAAGCAAAACTGATCTCCAACTGATAACACAAAAGGAATGAGAAGAGTATTTTCAAAAATTATTAAATGAGGACAGAAGAATATCTAGAAGAAGGAACAGGGGAAGATAAAGGACATGAAGATGATGAGATCCAGATTTTAGAAAGTGAAGTACTTCAGGCGTTGAGAACAGGAAAGAATGGTAAATCACCGGAACCAGGCAATATCAATCTGGAGTGTCTGAAATATGGTGGTTACAAAATTGTGAAACTTTTAACGCAGCTCTTCAACAAAATGATACATGGAGATTCAATACCGAACGAGATGAAGCTAGGTTACATTAATAAAATATTTAAGAAAGGGGGGTCGCAAGATTTGTTCAAACTATCGAGGAATTTGTGTTACAAACACATGAGAATTTTTGCGAAAGTAATTAATAAAAAAACTGGAAAAAATTTTAGGACACAAGATGAACAATGTGGATTCACGGCTGGGAGATCATGTGTAGACTATATTTTCACATTACGACAGATTTTGGAGAAACATAGGGAAAATCAAAATATATAGGCTTAATTTTCATAGATCTAGAAAAAGCGTATGATACTGTTCCAAGGAAATTACTTTGGAGGGCACTGCATATGGCAAACATAAACCCTTCCTTGATTAAAATAATACAACAGATGTATAAAGGTAACATTTGCCAAGTGAAAATTGGTAATAAACTTTCACAAATTTAGAACAAGCAAAGGCCTTTTACAGGGATGTCCCATGTCACCATCATTATTTAAAATCTATGTAGATATTAGCCTTAGAACATGGTCTCGTAAATGTAATAGTATGGGATTAGAAATAAGAGATTGATTTTACCTACATCATTTATTATTTGCTGATGATCAAGTAGTCGTAGCACACGATGGGGAGGATGCTAACTACATGTGCAATCAACTAGCAGCAGCATACAAAACTTGGGGTTTGAAGATTAATTACCAAAAAACAGAATACTTGACTAATGATTCAGATGAGCTATACACCGAAGGAAAGAAAAACAAAAAGAAACACATTCTGTTATTTGGGATCCCTATTTGGAATCGAGGGAAAAATCAGAGTCAGAAATCAATAAAAGAATTAGTAGTGGACGGAGGGTCATTGGGATGCTTAACTCAGTCTTATGGAGCAGGAATGTAATGAGCAGAACTAAAAAATTAATATACATATCCATATTAGAGTGTGATTCTGTATTGATCGGAGACCTGGACAATGCCGATGCCAGACAGATTCATTGGAAGAATCCTAAGGAAATGCAATCCGACAACAAAGGAAGTAGGTTACAGTACGCTTGTTCGCCCACTGCTTGAATACTGCTCAGCAGTGTGGGATCCGCACCAGATAGGGTTGATAGAAAAGAGAGAGAAGATCCAACGGAGAGCAGCGCGCTTCGTTACAGGATCATTTAGTAATCGCGAAAGCGTTACGGAGATGATAGATAAACTCCAGTGCAAGACTCTGCAGGAGAGACGCTCAGTAGCTCGGTACGGGCTTTTGTTAAAGCTCCGAGAACATACCTTCACCGAAGAGTCAAGCAGTGTATTGCTCCCTCCTACGTATATCTCGCGAAGAGACCATGAGGATAAAATCAGAGAGATTAGAGCCCACACAGAAGCATACCAACAATCCTCCTTGCCACGTACAATACGAGACTGGAATAGAAGGGAGAACCGATAGAGGTACTCAGGGTACCCTCCGCCACACACAGTCAGGTGGCTTGCGGAGTATGGATGTAGATGTAGAATTAACATGAAGCACATTAAAAAATTACAAGCTCTAGAGATGGACTTTTGGAGAAGATCGGCAAGAATCTCCAGGAAAGAAAAGATAAGGAACACCGAAGTAATAAGGAGAATGGAAATAAAAGAAATATATGACGTAATGGATAGGAAGAAATTAGTGGTACGGGCATGTACAACGAATGGAGAGAACCAGAATACCAAAATTGATACTGGAGTGGGAACTGGAGGGGAGAAGAAGAGGACGACCTATGACCACTTGGCTCCAAAATGTACAGCACGCAATGAGGAGAATGGGCGCAGAGGAAGAAGAGACACAAGATCGAAATACCTGGAGAAATATTTTGAAAATGTAGTTTAAGAACGTTTGTTTGTATTCTAATTTCCAAGTAAATTATTATGTTGGAGATAAGCATCTGTAATGAGGAAAAGCTCAAAATAATAAAATAATCAGTTGTGAATAAATAGTTGCCACTATTTAAGTTCCAACCCTCGTAGAAATACTAAGATTATGCAGGAAAAATTCCCCTGCAAATCTCTTTCTACAAGTCTGAGTTGTTCTGCCCAAAATTCAAAAATTAGACACCAAATACGGCAACATAAGCAGAATTACACATTTCAGATATATACGTGAAATCCTCGAAACTACTGGAGGAGAAATAAAATCTCACAGAAGAACGGACTAAAAAAATAATGGAGAGAACTTGCGGCACAATACAAGACACGTATAATAAGAAATGCATACCCAATCAAACGAAGATCAAACGCTGCAACACAGTAAGCAAACACTGTATGCAAGTTAGACACTAACACTCAATACAAAACGCGAGATGGAAAGCATACTGTAGGAAGAAGGAAAACCACAGAGAAGGTATCAGATAAAGAAGGTTGAAGTTCTACGGGCACATCAGCAGGATACCACCAAAAACACTCACCAACAGAATTGTGAAGTAGATACAGGGACCAAGCCAACAACACCATGGATCACAAAGACCTAGAAAAAGCAGAAACCGATCGGTGGCATGTTAGGTCACAGAATCAAGTTTCAAAGAAACCAGGGGCAAAGTAGGCTTAGGATCGAAAGAGGCTACACGGGAAAAAAAAATGCTCAAATGAGGCAGAATTCTTTGCGTGGTGCTACAGGACCTCGACGCCAATAATAATAATAATAACACGTAATCAAACAGACTAAGGTCCTCAAATTTTGACGTTCCATTTCACGGAGACTGATGAAATTGCCAATAGATTAGGCAACGGCCTTATTCATGGAACTAAGAGCTACTCCAAGTGGAAAATATTGCTTAATTTTTTAAAATACTGTGAAGTGTAATTATTCTTGAATGAATGTATGTATCCTATTCTATTCGTATAATTAGAATGTTCTCGTTAATGATACAGAAATCACAGATTGGAAGGGAAACTGAATTTAAAAGATGTCCAGTTTTATTAGCATTCATGTGACCTGTACTTTGTCTGGTAACAGCAACAACTCCTCGACTCTTGAGCGCAGACTTGAGCAACCAAGAATAACGTGCAATCTGTTACCGAATTGCCCAATACCATGCGCCTTCGACATTACGGCCCATGTCCACTAATTTTGTCCATTCCGTTTTTGTTTGGTTGGCGGGTCTACTAGGAAGATCACTGTATGGTAAGGTTATATCGATGAGAAGTGGAAGGAAAGAAGGAAGGAATATTAGCTTTAACATCCCGTCGTCATCGAGGTCAGAGACGGGGCACAAGCTCTGACTGTGTCAAAGATGGGGATGGAAATCGGCCGTGCCCTATCAAAGGAACCATCCCGACATTTGCCTGGAGCCATCACGGAAAACTTTAATCTGGATGGCCGGACGCGGGTCTGAAACATCGCCCTCCTGAATGCGAGTCCAGTGTGCTAACCACTGCGCCACCTCGCTCAGTGATGGGAAGCAGATGCTGCCCCAGTTCCTCTAAATCCCACACGTGCAGGTATGACTCAGTTGACGCAGCTCCTTTGCTGGCCTGACTTGGCCGTTGCTCCCGGCGCCACCGCCGCCTCTACCATTAAGCGCAACGCCCAACGCGCGCATGTCTGCCGTCACGTACGCAGGGCGCGCGCGCTCCCGAGAGGGCCATCTCCATGCGCGGCGCCGTGTCTCGTGCCACTCGTTTCTGGATGCAGATGGTCGTCCGGGCGCCGAAGGACGCGTTACATATGTAGCCAGACAGGCGCACTCTCAATGGCGCGACAATGAGAATGGGATTACGGCGGCGCGGCGTCTGGTGGCGCGCAGCCGGATGGGATATGGAGGGGAGCTGCAGCTGACAGACGCGTTTCGCTTAACTGCTTTCTGCGAGTCGCTATTAATGGTTGGTAACCCAAACAAGTCAACCGTTTCGTAAGCACGTCGGACATTATTTGCATATACTGAATTAGTCTATCTTCTATATCCACCATCTTCCGTTTCTCTTCTCTCTCTATACACTGTGTACTTCGGTTTCTGTCCGTGTGTTCGGGCTAAGCTCAGGAACTTTTGTAGGGATTTTGGTGCGGTGTTAACTAGCGAATGAAAGACTAATTCCTGAAGAAAGTGTCTGTAAATAATTTAATAATATTTCGTGTAAATTGGCTGAACTATACTGACGGAAAAATTGTAGGACGTGTATACTTCTATTGTCAAACCACAATTTATGAAAGATGTTTATATTTTATTAATAGGATGAAGTAGGAATAATTAATATTTGTCATGTTGGAAAGAACTGTGGTAGCAGGGAATGTCTGCACCAGAGTACTGTGGCAAGAGAGACCGCACATTGATATAATTTTAAAAAGGGCGGGAGAGACTGCGTATGGATATATTTTAAGAAAAGAGCGGGAAAGACTGCGCATTGATACATTTTGTAATGGTAGCAGGGATTCTCTGCACCAGAAAGCATTGTTGGCGGGAGAGACCGCACTTTAGCGTTCGTAGGAAGTCAGTAGTATGCGAGAAGTGAAGCGAGTCTGTAGCTGGTCTGAAGCGAGAGGTTGAGAGGAGCGGTGTGCCTACCAGCCACCAGCTATGATTTACAAGAGATTATAAACGGATGTACAGAGACATCAGCAAACTATTATCATAAGAGGAACTATTATTATTGAATTATTATTTTGAGAAACTCAAGAATACTGAAGGTATGTTTGCGCAATGCTAGTTTTAAGATTATTGTAAAAAGTTAAGTCCCATTTGAACGTTTGTAAAATCATTTCATTCAGAATTTAATTAATTTTGGCAGCAATATTGCATTACTGACTATAATCCATCTCAAAAACCATCAAAGTAAAACTTCGCAAAATTTTATTGGTGTCAAGAAAAAGTGTAACTATGAATTACGTAACTTCAGTCAAATTCATTAAAGAATAACGTCAGCTTTGGTAATAAATACAGCCAAATATTATGACAGCCCACCAACAGCTAGCAGACTATAGTAAAACAGAGTAAGTATATCCATGTCGCAGTTCGGTGTAGCAGCCAGATGGCGATCCAGTAACAGTAAAGAAGTTAAGGAACAGTTTTGGGTTATTGCAGATGACGACTGAGGGCTACGACGACGACGACGACACATTCTATGTTTCGTCTAAATAATCAGAAAATCACTTTCAATTAGCAGCAATTAGATTTGTATGCGAAGATTGAGAAAGAGAATAAATTTCAAAGGGAAGATTTAATTTGTTGTTATTAAGCAAGAGGTAGAAATCCTAAGGGAAAGTTTCATAGGTTATTGGAAAAGGGAAGGTTGCGTAACAAAAGAGATATAGAGGAGACGGGAAGGTTTCAAAATCGCAGCACCAAGGATGAGCTGAGCGGCATAAACGGAAGCTGGTAGGCATTTTTCCTACACCTGAAAGACGATCTCTGGTCAGATTTTGCGCGAGTCGCGTAAGTGTGGCGATAGTAGGTCCACTATGAGGATGCAAACCAGGTTGACTTTAAATACGCTGTAACGGTCGTGAGCGCTATTTACCTTTGAGATTGGAAGTGGTGAGTTAGAAATGCCTTTAAGGCGACGAAGACGCCATTATCAACACCTGACTGAGTTTGAACGAGGATACGAGAAGCTGGGTGTTCCTGGTGCGATACTGCAAAAAGACTTGGCACGAATGTGGCCAGTGTACATGACTGCTCGCAGCGCTGGTCACGCAAGAAGACCGGGTTCTGGACGGCCACGTCCCTGCACCCAGGGAAGACCATCGTGTTCGGCGTATGGCTCTTACGTATTGCACCGAATCTGCTGCAGCAATTTGAGCACTGAGCAGCACTTGCCACCACAGTGACGCAGCGAACTATTACAAATCGGATACGTGAACGACGGCTCCGAGCCAGACGCTCTGCAGCCTGCATTCCACCAAACCCAAACCACTTCAATGGTGAGACTTCCTGGCAGATTAAAACTGTGTGCCGGACCGAGACTCGAACTCGGGACTTTGCCTTTCGCGGGCAACTGCTCTACCACGGAGCCACCCAAGCCCGACTCGCGCCCCGTTCTCACAGCTTTACTTCTGCCAGTAGCTCGTCTCCTACCTTTCAAACTTTATAGAAGCTCTCCTGCGGTAGAGCACTTGCCCGCGAAAGGCAAAGGTCCCGAGTTTGAGTCTCGCTCCGGCACACAGTTTTTATCTGCCAGGAAGTTTCATATCAGCGCACACTCCGCTGCAGAATGAAAATCTCATTCCGGCACTTCAATGGTCTCTACTGAGACCTCACTGGAGGGCAGGGTGGAGGTCTGTTGTGTTCTCCGATTAAAGCTGGTTCTGCCTAGCTGTGAGTGTTCGCCGTTTTTTGGTTAGGAGGATGCGAGTTGAGAGCTAGCAACCAACATGCCTGCGTGCTGCACACTGGACTTACACCTAAAGGTATGGTCTGGGGTGCGACCTCGTATGTTAGCAGATCACTGTTGTGGTCATCCCATGCGCAATCATTGCAAAACAGAACGTCAGTTTGGCGAATCCATCTGCGGTGCTGCCATTCAGCAACAGCATTCCACGGGGTGTTTGCCGACAGGATAGCGCTCGCTCACATACTGCCGTTGTAACCCATCCTGCTCTACATAGTGTCGAATTGTTGCCTGGGCGTTCTCAATCACCAGATCTGTCCCCAATCGAGCACATACGGGACATCATCAGACATGTATAACATGTACATATACAACAATGCATACACGTTTGCATGCTTGCATTCAACAGTCCGGCGCCTACACCGGTTGTTAATGTATCAGTATTTCACATTTGCATTTTGCATTGGCCTACCTCACACTTACATAAACCTGCGATCTTGCAATATTAGTCGCTTAAATATATTACCTAGAAACATGTATTCCAGAAATTTCATTACTCTACATTAATTATTTATTATTTTTTTCGTGAGTATTATAAATTAAAATTCCCTGCCGCTGTGAAAATAATGATGTTGCCATCTAGACGTGAATGTCTGAACTCCTGAGATTAGCGCAGGCCTGCGACCTAACGACTACAGTGCCACGTTGGGACGGTCTGCCGCTACCGGGAGACAGGTGCGAGCTACTGCAGAGATCTTTTGGAACCCGTGTCGCAGTACTTGGCACCGTATTAATTTTTTCAAATTATTCTCTACTATCAGCTCGCAACGGAAGGTGACACGGGTCTGCGCAGAAAATTTTCATTACATGCCCCCTCTCCATCTTGACGCTACTAACTTAAATTATAAGAAAAATATAAATATATCTATTGCTCTGTTACGAAAAGCATTCCTACCAATTAGTATAAATAGTATAATTTTCGACGCTCTAGCACGTTTCTTTCCGAGTGTACATTTCACCGCCGGCCGGAGTGGCCGAGCGGTTCTAGGCGCTACAGTCTGGAACAGCGCGACCGGTAAGGTCGCAGGTTCGAATCCTGCATCGGGCATGGATGTATGATATGTCCTTAGATTATTTAGGTGTAAGCAGTTCTAAGTTCTAGGGGACTGATGACCTCAGAAGTTAAAGTCCCATAGTGCTCAGAGCCATACATTTCACCATGTAGTAGTTATTTATTGTTATTATCGTTTGAACCTGTACAGCAACTGTACTGCGACCTAAACCCGATATAGCAGGCGTTCCACCAAATACAAACAGGTCTTGTTTGTCTAGAAGCACCTCCAAGGTAGACGCTTGCTGGCAATAACAAAACCGCACGACAAGGCTTGAATCAAACCACCTGCGTATCTGCTAATCATCAAACTACGAAACACAGGAGCGCAACGCATTGAAAAACGGTAACTCTGAGGAACTACGGTCGCGACTGCAAATTCATCAATGAGAATAGTTTATCTGTAAAAAATTCTTAAATTTAAAATTCATCTATACATGTTACGAAGTTCGCCGCAGCATTTCTGTCTTCTGGTGAAGTCTACACTCAGGCATTACTGTAGGGATTTTGATACGTTTTTCACTAGTAGACACACTGATTCACGCCGAACGTTTGTGGTTGTAATTCACTACCGCTATGCCAGAGAAATCTTCAGGCCGTAGATACTTATCCGTGGGATTGGCCGCTAGTATCAGCATATTCAGAGGAATTTTGGGAAATTAAATCCGACTTGAGTCATACATTTTAATGCATTTAGAGGCCTGTAGATTCAGTGCAGGTTCATGGAATTACGTATTTGTTCTCCGAAGCAACAATTTGGTTAGATCTCCAGAGCGAAACACTAGGTAGATCAAGTACAACTCACATTGGCGCATAAGTAAACTTTACGTGAGACTTTAGGTTTCACGTATTACAAATGTCATAACATATGTTTCGCCACTAGTAATCTCAACTGTGTTATTTTTCGAAGAAACCACAATATACAACTCAAATATGATATATTCAAAAACATGAATTCGGTTTCATACGAGAATGAAGATGTGAGGCTATTTTTTAAGGTGCGATCTTTTATTAGATGTGAACCACAATGAAAGTCAAAAATTTGCACCATTTAGCTACAACTTCCAGCCACTTCCCTGCACAGTCGCCGCTTCGACTTACACACTTGTCGTAACGTGGTACTACTAACTTCCCAATATTCTCATCATAGAAGGCAGCCGCCTGTGCTTTCCACGAATCCTCTACGCTTGTCTGGAGCTCGTTGTCTGCCAAACACTGATCAAACATTTCCCATCGATCTGTGTTGTAGCTGCAGAGTGTGGCCGAGCTTTATCACGAAGGACTTTCACTGTGAAGTATAACAGTTTGGTTATAAGGCAGGCATGAAATCTACTTTAAGATATCGAAAGACAGCACTCATTAAACTTGGGAGACATCATTGTTCCAGCCATCATCACATGGCCACTGGACGCCCAGATTCGATAAGGGGGACGTGGAGCGATCGATGGGCATACTGGAGACACTGCGCAACGCTTCATTGGATTTTCGCTATGGTTTTAAGTTCGCGATCGAACTGACCTTAAGAAATAAAACAGCCCTAGTAAAGCATTTGAGTACTCGCTCGTTCATTGCCCGGTATGCGTGGAGTCAAGATGGCGATAAAACAGTAACAAAAGGAATTTTGCGGGATGTGTTTCAACTTCTGCAATCCAGTTGCAACCTCGCGGCGTGATATTCGTAGAGAGTAACGCACTGTACTTCCTAAAGCTTAACGGTCGTACTGATCTCGCATTGTGGCACTAACCTCTAAGGTCGCCTAATCTCATGGGTGATTTCATTTCTGTGGGGAGTTTCCTGAGAGACTGTATGTGCCCACCCTTCCAGCAACTTTGTATGATCGCGTCTGCATCTTCGTCGTGTGCCCAGGAGAGGGCACATTGAACATTCGTGAAAGGTAGATTAAAACTTTGATTCTAAACGTAATTGTAGTGAGTACCTTAAACGTGTACGGACGTATATGAAAAATGTATGTCCTTGCTGTACAGAATTCTGTTGAAATTAAAAACTTCGGAGTCCTATGCGGAATTTAAATTTTTATCTTTATTTATATAGAATACAGTCTTGTGAAATAGGATGAATCTTTTTGAAACACTTTATATCATTCACGAAGTCCCAAACCACACATTCCGAAGCGTCACTACATAAGCAGCACACTTTTGTTTTAAACAAAATAATTCTTTATACGCTGCCCTGTTTTCAGTCTTCCTCTGTCCTACCTTCTTAGAAATGTTAACACCAGCACCTGGAAGTAATAGAAGTTATTATTCATTAACTACTGTCGCTGCTGACAAACTGAACGACCTAATGCGCGAACAGTCTAATTACATCAAGTGTCGTCCTCTTTCTACAATTAGTGAGCTACATTTGTCTTTCGAAAGACGAACAGTCTTGGTTGCAGTAGTTCCATTGACGTGTTTGCCCTTCTTGGGATTATCAGAAAATAATAATGTACTCTAAAAATTTACAGTCTACATCTCTGAGGACCATTGTGTGTACCTTACACACACACACACACACACACACACACACACACACACACACACACACACACACACACACACCAGGGTCTATCGATAAGGCAGTGCATGCATAGGGCCACACTTACCTGCGTTTGAAACTACGTAGCACCATCTGTACACTAACACAAGTTTCCACGTGAACTTCTAAGAGTGGTTGGAAGGAGTTATTGCTTAGTGTACGGATTTGAAGGAGAGTGGTGTTTGTTGCATTTCGCATCCTATTAAATGAGGACAGTAAGCTTATCTGGCCGCTAGAATCATGGCAGAATCTGGCCCACCAGACAGGTTCTAGCGGGGTCACGGAACTGGCTCTCACTGTCGTTTTCCCTGCCTTTCATCGCGAGAAGTCTCCATTTAAGCGATCGTGCAGCACTGATGTTACTTTCGCTTCGCAGAGAAATCTTGCAAAATTCAGGCTGGGTCTTTTATCAAAACGAGGCCAGGACTGTGGTATAGACGTACTAGTTAAGACAGAACTGCTGGCTATTACAGAGTCATGGGTAGCCAAAACAAGTAGTCGATAAACGAACTGAAAAGAGGGAAAACAGTTCGAATGCCTAATTCCCGGAGAGAGAAACCATGACTAAAGGCAAACGCCGGCATAAAAAACAGGCTCCAGAAAACGCATTCCGTGAAAACTGCGAAGGCATTTACGGAAGTCTCATTTCCACTTCAACAGATGTTACACCCAGAAAAGTTTATGGCAACCTATAGCCCTGAAGTATATCTTCAGTCTTCGTTTTACGTAATTGCTGAATCTTCTTGGTAGTGTATTATTTTCATCATAATTGTTACACTATGAGAGACAGCAGCTAAACTTAAGCGCCCCCCCCCACCCTTCTCTCTCTCTCTCTCTCTCTCTCTCTCTCTCTCTCTCTGTCTGTGTCTGTGTCTGTGTCTGTGTCTGTAAGGCCACCGCCCCGCATTGTTATAAAGCCCGCTCCAAGCCTTGGGACACACAGGTTTCCAATTTAACAATTCAAAGGGAATGAATAAACAACTCCATGTACTTCATAACGAACTCCAACTGAAGGAGCAGACTAGCTTTCATCGTCACATCACTGGGCAGGCCACAGAAAAACTTATCTTCCCAAAAAGCACTGTGATAGATAATGTAAACGTGGCTGAATTGTTAATACTAACACGCTGGTAGCATTGGAACCACTCTTCGGTTTTTTACTGGTTATTTAGAAACGTACTTTATTATGCGAAAAGCATTAATCTTTGGCAGTTAGTGTCTTTTATGGAGACCATGACAATGATATCTCTGCGGGCCGCAAGCGAGCTGCGAGACATGGGTTACGAACAGTCCGTTCGAAATATACCGAAACTAGATTTGTGAAACTTACGGTAGTCGGCGACCTAATACAAATCAAAATTGAGTCTTACCGCCATATTTGGTTAGACGACACGGTCTAATGAGTCTGGGTTCATTGCTCTCTCCACCTCATGAAGCAAAATCCACATGCATACCTGGTCCTGGTTCGTCAGACGCCAACTTTAGGGTAATGAAGCGAGTTCGGAAGACAGAGCTCAACCTAAGCATTATGTCAGATTTTTGACTGTGATTCTGCTTTGACGTCTCACATCACAACATTTGAAAATCAAACAATTATCAATCTTTCTTGAAAATAATAGTGTGAAATTTCTTTTTAAAAGATTTGAGAATCTTACTTCAAGTCAAGGATGTGTGTAAATTCATACACTTCTCTTAAACAAGACACTTTACTACAAAAAACACTGTAATAATTAACCTTCCTCGTATGTTCATGCTGATAGAGATGGGTCACCCTGAGCTGTGGCAGTGATTCACAGAGTCAATAAAGTGGTGGATAAAAATAATGGTTAGGAGAATGAAGCTGGTAGAAACCTATGTAGATGAACGCGAATTTCTACCGAATTGAGATTGATGCAAGCCGCATCGTGATCCGAGCTTGGAGTCATGAGAAATTTGAATTTTGATTGAGTGTAAATTCCGAATTCACGGTAGCCGTTGGCGGACGCGAGAAGCCGTTCACATACAGGAAGGGCATAAGCGTGGACGAAGAAACCGAAGTGGGCATGGCTGGACTTCAGACGAGAGCGACCGGAAGTCTGGTGTAAGTATATTAGCAGGAGGAAAAAACAAAAAATACGGGGTAGTTTGCAGGTGCGGGCAACCCCTCAGCCACGACTTGGTGGAACGATCCAAAGTAGTGCAAAAGAGAAAGAAGAAATTTTCCATTATAAAATTACATATTGCCACAGTTAGGAGTACGGGAAATTATTTCACTTATCATTCGAAGCGTGTTTCCGTTGGGTTTATATTATCTGAACGGGATTGCCTCACGTCACTGCAGATGAGAAAGGTTAGCAATAGGGGGGGGGGGGGGGGGGGGGGAGCTAAGCCATTGGTGGAGAGAACGCATCGGGTGTCTCAATAGGTTGGAGTACTGTTAAATAGGCAGTGAATTTGATTGGTGTTGATGAAATATACACTGAAGCTCTAAAGAAACTGTTATAGGAATACGTATTCAAATAAAGAGATATGTAAACAGGCAGAATACGCCGTTGCGGCCGGCAACGCCTGTATAAGCAAGTGTCTGGCGCAGTTGTCAGTTCGGTTACTGCTGCTGCAATGGCAGGTTATCAAGATTTAAGTGAGATTGAACATGGTGTTATAGTCTGCGCACGAGCGATGGGACATCTCCGAGGTAGCGTTGAATTGGGAATTTTCCCGTACGACCATTTCACGAGTACCATGAGTATCAGGAACCCGGCACAGCATCAAATCTCCGATATCGCTGCATCCGGAAAAATATCCTGCAAGAATGGAACCATCGACGACTGAGGAGAATCGTTCAACGTGACATACGTGCAACCCTACCGCAAATTCCTGCAGATTTCAATTCTGGACCATCAACAAGTTTCGGCGTGCGAACTATTCAACGAAACATCATCGATATGGGCTTTCGGAGCCGAAGGCCCACTCGTGTATCCTTGATTGAACGACAAAGCTTTACGCTTCGCCGGGGCCCGTCAACACCAACATTGGACTGTTAATGACGGAACATGTTGCCTGGTCGGACGAGTCTCGTTTGAAATTATATCGAGCGGATGGGTGTACGGGTATGGAGACAACCTCATGAATCTATGGATTCTGCATCTCAGCAGGGGTCTGTTCAAGCTGGAGGAGGCTCTGTAATGGTGTGGAGCGTGTGCAGTTAGAGTGATATGGAATCCCTAACACGTCTAGATACGTCTGTCAGATGGCACGCACATTTGCGACCTGTCTCATCAATTGCATCCATTCGTGTCCATTGCACATTCCGATGGACTTGGGCAGTTTCAGCAGGATAATGCGACACTCCACACATCCACAATTGCTACAGAGTGGTTCCAGGAAAACTGAGTTAAAACACACCAGCTGGCCATCAAATTCCCCAGAAATGGGTGTGAAATAATGAATAAGGGTTCTGAATGCTATCAAAAATGAGACCTCGATGATTGATACTTACACTGGGAGTTCATTCTCAACCACTACATTGCACTAAAAATATCTGAATTGTTCAAATAATAGATTTTAGACCCGAAATGGAAATGAATTTAATACCGCACTATTAACAATTACGAGGGTAAGTCAATTATTATCCGCAAAGTAGTTATAATTTTTTTTTTTGGTTATCAAATAGGAAACTTATAAGAACATTTTTCGACATAGTCTCCTCGCGTTTCAACACACTTGGTCCATCGTTGTACAAGCTTCCTAATGCCCTCTTGAAAGAAGGTTCTCTGTTGAGCTGCGAGCAAGGAATACACCGCTTCTTTCATTGCTTCGTCCGAGGGAAATCTACGGCCCTTTAGTGCCTGCGAGTGTACCAAACAAGTAATAGTCAGAAAGGGCAAGATCTGGACTATATGGAGGATGATCCAGTACTTCTAATTTCAGTTTCTGGAGCGCTTCAGCAATGTGGGCACCAGTATGCGGACATTGTCGTGCAACAACACACCACCTTTTGACAGCAATCCTCGGCGTTTGCTTCGAATTGCAGGCTTTAGCCTACCAGTAAGCATCTCACTGTAACATACACTTATTTATTGCTGTGCTCCTTCCCCCATAATGTTCCCGTACTCGACCTTGTGCGTCTCAAAAAACCGTAAGCATCAGTTTTCCTGCGGACTGTTGGGCCTTTAACTTTTTCTTGCACGGCGAATTTGGATGTTTCCATTCCATACTCTGCCGTATAGTCTCCGGCTCTTAATGATGGATCCATGTTCCGTCAGCAGTAATGATCCTGTCGAAGAAGTTGTCCCCTTCATTACCATAGCGATCCAAATGTTTTTTTGCAGATGTCCAAGCGCGTTTGTTTATGTAACTGTGTGAGTTGTTTTGGAGACCATTTTGTACAAACTTCGTGAAACCTAAATCTGTAGGGGATGAGCCGGCCGTTGTGGCCGAGATGTTCTAAGCGCTTCAGTCCGAAACCGCGCTGCTTCTACGGTCGCAGGTTCGAATCCTTCATCGGGCATGGATGCGTGTGCTGTCATTAGGTTAGTTAGGTTTAAGTAGTTCTAAGTCTAGGGGACTGATGACCTCAGAAGTTAAGTCCCATAGTACTCAGAGTCATTTGAACCATTTTTTGTGGATTATTTCGTAGGCAGAACAGTGACTAATTTTCAGGCGATGTGTCACTTTAGTTAATCGTCTAAGAGACTCACTTCACGTGAACGCTCAATGGTTTTTTCATTTGTGGCGGTAAACGGTCGTCCGGCTCCATCATGCGTAACACTTGTGCGACCATTTCGGAATTTCTTAATGCATTCGTAGACACTCCGTTGTGGTAAAACACTGTTCCCGTACTGTACCGAAAGTCTTCGATGAATTTCGGCCCCTAATACTCCTTCCGACCACAAAAAACTGATCACTTAACGTTGCTCTTCTCTTTGGTGCAAATAGACAGAGGAGCAGCCATGATCAACAGCACGACAGCGATAATGAAACTAACCTATCAGCTTGAAATTTGCAAAGATATAACAACAAATAATCAAAGCGTGCTTCATCAACCTAAATCTACAGTACTATCAAAATAAACAAAAATATAACTAAATGGCGGATAATAATTGACTTGCCCTCGTATCTGCCAAACTCGTGTTCTCAGTAATGTCTGTTTATAGGCTGATTAATCCCAGCGCTACCCCAACGTCCCTATTTCAGATTCGTAAGGTTCATTCTACAATTACTTTGTCTGATCTACTCTCTGACAGAGTTACAGCTGAAAGCTTGGTGGTGCGTGAATGTATGTATGTATTTTGCTATTTCCATTGATCTTACGTAGTCCAAACCCTAAGGATGATTTCGGATACTGGGGATCGTAGTACGTCTGTTTTTGAAAGCACCCATACATGTCTCAGCTTACATTTGCAAAATAACAGTTACCGTGGGAAATGAAGTCTAAAGGTTTTTGCTTTTATAATTGTGATGTTTGCACTTAATTGCTAGGTTATATGATTTGTAGCACATCCCTTCGTTTTGGCGGGGATAGTCAGTCACCTGCAACAACGTTATTGTTCTAGAAGATAGCCATAACTAAGGGGAAAAATGGGTTGTCTGCTTTTTTTCCTTTTGGTTTTTAGTTTTATCAGTGCTAGTCTGTTCACATGCGCACTCCTCAGGTATCAACAGTCACAAAAACATTGTATATGTCATTTTTCAACGGCACTCTCATTACATTGGTAAGATGGAGAAGGTTCATGCAATAGAATTGTAGAGAAGTGACACAATGAAACGAAACATTCATATTTGTAGGGACTGCACACGGGAAAAATAGCAGCACAGGCTGAGGAACAAGTGTCATCTTCAAGAAAATAGAAGTTCACAGTACGTTACGTGCCGCGTGTAGACAGCTGACAGAATGTTTGTCTTATTCGGTCGCGACAGTAACGGAGCACGCGAATACAGGCCACCGACGTTTCTCAGAACGAGAGGACCGTTGTAATATTTGCACAGTTTGTATGTTCATGAGCAACGGTAGAGGACAGAAATGACACACGAGACGATTGGTATTTTACAGTAACTGTTGCGGAACTTTAGCGCTCAAGGGAAGGACACACACACACACACACACACACACACACACACACACACACACACACACACACACACACACAGGGAGAGTGGGGAGGGAGGGAGGGAGATATAGTAGTTGTCGCTGATTGTAAGCTTTCAGGCACATTAATAATAAATTAATCGTCCAAAAAGCTATGTGTACAATGTGATAGAACCACTTCTTCAAGAAATTATATGTTCTCCACAGAACACCCCAGAGATCAGTTGAGAGCTTACGCAAAAACAAAAGATACTCTATACTTTCTGTGCTGTCACTCAAGACAGCGCCCAGCGCAGAGACATACAATGGATTGTCTTCTCTTTAGCAATAAAGTTGGTTGGTTGGTTGATTGGTTGGTTGTTTGAAGTTTAAGGGACGAAACAGCAAGGTCATCAGTCCCTTGTTTCAAATACGGTCTATTTCGCTAATGGGACATCTCAGGAAAGTCAGAACAATAAAAGGTAAAAACGTAAAAGGGCAGTCATGTTGTCAATGGTGAAAAACAAAATGGGAGAAGTCGGCAAGAGAACGAATCCAACGCTATGCTGAAACAGCATAGGAAAGACCACCTGTGACTTAAAAGGTGCAACCGCTAGTATGTAGAAATACCTATGGGAAAAGGAGACTAACCAATCCCTAAAAAAGGTAAAAACAGAGTAAAAGGGGAAGACAAGAGGATCTCGGTCAGGGAGGTGAATCGGGAATCTCCCAACACGGCTTACAGTGGGAGACACCCAAACACTCACCGCCCTGACCCAACACCAGAGAGATTAAAAACCTTAAAACTGTGAATAAAAACCACTTTCCCGGAGGAAACCGAGAACAAGAGAGACCATCCGGGAATGGTCAGCCAACATCAAAGGTGAAGTGTGGGGGAGTCTGTACTTAGCACGCAGAGCCAAAAGAAGGGGGCAGTCAACCAAAATGTGGGCTACTGACTGGAAGGCTCCACAACCACAAAGTGGGGGGTGGCTCATCACGCAAAAGAAAACCATGGGTCAGCCTGGTATGGCCAATGCGGAGACGACACAGTGTTGTCGAGTCCTTTCGGGAGAGGCGAAAGGAAGAACGCCACAGGCCTGGTGTCACCTTAATCGCACGAAGTTTATTAGACTTTACTGCTGAAGTATGAAGATGCAGTATACTGCTACGTACAGATAGGTAGAGTATTATTTAATTTATTACTAGTTTCGCTCACAAGACGCGAGCATCAACAGGTATTCATTGCCCTGATGGCAACACATTGACGGTTTAAGGCTGCGCTCAGCACGATCCTCAACAGATAACTATGTTCCCGAGCGGAGCTTTAAACCTTTAACGTGTTATCATCGCGCCAGTGAATATCTAATGTTCGCATCTTGCGAGCGAAACTAGAAATAAATAATATGCGACACGTGGCTGCTGGTCTGTACACCTGAATAACAAAAATTTCCGAACACATTTTATGTCTTGAAAAGCTGCCCGATTCTACCATTGGTGACATGATTGTGAAGTGGAAAAGCGAAGGAACGATCAATCGCAGTTAAACAAAAATCAGGAAGACCTCGCATACTGACGGATAGGGACTGTCGAGCATCGCGGAGGGTCGTTGTAGAAGATAGGAGTTATTTATTCTGATGATTGCGTGCTGTGTTCCCAAATGCTACCAACAGTCCAAGCTGATGAGGTAAAAGGAACCGAGTACCTGCACTAAAGAGCGACGTCAATGGACAGCGGATGTCTGGATACGAATGATTTTGATTGATGAATCCCGCCATACCCTGTGGCAATTCTATGAAAGGTTTAGGTTTTGGCTTTGATGATGATGATGATGTTTGGGTGTTCAACTGCACGAACATCCACGCTAGTACACATTCCCAATTTTTACACAGAGTCCCCGCGCAGAGTAAAATCCTAAACCTGGCCGCGAACTGAACCCAGAACCCCGTGATCCAGAGGCAGCAATGCTGGCCACTAGACCACAAGCTGCGGACGGCTTTGAGTTTGGCGAATGCCTGGCCAACGAAACTGCCATCAAGTGCAGTTACAACAGCGAAGTACGGAAGGGTGATGTTTTAGAGGTGTTTTTTATGGCTAGGGTATGGTCCCCTCTTAGTGCTTCAGAAAACGCTAGAAGCGTAAGGGTAACACATTTTACAGCATTGTGTACTGGGTACAGTTGAGGAATAGGTGGAGACGATGACTGACTGCATCGGCATCACCCTGTTATAAAGCAGCATCTGTGAGGCAATGATCTGCGGACAGTAACATTCGTGAAATGGACGGGCCTACCAAGTGCCCCGACCTGAACCCGATGGAACACCTTTTGGATGAGTTGGAGCGTCGACTTCACTCCGTACCGCTGCGTCCAGCATCACTAGCTTCTCTGGTTTCGGCTCTTGGAAAGAATGAGTTGCCATTCTTCCACAGGTAGAAACCTGACGATGTGTCCTCAGCAGAGTTCAAGCCGTCTTGAAGACGAAATGTGTCGATACAGCCCATATTACTGTCCTCGAATATGGTGTCCGGATGCTTTTCATCAGATAGTGTACATACCTGGGAGTGGGGGGAGGGAGTGACATACCTCATCGAAATCTTATGTTTCACATCTTTTATGCAAGTGTTCTCCATGTTGGAATTTCTTCTCCGTAGGGTTTTTAATTCGGAGATGACGCGTAAGCGTAATTCATTTAGGAAAACTTTTAGCGCAGACAGGGTTAAACAAACGTTCCTCTGCCATTTGCACAACTGTAGAAGACAGGCGCAAAGGCCGAGATGAGCGTATGGCAAAACGCTGTACTTTGTAGGAGGAAGTAACAGGTTGCGATAGCGTGCTCTGTTCCGTGTCTGCAGGCAAACGGGAAACGGCCTCTCTTTGTCGACCCACTCTAGGGAACATCTCTCGGCTCGGTAAAACAGTGAGCACGCCGGCGGAACGGGTGTTTCTTAGCCTCTCCGGCGTCGATCGAGACTGATACCAGTTACGTAACGCGAGCAGAGCAGCGTTCTTGCACGGCCGATCTGCCCTGTCCAGGCAGGCCGCCTCTCGAGAGAGCGTGCATTCCCTCCACGGCGGCAACGACTGCAACAGCTGGCGTTCCTTTCCGCCTACATCTAGTTACTAGGACACAGTATGGGAAGTGGGGAAAATGTCTCCAGACGCCTGTGTTCGTGCTGCTGTCTTTACATCGAGGTGACAAAGTCATAGATAGCGATATGCATATATACAGATGGCACTATTACCGCCTAAGCAAGGTATAAAAGGTTAGTGCATGGGGGGAGCTGTCATTTGTACTCAGGTAACTGACGGGAACGGGTTTCCGACCTGATTATGGCCGCACTATGGTAAGTAACACACTTTGAATGCAGTGCAGAGTGGTAGTTGGAGCTAAACACATGGGACATTTCATTTCGGAAATCGTTACTGAATTCAATATCCCGAGATCCACATTGTCAAGAGTGTGTCGAGAATACCAAATTCAGGCATTACCTCTCACCATGCACAATGCAGTGGGCGATGGCCTTCACTAGATGACCGACAGCAGTGGCGTTTGCATAGAGTTGTCAGTGCTAACAGACAACCAGCACTGCGTGAAATAACAGCTCAAGTCAGTATCGGACGTTTGACGAACGTATCCGTTTGGACAGTGCGACGCAATCTGGCGTTACGGGCTATGGCAGCAGACGACCTTTGCTAAAAGCATGACATCGCCTGCAGCGCCTCTCCTGGGCTCGTGTCCGTATCGACTGCATCCTAGATGACTTGGAAAACCGTGGCCTGATCAGATGAGTATTTCAGTTGGTAAGAGCTGATGGCATGGTTCGAGTGTGGCGCAGACCCCACAAAGCCATGGACCCAACGTTGTCAACAAGGCACTGTGCAGGCTGGTGGTGGCTCTGCAATGGTGTGGACTGTGTTTACATGGAATGGCTGGGCCCTCTGGTCCAACTGAACTGATAGTTGAATGGGAGTGATTATGTTCGGCTACTTGGAAACCATTTATAGCCATTCATAGATTGCATGTTCCCGAACAACTATGTGGGGTAACAGCTGTTCGCGACAGGTTTCAGTTCGAACGAATGTTTTGGCCACCCAGATCGCCCGACATGAATTCCATCGAATATTTATGGGAAATAATCGAGAGCTCAGTTCGTGCACAAAAATCATGTACCGGCGACACTCGCTGTTATGGACGGCTACAGACACAGCATGGCTCAATATTTTTCCAGGGGACTTCCAACTACTTTGTGAGTGCATGCCACCTCCAGTTGCTGCATTACGCCGGGCAAGACGAGGTTCGACACGATACTAGGTGGTATTCCACGACTTGTCACCTCCGTGTAGGTCTAGCTGTATATCCACCGTCATTACGTGAGCGTTACATAGACTGCCGGCGATTTTTGTAGATTCAGTTTCGAAGATTATCTCCTCTACACACGTTTTCAGGATGTCTCTATCCCGTGAGTCTTTCCTCATGTTCCACCTCACATCGCTACTCCCGTGGATTTGATGTGACATAATACGGTTCTTATACACTAATTCTGTGGTCGAAGGCTATCAAACTACCGTATGTTTTTTGTGTTTAACAGCCACTTCGTGCAGTTTGAGATCTTTAGTCCGTCATGTTACTGGTGTACCCTAAATATGCAACTCCAAGTTTAATGTTTTAATTCGCCTTTCTGAGCCGCACCTTAACCCACATGTTCCATCGTAGCGCCACTTGCTAACAGCCCAGTGGATCGTATAGATGCCCTTAATTTTATGCGAGTTCACATTCATTACCCTCACGAGCGAAGAGTTAAAGCTCCCGTGACAGTTGAGTTCATGGCAAGAGTAGGAAAGGTATAGGAATGAAAGAATAATTAAAAGAAAAAATTAGTTTGTCTCCAATAAACTTGTTGCAAGCTGCCCAATCTCTTAAGCCCGAAACAGAATCGGGATTCTGTAGGAACCGCGCGACCGCTATGGTCGCAAAAATGGTTCAAATGGCTCTGAGCACTATGGGACTTGACTTCGGATTTCATCAGTCCCCTAGAACTTAGAACTACTTAAACCTAACTAACCTAAGGACAACACACACTTCCATGCCCGAGGCAGGATTCGAACCTGCGACTGTAGGGATCACGCGGTTCCAGACTGTAGCGCCTAGAACCGCTAGGCCACTCCGGCTGGCGCTACGGTCGCAGGTTCGAATCCTGCCTCGGGCATGGATGTGTGTGATGTCCTTAGGTTAGTTAGGTTTAAGTAGTTCTAAGTCTACGGGACCGATGACCTCAGAAGTTAAGTCCCATAGTGCTTAGAGCCATTTGTACCACACCAATGTCATTAAGCCACAAGCAGCGCAAACTGATGTACACTATTGTTGGAAAAAGAACCCATTAGTCGACGTACCCTGGTTCCCGACATTGTATCACTCCCTGTCCCAGCCTCTTAGCAGTAGTCCAGGATGTTACGGGCTGGTATCTCTGCTGTGCACATGCCTTCTTGGCAAGAGCGTGATTTGCCATCTCCATTGGATTGGTCGCGTGAAGCACGACGTGGCACGGCGATGATTGAGGCTCAGACAAACTGAAAGAGTGAGCTGCTACCGGATAATTAGAGGTAGGGTCTCGGCAGTAAGGACCTGGGCTGTTCCCGTAGGAAACCATACCTTAGTGACTCTGGACGTTTCTCCCTTTTACGTTTCTTTCCGTAACTGTCTCCACGGCTCCGAGGACAAAAATTCAAGCAGAAAATATATTTGGTTTTTGCCACCATAAAAACTTCACAAATTTTTGTGTATGACCTGTACTGTGAAGAATATAAAGATGTTCGATTGATATAAGATCACTGATCATTTGTATGACGCGTTCTTGCTGAATTACATTCAATGCCCACTCTACTATCGGCACCTGTTTGAATTTATACAACAGTTTGCCGTATCCGTTTGATATAGAGTATGGAAGACGCAGATCTTTTCACATCTTCCTCGAAAGTAACTATCCTTCCTCACTTTTTAGAAAATACGTAAAGACAGTACACCTTTCAATGACAGTTACAAAGTTACAAGAAAGCTTGTGTCGTGCAAACAAAGAGATGTGACGTGGTACATAACTTTAACCACTCGTCTTACGGACTACCTACATGTAACGACAAGCTGTAAAAAGCTGTATCTGTGGAATGAAACCTGGAAAGGAAGATATCTTGTCAACTTGGATGTCATTAGTGACGGGACGGTAACTAGTTGGTCAGGAATGGACAATGCAGTAAGACAGGTTGGGACCTTGTGGAAGGAAATAAACGCGCTACTCTCCTCAAGTCGACTGTGCAGCTGGTCCCAGCGGAGGTTCGAGTCCTCCCTCGGACATGGGTGTATGTGTCTGTCCTTAGGATAATTTAGTTTAAGCAGTGTGTAAGCTTAGGGACTGATGACCTCAGCATTTAAGTCCTATAAGATTTCACACGCATTTGAACATTTTTTTTCTCCTCATGTCGCCTCGGGAAACAATGGTAACCGTAAATCACAAGCTACACAGAGGCTGAGTCTCACATCCTTCCTAATAGAAGGTTTCCATTTTAACTATTGTCGGGTAATGGCACGTTTACGTTTAGAGACTGTCAGTTTAGAGGGACCCTGTGGCGGAAGGCTGGTGTCCGGTTTTCAGGCCGGTCGCGTTGTTCGAGATCGAAGCATCGCAGATCTGAAGAGAACCACATCTTTGACACATTAACATTCTTAGAAGCACTGAATGTACCACGAAGTGTGGTTTCAATGTTTTCGCAACGATTCCTACGTCTAAGCAGGTCAGAGTAGCTTCATCAAGCATAATATCCCAATAGGGTTTGGGAAGTTTGCGGATGCCTCGGGAGATCAAAAGTAAATGATTGGAAGGTTTGACATATCATCAGCAACGGTATCATTAGATATAAAGCACAAGCTCGGATTGAGGGAAGATAGGAAGGAAAATCGGGCGTGACTTTTTCGAAGGAACCATCCCAACAATGGCCTTAAACGACTTAGGGAAATCAGAAAACCTAAACCCGGGTAACCGGACGGGCATTTGAACCGCCATGCTTCCGAATAAAAGCTCAGCGTCTGATTACTGCGCAACATCACTCTGTTAGTCAGGGATTGCAGCTTCCCCGTGTTCCAGAATCTCTGAGAATTTGTAAGTATGCAAGACGCCGCTCACGGAAGGCCATTATATTGCAGTCACCGACATCGAGATTAGACGATGGACTGAGGAGCGCGCTCTTCGCATATTAATCCGGTTTCTATGTTCAGAGTAATCCTTGCCGCACGTGTATCAGCTTACAGACATATGGATCTTGGTGGTCAAGTGTTAGTGTTGGTGACTTGAAAGTGCTAATAACGACGGCGTTGCCCTAAACACGAAACAATTACTTGACGAGAAATTTGGTTAAAATATGGAAAACGTAAATATTCCTAAAGTTAGTAGATGTGTCAACCATCTTCTGTACACACTAAAATCGTCTCCGTAACACACAGTCGGATGACAATGTGACGACCTGTCAAAAGCCTGAATAATCATCTTTCATGGACCGCTGAGAAACATGCAGGAAAACAGTCAGTGAGATTTTGGATGGTACCGATAGGTATATCGAGCCATGTCGCCACCATTGCCGTGACCAGCTGCCCTAGGTTTCTCGGTTGACGATTTTTTTGCGAACAGCCCTTTCGAGGTGGTCCCACAGATTCCCAATTGGGTTTGAGACTTCGGTGTTTGGTGGCCGGGGATTACGGTAAACAGTCGGAGGAAAATCGGACTGTATGGACGGGTATACACGCTCCCAAGGATACAAGCATACTTGTGTTAATCCACTGTGCCTTGCTCAGTGACGAAATCACCCAGGGAATGCCACGAAAACATTTCCCAGACCACAAAGCTCCCTCCTGCGACCTGAACCCTTCCGATGATTGTTGCAGGCTGCTTGCTTTGAGACGTTTCCTGCCGTACAGACCAAAGACCATTTGTCTGATGTAGCACAGCGGCCATCTGTCCGATGTAGCACAACACGCGATTCATTTGAAAAGGGCACCTGTCACCACTCAGTGGACGTCTATATACAGTTGGGGTGTTGGGGTGCAAATTCAGTCTTCGTCGCCTGAACAGTAGTCAGCATGGGTGCATGAACCCGGCACCTGCTGCGAAGGCCCAGACGCAGCAATGTTCGCTGACTGGTCGTTGAACAGACAACTGTTGCTTGCCACCTTGGTTCATCCGTTGCTCAACAGCTGCACATCTAGTCACCCTTACACATCTCCGCAGGCGCCGTCCACCCCTGTCATCTATGGCCCGTGGTGCATGGCATCTGCCTTGGCGGCGCGTTTGTTTAGCGCCGTTTTGCCATACACGGAATTTAACCACGGCGGCACGCGAACAGTTCACGAACTTAGCCGATTCGGAAATGCTTACACTCTTGGCCCGAAAGCCAATGTTCAAACCCTTTTGCGCGTCACAAATCGCTCCGTTTCCGCATTACAGCAACTGCTCTGTTGCGCTTTATATATCCTCTACCACTAGTACTGCCAGGTTCTAGGCGCGCAGTCCGGAACCGTGCGACTGCTACGGTCGCAGGTTCGAATCCTGCCTCGGGTATGGATGTGTGTGATGTCCTTAGGTTAGTTAGGTTTAAGTATTTGTAAGTTCTAGGGGACTGATGACCACAGCAGTTGAGCCATTTTTTTGTTTACGTATAACATAAGCGGTGGTCGCATTAATGTGACAGACCGTGTGGCTCCAGTATGACAATACACACAATTTTTAAGTGTGTGCTACATTCATTTTACCGTCACTCAAACTAAAAGTTGGTCTGCAAGTAAACTGGTTTTGGCACTCCAATGATAGCTACTCGACTAAAATATGGCGAACTGCAACCAGTACGCCACGAACATCACAAAGTCAGGATATTCACGCCTGGCACGGAAGTTGTGCGCAGTGGGGCTGTTTCCTATTCAGAAAAGTGTTAAACTGCGATCAACAAAAGGGGCTAAAATGAGGTGTCATGATTTCTGCTTATCACTCATGTCCAACGATTATTGCTCGAATGGACGCTTCATAGACTTACTCAACGAAGAAATAATGACACGGAGAGGGAAGACAATTAGATCATTCTGGGTCAAGTACAAACCTCATTACCACGAACTCTATCGTCAGTGGTCGAAGAAGATGCGATACAGCTAACAAATGTTTGATTTAAGAGTTGCAGATGGTCACGGGCAATAACGTATGTCCGTATCAAGTTTAAATTTTCGGATGTGGAGATCAGTAAAGCATTATCTAGCTAGCAATGTCCTTGAATGCTAATCAACAAGGACGTAACTAGGATGTTTGATGCTGTGTTACCGGTCGTTATGCCGTGTCGTTTCCATTTTATGTACAATATTTGGACGGTTGAAAAGATGGCTGGGTCGGTCTTCGAGATAGTGCACATAAAATGCAAACCACAGCTCAACAGAGCGCCGGAAGCACGCAAACCATCAGTCTCGCTGAGAAAACTCCAGAAATCACATGACTGGAACGCATTGTGCAGAGAAATTGTAGCCTGTCAGCTGCCAGCAAGCACTCCTCCACAACGGGCATTCGAAAAGAAACGGACCGAGGGCTTTAAAATGAAAACCGCTGAAAGGATAATAATGCCACTGCCCATGGAACAAGGTGTGGTGCCTGTAAGAGCGCTAAGGCCCCAACTTGGCCCCCACAGACACACACGTGACGACGAAGCAATACAAACCCACTGCACTCAATAGTGCGGAGAAGGTACACGGACGCTTCAGAAGAAGAGCAGAGGCACATCAGACATCTGGGGACACACATTCACTGGCCTGACTTCAATAATGGGGGCGGCATCCAATTGCTGGACTATGGTATCGTAACGCTGTGTGGCGTTCCCGATCAAGCATCATCGGCCGATGACATTCGTCCTTCCCTGATTCGATTGTGCCACGCCTTGACACTTGCAACGGAGACACAGTACTGTCCGTGTATTTTTTCTCCTTTCTCGATGAATTTCCGCTGCCCCCTCCCCCACCCCTTCACCCACCCTGCCCACACACTGCTGTACGGGAACTCACTACACCTCTGTGCCCTTCTTCGAAGCATCCATTTCTGTTTTTAGCACTACTGAGTGCAGCGGACCTGTGCTTGCTCTGTTGTCGCGTGTGTGTTCGTGTGCATACGTCTTACTACCGGACAATATTTGGGCCTGCGCGATCTTATGGGCACCACTTTTGTAGGCAATCGCATTGTGATACTTTCAGCGGTTCCCATTTTACAGCCATTTTGAATATCGCTTATAAATGCCGCACACTTATTTCTAAATAATGGGGAACAATGTCGATTTAACTCTTGAACAGCCTTGTTACTGCCGCAGAAAGTAACACAGCGGTAACCGTATTCTTCTCGGTTTCAGAATTTTTCTTTTCACATGTGGACGCTGTTATATTCCACGTGTCCTTTGCTTAATCCTTATCTCCTCCTGGAACCCTTCTGGCAACCTAACAAATAAAGAATTCCGTGCTATAAATCATAGCAAACTTTAGGCACTAGTGCAAAAGACAATGCGTTCATGTAACATCAGTAAACATCTACAAAGTAACTGTAATTAACGCATCGCTTCAGAACACTTTTCTAGAGATAGGTTCGTACTTACTGAAAGGTGAATTCAACAGATGGTTCATAAAAGAATGTACTCAAATATTAAGCATAAGCAGAGCACATTTAAATACGTAGAATACCACGTGGTTGGCGTCACAGGAAGAAGTGATCGGGAAGGAAACAAATTACTCCTTCGACGACAAACATACACAGAAATTTATACAATTTCTGCGAAATGGCGTGCGCCCACAGGGTCAGATACCTCACTTGAAAAGAGAAAGCTGCTTTTAAGGCTCAGGCTGCCATGAAGGACATCAGAATTGCGGAAAATGGCTTACGTACCATGTCGTTGCGTGTGTCACGAGATTGCAAGACACGAGATACTCAACTGCACAGCCGTGAAATTCATTGACTTATTCCTGCGGCTAAAAACAGCAGCGGAGGGAGAGGTACGTGGTTTGTAATTCTTTACATTTTTATTGGCACCTGTGCATCTGAATAGACGTTTACCGCGTTTACGTAAAAACTTTTGTAACATACACAATTTTGTACATTTAATTATTTACAGAAGGCCGTGGTGGCCAAGCGGTTCTAGGCGCTTCAGTCTGGAACCGCGCGACCGCTACGATCGCAGGTTCGAATCCTGCCTCGGGCATGGAAGTGTGTGATGTCCTTAGGTTAATTAGGTTTAAGTAGTTCTAAGTTCTAGCGGACTGATGACCTCAGAAGTTAAGCCCCAAAGTGCTCAGGGCCATTTATTGTTGTTGTTGTTGTTGTCTTCAGTCCAGAGACAGGTTTGATGCAGCTCTCCATGCTACTCTGCCCTGTGCAAGCCTCTTCATCTCAGAGAAACTTATGCAACCCACATCCTCCTGAATCTGCTTAGTGTATTGATCCCTAGATCTTCCTCTGCGGTTTTTATTCTCCAGTACTAAATTGGTGATCCCTCCTTCCATTGAAGCTGTGCGACAAATTCCTCTCCACCCCAATTCTATTCAGTACCACCTCATTAGTTACGTGGACTACCCATCTGATCTTCAGCAGCACCATATTTCGAAAGCCTCTATTCTCTTTTGTCCAAACTACTTATCGTCCATGTTTCACTTACATACATGGCTACACTTCATACAAATACTTTCAGAAACGACTTCCTCACACTTAAATCTATACACGATGTTACATTTTTCTTCTTCAGAAACGCTTTCCATGTCATTGCCAGTCTGCATTTTATATCCTCTCTGCTTCAACCGTAATCAGTTATTTTGCAGCCCAAATACCAAAACTGCTTTACTACTTTAAACGTCTCGTTTCCTGATCTAATTCCCTCAGCACCAGCTGATTTAATTCGACTACATCCCATGATCCTCGTTTTGCTTTTGTTGATGTTCATCTTATATGCTCCTTTCAAGACACTATCCATTACGTTCAACTGCTCTTCCAAGTCCTTTGGTGTCTCTGACAGAATTACAATGTCATCGGCAAACCTCAAAGTTTTTATTTCTTCTCCATAGATTTTAATTCCTGCTCCAATTTTTTCTTTTGTTTCCTTTACTGCTTGCTCAATATACAGCTTGAATAAGATCGGGGATAGGTTACAACCCTGTCTCACGCCCTTCCCAACCACTGCTTCCCTTTCATGCCCCTCGAGTCTTATAACTGCCATCTGGTTTCTGTACAAATTGTAAATAGCCTTTCGCTTCCTGTATTTGACCCCGGTCACCTTCAGGATTTGAAAGAGTGTTCCAGTCAACGTTGTCAAAAGGTTTTTCTAAGTCTACAAATGCTAGAAACATAGGTTTGCCTTTCCTCAATATATATTCTAAGGTAAGTCGTAGGATCAGTATTGCCTCGCGTTTTCCGACATTTCTACGGAATCCAAACTGATCTTCCCCGAGGACGGCTTCTACCAATTTTTCCATTCGTCTGTAAAGTATTCGCGTTAGTATTTTGTAGCAGTGACTTATTAAACTGATAGTTCGGTAATTTTCACGCCTGTCAACACCTGCTTTCTTTGAGTTTGCTTCTTGGTGTTAGAAACATTTTCCAAGCTGCTTTTTCGATACCGGATTTCGCGTGGCGTCATTTACGAAAACCACAGAAATCCTAAATGTCGACAGACGGGCTTTTATCTGAACCCCCAAACATCTCGACTGAGTCGAGAACTGGAGCCACGGCGGCACATCAGTCACTGTAAAATACAAGTTTCTCCATTACTTTCATTTTTTGACAAAATAAGCGGTATTAACCTTGTATATTGCCTCCACTGAAAATTGTTACGCATACATTTGGATTTTAAAATACAGAGCGCGCAGATATACTGACGCTACATTAAAAACCAATGCTCATGACATAGTCGAGACTCGAGCTCAGAGTCTGGTACGTTACCCCACGGCGACACAGTACGCAAACCGAACACAGGGCTTTTATTTAACAGCCTTGATCGCCTTGCAATCTGTTTAACATCCTATACAGAGAAGCATCTCTCAATAGGTAACAAGTTATTTGACTGCAAAGAAATACACAGCGCACCGAAGTGTTAAAATTCAAAAGCATACACATCTATCTTCATACTGTGTGTCAAAAATGTAATTGATGACGTTCTAGGGCTGATTTTTATTTTTTTACGTAAGAAGACTTAATTGCGCTGTCCTCAAATTGCGGAGCTACGGAGTAGAGGTTGTGTTCTGAGATAATGGCCGATTTGATTTAATGTGTTGATAATTGCGTGCTCTCCGCCGTTTCTAGGCCCCCGGTTAACATAGAATACAATACAATCCTTTTTTTTTAAATAATTTAGTTTCGTGACAATCATTTTAGCCCTCAGGGGATATTTACCCCCAGGTTGGCAACCACATTGATCTCACACAGGCGCTGAGGTCATAATTAATAATAAAACCATTTCGCACTGATCACTTCCTTGTGGTTCAAATACAACGGCTCCGTATCAGTCTTACTAAACAACGGTTCAGCATCTTAACACAGTCCAGAACTCTGAGCAGTTTACCTTACGTCACGGCATGCTTTAACTAGGCATACAACTCTTTTCTGTCTGATAGAGATCAGCGTTAAGAGCCGCCCCCGCGCGGCATTCACTGGATGGAAAAAGAAAGTAAAAGACAAGCGTCGTAGCTGTATTCACATTACATAAAACTGTTACGATGAGGCACCTTGTCTGGAATGTCATTGCGTAACCAAAGATGTATGTCTACTGCATCTTCTTATGCGGAACATCAACAGAATGTCAACACGATCTAAGGTAAACGAACAGTTATCTTCTACAACGCTGCTGCAAAAAACTGCCAGCTTATTACGAAATATTTTATCTGTATGTTGGCTTTAGAAAAATGCATAATACTCTTATGTATCTCCACCATCCGTCGGTCTCCAGAGAGGGCGTAACATCCCTATCCTAGGCAGGTCACGTCAACTCTTCTACTGTGTAATGCTGCAGTATTTCCTCAGGTACGAAACGAAAATGCTTGGACGTGAATCCGTTGCTGCGGAATAGATGAATGTATCAATGAACCACGTATTTGATGAATTTAATATTCTTCCGAGCTTTTCTTTTTTTCTCATTTTAGAAGTAAACACGTAACACCACACGCACAAAATATGTGGCAAGCGAAGTGTGGGCGTAAGTTGTCCAGATGAAACGCTTCTACAACACCTAAAACTTGCACCACTTATTTCGCACATCGAAACGAATTTCTCTGCAAAATGACAGAAGCAGAAGGCCACGACATTCTGTTGTAGCTGTTGTGTGAGATGTGCCTACTGCTATAAAACATTTTATTTTTCCATTCATGCAAACAGCGCTGGAAGTCTTCCTCTGTGAGCTCCTTCGGCCTCTTTCTTTCACTGGTTCAAAGGACTGATATCATGTTCCTTTTAATGTAGATTTCATCTTCGAAAGTAGATAAAAGCCACTTGGTGCTAGGTCAGGCGAATAAGGTTAGTAGTCTAATACTAGGATGCTGTACTTCGTTATAAACCTCTTAACCCTTTCGTGGTTGACGGGATACACACGTCGCACTAAAGTAAAGTGTAGTTTTGAGCCTTGGGACTTTAATATCTAATACCTGTCTAATGTTGGCACGTAGCGAAATGACTTCGTAACTTGGAGAAAAATACTACGGACAATGTGATGGATATGTAGAAGGCTGTAAGCGATCAAATCGGGCGGCGTGTGTTTATAGGTAGCACAGTGTGTTTGTTTCATGAAAATCAGGTCGAATCAGCATCTTCTCCATTCCAAGAATGTCTGTAGTAACTAGCTGTGTTTTCTTATAAATCATGGACATTGTTTTGAAGCATTACTACACACCTCAGTAATCCTGCGGGTTTGTATACAATTTGAATGTCGTGGGACATATGCCATAGAAAACTTCATATAATGTACAAAATATTGTTGTGTGGTATGTCAAAGCCATCTTCAAATGTTATATTGAAAACATGTGTTCGATATTACATGTTTTTCATTGCCAGGAGAATAAATGATTTGGTACTGATTTGTTACACTTTTTCCCTAATAGCCATCCTGATAAACCATCCTAAAATTAAAAATTTAACTCCGAAAATTTTGTTAGGCTCGTGGGACCAATTCGCACCACTTCAATTTTCAAAATTGGTTAGCTTAATTTTTTTTTGATAGAAGGAGTATTATTTATCACGAAGGAGGACAGTTTTTCATCTTTTATCTTTCAAATATCAGCAAAATATATATTAAGGGTTAACAGAATGTGGTGTGAGCTGGTGCATTGCCTTGATGCCGAACCCATGACTACTACTTCCACAATTCGGCTCTTTTTTATTATTATTGTTTTCTCATGGAGTTAATCACTGATTAATAGCCTCAACTCAAGCCCCCAGTGAAAATAAGCAATTACCTGAATATCGAAAAAAAAAGCAATCATCATCGCTTTGACTCTAGATTTGTTCATTGCAGCTTTTTTCGCTCTCTGTGAAGTTAGGCTGTTCCAATGCATGGAAATTTGTAGTAAGTTCCATTGGGACCAAACTGCTGAGGTCATCAGTCCCTGCGCTTTACACACTACTTAATCTAAATTTAACTTACGCTAAGGTCAGCACAAACACACCCATGCCCGAGGGAGGACTAACCGCCGACGGGGGTAGCTGTAATGTATGGACTGGCGCTTAGGTTTTGGATCATAAGTAAAGAAACCTAGATTCACCATATGTTCTCTCTTCCCGAGAAATTAGGATCATTGTTAGTAGTGTTCAAACCGTCAGTACAAACATTGTGACGAGCTGCTTTTTGTTCGTTGGTTTTCGCCACTAGTTTCACCCTCACTTTTCTCATTTTAAATTGGTTACGTAAAATTTGCCGTACGCATTCTTTGTCACTTCCTTCAGTTTCAGGACTCGATTGAATACTCAACCGACGGGCAGGTCGAATCAGACTGCCTACTTTCTCGATATTTTCATCCGTCTTCTCGGCCATCTTGGAAGCGCTTGAACAATTCAAAAGCTCGCGTATATCGTAAATAGTCTTCGCCATAGACTTCTTTTGGTACAAGACATATCAGTAACGGTTTTCCAAGATTCACTGAAACCTGGCAGTTCGTTGCTCTGTTATTTCACTTATTTTCCGTTAAAACAAAATAACGCGTCTAACACAAGCGAAGGCCACGGCCAACTTATTTGTCTACAGACACCAGATATGCCGCAGTTGAGTAAGGCGGCTTTACGATTCACAGCTATTGCTTGTTCACCTTTGGCGCATGAGCACTCTTCGACAGCATCATTCCAGTTATTTTATAGCCATACCTCGTGCATTTAATCCACGTAACTTCTGTATCAAAGTAGATAGTGAAGCAAGTATGGATTTGATTTAAGAAATGGAACGTCGTATTTTAAGGACATTCTAAAGTTCTTCAGATGATGAGTACGGTGATATAAAGATTTTTAATGTTTGCTTCGAAGCTTTTCACAAAACTATCCCAGAAATGTGCTAAAATACAAGGGCAAGACGGCCAGAACCGCTTACTGCGGCGTGAATACTGCCAACTGGGGCACCCGTTCCAGGATTCGCCTTTTTATCAAGCCTTTCGACTTTAATTGCTCCCAGAAACATACTTAAAGATGAGTATTTCTTAACTCTGGACCATCACTTCGACTGGACTGCAGTCTAAGGTGTCAGCGTCACTTCATTCAGTACAGAAATATAAGAGCAGTCCCTCTCTAGCATAAGAAGATACTCTAGAGTCACTAATATCCCCATCCCTGATTATGGTGATCCTATTTCCCAAGGAATTCCATGTGAAAGCTCACGCAGGTTGAAACTGAAGATAAATCTCAGTGTACGATGCATTTGTGACTTCTGTCATTTCGAACATACTACTGCTGCCTACGGAAAGTTATCATGACTACGTGCCGGTAAACGAAAAGATTATCATACTTAGTGTATGCTCCATTGTCTTCTCAGTCACTGCACTCTGTCTTATTTATTTTCAACTCTTATGCTACTATCTGAAGAGCTCAGCACAAATACTCGTTCTGAACAATGTAAAATCCTCTGTACCACTGCTACGTTCTCTGAATCTCCTTCTGTATCAGGAATCTGACATTGCAGCAATCTCACTCAAAATAACAGAGGTTAAATTACTTTCAAGCTTCGAAAGACAGCTAATGGTCCACCTACCACAGTAGCTATCACTTCTCTATATTTCTATCCAGTTCACGCTCGTCAACCACCCCTTCTCCGCAACTTTCTCTTCCACCTTGTCTACATAGGTCGTTATTTAATTCTGTTTTTTTAACAGCCATTGCCGCTGCCATTACATTCTTCTTTCATTTTATTATTGTTGCTGTGTTTCCTCGTCAGAAGTAAGAAAGGGGCTTACGTCTCTAATCTGGTCATGCTAAAGAAGCAATAAATAAACATCACATACAATTTAATGCTTTTCCTACGCCCCTTCCGATACACTTTAACGTGGCATACAGTTTCCTTTACTACAATGGTGGATGGCCGTTTTATTTTGTTGACGTTTGTCTTATAACCATGTTTTCAAGACAATGCCCATTCCATGCAAACGCTTTGCCTTTTCTGACAATTTTGATGTCATCGGCAAAATAAACTTTTTATTTCTTCTAAAAATGGCTCTGAGCACTATGGGACTTAACATCTGAGGTCATCAATCCCCTAGAACTTAGAACTACTTAAACCTAACTAACCTAAGGACATCACGCAAATCGATGCCCGAGGCAGGATTCGAACCTGCGACCGTAGCGGTCGCACGGTTCAGACATGCACCTAGAACCGCTCGGCCACCACGGCCGGCTTTTATTTCTACTCCCTGAACTTGAACTCATTTTCCAAGTTTCTCCTTGATTACGTCTGCTGTTGGCTCAATGCACAAATTGTACAAATTCGGGAACAGGCTACAACCCTGTCTCAGTCAATTCTCAATTACCTTTTGGCTTTCATGGCCTGCAACACCCAAAACTGCAGTCCGGCTCATGCCCAAGTTCTAGATAACCCGAATTTTTACCTCAGAATGTGTTAACTACACTCGGACGTCAATCTTCTCTGTCACCTAGAAAATGGTACAAGATTTATAGTCAAAACATTTCTACAACAAGTAATCGTCATATGGCTGTATTCTCGAAAGGTAATTTACCGTCTGTAATGACATCAATGTTGAAGGAAATTTAAACCCTAGTCTTCCTTCCTTCCGAAGAGTACATCGAGAGAATTCAAAGGACAGCACGTTTTGTATTATCCAGAAATAGGGAAGTGTGTTACGGACATGATACATGATTTCGGGCAGTGATAAAGAAAACAAAGGCGTTTTCCGCTCCGGCGGGATCTTCTCACGAAATTTCAATGACCAATTTTCCTCTCCGAAAGCGAACATATTTTGTTGAGGCTGACCTGCATAGGGACAAACGATCATTATAATAAAATAAGGCCGCGCGGGATTAGCCGAGCGGTCTTAGGCGCTGCAATCATGGACTGTGCGGCAGGTCCCGGCGGAGGTTCGAGTCCTCCCTGTGTGTGTGTGTGTGTGTGTGTGTGTGTGTGTGTGTGTGTGTGTGTGTGTGTGTGTGTGTGTGTCCTTAGTGTAATTTGGTTTAAGTAGTGTGTAAGCTTAGGGACTGATGACCTTAGCAGTTAAGTCCCATAAGATTTCACACACATTTAAATATTTTTTAACAATAAAATGCGGGAAATGATAGGTCGCACGCTGCGCGCCGTTCGAGGGTGGAATAATAGTGAATTAGTGTGAAGTGGGTTCGATGAACCCTCTGCCAGCCAAGTGTGATTTGCACAGTAACCATGTTGATGTAAATGTAGGAAGGCAAACTAACAGTAATCCACGTTTCTGTAACTCTGTCCGCATCCCGGGCAGGCCACGTGTCTACCAATAAGACGAAGAACCCGTTTAAGACAATACACTCTCCGAATTGCGTTTACTGGACAGATAAAGGGAGCATTTTGCAGGTTTTGTAGAGTGTGTGACATACAACAAGCAAAAAAACAAATCTACAAGAAGTTATCAAAATTGTTAATTACTTTTCACTTCAGTTACTAGGTTCATTGACCAACAAGCATCAAAACTATTGGCAAATCCACGAGATTTCGTAACAGTAACGTTTATGTTAGTTGAAATTTTTAATTATAAGCTGCTTTCTCCAGTCATCTAATTAGTTGACGGTTAAGATTCGGCCGATAATTATACAATTTGGAGTTCTATTAAATTCGTGGTAAGAACGTGTACAGGTAACAAAATTCAGGACGATGTACATCCTATTACAAAGAAGTTCAGTGTAATCGTGTCACAAGTTGCGTTAATATTGCATTTGTTTATATAGTACACTGCTCCAAACTACACAAAATAAAACTAAAAAATAAATGAAACGATGTGTGTCAGACACACATCTGGAACAGTGACATCCTGGGTACTACTACGTCACTGTTATCTGCCACAGGCAATCTTATAACAAGTTACGAAAGCTGTGCTGAGTAATAATGCACAGAGGTAAGTTTTAAGGGTGGTTGGTTGGTTGGTTGGTTGGTTGGTTGCTTGCTTGCTTGCTTAGTGTCCGCCGTCATAGACGACATTCGAGACCGAGGAATAGTTCGGGCGGCACAGATGAGGGCAGTAGCCGTAGTGGCCGTATTTAACGACGCACCCTAGCATCTACCTGAAGTAATTTAGGGAAACCTCGTAAAAACAGGTGTCAGGATGGCTGGACAGAGGTTCGATGCCGCGGCTCCAGCGTGCCAGCTCGCTCGGCAGCAGCAAGCGTTCGTGAACGAACAAACGCCGCAGTCCGGATTCATTCAAGCGTCAGACCAGCGTTTCCCACATGCAGGGCACGGAGCGGTGCACAACAGCGCTTGCACGTCAGAGAGGGGCGGCACGTGGAGGTGCTGGGTGTGGCGGCCAAGCACAGACGCACGCGACGTGTCGCGATTGGCAGAATCCGCTCCCGCGCATGCACCGAATTGGAACTCCGCTGGGAGCGGCCTATTTACACCATTACGTCCTCTCCTACCCGACCTCTTACGGCACACCTCTACATAACACATTCCGCGTCGATCTCTGCCTGTAACCTACAGCTCTTTCTCATACAATAATCCTACACAGGCAATAAAAAAAGTCACACGTACACTTACGTCATATAGGGCTGCATTCCATTAAAATTATGAATTATTCTCATTTAAATTTTCAGTCTTTGGCATTGCCCTTTAACTTACGTCCATAGCTTGTTCTTTTGTCTTGATCTGACAGGAAGGATCATTCGAAGCAAAAAGTTTAGCAAACATAGGCTCTAAAATGTGTAATTAATAGCTACGATTACTTGCTCAGTACAAGAGATGCGTTTTAACGTAGTGAAGACAAACAAGTGCTCATAGCTCTTAAGCTACTAGTTCAGAGCCCACGTTTGCCAGACTTTCTTGCTTTGAATGACGGTTCCTACCATATTCCTGAATATCGACCATTCCTGCTGTGACACCCTGTGTAGTAATCAAATTGTTTTGTATTCTGTTTTTCAATAAATTATTTGTTACCCCATATATCCATAAACGTGTGATGTATTTTAACTTGCGACAAGGGCACTGAGCACTATGCCTGGACAACACATCTGCGCTTACACTACATTTTGGGGATCGTGACATGGATAACACGTGATTGGAAAAATAGTTAATGATGAATAACCTAAAATACCCTGCCACGGGTTCTGTAGGGATTTTGATACGGTTTTCACTAATAGACTGATCCATAAGGAGAGTTTATGTACATACGCCGAAGAGCCACAGAAACTGGTACACCTGCCTAAAATCGCGCAGGGCCCCCGCAATTGCCGCAACACGACATGGCATGTACTCTCGACTAATGTTTGAAGTATATGCTGGAGGGAACTGACACCATGAATCCTGCAGAGCTGTCCATAAATCGGAAAGAGTACGAGGATATGGAGATCTCTTCTGAGTAGCACGTTGCAAGGCATCCCAGATATGCTCAGTGATGTTCATGTCTGGGGAGTTTGGTGGCCAGCAAAAGCGTTTAAACTCAGAAGACTTTTCCTGGAACCACTCTCTAGCAATTCTGGACGTGTGGCGTGTCGCATTGTCCTGCTGGAATTGCCCAAGTCCGTCGGAATGCACAATGGACATGAATGGATGCAGGTGATCATACAGGATGCTGACGTATGTGTCACCTGTCAGAGTCGTATCTACACGTATCAGGGGTCGCATATCGCTCCAACTGCACACGCCCCACACCATTACCCAGCCTCAACCAGCTGGAACAGTCCATTGCTGACATGCAGGAACCATGGATTCTTGAGCTTGTCTCCATACCCATAACACGTCCATCCGCACGATACAATTTAGAACGAGACTCGTCCAAGCAGGCAACATGTTTCCAGTCATCACAGTCTAATGTCTTTTGATGATGATATTTGGTTTGTGGGACGCTCAACTGATCGGCATAAGCACCCATACAAAGTCCCAATTTTCTCACAGTCCAATTTTTTCCACAGTCCACTCTAGTCACCGTCACAAATGATGATTAAATGATGAGGATAACACAAACATCCAGTCCTCAAGCAGAGAAAATCCTCAACCCGGGCGGGAATCAAACCCGGACGCCGTGATCCAGAGATAGCAACGCTAGCCACTGCACCACGAGCTGCGAACGCCAATGTCGGTGTTGACGGGCCCAGGCGAGGCGTAAAGCTGTGTCGTGCAGTCATCAAGGGTACACGGGTGTGACTTCGGCTCCGAAAGCTCACATCGATGATATTTCGTTGAATAGGTCACACGCTGACACTTCGTAATGACCCAACATTGATATCTGCAGCAATTTGCGGGTGAGGTGCACTTCTGTCACGTTGAACGATTCTTTTCAGTCAGTGTTGGTCACAGTCTTGCAGGATCTTTTTCCTGCCACAGCGATGTCCGAGATTTGATGTTTTATCGGATTCCTCATATTCACGGTACACGCGTGAAATGGTCGTACGGGAAAACCCCCACTCTGTCGCTACCTCGGAGTTGCTGTGTCCCACTGCTGTGCGACGACTATAACACAACGTTCAGACTCACCTAAACTTTGATAATCCGCCATTGTAGCAGCAGTAACCGATCTAACAACTGCGCTGACGCTTGCCTTACACAGGCGTTGCCGACCGCACCGCCGTATTCTGGTAGTTTACATATCCCTGTAATCGAATACGCATGCCTGTACCAGTTTCTTTGGCGTTTCAGTGTAGTTTATTACAGCAACGCCAGACAAGTCATCCAGCAGTAGATACTTAGTGCTATACGCGCGAAGCCGAGACGAGTAGCTAGTTGCAATAAAAGATCACTTGTTAGGAACAAGACAATTATAAATCAAAATCCCACCACCTAATCAGTTTAAGAATGAAGTTCATAAAATGTTTGCTCGCACTGCAACACTAACAATCGATATCCGCCAGGAATTTGTAAGTGCTACGTCACGCATCTGACTTTCGGAAAAGCATCATCCACACAATTCCGAAGGCGGCAAGAGCTGACAAGTGCGAGAATTATCGCACAATCAGCTTAACAGCTCATGCATCGAAGCTGCTTACAAGAATAATATACAGAAGAATGGAAAAGAAAATTGAGAATGCGCTAGGTGACAATTAGTTTGGCTTTAGGCACGAGAGAGGCGATTCTGACGTTACAGCTAATAACGGAAGCAAGGCTAAAGAAAAATCAAGACACGTTCATAAGATTTGTCGACCTGGAAAAAGCGTTCGACAATATAAAATAGTGCAAGCTGTTCGAGATTCCGAAAAAAGTAGGGGTAAGCTATAGGGAGAAACGGGTCATATACAATATGTACAACAACCAAGAAGGAATAATAAGAGTGGACAATCAAGAACGAAGTGCTCGTATTAAGAACGGTGTAAGACAAGGCTGTAGCCTTTCGCCCCTACTCTTCAATCTGTACATCGAGGAAGCAATGATGGAAATAAAAGAAAGGTTCAGGAGTGGAATTAAAATACAAGGTGAAAGGATATCAATGATACGATTCGCTGATGACATTGCTATCCTGAGTGAAAGTGAAGAAGAATTAAATGATCTGCTGAACGGAATGAACAGTCTAATGAGTACACAGTATGATTTGAGAGTAAATCGGAGAAAGACGAAGGTAATGAGAAGTAGTAGAAATGAGAACAGCGAGAAACTTATCAGGATTGATGGTCACGAAGTCAATGAAGTTAAGGAATTCTGCTACCTAGGCAGTAAAATAACCAATGATGGACGGAGCAAGGAGGACATCAAAAGCAGACTCGCTATGGCAAAAAAGGCATTTCTGAAAGAAAAGTCTACTAATATCAAATACCGGCCTTAATTTGAGGAAGAAATTTCTGAGGATGTACGTCTGGAGTACAGCATTGTATGGTAGTGAAACATGGACTGAGGGAAAACCGAAACAGAAGAGAATCGAAGCATTTGAGATGTGGTGCTATAGACGAATGTTGAAAATTAGGTGGACTGATAAGGTAAGGAATGAGGAGGTTCTACGCAGAATCGGAGAGGAAAAGAATGTGTGGAAAACACTGATAAGGAGAAGGGACAGGATGATAGGACATCTGCTAAGACATGAGGGAATGACTTCCATGGTACTAGAGGGAGCTGTAGAGGGCAAAAACTGTAGAGGAAGACAGATATTGGAATACGTCAAGCAAATAATTGAGGACGTAGGTTGCAAGTGCTACTCTGAGATGAAGAGGTTAGCACAGGAAAGGAATTCGTAGCGGGCCGCATCAAACCAGTCAGTAGACTGATGACAAAAAAACTCACGCAACGGCATGTATACGAAAATGGTCAGAGTGCCACACTTTAATATGTCCATCGCAATTGTTTTCAGTCCGAACTCGATGTAATTGTAGACAATTCGAAGTCCAGTAGATTCGCACAGGTTTAAATTTAATCATACTTCGTACAGCAGAGCTACTGAATGTCTGCACAGTGCCACTGTTCAAGAAGCATAGTCAGAAAATCCGAAAAGTACTTTTTCCTACACTTCACTCCTTGCCAGAAAATAAATGTCATTTTACGCGGATCAGAAAATCCAGCAGCTTGTTTTTTTCACCATGTGTGCGAAGTTCCATCGCCATCGGCGATCCATACTTTATCATGTCCTGTAAGGATTTAAGGAATTACGTTTTTGTTCTCTGGCAAACTTCTTCGGTCAATACGCTGGTCCTTATGATACCTCCGTGTCTCCGTGTTTGGTCAGTTTGTCTGTCTGTGAGTAATATCGATCGTGCAAAGCGGTACCTATGGCTCGACCCTGGATCTGGCACCGTATGCATACAACGGGAGCAGACCGCGCACAGAGCACTTGTTTCCTCCTCCTCCCCCTCCCCCTCCCCCCCCTACTTGCATAGGCTTCGTAGTGTCAAACACTCGCTTAATGAAACATTAAACCTCTCTGGGCTAACCCATCCGGGCAGTTATAGACTTCCTGAATTTTTCCCTGAAAGTGGATTCCTTTCTTTGTGGTTACTGCAAAGCGTACCTATCTATGAAACAGAGCCCCCTATAAATTCTTCTAACTTTCGGGATTCAGCTCTTACAACTTCCTGCAACCGGCATTATTTTTCTGAAGCACCACAAACTTGGCGCAGATCATTTAGATTTTAGAATAATTTGGACAACCCCACTACTAATTTACCCCTTTGTCTCAAGAAGCCGACGTTCATGAATCAACATGAATTTAGAAAGCATCGCTCGTGCTTAACTCACCTTGCCCTTTCCTCACACGATATACAGAGAACTATGGATGGAGGGCAACAGGCAGATTCCACATATCTACATTCCCGGGAAGCATTTGACACGGCGCCCCATTACAGGCTGTTAAAGTACGACGATATGAAACAAGTTCACAGATCTGTTAGTGGCTCGAAGCCTTCTTCAGTAACAGAACCCAGTATGTTGTCCTCAACGGCGAGCGTCAATCAGATACAGCCCCAGGGAACTGTGATAGGACCGCTGTTCTGTGTATACATAAATGATTTGGCCAACAGGGTGGGCACCAATCTGCGGTTGTCTGCTGATGATACCGTGGTGTACGGTAACGAGCCGAAGTTGTGCGGCTGTAGGAAGCTACAAGGCGACATAGACAAAATATCCAGTTGGTGAGATGAATGGCAGCTAGCCGTAAATGTGGAAAAATGTAAGTTAATGCGGGTGAATAGGAAGATTAAACCTGTAATATTAGGATACAATATTACTAGCATTCTGCTTGACACAGTCAAGTCGTCCAAATATCTGGACGTAACGTTGCAAAGCGATATGAGGTGGAACGAGCCAGTGAGAACTGTGGTAGGGAACGTAAATGATAGACTTCGATTTATTGGGAGAATTTTAGGAAAGAGTTGTTCACCTGTAAAGAAGATCGCATATAGGATGCTGGTGCGACCTATTCTTGAGTACTGCTTGAGTGTTTGGAATCTGTACCAGGTCGGATTGAAGGAAGAGATGAAAGTAATTCAGAGGCGGGCTCTAGACTTATTACCGGTAGGTTCAGACAACACCCAAGCGTTACGGAGACGCTTCAGGAACTACAGTCGGAATCCACGGAGGGAAAATTTAGAGAACCGGCATTTGAAGCGGATTGTCGAACGATTTTATAGGCGTCAGCATACGTCGCGCGTAAGGACCGCGAAGATAAGATACGAGAAATTAGGGCTCATACATAAGCGATGAAATAGGTGAATGTTAAAGCAAATTCGCGTCGCTACTGGGATTTCACGAAACAGAAAGGAAGTTTGCGAACAGGCCTCGCAGGATGTAGGAGGCACGTCTTGTGCCCTCTAGGTTGGAGACGAGTGATCCTTAGCGATGAACCAGGCTATTTTTCAATTAAGTTTCCGGTTTCATGGGAGAAGAATGCCATTGAAAGTGCGCACGGTCTCCGTAGTCGGAAACCTTGTATCAGATCGCAAATCCAGTGGCTAGCTGGTGGTTGTGTTGGATAGAAGTGGTGACAATGGAAGGTTGAGTTCAATCCAATAAATTGCGAATGTTACGGCGAAAATTTGTCTACACTGTTCCTACGTCACTTGACCAAGTGACTTTGAACTGTATTCCAGTTTTATTGTAGGGGTTACCGGCGGAAGCTCTGGGAGCCAGAAGGAGGCGGTGTGTGAACTAACTGAGTAGATTTCCTGTCGACTGTTTGGATCCCCGACTCTTTCTGAAAGTAGTTAGACAGCTATAGAGACTTTAATCACAGACTTTTGTAGTAGTTACACTTAACTTTCGCTCAAGGGTCAGTGACGCTGGTGGCCTTTATTTGGACTGATCTCCAAATAACTCCGTGGAGCAAAACGTCGCTAAGAGTGCTGTGATTGTCGCCGCACTCACAAGTGGGAGTTCGTGCGATGCGACGGAAGCACTGGGGACGAGCAAAAGGAATTTTTCACGTTGTTTGAACAACCAACACGTGATGGCGTCCCTTAAAAGATTTCCGCACTGCTGTGGCAGGTAAGGGCACAACCGTTGCAGATGTGAAGTTCATATGTGAAATGAAAAAGTGCGTCGGTTTTTTTTTTTCAACTTTGAATTGTGTGCTTAGTCTGAAACAATTAACAATTTTCGAACTGCTCGATCAAACTATTCGCAGTGCACAAGCAATTTATTACAAAGGAGTTCTGGCACTCCGCTGGAAAGCAGAAAAGCAGAGATCCTGCTTAGTCTCGTGTAAAATGGCCCGCAGAAATGTACTGAGCCGCGGACGTCATGGAACAGACGTGAAGGAGGGGAACAAGTCTTATTGGTTGCAGTTTTTAGACGCCATCAGTAGTTCAACGTGCTCGTTTAGTTCAAAAATGGCTCAAATGGCTTTAAGTACTACGAGACTTAACATCTGAGGTCACCAGTCCCCTACACTTAGAACTACTTAAACCTAACTAACCTAAGCACACACATCCACGCCCGAGGCAGGATTCGAACCTGCGATCGTAGCAGCAGCGTGGTTCCGGACTGAAGCGCCTAGAACCGCTCTGCCACAGCGGCTGGCTCACTCGGTAAGTACACTGAGTCTCTGTACTTTGGTGTGAGAGCGGAGCGCAGTATCAGGTGTTTACTACACTAAGCGTCCACAGACATCGATCAAAAATTATTAGATGTAACGGTCGTCTTTAGTCTTTTCCACGTATGTACTAACTGAGGTAATCAGACAAGTCTTAAATTTTCTGAATGGGCGTAGTGTTTTTTTGCCGTATCACCATGAGTATATATGTAATGAAGATCCTCCAAACGAAGGCTGCACCTGTAACAATAAAATGCAGTTGTAGCGTTTTTCATCCGGTTTAGATAATCTTTCTAGTGTCATGAGCGGTAATTATGACGCGACTTTCTTTTGAGTTTCTTTCGGCCAGAAGTACCTTATGAAGTTACCGGTGTGAAGCTGTTACTTGCGTGCGACTGTGGCAATGTTTCGCCATTCGCCACATAGACTTCGCATTATTAACCGGCCAAATTTTGCACAGTCAGTGTTTGCTGTACGCTTATACCGCGAGGCAGCTGGTGACTTTACAGTTTGGTTTCGCAGTGACGTACCGAAACCGTTACTAGGTCATGTAAACGTCTCAAAAATACATTGCGTTGACACTAGTTCATACCTCCCTCCGCAGCATTTTAGCTGTTTTTGTTCAGAGTTTGGTAGTACTGATCACAAATGAAGATAATCAGTACTGGTTTTTCATTAACATTCTCGCCACCTTACGCTTCCATAATTATAGTTCCGACAAGGTTCAGCGATCGGGAAGCAAGTAACTGGGAGTATACTACAAGGCGTATGAACACTTTTCCCATAGCAAGCGAGCCACAAACAATACTAGTCTTTCACGGGAAGAGCAGTCACAGAGTACTGACGCGATGTTTAACGTCGGAGGAAACGGAAGCGGAATTCTGGCATGAAGTTTACGGTCCAAAAAGTGAGAGATGTTTCACATTATAAAACTTGTGAAGAACTTTTCGCAAGAAAAGGCGACCTGTAGGTTATTATACACACTTAACACTGAGAATTTAAATGAAGGTTTACGAGAGGTGAACGTGGCAGACTGTTCGCACCTTTGTCGGCTTGGGTTTGCAAGTTTGTTTTCCATCCACGGCAGCGTAAACTTACTATGATAGCTAAGCACGTACCTGCGAGCTTGAGAAGAATCTATGATGAAGCATACACCTATCCTCTTCGCCTCCACACAACCCCAGCGTATGTTACGTGTATTATTGAATTACAGTCTGCTTTTTAATCAAAGAAATTACGTGACGGAAGTTTTAAAGACACACCCTCGCTCACACTATTATCCCAGTCACACACACGTCTTATACATACCTAGTGGAGAAAAAGCCGACGTTTGAGATTCTCGATTCTAGCACAATTTGTCTGCTACCGATATGCGGATTAGCTGTGACAACAGCTAAAACACCTACTTGGGCATCAACATTTGTTCCAGGTCGTGGTTGACGTTTCACATGTGGCTCAACACTTGTTTCCTTAAACCACGTAACTATCGAGCGAACGGTCCGGACACTTAGATGATGATGTCCAGGATACCCAGCAGCATACATAGCACAAGCCCATTGGGCATTTTGATCACAATAGCCATACATCAACACGATATCGACTTTTCCCGCAATTGGTAAACGGTCCATTTTAACACGGGTAATGTATCACTAAGCAAATACCGTCCGCACTGGCTAAATGTTACGTTGTACCACGTACTTACACATTTGTGACTATCACAGCGCCATCTATCACGAAGAGAAAAAAGTGATCCAACTAAAACATTCAGCCGGCCGGAGTGGCCGAGCGGTTCTAGGCGCTACAGTCTGGAACTGCGCGACCGGTACGATCGCAGGTTCGAATCCTGCCTCGGGCATGGATGTGTGTTATGTCCTTAGGTTAGTTAGGTGTAAGTAGTTCTAAGTTCTAGGGGACTGATGAAATCCGATGTTAGTCCCATAGTGCTCAGAGCCATTAAAACATGCGTATTTCTTTACGTACTACACGAATATGTAATAAAAATGGGGGTTCATATTTAAAAAAACGCAGTTGATATCCGTTTGACCTATGGCAGCGCCATTTAGTGGGCCAACCATAGCGCCATCTGGTTTCCCCTTCAAGCTAGACGAGTTTCGTTCTTTGTAGTTTTTTCGATTGATGTGTATTTCGTGAGATATTTGGCCCGGTCACTATCAATGGACCCTTTTTTACATGTTTACATTTCGATTTTAAGTAGTAGGCTCCCACAAATTTGCAATTGCATAGAGAACTGTGGGCAATATCTGTACTGGCCTCAACCAGATTTCAAAGCAAAAGAGCACGCATCGAATACCGTTTCGGAGACGGTCGACGGTCGTGACCTGTCAGTAACGCAGAAGGCACACCTAGCTTTGGCTGCAGCTTTTGAATGGATTAATTAGTTACAACAAAGACACAGTAAAATACATTGCATTCGTGGGAATTGAGAAGTCTTTTGGTAATGTGGAATGACAAACTGTCTCTTAGCAAGTGAGGTATCTACTACAATGAGGGAAGGGTAATCCGAACAGAGCTGAGGAGTCAGCATTAACTGAATGGTGCACGAGACCAAAATCAGGGAAGGTGTGAGGCAGGGTTCTTCAATGACACGACTAATATTTAATCTGTAGATACGGCAATGAGGGGAGTAAAGGGCTACCTCTGTGCGGGAATGGTTTGTCACGCACAGAAAGTCAGCTCGATACGATCCGCTGATGACATAGCAGTAGTCGCCGACAGTGAACAGGATTCCAGTCGGATGCATAGTGGGATGGAATGTGCTAGCTGATGCAGCGAAAGAAGGAAATTTGAGCAATATGTAGGTAGACTTGCTGTACGGTAAACGTTAACAACAAGAGCAACAATAACAGTAAATGAGTTGTCTCTGACGAAAGCGGTAACCATTCCGCTTCGAGCTTATCTCGCAAGGTAAGACGGCAGTCGTGCCAGCAACAGCGTGGGTAAATAGAGCGCGTCCAGGAAGTGCTAGCCACGTCCTTCGCACAGCGTCACTCGGGCCTAACGCGAGCTAACTTAATTGTCTTGTTTTGTAAACAAGGAAAGGCGACGGACGGACGAACCTTTAAAGCGTGCCGCATCAAATTATAGACTGAAGAGAAACTCGTGCGTGGGCTGGGAGCTAAGTGGCGGACAAATTGGAAATTTGTGGTAAGGTCTTATGGGACCAAACTGCTGTCATCGGTCCCTAAGCCTAAACACTACTTAATCTAACTTTAACTAACTTACGCTATGGACCCCCCCTCCCCCCCCCACACACACACACACACACACACACGCACACGCACGGACGGACACGAACCTCCGACGTGGGGAGCAGCACAGACCGTGACGAGACGCCCTAAGTGAGCGACAGGATGAGGCTAAACTGCGCCTTTACGCCGAGAACCGGACTGATGATATAGACGTACTCCGCGACAAATTAACTGTTCATATTCAAAATGGTTCAAATGGCTCTGAGTACTATGGGACTTACCGTCTGAGGTCATTAGTCACTTATAAGTACTTAAACCTAACTAACCTAAGGACATCACACACATCCAAGCCCAAGACAGGATTCGAACCTGCAACCGTAGCGGGCGCGCGGTTACAGACTGTAGCGCCTAGAACCGCTCGGCCACTACGGCCGGCTGTTCATATTCATCCAAAAAGACGTGACTGTCGGAGGCGCAAACAAACAGCTTTATTTTGATAAAGTAATAAAGTATAGCTTATCACTTGGCTCAGAAACATATCCAAAAGTAAACACCGGGTAAAGTTTCGTTTCCAGGGCACAACACCCACATATTCTATAAAGAAATTAAATTTACCTCATGAGACATCCAAAGGTGTGCCCCGAAATGAATAAAACACACTCGAGAAAAAAGGAACTTCCAGAAAAACACGTGAAAGAGTCGTACTAGAACTGACTATAAGCGTAGTCAGCGCACACGTTTTAATATTCTGGCGCTACAAATACCGTATTCTACATAGGAAAAACGAAAAAATGTGACTTCATACAGAGAAGTGAAACGGAAACTATTAATGGAGTACTTCCCATGTTATTATACATACATTTAAAAATGATAAAATTATACCTCATAACATTTCACAGCGCTATTTGATGCTGCTGTTGTTGTTCTGCTGTCTTCCACCTGAAGACTAGTTTGATGCAGCTCTCCACGCTATTCTATCCTGTGCAAGTCTCATCTCCGAATAACTACTGCAACGTACATTCTTTTCAAACCTCTTTGCTGTATCCATCTGTTCCTTCCCCTCTACAATTTTTACCCCCTACCCCCAGATTTCACTCCAATACTAAATTGGTGCCGGCCGCGGTGGTCTCGCGGTTCTGGGCGCGCAGTCCGGAACCGTGCGACAGCTACGGTCGCAGGTTCGAATCCTGCCTCGGGCATGGATGTGTGTGATGTCCTTAGGTTATCTAGGTTTAAGTAGTTCTAAGTTCTAGGGGACTAATGACCACAGCAGTTGAGTCCCATGTGATCCTTTATGTCTCAGAATGCGTCCTACCAACTGATTCCTGTTTTTTAGTGAAGTTATGCGACAAACTTGTTTTCTCCGAAATTCTCTTCAATGCCTTCCTATTGATTACACGCTCTGCTCGTCTGACGTTCAGCACTGGTCTGTAGCACCACATTCCAAAAGCTTCTATTCACTTGTCTCTACTGCTTATCGCCCAAATTTCACTTTCGTTCAAGGCTACAGCCCTGACCAATGTAAATTAATATTCGATGTTAAAGTTCTTCAGAAACGCTTCTCTTGCCATTACCCGACTACATTTTATATTCTCTCTACTTCGGCCATAATCAACTATTTTGCTGCCCAAATTGCGTAACTCGTCTACTACTTCTAGTCACTCATTTTCTTATGTAATTCCCTCAGCATCGTCTGATTAGACACGACTACATTCCATTACCCACGTTTTGCTTTTGTTAATGTTTATCTTATGGATTCCTTTCACCTCTGAACCGCTATTTCAACTCCTTTGCCGTCCTTGACAATCACAGCATCATCGGCAGATCAGAAATGTGTGCCGGACAGAGACTCGAAATGGGGGCAGGTGTTCTACTGACTGAGCTACACAAGCACGACTCACTAGTCGTAGCATTCCTGGAAGAAAGGATATTGCGGAGACATGACTTAGCCACGGCCTGGGAGATTTTTCCAGAATGAGATTTTCACTTTGCAGCGGAGTGTGCGCTGATATGAAACTTCCTGGCAGATCAGAACTGTGTGTCGGATCGAGGCTCGACCTCGGCAGAGTAAGTAGTGGTGGAATTACAGCTGTGAGCATGGGTCGTGGGTCGTG